>NC_045786.1:16848867-17478867 GCF_009873245.2 Balaenoptera musculus | reverse complement strand
TGAGTCTGGCTAATGGTTTATCAATTTTGTTTATCTTCTCAAAGAACCAGCTTTTAGTTTCATTGATTTTTGCTATTGTTTCCTTCATTTCTTTTTCATTTATTTCTGATCTGATCTTTATGATTTCTTTCCTTCTGCTAGCTTTGGGGTTTTTTGTTCTTCTTTCTCTAATTGCTTCAGGTGCAAGGTTAGGTTGTTTATTTGAGATGTTTCCTGTTTCTTGAGGTAGGCTTGTATTGCTATAAACTTCCCTCTTAGCACTGCTTTTGCTGCGTCCCATAGGTTTTGGGTCGTCGTGTCTCCATTGTCATTTGTTTCTAGGTATTTTTTGATTTCCCCTTTGATTTCTTCAGTGATCACTTCGTTATTAAGTAGTGTATTGTGTAGCCTCCATGTGTTCGTATTTTTTACAGATCTTTTCCTGTAATTGATATCTAGTCTCATAGCATTGTGGTCGGAAAAGATACTTGATACGATTTCAATTTTATTAAATTTACCAAGGCTTGATTTGTGACCCAAGATATGATCTATCCTGGAGAATGTTCCATGAGCACTTGAGAAAAATGTGTATTCTGTTGTTTTTGGGTGGAATGTCCTATAAATATCAATTAAGTCCATCTTGTTTAATGTATCATTTAAAGCTTGTGTTTGCTTATTTATTTTCATTTTGGATGATCTGTCCATTGGTGAAAGTGGGGTGTTAAAGTCCCCTACTATGATTGTGTTGCTGTCGATTTCCCCTTTTATGGCTGTTAGTATTTGCCTTATGTATTGAGGTGCTCCTATGTTGGGTGCATAAATATTTACAATTGTTACACCTTCCTCTTGGATCGATCCCTTGATCATTATATAGTGTCCTTCTTTGTCTCTTGTAATAGTCTTTATTTTAAAGTCTATTTTGTCTGATATGAGAATTGCTACTCCAGCTTTCTTTTGATTTCCATTTGCATGGAATATCTTTTTCCATCCCCTCACTTTCAGTCTGTATGTGTCTCTAGGTCTGAAGTGGGTCTCTTGTAGACAGCATATATATGGGTCTTGTTTTTGTATCCATTCAGCCAGTCTGTGTCTTTTGGTGGGAGCATTTAATCCATTTACATTTAAGGTAATTATCAATATGTATGTTCCTATTCCCATTTTCTTAAATGTTTTGGGTTTGTTATTGTAGGTGTTTTCCTTCTCTTGTGTTTCTTGCCTGGAGAAGTTCCTTTAGCATTTGTTTTAAAGCTGGTTTGGTGGTGCTGAACTCTCTCAGCTTTTGCTGGTCTGTAAAAGTTTTAATTTCTCCATCAAATCTGAGTGATATCCTTGCTGGGTAGATTAATCTTGGTTGTAGGTTTTTCTCCTTCATCACTTTAAGTATCTCCTGCCACTCCCTTCTGGCTTGCAGAGTTTCTGCTGAAAGTTCAGCTGTTAACCTTATGGGGATTCCCTTGTGTGTTATTTGTTGTTTTTCCCTTGCTGCTTTTAATATGTTTTCTTTATATTTAATTTTTGACAGTTTGATTAATATGTGTCTTGGCATGTTTCTCCTTGGATTTATCCTGTATGGAACTCTCTGTGCTTCCAGGACTTGATTAACTATTTCCTTTCCCATATTAGGGAAGTTTTCAACTATAATCTCTTCAAATATTTTCTCAGTCCCTTTCTTTTTCTCTTCTTCTTCTGGGACCCCTATAATTCGAATGTTGGTGCGTTTAATGTTGTCCCAGAGGTCTCTGAGACTGTCCTCAGTTCTTTTCATTCTTTTTTCTTTATCCTGCTCTGCAGAAGTTATTTCCACCATTTTATCTTCCAGGTCACTTATCCGTTCTTCTGCCTCAGTTATTCTGCTATTGATCCCATCTAGAGTGTTTTTAATTTCATTTATTGTGTTTTTCATCGTTGCTTGGTTCCTCTTTAGTTCTTCTACGTCCTTGTTAAATGTTTCTTGCATTTTGTCTATTCTATTTCCAAGATTTTGGATCATCCTTACTATCATTATTCTGAATTGTTTTTCAGGTAGACTACCTATTTCCTCTTCATTTGTTAGGTCTGGTGTATTTTGACCCTGCTCCTTCATCTGCTGTGTGTGTTTCTGTCGTCTCATTTTGCTTATCTTACTGTGTTTGGGGTCTCCTTTTCACAGGCTGCAGGTTCGTAGTTCCCATTGTTTTTGATATCTGTCCCCAGTGGCTAAGGTTGGTTCAGTGGGTTGTGTAGGCTTCCTGGTGGAGGGAACTAGTACCTGTGTTCTGGTGGATGAGGCTGGATCTTGTCTTTCTGGTGGGCAGGTCCACGTCTGGTGGTGTGTTTTGGGGTGTCTGTGACCTTATTATGATTTTAGGCAGCCTCTCTGCTAATGGATGGGGGTGTGTTCCTGTCTTGCTAGTTGTTTGGCATAGGGTGTCCAGCACTGTAGCCTGCTGGTCTTTGAGTGAAGCTGGGTCTTGATTTTGAGATGGAGATCTCTGAGAGATTTTTGCCGTGTGGTATTACGTGGAGCTGGGAGGTCTCTTGTGGACCAGTGTCCTGAAGTTGGCTCTCCCACCTCAGAGGCACAGCCCTGATGCCTGGCTGGAGCACCAAGAGCCTTTCATCCACATGGCTCAGAGTAAAAGGGAGAAAAAATAGAAAGAAAGAAAGAAAGACAGAAAGAGGATAAAATATAGTGAAGTAAAATAAAGCTATTATAAAGCAAAGCTATACAGACAAAATCTCACCCAGAAGCATATACATATACACTCACAAAAAAAGGAAAAGGGGAAAAATTAATATATCCTGCTCCCAAAGTCCACCTCCTGAATTTGGGATGATTCGTTGTCTATTCAGGTATTCAACAGATGCAGGCACATCAAGTTGTTTGTGGAGATTTAATCCGCTGCTTCTGAGGCTGCTGGGAGAGATTTCCCTTTCTCTTCTTTGTTCACACAGCTCCCGGGGTTCAGCTTTGGATTTGGACCCGCCTCTGCGTGTAGGTCGCCTGAGGGCGTCTGTTCCCCGCCCAGACAGGACGGGGTTAAAGTAGCCGCTGCTTCGGGGGCTCTGGCTCACTCAGGCTGCGGGGAGGGAGGGGTACGGAGGAGGCGGGGCGAGCCTGCGGCGGCAGAGGCGTCATGACGTTGCACCAGCCCGAGGCGTGCCATGCGTTCTCCCGGGGAAGTTGTGCCCGGATCACGGGAGCCTGTCCGTGGCGGGCTGCACCGGCTCCCGGGAGGGGCGGTGTGGAGAGTGACCTGTGCTCGCACACAGGCTTCTTGGTGGCGGCAGCAGCAGCCTTAGCGTCTCATGCCCGTCTCTGGGGTCTGCGCTGATTGCCGCGGGTCTCCCCTGTCTCTGGAGTTTGTTTAGGCGGTGCTCTGAATCCCCTCTCCTCGCGCACCAGGAAACAAAGAGGCAAGAAAAAGTCTCTTGCCTCTTCGGCAGCTGCAGACTTTTTCCCGGACTCCCTCCCGGCCAGCTGTGGTGCGCTAACCCCTTCAGGCTGTGTTCACGCCGCCAACCCCAGTCCTCTCCCTGCGATCCGACCGAAGCCCGAGCCTCAGCTCCCAGCCCCACCCGCCCTGGCAGGTGAGCAGACAAGCCTCTCGGACTGGTGAGTGCTGGTCGGCGCCGAGCCTCTGTGCTGGAATCTCTCCACTTTTCCCTCTGCGCCCCTGTTGCTGTGGGGTCCGTGCTGATAGCCGCCGCTCATGCCCCTCTCTGGAGCTCGCTTAGGTGGCGCTCTGAATCCCCTCTCCTCATGCACCAGGAAACAAAGAGGGAAGAAACAGTCTCTTGCCTCTTTGGCAGCTGCAGACTTTTTCCCGGACTCCCTCCCAGCCAGCTGTGGTGCACTAACCCCTTCAGGCTGTGTTCACGCCGCCAACCCCAGTCCTCTCCCTGCGATCCGACCAAAGCCCGAGCCTCAGCTCCCAGCCCCGCCCGCCCTGGCGGGTGAGCAGACAAGCCTCTCGGGCTGGTGAGTGCTGCTCGGCGCCGAGCCTCCGTGCGGGAATCTCTCCGCTTTGCCCTCTGCACCCCTGTGGCTGCGCTCTCCTCCGTGGCTCCGAAGCTTCCCCCTCTGCCACCCGCAGTCTCTGCCCGCGAAGGGGCTTCCTAGTGCGTGGAAACCTTTCCTCCTTCACGGCTCCCTCCCACTGGTGCAGGTGCCGTCCCTATTCTTTTGTCTCTGTTATTTCTTTTTTCTTTTGCCCTACCCAAGTACGGGGGAGTTTCTTGCCTTTTGGGAGGTCGGACGTTTTCTGCCAGCGTTCAGTGGGTGTTCTGTAGGAGCAGTTCCACGTGTAGATGTATTTCTACTCTATCTGTGGGAAGGAAGGTGATCTCCGCGTCTTACTCTTCCGCCATCTTCTTCTCCTCCTCCGCTGAAAGGTTTCTTACGTGTTCATTGTGAAGTTGAGGAATTTCCATTCTATTCCTAGAAGGCTGATAGTTTTGTTTTTAAATCAGGAATGGGTGTTGGATTTTGTCAAATGCTTGTTCTTCATCTATTGATATGATTCTATGACTTCTCTTTTAGCCTGTTGATGTGATGGATTACTTTAATTGATTTTTGAATGTTGATCTACCCTTGCATACCTGGAATAAACTCCAATTGGTCATGGAAAAAAATATATATATATGCTTGTGGGCTGACAGAGAAAGATGTTGAAAACTGTGAATGTAGTCAACTAGCTTTAAAATGATTATTGTTTAAAAATTTTTTTTCTTCAATTTTTTTATTGAAGTATAGTTGATTTATTATACAATGCTGTGCCAATCTCTGCTGTACAGCAATGACTCAGTTTTACACAGACATTCTTTTTTTATATTTTTTTCATTATGGTTTATCACAGGATATTGAATATAGTTCCCTGTGTTACACATTAGGACTTTGTTATTTATCCATTCTAAATGTAAGAGTTTGCATCTACCAACCCCAAACTCCCAGTCTATCCCTCTCCCTCCCCACCCCCACCCCCCGCCTTGGCAACCACAAGTCTGTTCTTTATGTCTATGAGTCTGTTTCTGTTTTGTTGATAGGTTCATTTGTGCTAGATTTTAGATTCCACATATAAGTGTTATCATATGGTATTTGTCTTTCTCTTTCTGACTTATTTCACTTAGTATGATAATCTCTAGTTGCATCCATGTTGCTACAAAAAGCGTTATTTTGTTCTTTTTTATGGCTGAGTACTATTCCATTGTATAGATGTACCACATTTTCTTTATCCATTCATCTGTTGATGGACATTTAGGTTGTTTCCATGTTGTTTAAAAATTTTTTTATAGGCCAATTGTAGGAAATGGGAAAAACAATAGAAAATACAATAGAAAATTATGTGTGCAAACACAATAGAAAATTATTTTTAATGTTACTGCCCAGAGAAATGCAGTCTTGTTATTTTGGTATACAGTGAGCCCTCTGTATCTGCAAGTTCCACATCCATGGATTCAACCAATGATGAACTGAAAATATTCCGAAAAAAAAATCCAAAAATTTCCAAAAAGCAAAACTTGAATTTGCCACACGCCAGCAACTATTTACATAGCATTTACATTATATTAGGTATTATAAGAATCTCTCTCTCTCTCGGCTTTCCTGGCAGAGTCTGGGGCTACTTTGTGTCTTTCCATCACATGGAACATGCTTCTGTTAAGCTCCCTTCTCACGCTAAATGCTCGTTTACATGTCAGTTTCTCAGCCTAGGCTGAGAGTTCCTTGAGGGCCATGTCTTGTCCATCATTTTATATCTAAAACTTAACACAGCGCCTGGCAATTGTCAACTGCTTGAACAAATAACTAGTGTCATGCTGTAGACACTAGAAGTGTGCAGACTTTGCTGAGCAGCTGCGGGAGTGGCGTTACCCACATGGTTGTTCTAAAAACTCAGGTCATGTCATTGGTCTCCAAGTCCTTTGGGTTTTAAATGTATAGAAACATATTGGTAATTTGAACATACCAGCTCTGATGCCAAACAGATGGTTCTTTACTCACAGAGCACAAGCAGCATCTCAAAAAATCTCCTTTCAAACGGTTGCTATCACAATGGATAAACTTCCATGCTTTTGAGACAGGAAACTAGTAATTTCTCAGCTAGTAACGACCTCCCTTTATCAGTATGCTAGAGCAAAAAGAGGACATCTTTAAAGAGTGGTGTAAATCTTACATGAGCATTTATTAGAATTGATTGTAGAGGTCTTGTATCATTTATATTGTATGCATTTTTGTATGTATTGTTTTACCTGGACTTTAGTCGGCATTTTTTTTTTCTGTATTTTTGAAATGGAACAATTAAAATGGGTTATCTTTTTTTTTTTTTTTTACACATTGTTTACTTTATTTATTTATTTATTTATTTTTGGCTGTGTTGGGTCTTCGTTTCTGTGCGAGGGCTTTCTCTAGCTGCGGCAAGCGGGGGCCACTCTTCATCGCGGTGCGCGGGCCTCTCACTATCGTGGCCTCTCTTGTTGCGGAGCACAGGCTCCAGATGCGCAGGCTCAGTAATTGTGGCTCACAGGCCTAGTTGGTCCATGGCATGTGGGATCTTCCCAGACCAGGGCTCGAACCCGTGTCCCCTGCATTGGCAGGCAGATTCTCAACCACTGCGCCACCAGGGAAGCCCATTCAGTCAGCATTTTAAACTTAGTGGTCATTTAATAATTTTGTTCCAGGGAAGTTTGCCAATTGCACCTAGCAATGATGGGATAGGAGTACCCACATGTAGCTACCCTAGTGGTGCTTGATAATTGTGGATTAATTTATCTGAGGAAAACCTTGCTTTCACACATACTACCTATGTACTATACTTAAGAAAACAAAAACTTGTGCACACACCATTGATAGTAACTAATATTAATTATAGCTTGGTTCACATCTCAACTCTATTTTATTTTTGTATAGACATCTTTTGAAGCCAAGTTGCTTGCCTCCCTCAAGGAATGTTGAGAGCAAAATTTATAGCTGTCTAAGAAAGAATAGTCTATTATTAGCAAGGATGATGCTAAGGAAGATTTATTCATTCATTCATTCATTCATCTAGTTAGCTGATGAAAACTTTTCAAATGCCTACTGCATGTGAGACGTATTTAACATGGTGATGTTTACAGAGAAGTATGTCAGAACTCCAGGGAGGGAACTAGTGGAAAAGCTGAGCTATGGGCAAAAATTACAACACAAATATGGTAATTATAATACTTTGAGCGTGAGACACCATCACTTACTTGATATATAATCTTAGAAAATACATATATAAAAAGGAAGAGACTATGTATTTCTGACTGATTGGGGGAGAAGCTTAGACAATAAAGACACATTTGGTTGGATCTTTAAGAATGCATAGAATCCTTTTTTTTTTTTAATTTAATTTTTGGCTGCATTGGGTCTTTGTTGCTGTGCACAGGCTTTCTCTAGTTGCAGTGAGCGGGGTCTACTCTTCATGGTGCACGGGCTTCTCATTGTGGTGGCTTCTCTTGTTGCAGAGCACGGGCTCTAGGCACATGGGCTTCAGTAGTTGTGGCACGTGGGCTCAGTAGTTGTGGCTCACGGGCTCAGCTGCTCCATGGCATGTGGGGTCTTCTTGGACCAGGGCTCAAACCCGTGTCCCCTGCATTGGCAGGCGGGTTCTTAACCACTGCGCCACCAGGGAAGCCCAAGAATGCACAGAATCTTTATAACTGGACGTAGCAGGAGGTCTTCAACCCAGAGAGATGGATGGTGGAAAGTTAGAGTGAGTGATATATCCTGGTAGTCAGGGACCATGAGAGAAACATGAGTAGGTGGAACATTTGATAGAGCAGAGCAGCTGAAGAAATTTGGGAGGGCTTTAACCATGAGGCTTAAGGTTGGACTCTGTTCAATGGGAAGTCATTATCTGAGCATGTCTGAGTAGGAAATTAACACAAACAAATCAATATTCTATGACGATTCACCTGGTACCATTGTATACAATGGGTAAGGATATCAGGAGACTGGAAGGCAGCGACAGATCCTAAGAATGAGATAAACAGTCTGGTGAGATGGTGGATGAAAATGAACCTGATGGAGAATGTGAAGCTCCCAAGTACAATGGAAGATGTTCTCTTTTTTCTAATGAGAAGGGAAATTGGGTCTGGTTAAATGTGAAAGAAGTTTGGGGTAGTGAGGGAAAGACGTAGATTGAGGGCTTTTGTGGGGGAGTGGGAGTGAACTTGTGAAAATAGAACTGGGAGGAAGATGCTATAAACCCAGAGGGAGTGGGGAGCCCAGCATCCTCTCTGAAGACAGAGCAGCTGAGTGGGGACCAAGGAGAGGCTGCAGGCCCACCTTCCCTCTTGCTTTCGTTTCTCTTTCTTTCTCCTCCTCCCCTTTGCTCATTTTGTCAAACTCTCTCCTCTGAGTTTTTACCGATGATGAAAAAATTGCTACAGAGATTCTGGCTCTAGAGTGATCCCAGATTCGGCTCAAAGGCATCAGCTTCAGCAGCTTAATTTTGCTGCTGTTTGGGACTGAGGGTAACGAGAATGGAGAGGAGGGGAGACCCAACAAAGCTGTGTAGAAGAATCACTAGAACTTGGTGACCAATTAGATGTGGAAGGAAAAGGAGAACCAGGGACAATGGTGACCCCATGATTTTGAGTCTGGGAGACAAGGAAAATTTCAAAAGGAGAAACTGGTGTGGGGGAAAAGTAATAAATTATAGAATCTCATTGTTGATGGGACCTTGACTAAGTTCATTAAGTCCAACCTCACATCCAGTGTTCAGATCTTCTCTATATCAATGTGCAAAGGGAAAGTTCAACCTAGGATAGGCATCTCCAATAATAGGCAAGGTCTATCTCCTCAGAAAGCATCTACTAACTTTGGAGTTTCATTTTAGATTTCTTGAGTTTGTGGTCAAGAGACACTGTTCAGATTATTGGAAATGAAGGATTTTAAATCAGTAGAGAGACCGGAGTTGGAGATAAAGATACGAAGCCAAGGAGATGAGGTGATTTTGTGACTAGTAGCGAGGAGAAACAGTTGATGGTAAGAGAAAATGATGAGGAGAGAACCATGATTGGCCTTTGGAGGACAGGGCAACAGAAAAGGAATCATAAGGCAGAAAGAGACCAAGGGAGGAAAAATTAATTGTATGTAATACAGTATCATGGAAGTTAAGGAAAGAGAGTTTCAAAAGAGGGCAAATAATGGCAAATACCGCAGAGAACAAGCAGAAAGGACAGGATCAGGAAACTCTTCCCAGATTCTTCTGGATCAGGTCTTCAGAATGTGACTTGGTTATCTTGTTAGAAGTCATTTCCTGGAATATCAGACATAATCTTGTTTAAATTTCAGGAGAACATCATATTCCAAATCCAAATATAAATGGCTTATTCATTTCAGATTGTTTGAAATTTGTGCCTGGACCAGGTTCAATCGTGTATTGTATAGCAATTGTACTGGATTGTGTATTTGTCTAGTGTATTGTATTGGAACCAATAGTATAGCTTCTTTCTTTTCAAAGATGAACATTTGAATATTGAACTCAGGGAACCCTGAGATAATACATTGTATCCAATAAGAACAATACAGAGGGTTTGAGTATCCTGTGTTATGTTTTTATTAGGATGCTTCCCCACATTATTTTATGCTATTTTAGTGGACTCCAAGGTGAAGTGGTCTGAGTTATGAATGTACTTTTGGGAGAAATGGTTCAAGTCTGTCATAGGTTGTCAGTGTGGGACCGTAAATGATTTCATTTTAATCCATACTGGACGTTTCTTCATATCATAGAAACACTGACCATGAAATTTGGCAGAAATGGCAACTGTGTTCACTGCAGGTCTAGCACTACGAAGGTAGAGGATATTACAGGTCAGACGTAAAATGTTTTATTGCTGTTCCCTGGGAAAGTTCTCTGGTACCTAAAGCTATTTTCTACAACCTGTAACCTAACCTATAAACCTGATAATCGTGGCTAAATCATTTATTTTGTTTTATGTGGATAAAGATGCTGTCGAACCACAGGCCTAATCTGACTAGGAGGTATAATTGGAGGGGTTCAGAAAAGGAAAAAAGTTCACCTAAATGACCTTGCGATAAAGCCTTGAAATTCACACATTATTTACATTTTTGTGGGGTTGAGTTAAGGTATTGGCTCACGAATAAGTTAATCTGATTAGTTATTTTTGGCAAGAAATGTTCCCCACCACGGTGGGATGTAGGATGGGGACATTTTGATGGAAAGAAAGTTTGGGAAACACCTAGGGTTTGGGATGTCGTGTGGAAGGCATGCTGTGAACACCAAGGTGAGGGTGTGAGGACCAGAGGGCAGTGAGGACACGGGGCTCCTGGAGAGACAGTGAACCCTAAAGAGAGGGGGGTGCCAGTGAGGTTAGGGAAGCACAAAGTGTGCTATTTCAATCAACATACTCATCCACTCTTTTTTTTCCTTTTAACATCTTTATTGGAGTATAATTGCTTTACAATGTTGTGTTAGTTTCTGCTTTATAACAAAGTGAATCAGCTATACATATACATATGTTCCCATATCTCTTCCCTCTTGCGTCTCCCTCCCCACCACCCTCCCCATCCCACCCCTCTAGGTGGTCACAAAGCACCGAGCTGATCTCCCTGTGCTATGCGGCTGCTTCCCACTAGCTATCTATTTTACATTTGCTAGTGTATATATGTCCATGCCACTCTCTCACTTCATCCCAGCTTACCCTTCCCCCTCCCCGTGTCCTCAAGTCCATTCTGTACGTCTGCGTCTTTATTCCTGTCCTGCCCTTAGGTTCGTCAGAACCATTTTTTTTTTTTTTGAGATTCCATATATATGTGTTAGCATATGGTATTTGTTTTTCTCTTTCTGACTTACTTCACTCTGTATGACAGACTCTAGGTCCATCCACCTCACTACAAATAACTCAATTTCATTTCTTTTTATAGCTGAGTAATATTCCATTGTATATATGTGTCACATCTTCTTTATCCATGCATCTGTCACTGGACACTTAGGTTGCTTCCTTGTCCTGGCTATTGTAAATAGTGCTGACAAACACTCATCCACCCTTTAATTTTCCTCTTTCACTCAACTGAATAGGTTTGTCTCTAGTGTTAAGAAAGGTTGCTAAGAATAAGCTTTTCTGAACCTACGGAACACAATGGTGAGGGCAAGCTTTGGGAGAAGCCAGATCGGGATTCAAATCCAATCTCCATCACTTTTAAGTTGTAAAATTTGGGAACGGTGCTCTGTTTGAGTTTCTTTCATCTGTTAAATTGACGTACCTTCTTTGGAATGTTGTTACAGGAGTTCAGTGCAATAGCAGGTATTAAATACAACCATCCCGTGTCATGCGAGATGCTGATTGATGCTCTTCTCTTCCTCTGGACCAGAGGTGAGGTGGGCTTCAGGTGCACGGGACCTGAGCTGAGACAGGGCCTGGGCTTGGTTTCATGGTCCACTGTTGCCACCTGGAAATTCTTAATCATTTTTGAAATAGGGGCTGGCGTTTCATTTGGGTTCGGATCCCACACATTACGTCTTGGTGCATTGTCCTGTCCCCCATGCACGCATGTGCACTATTTTCTCCACTTTCTAAGGAGATGAACCATGACTAGACCAGCTGCCTGTTGTGGGGAAATGAAGGAGGAGGATGAGAAAGACTCAGGAAATCCTTTTTCTGGCGTGAAAGAATTTTTAAAAAAAGGAACGAACGAAGCATAATTTCTACTAAGGTTTACTTGGTCAGTGAAAGCACTGTGGTATGTCAGGATGAATATTTAAGGATATTTCTTCTCTCTCTTTTTTTTACATTACATATTTGGAGGCTTAAAATATACATATTCACATATCCTAAAATGCAAACCAAATAATACAGCTGCCAAAGGATTTTGATATTTTAGGACACATTTGTTTCTCTTACATTTTGTTGATGTCTAAACACAGGCCTTCAAAGTGAAAATTCCCTCATCTAATTTAATTTATTCACATCTTTACATTGACTCCCTGAGCGGTTTAGAGACAGGTTGTGCTGAAGCTTTGTTTTCAACCTCTGAAAGCAAAGACAAAAACCCTGTAGAGTATTTCCACTGAAGAGACGAGACATGGGTGGTTTTCATAAACTTGGCCATTTATTGTGCTGAACCAGGGCCCAGCCTACCAGAAAACTGCTCCCTGACTGAATGAACAAATACTAGGAATCACTGTGCTTTTGCAGCCTGCAGCCCCTAACACTAGCCCAGGATCTGGGAGTCAGATGGAAGGTGGTGTGGAGTGAACTGTCAAGAAGGACCCGAGTCAAAACTAAGACTCATTAAGCACTGAACACAGCTGATGGGGCTCACAGTGGTGTTGACAGCAAACGTCCTATAAGATATAAGGAGATGCTTTGTCAGAGCCTCTCTTTGCTTTCTCTCTGGAGAAAATTTCAAAGGCCTTGGATAGGCAGAAAAAGGCATCAAGATAAGGGTGAGCCCGGGAGCCTCTTCAGCTCGGCCGCTGTCCTGGCAGCTCTGTGACATTACTTCCTGTCAAAGACCCAGAGGGGCTGGGATGGAAGAAGCAAGAAAAATGGTTTTTTTCCCTGGCCCACCACCCCTGACCAAGGCTCATCACCTGTAAAATGGAGCTCTGTGTAATTTTCCTCTAGATTTCTGACCAGGCTAAGGATGGAAATGCCAACCTTACCATGTGAAAGCTTAGTCACTGGACACTGTCTCCTAACTTAAAGCAAAATGACCAAAGACAGCACCATGAATCTCTTTCCCATGGTTCAAATTTTTTTGAGCATGGCATCATAAGCCAAGGAAGTTTGGATGAGCATCTAAAAGTTGAATTAAATGAGTGAGTGGACATGAAAGGACTTTGCAAAGTATAAAGTGCCATTTAATTGCCTGGTGTTATTATTATTAATTAAAATCAATTCGATTTCTATTTGAAGCTTGTGTCCTTTTCTGAGAAATATGCAAATTGTTCTTAGACGTAGTACTTAATTGGAGGATAAGAGTAGTTTTTATCAGGGAAGGAAAACAAACTGGGACCTACTGAGAAAGAGGGAACCAAGATTACTGTGAAATACAGAAAATAATGGTGATGGTTAAAGTCAGTTCTCTGAAACTAAAAAACCAAATGTTCATTCCTAACTTTAAAAAGGGGGGGAAAGTTTTGCATTGGAATGCTGACAAAACCAACAGGAGGCTATCAACTGGTTTGGGAAACGGAGAGAAAAGTTAGTACCGTGTTACTAGGCAACAGATTCCCAAGCTGAGTTCTCTTCCTTTCTTGAAGGACTGGTGCAATGTTTTAGTTCTGAAAATACTAACTATTTATTTACTTCTTCATTGTGAATTAGAAGGGTTATTCTCAGAACAAGACTGGCAAAGCCAGAAAGAGACCAAATGCAGGCAATTAGAATATGATTAGGAAGGCAACATTGGGTACAGAATAAGGCATTTGCTATGCGGGGTGAAATAATGGCTACTCTGACCAAAAAAAAGTTTTATATGACCAAGATGATTCCTAATTAGAGCTTCAAGTCTAAGGGAATTATTGTTGCCCAATAAAAATTTATTGCAAAAGATAAGATGACTGACAGAAGACAAATGGCCGAGTGGCTGACAGCAAAGAAAGTGAAGAGTTGTTGTTTGGAGAAGGATCCGGATGTGTGTTCCAGGGTCAAGTCCCCCAGGGGGCTGTCCCTTGTAGGTCATCGCTTCACAAACACACAAGATTGGTCGCTGCCAATTCTCAGGTGTGGACTCTGACCCCGCAGTGAAGGGGCTCCGAGGGGACGGATAAGGCACAGTCTGACGGTTTGCTAACCGGGAGATGGAATCTGTGGTCTCAGAGATGAAAGCCCCTCCGAGTCTCCCTCACAACAGAGCCACTCCATCAGCTTTCCTAATATGGACTCAGACTTCAAGCTAGAGGGAGGGAAGGAAAACACTCTTGGCGCTTGAGAAAAAGGGGAGGATTTGATTAATGCACAGATAGGGAGTGAACCCTTTCTCAGGAAAAAGAATCTTTGATCAATGGTATGAAGAAGCATCTTTCAAAGCCCGCTCCGATTCCAGCCACTTGAGAAGGAACAAAAAGAAACTGATTCAGAGCCCAGCTGTCGTTATTAAAACCAAAACCAAAACAAGAAAAGAGAGACTGCAAAATATCATCTCAAATGGATTACCTGAGACACCCACGAATGATGTTTCTCATCAGAATTCCCCTCAAAATTGAAGGGGGAATGTTTGGGCCACTGTGTTGGAATACATACGGGTCTTCTGGGAGAGCTAAGGGGGATTTAGTTATTGGTCTTTTTCCTACAGAACAGGGCCTGTGTCTGTGTAGGTAGACACCTTCTGAAAAGAGCAAGTTGACCTATCAAGTAATAGGAAGGAGTCTAACTTCAATCAGTTGCCTACTGTGTGTGGGACCCCCTCACGTGGGTTCTCTGGTTTAAACGATACTTTTCTTCAGAGCATTCATACTGTATGAAATTGCTGACAGAAAATACGGATCCTCTGTGCTTACATTAGCAACTGATAGGCAGATGCTTTAGAGAGAGCGAGTAACCATTACATCTCCTGTGCTCCACGTGTGAGTTTCTCCAAATGGATCATGTTGAACTCAAATGTTAGTTTTTGATGTCAGCTTTTTCTAGAAACCTGCTTTGCTTCTTAATTATTTTCTTTTTTTTTTTAACATCTTTATTGGAGTATAATTGTTTTACAATGTTGTGTTAGTTTCTGCTGTATAAAAAAGTGAGTCAGCTATATGTATACGTATATCCCCATATCCCCTCCCTCTTGCGTTCCCTCCCTCCCACCTTCCCTATCCCACCCCTCTAGGTGGTCAAGAAACACCGAGTTGACCTCCCCATGAGATGCAGCAGCTTCCCACTAGCTATTTTACATTTGGTAGTGTATATATGTCAATGCTACTCTCACTTCGTCACAGCTTACCCTTCCCACTCCCCGTGTCTTCAAGTCCATTCTCTACGTCTGCGTCTTTATTCCTGTCCTGTCCCTAGGTTCATCAGAACCACTTTTTTTTTTTAGATTCCATATATATGTGTTAGCATACAGTATTTGTTTTTCTCTTTCTAACTTACTTCACTCGGTATGACAGATTCTAGGTCCGTCCAACTCACTACAAATAACCCAATTTTGTTTCTTTTTATGGCAGAGTAATATTCCATTGTATATATGTGCTACATCTTCTTTATCCATTCATTTGTCGATGGACACTTAGGTTGCTTCCATGTCCTGGCTATTGTAGATAGAGCTGCAGTGAGCATTGTGGTACATGACTCTTTTTGAATTATGGTTTTCTCAGGGTATAGGCCCAGTAGTGGGATTGCTGGGTCATATGGTAATTCTATTTTTTAGTTTTTTAAGGAACCTCCATACTATTCTCCATAGTGGCTGTATCAATTTACATTCCCACCAACAGTACAAGA
This sequence comes from Balaenoptera musculus, assembly GCF_009873245.2. Taxonomy (NCBI): domain Eukaryota; kingdom Metazoa; phylum Chordata; class Mammalia; order Artiodactyla; family Balaenopteridae; genus Balaenoptera; species Balaenoptera musculus. Next base: position 17,463,489 of record NC_045786.1, on the reverse strand, counting down.
AAGTTCCCTTTTCTTCACACCCTCTCCAGCATTTATTGTTTGTAGATTTTTTGATGATGGCCATTCTGACTGGTGTGAGGTGATACCTCATTGTGGTTTTGATTTGCATTTCTATAATGATTAGTAATGTTGAGCATCCTTTCATGTGTTTGTTGGCCATCTGTATATCTTCTTTGGAGAAATGTCTATTTAGGTCTTCAGCCCATTTTTGGATTGGGTTGCTTGTTTTTTTGATATTGAGCTTCATGGGCTGCTTGTATATTTGGGAGATTAATCCTTTGTCAGTTGCTTTGTTTGTAAATATTTTCTCCCATTCTGAGCGTTGTCTTTTCGTATTGTTTATAGTTTCCTTTGCTGTGCAAAAGCTTTGAAGTTTCATTAGGTCCCATTTGTTTATTTTTGTTTTTATTTCCATTTCTCTAGGAGGTGGGTCAAAAAGGATCTTGCTGTGATTTATGTCATAGAGTGTTCTGCCTATGTTTTCCTCTAAGAGTTTGATGGTGTCTGGCCTTACATTTAGGTCTTTAATCCATTTTGAGTTTATTTTTGTGTATGGTGTTAGGGAGTGTTCTAATTTCATGCTTTTACATGTAGCTGTCCAGTTTTCCCAGCACCACTTATTGAAGACACTGTCTTTTCAACATTGCCTCCTTTGTCGTAGATTAGTTGACCATATGTGTGTGGGTTTATCTCTGGGCTTTCTATCCTGTTCCATTGATCTCTATTTCTGTTTTAGTGCCAGTACCATACTGTCTTGATTACTGTAGCTTTGTAGTATAGTCTGAAGTCAGGGAGCCTGATTCCTCCAGCTCCATTTTTCTTTCTCAAAATTGCTTTGGCTATTCGGGGTCTTTTGTGTTTCCATACAAATTGTGAAATTTTTTGTTCTAGTTCTGTGGAAAATGCCAGTGGTAGTTTGATAGGGATTGCACTGGATCTGTAGGTTACTTTGGGTAGTATAGTCATTTTCACAATGTTGATTCTTCCAATCCAAGAACATGGCATATCTCTCCATCTGTTTGTATCATCTTTAATTTCTTTCATCAGTGTCTTATAGTTTTCTGCATACAGGTCTTTTATCTCCTTAGGTAGGTTTATTCCTAGGTATTTTATTCTTTTTGTTTCAATGATAAATGGCAGTGTTTCCTTAATTCCTTTTTCAGATTTTTCATCATTAGTGTATAGGAATGCAAGAGATTTTTGTGCATTAATTTTGTACCCTGCTACTTTACCAAATTCATTGATTAGCTCTAGTAGTTTTCTGGTAGCACCTTTAGGATTCTCTATGTATAGTGTCATGTCATCTGCAAACAGTGAAAATTTTACTTCTTTTCTGATTTGGATTCCTTTTATTTCTTTTTCTTCTCGGTTACTGTGGCTAAAACTTCCAAAACTAAGTTGAATAATAGTGGTGAGAGTGGACAACCTTGTCTTTTTCCTGATCTTAGAGGAAATGTTTTCAGTTTTTCACCACTGAGAATGATGTTGGCTGTGGGTTTGTCATATATGGCCTTTATTATGTTGAGGAACCGCCCTGGCGGGTGAGCAGACAAGCCTCTCGGGCTGGTGATTGCTGGTCAGCACCGATCCTCTGTGTGGGCATCTCTCCACTTTGCCCTCTGCACCCCTGTTGCTGCGCTCTCCTCTGTGGCTCTGAAGCTTCCCCCCCCACCATCCCCCGTTTCCACAAGTGAAGGGGCTTCCTAGTGTGTGGAAACTTTTCCTCCTTCACAGCTCCCTCCCAGGGGTGCAGGTCCTGTCCCTATTCTTTTGTCTTTGTTTTTCTTTTTTGTTTTGCCCTACCCAGGTACGTGGGGAGTTTCTTGCCTTTGGGGAAGTCTGAGGTCTTCTGCTAGCGTTCAGTAGGTGTTCTGTAGGAGTCATTCCACTTGTAGATGTATTTTTGATGTATTTGTTGGGAGGAAGGTGATCTCCATGTTTTCCTCCTCTGCCATCTTGAAGGTCCACATCCCTATTTTTTTCAGTTTAACAGCCAAGCATGAATTTAAAGGTTTTGGATATTTGACTCTGTTGTTCCAATCATCTCTATGAAGTATTACACGTACATGCAGTTTTTTAAAAAAAAAGCTATTTGTGGTTTGTCTTCAGAAGATGTAAAAGCATAAATCCAGGAACGTAGATACCTTCTTTCTGTGGGCCTAGGTGGATCATCCCTGTCTACCTGCTAGAATGTTCCTGATTGCTACTTTTCTCTCACTCTTTTGTCTTTATTAAAGCTGATTGATCTATTACTGCTACTTGCAAAATGTTTAACGAGTTTCAGAGTTCTCCCGCAAAACTGCACAATATTTGTAAAGTCTGCTCTGTGTACCATTCAGAAGAAGGAACTGTTTCTGCCTTTCTACATACCTGTCCCGTGAAATAAATCTGAGTCTTAACCAGCAGAACTGTAACACTGGGGGGCTGGCTGTGATCAGGACTCTGCCATCCATAATTGTCTGTTGCCACTTGTCCTGCAAGGTGGTTGATCTGCGGGGTGTCTTAGGCTGAGCTCCAATACTTGGGGGGCTGTGGCTGCAGTGATGCTTCGATCCCAGCTGCCAGTCAAAGCAAGCTGCAGGGAGTGAGCACGAAGGGCAAGGGCTGCGTGTAGCTGATGAGTGTCCTGTGAGCCCACCCCAGGGGCAGGCTCCTCAGCTGGTCCAAAAGAGCCCTGTGGTTCACAGACCTGCTTTGGCCAGATGTCAAGTCCAGGTTTTCCACAAGGTAGGATGGGCTGCTCTAGGGCTGCGTTCTGTTGGCTTTGAGGTGTGATCCTGGGTCCGTGATGATCAGCACTTCCCCAAGGATCTCTGGTTGTCTTCATCTGGTTTTCCACTCTGCCTCCTGGGGCCTGGCCTGTCAGTGCACTGCTGAGAGGGCATAAATCAGGGCTGCTCTCTGGTCTTTATCTCCAATGAGGATCTCCACTGCGGGAAGGGCCCCTGGTTGATAACCAAAGGTATCGATCGGGGCCTGCTGGAGTCTGGGCCTGATGCTTATGCTGAAATGGAGTTTGCCATTATGTGTGGAGCTAAATAGTTCATTTCCTGCTGTGGGACAGAAGGAAATCACTCAAAGAAGGCTTTGGAATTGACGATCCCAATAGCTGAGAAGCTATGAAAGAAAAAAAAAATTAAGTTTTTCAGAATTGATTGCAATATTTCAAAAGATATTCTTTATCTCTGCCCAAAAGCAAACTTTCCATTTGGACTTGTCAGAGTCAGCTTTTAGCGAGACCTATTTTTATGGTTCTTTTTGATTAATGGAAAGGAGCCGTTTTCTCTTCCTTCACTGTAATAGAAATCAAGCCGTCGGAGGGTGCCCTTCAAAATAGAAATCAAGAGATGATTTGAACAGAATATTAATACTGCTCTTTTAAACTCCTGTTTTCGTATTCTGGTTTAATAAACTAAAGTTTCAGCCAATCTCTCCTCTAAAAGGCAATCTACATTTTGTGAAAATATGAGTGTTTCCGACAGAACTTGATCACAATCTTTCATACATTCTTTCCTATTTACAGATAGCAGTGAGAAGAAAGGCTGGGACTCATTCTTTTGTGCTTGAATAGGCCAGACAGAACATGTGATTAGATGAATTTGGGCATCTCAATCATTTTATTGTAGCTATTGTTATTGTTCAGAATTCATGGGGCATAATTTTTAATTCAAGAAGACGGAGTGGATTTCTCTCTTGGAAAAAAAATGATTTCTCAGTTTCCAGCAATAAGGCTCTTTCGAATCAGGCCATGAGCTAACTGACAACACAATGGAGTGTACTTTACTATGCATTGCTTTAATTTCACCCCAACCTACAACCCGTCTTAAAACTTTTGCCAATGATGATGTTTCCAGAAGCTCTGAGGCCCCCTCGGAATCTTCAGGAGGCATCAGGATTATTTTAATGGATCTGCCTTAAAATCTCTTTTATCTGAGCATCCTGAGTTTTTTCTGCCACCAAATCTGCATCAGCCTAGTTCACTGAAACAGTATCTCTCAACCTTTTCTCATTAGTATCCTCCTACACTACCCTGCCAAGTTTTTTTAGACATTTTTTTCCCCAATTGCTCCTTTTCCCCATGAAATTTTAATGCCTCAAATATGCTGTATATCTGTTTATGTACTGTGGACCGCCATATGACCATAAACCATTGTAAAAGCTGAGATTCTTTTGCCTCCCAAGAATCAATTTCATCACCTTGGGCAATATCCCTGCCCCCACCCCCCCATACATGTACTGAAATATACACACAATACTACCAAGTCAATCTTACACTTTGTTTCCTTAAGGCACTGTAAGTGAAGAAAACCTGTTGAAATGGTTGGCTACTGATTGAAATGTAGTGATTATACTTAATTTATATTTGCATTACAAGATGATGGGCGTTGAGTATACACCTCTTCCTGGTAATGCTGGCACTGCGGCTGCTAGGCCATTAGGGGCAGTGGGGACATGGCTGGACTCAAACTGGACAACTAAAAATTGGTCTTGGTCTACAGGGGTGTCATCAGAATTCAGCCCAATCCACTAAGGAAGCGAAAGTGCCTTCAGCCAAGCCTAGTGAGGACACTACACATTCTTTTGTGGGGTTTTCACAGTAGCGTGGCTTCAAAGTAGCAAAGATTACCTCCCTCCCAACCTCCTCCTAATCTTTTCAACCAGGATCAGCTTCCCTTTCTCCACTTCGGTTCTACCATGTTGAGTTTGGATTTCAAAGAGGGTAAAACAGAAGAATAGGAATGACAGAGGAAAGGAGAGAAGAGAAATAGGAGGAGACATTGGGAAAGGCATTAGAAAGTGTCTGATAGGAGGGGGATGGATTATGGAAAAGTGTCTGGGAATTGTTCTAAAAACTTACAGACACTCACAGAATCTTCCCAGCAAGGCTTTGCTTACCAACATCCTCCTTTTACAATGGGGGATATAGATTAGGAAGAAAGTATTATACGTACAGGGAGGTTAAGTGACTTGCCCAAGGTTACCCAGCTAGTAACCTGCAGAGCCAGGATTTGAACCCAGACAAACGAGTCCTGAGGGCCGTGTCATCATCATGTACACCAAGAACCTGCCCAGTTTCCCAAATGGCTCCTTTTCCCTAGCCCCATCCTCTTGGAATTCTCCAGTAGCTGGTGTTATTATCTGGAACAGTGTTTTTCTTATTGTCCTTAGCAGAGTGATGTTCAGTTTTTACTGTTTCAAAGAGTTCTCCAAGGATCTGATTTAAAATGCAGATTATCATTCTCCATGCCTGAAAGAAGAAGATCCAGAGGTTCTAAGTGGATCCCAGAAAACTGTCATTCTAATAAGCACTCCCAGTGACTGTCCTTCAGCTGACCTCTGTAACTTCTTTCCTTGGGCCCGTGGTCCCACTTCACTCAGGTCAACTCCTTGTTGTGCCTGGTGCATTCTTGGGCTTCTGCCTAAGATTTCCTTCAAGGAGAGGACACCAGCTGTGACAAGCCAGAAAAACCACTTGTCTCACTGGTTATATACCTGGAGGTCACAGTGCTTTTTTAGGACATTATGACAAATTATTTTTGATTAGTAAGTTACCAACCTTAAGTACAGAAATTAAGTATAATGTATATATTTTATTGGTATTATCCTATTTGCATCCTGCCATACTGGGCTAATTATTAAAATCCATATAATACAATAATGTGTTAAAAGTGAGGAATTCATTCTAAAGAGAAAAATTGGTTAGAAAAACAAGATAAAAATGGGATGCATTTCCATACAATATATGCTGTGCAATCCAATATGCTTGCTAGATCTGAACAAATTGGCCAGTGAACTTTGCAGCAGCTAAAGCAAAGAAGGAAAGTTATCAGTGTTATTCTTTGTAATAAGCCACTTTCCCAGGAGAACAACCATTCCTACTATCAAGACCCCAGAGAAATCACTGCCCACTGTCAAATAGCAGCGTGTGAGGTTCTGGGTGGCATCTTCTCAGTAAACCCAATTGTGAAGTTCATCTCCCATTTCTACACTTCCCTTTGTGTAGTTTGATGGAATTGCAGCAAAGCCAATTCAGTAGACATAATCTAGCCATGGGCCAAAATGAGGGAGTCAGGCACTCTGTTCTCCAATGATCAAGGATACATTTGAAAGCAGCTAGAACTTAGGGTAAGTTGCCAAATTATGGCCTGTGGGTCAAATGTGAATTTTTTTCTTTTTATATTTATAAGTAGTTGAAAAAAAAGATTTTATGACATGAAAATTTTATAAAATTCCAATTTCAGTATCAGTAATTAAAACTTTATTGGAACACATAATATTCATTTATTCATGTATTTTTTATGCCTGCTTTTGTGCTACAACAGCAGTTACACAGTTGGGGCAGAGCATGTTGCTCATAAAGTCTGAAATATTTACTAGCTGGGCCTTCACTGGGAAAGCTTGCTCCTGCTTTAGATTATGCAGAAGGGGTTGGACTGCCTCTCCTTCAGTCTTGTTTTTCTTGCTCAGTTTTGCTCACTGCAGAGAGACAAGGAGTGAAAAGCTATAGTCCCTGGTGAGTAAGTAGAGGGTGTGTGTGCTCTTTTCCTCCTATTAAGGTAAGACAGGTACTTTTAAACAGTCAGTTGAACTGGGAGGAGAGACATCCCCCCTTCTCTGAAACTTGAAAAGCTGAATGGAGGCGTGTGACGTGTTCGTAAGACACAACCACAATCATGAGCACACATGTACATGGGAAAAGAAACAAGCTGTTGAATCAGCAGGGTCCACTGTTACTGAGTCTCCCTGACTATTTGCTATTTGTTCATCCACGTTGTCATCGGCCAACATACTCTAACAGCCATGTGGGGAGCTACCATCAAGGCTTTTAAAAAGATACATGTGAGGAAACCTACTTGACAATCATTAACTTCAACTTTTTCCTAGTAATTTTTTCTGTCTAACTTTATTGAATGCTACTTGTGGAATATTTTGGCCCAGCTTCTGGAGCGCTATTATTTTAAGGAAACAGTTTGAGAATGGCTAGTTTAAAACAGAAGTGGACTCTTAACTCCTTTATTGCAAAGACTGGCGTCTGAAATTTTCCGGACAGAGAACCTCGAAGTGATGCCATTATCAACAAACGACTATATAATTGTATCACGATAATGATTCTTATACAGTCTGGGTGCCTGGATATGTATGTTCTTACAAGTTCAAACCATGAACATCACTGACAAGCCTGTTTGGGGTTCTTTAGAGTAAGCATATGCCAGTCCCCTGGGCATGAGTCAGTGTGGTAACAAAATTCTTAGGATGCCTTTTTTTAATATTGTAGATTAGAAAAGTTGGGTAGGGCATTTGCTCCCTAATCAGGTTTCAGGGGTGAGGAGAAGGCTGTCCTGGTTCCAGCTGTCAATCTGTGTCTAGAAATGTCACCAATGGTTTGTAGCCCGGAAGTGCTTGACTTGTGGACCCCTGGCGCTAATTGGATCCACGGATTTCTATAAAATCCCCACCTGTCATCAGCTCAGCAGTAGGTATGATACCGAAGCTCTAATGAACCCAGGGATAACTTTAAGGAGTCTGTCTGATTTCTTTTGATTTAATTGTTGGGCCAAAATTTTGGATTTTTAGGGAGGAAACTTCTTTGATTGTCTCTTCTAACCTTTCATTAGGATCCAAGCTGTTTAAGAAGGGGGTCAGGTTTTATCCTGGAAGACACCCCATTGTTGTGAAAGGTTCTTAGAACTTAAGGACTTGTCGATCAGGTGGAGCTTGGTTAGAACCTGCAAGGAAAATGAATCTGGAATTCTTGTTAACTAGGAACCTATTTGTTTCACAACAGCAGCAGAAAAATCCATGCCAGGAAGTGGGGAGCAGGTGACCTGGGGCTCTGGGTTGCTGCTGCCTGAGTTGTTTTGCTTTGGTAGTTATTTCCCTTGGTCCTTCCATATTAGAGCAGGATTCACTTGCAAACCTATTTTATCTCGCCCTGGGAGTTCCCTGTCTCTAAAAACAGAGACTGTCTTGTCATGGGGTACCGTCCTCTGGGAGAAACACGAATACATTTGGATGGGCTCCAGCCTCCCTGGCTGTTCTTTGATACCACAAATGAGGCTACCAGTGTCCTTTTCTTAGCAGGGTACTCACAGTAGCTGTTTGTGATGAAGGGGACGTGGGCTGCTCTGACTACAGACTGTCACCACCTCCAGCTGGGCTGAAGCACTGTGGTCTTTGTCAGAATATTCTCCTTACGTCATCTACGTCAGAAAAACATGTGCTTGCATTCTTACGTTTAGCTAGATGGATAGAATGTAAAATGATTCCCTTCCCCAAACATACCCCATCAGCCACCTGAAAACCCCACAAGGACCCAAATGTTCTTTAGAAATTTGTGTTTATGGTTGAGAAGCAGCTTGCTTTTATGGTGATGGAGAACTTGGATGACAGCAGGGAGAACACGCTTGTATTGTGCTATACTGTTTGCCCAAACTAGCAATTTAATATGCTGTCTCCATCAACCAAGGTCCAATCACTATCAACCAAATGATTGTTCTTGTTCGTGGAGCCCTCGGGCCCTTGCTGTGGCTCTCATCCAGGCAAGGAAAGACTTGTTAAGTCATGCAGCCTGGTCATCTGATCCCAGTGGTGTGTCTTTCTGATGTCCGGACTTGCCTGGATTTGAATAATGCCAGCAAAGGGTCATCAGCATCTTCCCTTGGGAGATGATAATATATTCTCTTCTTGATTTGGGCATATTTTTTCATTTTGTGATTTTTTTCAATCATTCCTGAGAAGCTGGCTCTCTGCTTAGGGCTCCCTTTCTCTTCCTCTTCTGGTTGTTTTCTGAGATGTACCCGGCTAGGGGATGTGGGGCTTCTTAGACCTCTGCTTCGTAGTCATCTTTTTGCTAAACCCTGTCTGCTTTGGATTCCTTTGCTACGCCAGCTCTCCTCCCCTTCACTGTGAGGTTGCTGCATGATTGTACATTCCTTTCATTTGGTTTCAGCCCCTTCACTCTGTGTGCTGTTGATGGGTTGGTGCGAGAGAACGGGAGCGTGGGAAGAGAGATGTGTGGGGACCAGGGGCACCCCTCACTAAGGACACGTTGAGCCAATTGTTGGCTCAGGGCTGATTTGGAGTCAGAGATGCCAAAGTGGAGAAAAGACTGGAGATGCTGGTTTTCCAAGATCTGAGATGGAAACTGTGAAACTGAACAACAGGCTCTTACAGTCCCACCACCTGACATTTTTTTGGATCAAATTGCTGGCCGGGATGTTCAGCAATTGAACTAGTTTCCTTCCAGGCCACTGTCTCTTATCTTTGTTCTCTGTTCTCCCTATGACTGTACTTCCTTCCTGTAACCACAGATGATGATATTAGGGGTGGAGGAGATCCTTGAGATCCTCCCGTGCAGCCCCCTTCAGTTAGATATGAAGATGTAAGCCTCACAGAGGCAATGACTTCTTCAAGGTCACACAGCAAGCTGGTGGAGGAGCCGGGACCAGCAGCCCAGATCCTGAATCCCAGGCCAAAGCTGTCTTGTCTAATGGATCACTGATTCAACCTGTGGAATTCAGAAAAGTTAACTTCTGCTGAAGCAGCTGCCTCCGAGGGTGCTCAGAACGTAACGGTGTGCGTCCGTTTGCCAGACAGAAATGGCAAGGAAAAGAACTCACAGCACTGAGAGAAGAAATGTCGGATAAACCTTCAATTATTCTTCTGTAGGAAAACTGAAATGAACATAGCACGTGATACCAAATTAAGTGATTTGACTTGGAAGCTACCGTCATTCACGTCTTCTGGGTTTTCTCCCCTTCAAAAAATAAGGTATTTTCTCTCTTTTTAAGCAATAAAGAGTGGTCTAGGCATTATTTAATCATCCAAACTTTCTTTACCTACAATTCTTGAACCAGGTGGTACATAATTGGATAATTATAATTTGGAATCTGGAATAAAGTCTTTTAAGTAGATCCTATGGTAGGCAGCAACATGTATGACTAATAATAAGGTGACATCCCCTGGTTGTAAATTCGTTTGCCTCTGATACTGTTTATAATTTGCCCTTGAGCTGTCCTGTGGTCTGTTACCCAGTCATCGTTTTTTTTTCCACTGGCACGTGCATGTGAGAATGGGCTGTTGAAAATGTGCTGTTCCCTACATGGAGACACCTCTCAACCATAAACGAGCTTTTCTAGGGTGTTAATTCTATAATTTCCTGATTCCTAACCCTAAAATGTTACCCATTAATGGCAGCATCTCAAAATAAAGGTGAGAAAAGATACTTATCTTCTGTTTTGGTTCTGAATACTTGAAACTAAGAACCTAATCTATTTCTCATGTTATAAAATGTAAGAAAGAAAGAAAAAATCAACTGAAAGTTTCTCCAAAGATCTTTGTGGCTTAATACTCTAGCTTTGTTCCCTGTAATATAAAAATACTGTTTCTAAAGTGACTGAAAGTTGTCAAATGTCTTCTGCCTAAGACATCAAAGAACTGTAAAGCAGATCGAATCAAGCATCCAGACAAGAGATGTTCTAGTTGTGAGGGCGGTGGTGGTGAAGAAATGTTGGGCTAACGAGGGGATTTCACCCGAGATGAGGAAGTTCTTTCTAGAGGCTTCGCAGGATTAGATGTCAGCAGGTATGTGTGTCACTTTTGCCTTTCGTGTGTCTCAAGGCCTGAACAGCTATATGTGTCCTTGTGTACACTAGATAGTTACACCCTTCCTTTGGAAGCCATCTTTGGTTGGACTCATATCCTTGTCACTGAGCGTAGCCTCTGTAAGTACTTGTAGGTGTGTGGACAGTGCCCGTCGTCTCCCTCCAGGGCACACACCTTGTACATCCTCCTCAATGTAGTGGTACAGGGTTTTATTAAACAAAGATGTATAGCATGATAAATCTGTGAACTGGGTATAGAAACTAAGAACCTTGGCAAGTGGTCTCAGTCTTTTAAATTATTATCTATTTATTTATTTATTTATTTGGCTGTGTTGGGTCTTCGTTTCTGTGCGAGGGCTTCCTCCAGCTGCGGCAAGCGGGGGCCACTCTTCATCGCGGTACGCAGGCCTCTCACCATCGCGGCCCCTCCTGCTGCGGAGCACGGGCTCCAGACGCGCAGGCTCAGTAGTTGTGGCTCACGGGCCTAGTTGCTCCGCGGCATGTGGGATCTTCCCAGACCAGGGCTCGAACCTGTGTTCCCTGCATTAGCAGGCAGATTCTCAACCACTGCGCCACCAGGGAAGCCCCCGGTCTCAGTCTTTTAAAAGTCCGTCTCACTCAGGCTCTCTGTTCTTTGGGTGTTTTCCTTCCTATTTTGGGTCTTTCTATTTTTACCAAGCATGGTGTTTCTGGTTTTGCAGGTACCCGCGCTGGGAAGACAGCAGCTCAGCCCTTGAGAGGCTCCCCTTGAAAAGACACCCAGATTCCCAGGCCTCACAAGGTACATCTTACACTTTCTCACTCTTGTCGTCCCCGAGCAACTCTGATAACACTCCCACTTCACCCCTCTTCACCTGAAGCACCAAGACGCTACTTTCGTGCCTTGACCAATCCCATTTACTGAGAGCTAATCTGATTCCCAGCCTAGGTGACTCTGTGGACGGTGGTTTGAGGAATGCTTCCTCCCTCACAGTGGTGGAAACACCCTCACCTGGGAACTGCCCTGATGAGAAGCCCAGAGACTCAGGCAAGGCTCCACCCATGGGGGCCTACCAGCCGTCTCATGCCGCTGGGCCAGGCACACCTATTGGAAAGATAGACTCAGTAGAGTCCTTGAAATTAGCTTCCAGTGATTTTCGTTTTTCTTTTTCTTTTTCTTTTTTTCCAGTTTTGCTTATTTATCTTTTTAGGTTTTTTTTTAATTTAATTTTTATTTTATATGAGAGTATAGTTGATTTGCAATGTTGTGTTGGTTTCAGGTGTACAACAAAGTGATTCAGTTATACATATACATATATCCATCCTTTTCCAGATTCTTTTCCAATATAGTTTATTACATAAATTTCCCTGTGCTATACAGTAGGTCCTTGTTTATTGTCTATTTTATGTATACTAGTGTGTATATGTTAATTCCAAACTCCTAATTTATCCCTCCCCCCACCTTTCCCCTTTGATAACCATAAGTTTGTTTTTGAAGCCTGGGAGTCTGTTTTGTAAATAGGTTCACTTGTATCATTCTTTTCTTAGATTCCGCATGTAAGTGATATCATATGATATTTGTCTTTGTCTGTCTGACTTACTTAGTATGACAAAGCCTCCAACGATTTTCATTCTCAGACTGAGAGGACAGACCCAAAACCTCCTCTTCCCCAAGGTATTAGGATCATATCCAAAATATGTGTACTCAGCACCACCCCATACGATCTGCTCCTCATCCTTCTGAATTTCCTTCTGGAAAGGTTCCATCAAAAAAGGATGTGCCAGCACAGTTGTGCGCAAAGAATGCATCCAGGTGATGTCGCATGCGCTTTTGGGGACTGAGGCAGGAACAGACACTGACACGTGGCATTTAACTCTTGGGAAAGATGATGATGAATATTTCCATGTCCGTTTCTGGAGATAATTCTTCATTGCTTCTTGTTACCTGTAGAATAAACTATAAACTCCTTTCCGAGAGTCATATACGTCTCTTTATGACTTTCCTACTCCTAAAGCCTTGTTCTTTGACATTGCCCTCCCCCCATTCTATGTTACAGATGTATAGAACAATCAACATTTATTCATTCAATGAGTATCCACTGATGGCATACAATAAGGCAGGTCTGTGCTACAACTGGGGCAAAGCAGTGGACAAATGGGACCCATTGGTCCGTTCTCTCTAGAGCAGGCACATCCCTTCTGGATACTATGTTACCTGCTCACCCTTCTCTGACAGACTCACACACGTCCTAGTGATTTCTCTTATGATGCACCTGCTCCCAGAGATTTCTCTGACCGTGAATCTTAGGTTTCCTTCCTTTGCGCTACTCCACCATGGAAGGCATACCTCTGCCATAGCAACGGTCACTCTTATTTTAGCCAATTGTTTACCCCTGTGACCTGCTTTCTCTACCCCTTCCTTCTGTTCAACACTCCACTCATGTTCAAGTTTCTTTGCAATTTTAAAGCAGGATCTATGTCTTATTCACATTTATTCCTTAGGGCCTTGTACAGCATCTGACATGTAAGTGATATCATATGATATATACTAAACATTCAATAAATATGTTGTAGAATCACTAAATGATTAACTGACTGAGGCTACTCTGATTTGGGGTTACCCAATGTACAGAGGCATAGATTGATATAACTGTAGGCATGAGAGAATTTTGTAAGACCATTTCTAACCCTCCACATCACAGATGAGGCATTTCTTAGTTGAATCACAGGAAGCAATACAAATACCAAATACCCAGTGTTTGGAGCTGCAGAAAATCTGTGAACAGAAATAATAATAACTGAAGTCGGAGGACATACTTCTGTTCAGCATTTAGTCTAAGTGCTGGTCAGTAAACAGGTAGGAGTTTGTGTAATGATAGGTTATGTTGAAGTCTATTCTACTTTGTTGAGCTCAAACTTCAGAGTCAAGGACCATAAGACACTTACTCAACTGCGAGCTCAATGATGAATCATGAGTTACCTCATCTGCCATCTTGCAGCCTTGTTCAATGAACGACTCCAAGGTGGGGGGAGAAGAATCGTTCAAGGTTAGGGTAGAATGCCTGGGATGGATTTAAGTGGAGAGGGGAGGGATGGAAATGGTTTTTATTAGGTGAATGGAGGTGAGACTTGAGTCTGGTTTCCGGAGGAGCTATTCTGGTCAGAGCTGTGAGGCAGGAAGGAAAGGGAGGAGTTTGCTCCTCTAGAGGAAATTAATTTTTTTTAATCCTCTGATGTAGCCTCTCTTTTCATTATCTCTTGCTTTTCCTTTTCTTTTCTCCTTGTGTTTCTCCCATAGAAATTGCTGTTTCTCTTTGGCCACAGTTCAGTTCTTTAAAATGCAGCCACCTGTGTGTGTTGAGGAGCATATGCTTTTCATCTTCTTGTAAGTTGCACTTAGAGTTGGTTAAGTTCTACCATAGTGGAATCTGCCCAAGAAAATGTCCAACAACTTGTGGAATGTGATTTGATAAAGGCAATTCTTTTATTTTTTAATTGAAGTATAGTTGATGTATAATATGATATAAATTACAGGTGTACAATACAGTGATTCACAATTTTTAAAGGTTATACTCCATTTATAGTTATTATAAAATACTGGCTGTATTCCCTGTGTCGTACAATATATCCTTGTAGCTTATTTTAAACCTAATAGTTTGTACCTGTTAATCCCCTAACCCTATATTGCCCCTCCCCTCTTCCCTCGCCCCAGAGGTAACCACTAGTTTGTTCTCTATGTCTGTGAGTCTGTTTCTTTTTTGTTATATTCACTAGTTTCTTGTATTCTTTAGATTCTACATATAAGTGATATCATACAGTATTTGTCTTTCTTTGTCTGAATTATTTCACTTAGCATAATGCCCTCCAAGTCCATCCATGTTGCTGCAAATGGCAAAATTTTGTTCTTCTTTATTGCTGAGTAATATTCCATTGTATATATGTACCACATCTTCTTTATCCATTCATCTGTTGATGGACACTTAGGTTGCTTCCATATCTTGGCAACTGTAAATAATGCTGCTATGAACACTGGGGTGCATGTATCTTTTTGAATAAGTGGGGTTTTTTTTTCAGATATATACCTAGGAGTGGAATTGCTGGGTCATTTGGTAGTTCTATTTTTAGTTTTTTTTTTTTTTTTTTAATAATTTTATTTATTGATTGATTTATTTATTTTTGGCTGTGTTGGGTCTCTGCTGCTGCGCTCGGGCTTTCTCTAGTTGCGGCGAGCGGGGGCCACTCCTCGTCGCGGCGCGCGGGCTTCTCATTGTGGTGGCTTCTCTTGTTGCGGAGCATGGGCTCCAGGCGCATGGGCTTCAATAGTTGCGGCTCGTGGGCTCTAGAGCGCAGGATCAGTAGCTGTGGCGCACGGGCTTAACTGCTCCGCGACATGTGGGATCTTCCTGGACCAGGGCTCGAACCCGTGTCCCCTGCATTGGCAGGCGGACTCCCAACCACTGCGCCACCAGGGAAGGCCCCTATTTTTAGTTTTTTGAGAAAGCTCCATATGGTTTTCTACAGTGGCTGCACCAATTTACATTCCCAACAGCGTATGAGGATTCCCTTTTCTCTACATCCTTGCCAATGTTTTTTATTTGTGTTCTTTTTGATGATATCCATTCTGACAGGTGTGAGGTGATAACTCATAGCTGTTTTGTTTTGCATTTCCCCGAGGATTAGTGATGTTGAGCATCTTTCATGAGTGATGAGGGCAATCCTTAAGCTAAGAATTGAGTTTTCTCACTGACAATTCATGACCAGGCCAACTGGGTGTTTGAAGTATGTCCTCCACCTGGTGACTTGCTTCTCTAACTGGTGGCTAATGTCCTCATCAGGCCTTTTAGCCCATCAGCTTATAATTGTTAAAACTGGTCAAAAAAGGAAAATAAGATACCAGTTTTTTTTATGTCTAATTAAAACAAAAAACTCCCTTAACGCGTTAAGGTCTTGAACAAGGACCGTTAAAAGAAAATACCTTTCTGATATTTATAAATGCAAAACAGTGACTTTAAGTTTAGCTTTTATATCTTCAAGCAAAATTTACAAAGAAGTACTCACCATAGCCTAGACGTTCTTTCTCTGGGTTACAGAGCTTTGTAGGACTGCTCAGGGGGTGACTATACCCTTACTCTATTTTGTCGTGTGCACTTGTTTATAGCCTATATTCTTCCACAAACTTACAGGTAATGCAAATGAGGTCCTTTTGATAGATAGATGTTTACTTTTCATTACCTAGAAATTTGACAAATAAAATATTTTTAGGCTAGTATTTTTATTCCGGTAAAGTGTTTTATCCCAGTAAACATGCTTTTTCATTCATGTACAATTTTAAATGGTTTCTTTTCTCATTTTCCTGATTCTCCTTCCTTTATTGGTCAGACCAACCTATTTATTAATAAAAGATTAATAAATGCCAGGCAACCCCTGGCTCTGAGCTTCCTAGAGGAAGAGGAGGGATGGCAAGGAACTGTTCAGGAAAGCTGTCATGATTTTTTTCTCAGCATGGGAAGCTAATGTGCCCAGCAAGGAAAGCACTGTAACTCCTTTGTTTCTATATTTCCAACTTTGTGTTAATAATCATCCATTTTATCAGAAACTTCTCATTTCTTTGAAATATGCAATTTTAACAGGATTTGGTACATTCTTAAGTATCTCTACTCCATCTCCTAGCAAGTATTTTTTCCTGCAGCCATGTCAAAATTTATAATAGAGTTTGATAAAATTTTAAATATTTGATGGATTTTTAATTTTTAATATTTGAATAGCTTATATATTCCATAGTAAAATATTCAAAGCATGAAAAGGATATATATGAAAAGTAAACCTTTCCCCATTCCCTGCCTTAAGTTTCCTATTTCCAGTTCTCTTTTCCAGAAACAACCAAGATTACTCATTTCTTATGTATCCTTTGAAACATACATTTATATATGCAGAGTATTTATACTTGCCCTTCCCCCTTTGGAAGAATAGGAGTATATTACACACTGTTCTGCATTTTGTGTTCCTCACATATCTGCATATCTCAGAAAATGTTCCAGATTGGTGTTTACAGAAGTACTGTCTCATTGTATTTATAGCTGTACTTTATTCCAGTGTATGGAAATACCATAAGTTATCCAACAAATTTCCTATTGATGAACATCTAAGCTGTTTCCAATATTTTGCTATTACCCTCCACTCTGCAGTGACTATCCTTGTACATGTGTCTTTGTGCACACATGTGAAACTACTTGTAGGATAGACTATTAGATTCAAATTGCATGGTCGAAGGGAATAGAAGCACATTTCAATTTCGATAGGTGTTGCCAAATTGCCCTTCAAAGATGTTTCCCCAATTTATACTCACAATAACGTGGCTTGAGAATATGGGTTTCTCTTTAAACTGTGCACCATCTATAAAGAGAGGTAACCTGTTCAGTATTTGCCATTCCATCTTGCAATCAGCAACTAAATGAATCTACCAGACACTACATGTAATTAAGAGCCCATTACAGTTACTACTGAAATTAGTCAGTGTGATGCTCTGTATCACCTTCTGCAGCTGATTAAATGCATGGTTAACATCCGTGCCTCAACTTGCAATCCTGCAAGTGTTTAGTGGCTGCACCCAGAGCATTTGACAGCAGTGCTCATTGACGGGAGAGAGAATGTTCTGTGTGTTTTAGAAAAATAAAGGTCAATGTCTTCAGCCAGATGCTGTTTAGTTAGACAAGTATTTAAACTGTGATCTTATATCTCAAAATTCAGCACAATATTAACCATGATGGGAAGTCCAGCAAGTGTTTGCTCTCCCTGCTGAAAAATGTCTGCACGTTTGACGATGGCTCGTAATAAGATCGTTCACAGTCAACCTGAAATGATTCTGTCTGCTTTTCACATCAATAAAAATAAAAATGGTTTCAACCTCTGATTTTAGAATTAGGAATGTTAGTTTTATTATTATTATTGGTGGAATAAATATTTTATTTTATTTTATTTTGAATTTTATTTTATTTATTTATTTATTATACAACAGTTTCTTACTAGTTATCTATTTTAGACATATTAGTGTATATATGTCAATCCCAATCTCCCAATTCATCCCACCACCACCCTGCCCCTGCTTTCCCCCCTTTGTGTCCATACGTTTGTTCTCTACATCTGTGTCTCTATTTCTGCCTTGCAAACTGGTTCGTCTGTACAATTTTTCTAGATTCCACATATATGCGTTAATATACGGTATTTGTTTTTCTCTTTCTGACTTACTTCACTCTGTATGACAGTCTCTAGGTCCATCCAAGTCTCTACAAATGACCCAATTTCATTCCTTTTTATGGCTGAGTAATATTCCATTGTGTATATGTACCACAACTTCTTTATCCATTCGTCTGTTGATGGGCATTTAGGTTGCTTCTGTGACCTGGCTATTGTAAATAGTGCTGCAGTGAATATTGGGGTGCATGTGTCTTTTTGAATTATGGTTTTCTCTGGGTATATGCCCAGTAGTGGGATTGCTGGATCATATGGTAATTCTATTTTTAGTTTTTTAAGGAACCTCCATCCTGTTCTCCATAGTGGCTGTATCAATTTGCATTCGCACCAACAGTGCAAGAGAGTTCTCTTTTCTCCACACCCTCTCCAGCATTTGATTTTTGTAGATTTTCTGATGATGCCCATTCTAACTGGTGTGAGGTGATACCTCATTGTAGTTTTGATTTGCATTTCTCTAATAATTAGTGATGTTGAGCAGCTTTTCATGTGCCCCTTGGCCATCTGTATGTCTTCTTTGGAGAAATGTCTATTTAGGTCTTCTGCCCATTTTTGGATTGGGTTGTTTGTTTTTTTAATATTGAGCTGCATGAGCTCTTTATATATTTTGGAGATTAATCCTTTGTCTGTTGATTCATTTGCAAATATTTTCTCCCATTCTGAGGGTTGTCTTTTCGTCTTGTTTATAGTTTCCTTTGCTTTGCAAAAGCTTTTAAGTTTCAGTAAGTCCTATTTGTTTATTTTTGTTTTTATTTCCATTACTCTAGGAGGTGGGTCAAAAAAGATCTTGCTGTGATTTATGTCAAAGAGTGTTCTTCCGATATTTTCCTCTACGAGTTTTATAGTGTCTGGTCTTACATTTAGGTGTTTAATCCATTTTGAGTTTATTTTTGTGTGTGGTGTTAGGGAGTGTTCTAATTTCATTCTTTTACATGCAGCCATCCAGTTTTCTCAGCACCACTTATTGAACAGACTCTATTTTCTCCATTGTATATCCTTGCCACCTTTGTCATAGATTAGTTGACCATAGGTGTGTTGGTTTATCCCTGGGCTTTCTATCCTGTTCCATTGATCTATATTTCTGTTTTTGTGTCATTACCATATTGTCTTGATTACTGTAGCTTTGTAGTATAGTCTGAAGTCAGGGAGCCTGATTCCTCCAGCTCCGTTTTTTTTCCCTCAAGATTGCTTAGGCTATTCAGGGTCTTTTGTGTCTCCATACAGATTTTAAGATTTTTTTGTTCTACTTCTGTAAAAAATGCCATTGGTAGTTTGATAAGGATTGCATTGAATCTGTAGATTGCTTTCGGTAGTATAGTCATTTTCACAATATCGATTCTTCCAATCCAAGAACATGGTATATTTCTCCATCTGTTTGTGTCATCTTTGATTTCTGTCATCAGTGTCATAGTTTTCTGAGTACAGGTCTTTTACCTCCTTAGGTAGGTTTATTCCTAGGTACTTTATCTTTTTGTTGCAATGGTGAATAGGATTGTTTCCTTAATTTCTCTTTCTGATCTTTCATTGTTAGTGTATAGGAATGCAAGAGATTTCTGTGCATTAATTTTGTATCCTACAACTTTACCAAATTCAATATTTACCTCTAGTAGTTTTCTGGTGGCATCTTTAAGATTCTCTGTGTATAGTATCCTGTCATCTGCAAGCAGTGACAACTTTACTTCTTCTTTTCTGATCTGGATTCCTTTTATCTCTTTTTCTTCTCTGATTGCCATGGCTAGGACTTCCAAAACTATGTTGAATAATAGTGGTGAGAGTGGACATCCTTTTCTTTTTCCTGATCTTAGAGGAAATGCTTTCAGTTTTTCACCATTGAGAATGATGTTGGCTGTGAGTTTGTCATATATGGCCTTTATTATGTTGAGGTAGGTTCCCTCTATGCCCACTTTCTGGAGAGTTTTTATCATACATTGGTGTTGAATTTCATCAAAAGCTTTTTCTGCATCTATTGAGAGGATCATATGGTTTTTATTCTTCAGTTTGTTAATATGGTGTATCACATTGATTGATTTGCGTATATTGAAGAATCCTTGTGTCCCTGGGATAAAGCCCACTTGATCATGGTGTATGATCCTTTTAATGTGTTGTTGGATTCTGTTTGCTAGTATTTTGTTGAGGAGTTTTGCATCTATATTCATCAGTGATATTGGTCTGTAATTTTCTTTTTTTGTAGTATCTCTGTCTGGTTTTGATATCAGGGTGATGATAGCCTCGTAGAATGAGTTTGGAGTGTTCCTTCCTCTGCAATTTTTTGGAAGAGTTTGAGAAGGATGGGTGTTAGCTCTTCTCTAAATGTTTGATAGAATTCACCTGTGACGCCATCTGGTCCTGGACTTTTGTTTGTCAGAATATTTTAAATCACAGTTTCAGTTTCATTACTTGTGATTGGTCTGTTCATATTTTCTGTTTCTTCCTGGTTCAGTCTTGGAAGGTTATACCTTTCTAAGAATTTGTCCATTTCTTACAGGTTGTCCATTTTATTGGCATAGAATTGCTTGTAGTAGTCTCTTAGGATGCTTTGTATTTCTGTGGTGTCTGTTGTAACTTCTCCTTTTTCATTTCTAATTTTATTGATTTGAGTCCTTTCCCTCTTTTTCTTGATGAGTCTGGCTAATGGTTTATCAATTTTGTTTATCTTCTCAAAGAACCAGCTTTTAGTTTTATTGATCTTTGCTATTGTTTTCTTTGTTTCTATTTCATTTATTTCTGCTCTCATCTTTATGATTTCTTTCCTTCTACTAACTTTGGGTTTTGTTTGTTCTTCTTTCTCTAGTTGCTTTAGGTGTAAGCTTAGATTGTTTATTTGAGATTTTTCTTCTTTCTTGAGGTAGGATTGTACTGCTATTGCTATAAACTTCTCTCTTAGAACTGCTTTTGCTGCATCCCATCGGTTTTGGATTGTCGTGTGTTCATTGTCGCTTGTCTCTAGGTATTTTTTGATTTCCTCTTTGATTTCTTCAGTGATCTTTTGGTTATTTAGTAATGTATTGTTCAGCCTCCATGTGTTTGTGTTTTTTTCCATTTTTTCCCCTGTAATTGATTTCTAATCTCACAGCATTGTGGTCGGAAAAGATGCTTGATATGATTTCAGTTTTCTTAAATTTACTGAAGTTTGATTTATGACCTAAGGTGTGATCTATCCTGGAGAATGTTCCCTGTGCACTTGAGAAGAAAGTGTAATCTACTGTTTTCAGATGGAATGTCCTATAAATATCAATTAAATCTCTCTGGTCTATAGTGTCACTTCAAGCTTGTGCTTCCTTACTAATTTTCTGCCTGGATGATCTGTCCATTGGTGTAAATGAGGTGTTAAAGTTCCCCACTATCATTGTGTTACTGTTGATTTCCTCTTTTACAGCTGTTAGCATTTGTCTTGTGTATTGAGGTGATCCTATGTTGGGTGCATATATATTTATAATTGTTATATCTTCTTCTTGGATTGATCCCTTGATCATTATGTAGTGTCCTTCCTTGTCTCTTGTAACATTCTTTATTTTAAAGTCTACTTTATCTGATATGAGTATTGCTACGCCAGCTTTCTTTTGATTTCCATTGGCATGGAATATCATTTTCCATCCCCTCACTTTCAGTCTGTATGTGTCCCTAGGTCTCAAGTGAGTCTCTTGTAGACAGCATATATATGGGTCTTGCTTTTGTATCCATTCAGCCACTCTATGTTCTTTGGTTGGAGCATTTAATCCATTCACATTTAAGGTAATTATCGATAAGTATGTTCCTATTACAATTTTCTTAATTGTTTTGGGTTTGTTTTTGTAGGTCCTTTTCTTTTCTTGTGTTTCCTACTTAGAGAATTTCCTTTAGCATTTGTTGTAGAGCTGGTTTGGTGGTGCTGAACTCTCTTAGCTTTTGCTTGTCTGGAAAGCTTTTGATTTCTCCATCAAATCTGAATGAGATCCTTGCCAGGTAGAGTAATCTTGGTTGTACGTTCTTCCCTTTCATCACTTTAAATATATCATGCCACTCCCTTTTGGCTTGGAGAGTTTCTGCTGAGAAATCAGCTGTTAACCTTATGTGAGTTCCCTTGTATGTTATTTGTCATTTTTCCCTTGTTGCTTTTAATAGTTTTTCTTTGTCTTTAATTTTTGTCAATTTGATTACCATGTGTCTTGGCATGTTTCTCCTTGGGTTTATCCTGCTTGGGACTCTCTGCACTTCCTGGACTTGGGCGGCTATTTCCTTTCCCATGTTAGGGAAGTTTTCAACTATAATCTCTTCAGATATTTTCTTGGGTCCTTTCTCTCTCTCTTCTCCTTCTGGGACCCCTATAATGTGAATGTTGGTGCATTTTATGTTGTCCCAGAGGTCTCTTAGGCTGTCTTCATTTCTTTTCATTCTTTTTTCTTTATTCTGTTCCACGGCAGTGAATTCCACCATTCTGTTTTCCAGGTCACTTATCCATTCTTCTGCCTCAGTTATTCTGCTATTGATTCCTTCTAGTGTATTTTTCATTTCAGTAATTGTATTGTTCATCTCTGTTTGTTTGTTCTTTAATTCTTCTAGGTCTTTGTTAAACATTTCTTGCATCTTCTCAATCTTTGCCTCCATTCTTTTTCTGAGGCCCTGGGTCATTTTCACTATCATTATTCTGAATACTTTTCCTGGAAGGTTGCCTATCTCTGCTTCATTTAGTTGTTTTTCTGGGGTTTTATCTTGTTCCTTCATCTGGTACATAGCCCTCTGCCTTTTCATTTTGTCTTTCTGTGAATGTGGTTTTCATTCCACAGGCTGCAAGATTGTAGTTCTTCTTGCTTCTCTGGAATAAATATTTTATAATGAATTTCTTATAAGTAATTATTTTGTCATATTTGGAAATTCTCAGTTGACACCATGAGGCTCCTTTTTTCTCTGTGATGTGTTACAGCCAAACCCACCACCTTGTCTGAAACCTGAGGTGAATTCTCATACCTTGCTTTGTCAATTTGGTTCAATGCTCTGACCTCTCTGGACATCAGTCTGCCATCTACATTTGGGGTCAGTGTTTTCTTGATAGGATGTAACAACCTTTAACAGCCTGATGGTGAAAATCATGAATTTTCACTCATGTAAAAATATAATGACTTACAAGGAATTCATTATGAAATATCTATTCCATTAATGCAAATCTTTAACATTGCTGATTCTAAAACAGAAGTTGAAGCCATTTTTATTTTTTATTGATACGTTAAAAGTAATCAGTAGTGGTCAGTGAAACTTCTGTATTTCTAAGTGTTAAGTAAATGTCTCTCACGAAGGAGAGTAGTAACAATCCATAAAATACTACAGAAAGGCATGATCACAATTCTTATCTTCTATTTCTATTCTTTATAATCTACTTTCTTTCTTGCTATTTCTTCTCCTAGCCTTACCTTTTAATGAGTCACTCCTCACTCCATAAACACTGTGCTCATCCAGATCAAGTTGGACATATTCCAAATTAAACTTATCTCACCCCAAACCAGCTCCTCCTCCAGAGTTCCCTATGTCAGTGAGTTAGTGTTACCATGCATCCATGCCACATATTAACACTTTCTCCTCCTCCCTTTGCCCTTCCTGCACAGCCCATCAGTCACCAAATAGTGTTGATTCTACCTAGTAAATGCCTCTCAAATCTATCTACTTTTCTCCATCTTTAGTCTTACCTGGACATAGCTTCCTAAATGACATCCCCACATTGACCCTTGTTAATTCCAGGTCACTTTTCTCCATAAAGAACGCAAGGGTAACATTTCTATTGTAAGCCAAGGCAAATTAACATGGGCCAGATTTACCCTTTCACCTGAAAAGCTAAAGGACTAGGAAGAATGTATGAAACAAAATTTCTCAAGATGTTGGACTTCAGGCCACCAGGCAATAAAAGACAGAGACACTGAGACAAGGAAACAAGCCAGGTGAGTCCCATGACTGACCCAGCATATGATGTGGAGAAAGGGAAGCCACATGGAGCCTAGTCACCTCTCTGAGTTAAGGAGAGTGGAGCTGGAAGGGCAGGGAGATTGATGTTGCGGTTAGAGTTCATAGGGCAGAGTGACAGAGAGGAGAGAGCTGCAAAGAGAGAGAACTCTGCAAATCTGCTGGGTTGCCTCCTCAGGTATTCTACTGAAAAGTGACCAGTGCATGTCTGTGAGGAAACTATCCAGGGTTGAGGAAGAACTAGTCAGAAGGATTAGAATGAAAAGTTCCCAGGGCTCAATTAGGGCCAACAATAATGCCCATTCCCAGCAGAGTGGAAAACCTCATAATTTATGGTTCGTTGAGTAAAGTAGTCAGTAGTCAAAGTAGTGAGAAAAATTTTCCATAGATGTAATGCTCCACTGGTCCTGCCTTACCATGCTTAAAAACAAGACCCAGGAGGATCAAAATGTTTCCAAATAATTTGACCATGGTGGGGGGGGCGGGAAATGCAAGAAAGTTTACAGGAATACGGAAATATTCAACAGCCAATAAGATAAGAATAACAATGTCTGGCATTCAATCAAAAATTACCATGTATACTAAAAAAAAAAAAAAGCATGGAAGTACAACACATATTGAGGCTAAAAATCAAAGCTGACTCAGATTTGATACAGATGAAGAATTAGTAGACAAGGATATTAAAATAGTTATTATAACTCTATTTAAAATGGTCAAAAGCTAAAAAAAAGTTTGAATGTATTAAGTAGAGACAGAGAAAATATTAAAAAAAGAACCAAATCAAACTTCTAGAGGTGTCTGAGATGAAAAATACCCAGGATGTGGTTAACAACAGATTAGACACTGCATAATAAAAGATTAGTGAGCTTAAAAACATAGCAGTAGAAACTATCCAAAATGAAACAAAGAGAAAACAGAGTGAAAAAATGGAGAGCATTAGTGTGCTCTAGTACAACTTTAAGAGGTCTAATACTGCGTAATTGGG
The DNA here is from genome assembly GCF_009873245.2 of Balaenoptera musculus. Classification (NCBI taxonomy): domain Eukaryota; kingdom Metazoa; phylum Chordata; class Mammalia; order Artiodactyla; family Balaenopteridae; genus Balaenoptera; species Balaenoptera musculus. Next base: position 17,438,745 of record NC_045786.1, on the reverse strand, counting down.
GTAGGACAGAAACATTATTTGAAGAAATAATGGCCAAAATATTTCCAAATTTGATAAGTATAATCAGACAGATCCAAGAAGCTTTTAAAACAAGAAACATGAAGAAAACTACGCTAAGTACATCATATCAAATCGTTTAAAACCGGTGACAAAGAGAATATATTAAAAACAGCCAGAGAAAAGGGACACATTAAACGCAGAATGAAGAAAAGTCATTTTCTTCCCAGAAACTGATGTGAGAAGATAATGAGAACTTTAAAGTTCTCAAAGGCAAAATATGTCAACTTAGAGTGTTCACCAGTGAAAACATCATCTTTGAAAGATAAAGGTACATAAAGACTTATTCAGACAGACAAAGCTAAAAGTAATTTGTTAGTAACATACCTACACTACAAGAAATGTTAAAGGAAATCCTTTAAGAAGAGAAAAATGATTCCAGATGGAGATTTGTGTCTACTCAGAGGAATGAGGAGCCCAGGAAATGGTAACTTTGTAGTTAATATAAAGAGTTTTTTCTTATTATTTAAACCTCTTGAAAAGAGGATCAACTGCTTAAAGCAATAGCAATGTATTGTGGAGTATGTATGATATGTAGAAAAAAATGGATGATAGCAATAGAATGAAGGCTGGGAGGGAAAAATGAATGTATACTGCTGCAAGGTCCTGGTCCTATATGTGAAGTGATATAATATCATATGAGGGTAGATTCTGTTAAGGTAAAGATGTATACTATACTGTAAACCCTAAAACAATTACTAAAATAATGCCATGGAAAGTTACACCTAATAAGTAAACACAAGAGGTAAATGAAATTGTTAAAAAAAAATACTTAATCCAGGGACTTATGATCTAGGCAAAATGGTGTAGACTCATTTCTCCCTGTTAAGTACAACTATAAACTCTGGCAATAATGCAAGAAGCAACTGACGGAGAGCTCTGAATGGTGGAAAGAGGAAGGTAACTGATTAGGGGCCTCAGGGCTAGAGGAAAAATGGCATCAGGGTGTCTTTTGATCCCCTTGCCTGACAGAGGAAGGTGACTCACTGACCCCCAGCACCAACAGAAGGTAGCTTCAGATAGGCTCACTTGTGCCTTGGACTGCAACAACAGGAAGCTCAGTAGCACCAGTAGCGGGACTGAATAAGAGCCCTGTAATGATAAGTGACCAGGGGAAGTGCTCTCCTTCCTCACTGGGTGGCACTGGCAAGGGGGATCTCACTGCAAAAAGCAACTGGCCAGGGAAGTGCTCTAATTCCACTCAAGGCCTGAGATTCCCATCCTCCACCCAAAGCCACAGAGTGGCTGGGTGATGCTAAAAAAAGGGACCCATCACAATCAGGAACTGGTCCAGGATGTCTCTTTGTCCTCCTGGATAGAGAATCCCTTTCTCCACCTAAAGGCACTAGATACCTTGGCTTGGGGAAACTATATCCCATAACCCCAAGCAGTACCATCAGAGACTAGTGGGACACCCAGTGGTACCAAAGAAAACAAGCAGACAAAATAAAAACACATGGCTCTGAAAAATAAGTTGTCATTGGAACCATAACCCACAAAATTAGGCCAGGACCTGTATGCTAAACCCAAGTGTGGTGCCTGCCTACTATCATAAAAGATCCAAATAGAACCCAGAGTCTGATAACATAAAAGCCAAAATGTCCAGGATATAATAAAAAAAGATTACCTGTGCACCAAGAACCAGAATTTTAAAGCAGTGATCATAAAAATGCTTCACCAAGGTATTACAAGCTCTCTTGAAACAAGTGAAAAAAATAGAAAAATCTCAGCAAAGAAATTAAAGTGATTTAAAAAGAACCAAATGGAAATTATAGAACTAAATAATGCAATAAGAGAAACAAAAAACTAGGTGGATGAGCTCAATAGTAGAGTGGGTATGATAGAGAAAACAATCAGCGAAGTTGAGGACAGAGCAATAGAATTTATCTTCTCTGAACAACAGAGGGAAAATAGCCAGAAAAAAAAAAAAAAAAAAAGAACCACAGAGACCTGAGGGACAATAACAGGAGATCTAACATTTGTATCAGTGGAGTCCCAGAAGGAGAAGAAAAAGAGAGTGGGACTGAGAGAGTATTCAAGTAAATACTGGCTGAAACACTGGGCAAAAGACCTAAACCTACAGATTCAAGACACTGAGCAAACTCCAAGTAGGATGAACTCACAGAAGTCCACATAGAGACATATCATAACTAAATTCCTGAAAATTAAGGCAAAGAAAAAATATTGAAAAGAGCCAGAGGGAAACGTGTTACCTACCTACCAATTTGAATAACAGTGGATTTCTATTCTGAAACCAGGGACCCCAGAGAGAAGTGGCACAGCATTTTTCAAGTGTTGAAAGAAGAAAACTGTCAACCACAAATACTATGTCTGTTGAAACTATCCTTCAAGAATGAATGGGAAATAAAGGCACTCAGATGAAGAAAAATGGAACGAATTTGTCACTAGTAGACCTATCCTTAAAGAATGACTAAAGGAAATTCTTCAAACAGAAAGGAAATGACAAAAGAAGGAATTTTGGAGCATCAGGAAGTAAGAACAATGGGAGGAGCAGAAATAGATGTATATACAATAGACCACCCATCTCTTCATGACTTTTATAAATCAAATCTGATGACTAAAAAATTGTAACACCATCTGATACTAAATTATATTTAAAAGTGGGGAAGTTCAAGGGACTTAAATGGAAGTGAGATTTCTAAACTTGAAGTGGTGATACGTTAACATAAATAGATGAGCATAAGATAGGTATGTCTTATATGTACGATACATATATAGTTTTTTTTTCTTTTTTTTTAACATTTTTATTGGAGTATAATTGCTTTACAATGGTGTGTTAGTTTCTGCTTCATAACAAAGTGAATCAGTTATACATATACATATATCCCCATATCTCTTCCCTCTTGTGTCTCCCTCCCTCCCACCCTCCCTATCCCACCCTTCTAGCTGGTCACAAAGCACCGAACTGATCTCCCTGTGCTATGCAACTGCTTCCCACTAGCTATCTATTTTACATTTGGTAGTGTATATATGTCCATGCCACTCTCTCACTTTGTCCCAGCTTACCCTTCCCTCTCCCCGGGTCCTCAAGTCCATTCTCTGGTAGGTCTGCATCTTTATTCCCATCTTGCCCCTAGGTTCTTCATGATCATTTTTTTTTTAGATTCCATATATATGTGTTAGCATGTATTTGTTTTTCTCTTTCTGACTTACTTCACTCTGTATGACAGACTCTAGGTCCATCCACCTCACTACAAATAACTCAATTTTGTTTCTTTTTATGGCTGAGTAATATTCCATTGTACATATATATAGTTATTATTGTACATATGTATATATGCTCAGCACAACTAATAGGAAAACTATATATAAATCTCTCAAAAACGCTATAAACAAATCAAGATGGAATCCTAAAGTTAATTTGGGTAAGAATCCAAAAGAACCTTCCATGATATAGCTGCTGTATAAAATCATCTGCCCAATTCAGATGATCAGAGAATTTTACAGCTGGAAGATCATTTACTTAACTGTTTCTCAATCATTAACATGTATTTTTTTTAAATTTTATTTATTTATTTATTTATGGCTATGTTGGGTCTTCGTTTCTTTGCGAGGGCTTTCTCTAGTTGTGGCAAGCGGGGGCCACTCTTCATCGCGGTGCGCGGGCCTCTCACTATCGCGGCCTCTCTTGTTGCGGAGCACAGGCTCCAGACGCGCAGGCTCAGCAGTTGTGGCTCACGGGCCCAGTCGCTCCGCGGCACGTGGGATCCTCCCAGACCAGGGCCCGAACCCGTGTCCCCTGCACTGGCAGGCAGACTCTCAACCACTGCGCCACCAGGGAAGCCCTAACATGTATTTTAATCACTTGGTTATCTTATTATAGTGCAAATTCTGATTGATTAGGTTTGGGGTTGGGACCCAAAACACTGCATTCCAAACAAGCTGCTGATCCAAGGACCACACTTGAATAGCAAGGATTTCTTTCAGTCCCTTTCTCTAGCAGATGAAGGATGGAGAGCCCTTCTCCTGGCTTTTTAGAGCATTGCAGTGACTTTGGAGGACCTAGCACAGTTGGACCTGAGTTTTATTAACAGCAGTTTCTCAAAGTCTTGTCATGGAGATCTCTGAGCTGGCCCTGCATGCTGCCCTTCCTGTGTCATGGTTTCCAATATTCCATCAATTCTGTGACTGTATTGAAAAAGTCCTTTAATTAATTTCTTCCTTATTTTACTTTATCTTATTTATTTTATTTTTGCTTTAGCTATCCAGAGTCAGTTTCTGTTGTATGTGACCAAAAGAAGAACCTTCACCGATACAGTATAGGCTGTGTGTTGGACTGGGAGTGCAAAGAAACATAGCACATATGTTTCACAAGAACATAAGTTCTTCTTCCCCTGGGATATAACAATTGAGATATTTTCTTAAAAGTTTACACAGCCCCCTGGTGACTCTGAAATATTCCTCTACAGCATTACTGTTCCCCTCGTCTTCTAGGCTCCTATCCATCATCTTAACTGACCTCTCCATTTGAATATCTAATAAACATTTCAAACTTAATATGTCCAAAACAAAACCCAATCTACTGCAGCAAATGGCACCAGCTTTTGTGTAGTTGCTCAGATAAAAACCTGGAAATCATCCCTGATTTCTTTTTTCCTTTCCCAAATCCAATCAATTAATAGTTTCTGTCAGTTCTACCTTAAAAATATAGCCAGAATCCAACCACTTAACATCTGAACTGCTTCATTCTGCTCTACACCACCACTCTCTCTCCCGTGGAAAACTGCAACGGCCTCCTAACTGCACTTTCTGCTTCTACTCTAGCTTTGCCACACGGCAACCAGAGTTATTCTTTTAAAATGTAAACCAGATCATGTTTCTTTCATGCTCAAAACCTGTCAGTAGCTTCTCATCACACTGAGAATAAAATCCTAATGCCTTACCATGATCTACAAGGCCTTATGTGATCTGACCCTTGACTGAACCTCTTACTTCAGTTTCCTCCCGTCTTCTCCTTGTATACCCTGCTCCAGTCATCCTGGCCCCTTGTTATCTCTCCAACGAGAGGTTATGTCTCAGAGGGCAAGGATTTTTTTCTGTTTTACTCACGGTTGTATTTCCAGTGCCTAGAATAATGCCTGCCATAGAGTAGATGTCAATGAATAGCTCTTAAATAAATAAGCAAATTTTAAAAATACTGAATCCAAAAGAAAGCAGAGAAAAAGAAAAAAGAGAAAGAGAAATAGACAGGACAAATACAAATAAATAGTGAAAATATAGATATAATTCAACCACTTAACAAGAAATAGATGGGACAAATAAAAATAAACAGGGAGATGTTGGATATAACCCAACCATTTCTATAATTACATTAAATCACAAGGGCCTAACTCTCCAATTAAAAGGCAGAAATTGTCAGATGGGAAAAAAAAAAAAGCAAGAATCACTATCTGCTGCCTGCAAGAAATGCAGTTTAACTATAAAGGCATAATTAGGTTACAAGTAAAAGTATAGGAAAAGATATATCATGTTAATACTAATCATAAGAAAACTTCAGTGGCTATATTAATATCAGGCAAGACAGTTTTCTGAATAAAGGATACTAGCAGTGATAAAGAAGGTCATTTCATAATGATAACCAGGTCAATTCATTCTAGAACACAACCATTGTAAGTGTTAATGCATCTAATAACAGAACTTCAAAATATAGGAAGCAAAACAAATAGATGGGCAAGGATAAGTAGACAAATCTTGAAGAATGTCCATAAACAAACCCGCACATACATGGTCAATGAAGTTTCATTGCAAAGGCAATTCAGTGGGAAAAAAAAAAGATAACTTTTCCAACTAATTTTACTAGAACAATTGGATAACCATACTTACAAAACAACATCAGTTCATACCTTGCACCATATACAAAAATTCACTTTAATTGGATCATAGATCTAAATATAAAACATAAAACTTTATTATAAAACTGTAGAAGAATACCTCTACCTTCTCCATAGGAGAATATTTTTGTGATGTTTGATTAGGCAAAGACTTCTTACATATAAAGTCAGAAGCACAATCCCTAAAAGAAAGAAGTTTGGTAAATTAGATTTCATCAATTTAAGGACTGTGTTCTCTGAAAACACTGTAAGGAAAATGAAAAGACAGCCGCTGATGGTGAGAAAATATTTGCAAATCACATATCAGCTAAGGAACTTGAATTCAGAATACATTAAGAAGTTTCAAGACTCAGTAATAAGAAGATGAACAGCCAAAACCAAAATGAGCAAAGTATTTGAGTAGACATTTCATCAAAGAAGATATATGGATGGCAGATAAACTCATGGAAGTATAATGAACATAGGAAAATGCAAATTAAAACCACAATTACATGTCGATACACACCGATTAGAATGTGTAAAATTAGAAAGACTGATGATACCAGTGTTGGCAGGGATGTGGAGCAACTGGAACTCTCATATTCTGCTGATGGGAATATACATGCACACAACCCCTGTGGAAACGATGTGTCAGTTTCTTAAGAAGTTAAAGATACACTTACTCTATGATCCAGCCACTCTGTTCCTAGAAATGAAAATATATGTCCAAAGATTTATACACAAATGTTCCTAGCAGCTTTATTTGTAATAATCCCAAACTGTAAACAACTGCGATGTCCATCAACAGGTTAATGGATAAACAAACTCTGATATTTCCATACAATCGAATACTGCTCAACAATAAGAAAGGCTAGCTTATCAATATTCACAAGAATATGGATGAATCTCAAAATAATTATACTGAGTGAAAGAAGTCAGACCAAAAATCAATTCATACTATATATTTTTATATATAAAATTTTTATATAAAATTCTAAAAAATACAAACTAATCTGTAATGAATAAAGCAGATCAGTGGTTCCCTGTGGATTGGAATGGGGTTTGAGGAGAGAAGTGACAGGAAGAAGGGATTACAGAGAAGCATGAGGAGTGCGGGTGATGGATATGGTCATTATCCTGATTGCGGTGATGATGGGTATATACATCAATCAAAACTTATGTTTAATTATGTGCAGTTTATTATTTGTTATTTATAGCTCAATATGTTTTTCCAAAAAGGAAATAGAAGCTGACCTATTTGAATGTCTCATATGCTGCCATTTGACCTACGAAACACTAACATTTTTTAAAGGCTGTGTCTCTTTGACTACAATACAATTATGCATTCTTGAAGGTATCAGTGGATCAAATTCATAATCTTATAAAATATACACCAAAGAGAACTTAGGATTTCAGCACTAATATTTTTTAGGTGAAGAAACTAGCTTGGATGGGGTAAATTGATGTGCCCTGAATCATACAACAATGCAATGTGTCTTAACCAGCTGACAGAAATGAGTTTTGGTTTCCTGCCCCCTATAAAGCAAAGGCACAGTGACATTTTAACAAATGGTCAAAATGTCATGTTCATGTGATCTCAAACCTGACTTCCTGATGGTGAAATCTACTGGTTGAAAAATTTAAGCAATCTTTTGAATCGTTGTTGAGTATAGCACAAAATAAGCAAGAGTTTCATCTGACCATAAATCTCAAAATATTTTGCTATATTCTGTAGACCGTATCGATGGCTTTAAATGGAATGCATTTAATATATTTAGTATTTGCTCCTGTGCAAATTAGAGAAAGCCATACTTTCCTCGGGATAACTTTGCTTTCTACTCACAGCAAATTGCCACAATATGCTGTTTTTGGTTTGTTTAAGATCAAAAGAGTTTAATTCCATTTGCTGGAGAATGGTCATAATAAACACACAAATCTATGATTTTTTCAATGTGAGTGGCACCCTAGAGAGTTTGGCAACAGTGGAGGCCCTAGATGTACATTTATCGGAAAAGGGAATGTACCACTAGGTTATTAGAAGTCTAACTGCTATAATTTCAACCAAAGCATTTAAATATTATTAACGCTGAAATTTTAATCTTCCTCAACTGGTAAGCAGAAGTGTATTCTCATACCTGTGTATATAAGTAATTTTTAAATTAATTTTATTCACATTGAAGTTTTGGGGACTTTTGGGAATTAGAGACAAGAATTTTCTCCCTCTTTAGGAAGAAGTGCTTTAAACCCTGTCATTTATGCGTTGAATATATGTAAATAAACAAGATCAATTATATTTTAGAAGATACTTTTTTGCAGTTATAGTCTCTCTAGTTTAAGATGACTAAGGATGACGTCATCGTGGCTCAGCACCGTGTTTTAGTTACGATTGCACTCAAGAGGATTTGATTTGCTTCCCAGCTCTACAGTTGGGCCAAGAAAAGTAATTACAGTGATTAATAATAATATTTGATTTTCTAGTCCCCAAGCCCACTCCTCAGAGCTGGTATTATCTGGAGGCAGAGAAACAAATTGCAGGAGGGAAATGGGAAGAATGTCCTACCATTTGAATTTGTAAGCATTACATGGTCCCAAAGCTGCCATTGCAAACCCTGCCTGTGTCACCCATGAATTTTTACATGAGATTTTCAGCACCTTGTTTTCCTGGTCACCCCAGAACTCAGGGCAGAGCAGAGGTGGTGTTTTTACTCTTTAGGGACAAATTTTAATGAATACCCCTTAAGGAGAACCTCCTCGTGTTGGTTAAGTGCTGTTAAGGAATTTGTAAGTGGTCATGGAGAGTACAGATTTAAGCGAGTCAGGGCCTCTGCTTGGAAACCCCCAAATGAAACAAAACAAAAATAACGCATCTTTTGTCCTCATCTTTTGTCCTCAAAAGGATCTCACGTTCTCATGTTCTCATCTCTGGCAGGATTTTGATGGCCAATGCAAGGAGAGCTCTAAAATACCCAAGATTTAATATAAACAAGTAAGTGAAGAGAGAGAGAGAGAGAGAGAGAGAAGGCTGCTTAGGGCAGGGCTGAGTTTCAAGACTCCAGTAGCCTTCAGCTCTGCTACTACCAGGAGGAGTTGCTATGGGAACCATTGCAAAAGATTAAATATATCAAGATACATGATTGTGAGAAATGGGTGGGGAAGGGAATTATATTAATGTTGAAACGATGGTTCTTCTATTTGTGGGGTTTTCACATTATTTTTTTCTAAATCATACAAAAACTCCTTCCCAAACACAGAACTCATTAACAAATAAGTTTGCTGTATGCGAAACACAGAGAAAATAAAATGTTCACATTTCACAGTAAAAATTAAAGGGTTATGATTTTTTTTGTAGTGCTTGCTTGTTTTCTGACCCCAGTATCACTTTTGGAGTAGACTCTGCCATCTTCCCTTAATTGGGAAAATAACCTCATAGGCTTGTTGGCAGAGGGTTCTGGAGCAGGTCAGCATGAGGTTCCTCACTTTTCCTCTCATCCTTGCATGTAGCACATACACCATATTTATTTTGTCTCTAACTGTAGAAAAAAAAATTTTAACCTCTGTTGCTCATTGCAATGCTCCTTAGAAAAAAATTTCCAGGGAAGTCAAAGCTAGAAGGATAAGTCTCTTAAGAAAGTTTTTTGAAATAGTGTAAATACTGTGATTTGAATTAGGATTCACCAAGTTCAGAATTTTTCAAAAGAAGCTTTCTCCTCCTCCTCTTCCTTCTCCTCCTCCATTTTATTGTTATTATTATTACTATGACTTTTTCTCCATCTAGGAGAAGTCAGTTGTTGAATCTCACCTTGCAAGTAGGGAAGCTGGATCAGAAAGTTTCACTAACTGACTCCTGGGGTCCTTGTCACCCAGAGGCAGAACTGAAACTCTGCATTGCCAGGCCATTGTTTTGTCTGTCACCATGTTGCCCCTTTGCCCTCTTGGAAGAATTTGTTTATTTTAGGAAGTAAGATTTAAATTAGGAAAGTCCGTTGTTCCTTCATTTTCAATCAACTTGTTCAGATGAGGTAGGTTCCTAAAAAATTACAGGGAAACGTTTCCCTCTTTTGCAATTATTATGGGTCACGGTTCCAAGTAAATCCCTGTAAGGCACATATTGTACTTTTTTGGTTTACTTTGCCTCTTCCCACCCTTTATTATTGCTGTCACAGTTGGCTGAGGAAGAGCCGTGTGTCTGATAAGATGATGCTCTCCAAAGATTTATTCTCTACAAACATTCTGTTCTACAGAAATAGCGAAACAACAAGATATTTATTTTGAAAAACTGTAATATCCACCACATATAGATGTATCTACGTTGAAGTGTTTAAAATTAAGAAGTAGACTAAGTAACGTGTCCATGCTTTTTACAATATGGCCTCAAGTTATTTCAAAAATAATACATTTTTCACTTGGAAAATAATGAACAATCCGAAGGAAGAAGAGGCACCTAAGCCAGGAGGGAGCAGTGGAATCCGTCCCTTCCTTGAGCGGCCCCTCAAGGTTGGGTCTTCAGAATACATTTGACCGCTCCTTCTTTTGCCCAGTGCAGCTCTTTGGCTGTTTTAGAAATATGTTCAGGGTGGCGAGGGACATCGAAGGCTGGGGATAAAAGGTTGGAGATGGTCCTTTAGTGGGATCAAGGGGTAGTATCTTGGGAGAATTTGTATGGAAATCATGCACAAAGATATTTTTGTTGGAATAAAAATGGATCACCAAGTTTTCTTCTATTAATCGATAAATAACACTAAACAACAACAATACCAACAAGCCTGGCACGGAGGTTGCTACTAGTTGCCATTTGCTTCTCAGACAGAAGCGTGACGACCACCTTCTATTCATGTGTATAAAGGCCATTCATACGTACAGACTGCATGGCTCATGAACTAAAGGCGCTGTAAACAAACGCCTCCATCCCACCTACAAATTTTGGGAGGTGGCTGAAAGCAAGGTTGGATAACTGACCTTCCCTTTATCTAATAGTGAAGGGTCTTTGAGGACGGTGGCCAGTGACACGGTCCTCTCCAAATCAAGCATCCCCAGCTCTTCTCCGCCACCCTTTCCTGAGCACTTTTGGTGTTTTCAGCACTACAAACAAGCCCACACTTATTTCAAGATGATGAGAGTTGGGTAATTAAATTAATCTTCCCACCACCTTTTGCCGGAGGGCCTTGACGAGAGCATATTAAGTGTACACTCCTTGTTCCTTTCATAGATTTGCTCCAAGTGATCTCACTGGGGAAGGAAATCAAATTCAAAGTCATATTTTAATGCATTTAAGACTCAAGGTTTACATTCAACACGCTTCTGTTTCATTTGTGGGTATTTTCCTCCTCAAGTGCTGTCAGTTGCCACTTGGTTTGATTCTTTTCAAATGCAGCATGGCAGTAATGCTGACCATATCAATTTCATATTCTCTTTTATCTAACGCGAGGATATCAGAGCCTGCTTCATCTTAATGAGGTCTAGTTCTATTCCTATTACCAGGAGAATTTCCTCTGATAAATCACAGTGTCCTGTGGTATCACTGCACCCGTAATAGCAGGCAGGTGAAGAGCGAACCTCCATGTTTCTTGCCCATCTGAGCTCTTGCTCTTTGGCAGAGCTGCCTGCTTTCAAGATCTTGAGCAAATTCCTGTCCTGTGGATTTCCCTGTGTCATGCCTCGGCTCGCCCCTCACAGATGCTCTGATTCGTGGTGGGAAACAAGGTCTCCTTAAGAGGCTACAACATGTGGCTTGCTTGAACGGTTTCTGCTCCCTGTGAAGGGCCACATATGAAAGCTCTTCTCTTTGGTCTTTAAGAAGTGCCAAAGCAGGCCCAAATGACTATTTTCCTCCGAAAGGATTGTGTTAAATTAATTAAAAATAATGAAAAAGTTCTGACTTTTCTGCCTAATGCAGCCAAGAGAAAATTCTGAGATGAACATTCATGCATTCATTTATTCACTCAATATTAACCGAACTCCAACCTTGGGCAAGACATTGCTCTAATTGATCTGTGGGATACATAGCTGACAGGCCTTGAACGCTGGGTGGGATTAGGGTTTCATTTCGGTTGGGATCAGAGAGGTATTTCCACTGGAGGAAACAGTGTGAGCATTGACAAAGAGATGGAAAGCGCAGAATTTGTATGGGATAAGGATGTTTGGAAAGGCAGGTTGAGATCCAAACATGATACAGCTTATTCTGGTAAGTAAAAGAAGACCATACTTCTAAAGTCAGAAGTGTGCCTTAGAAATCTGTGACTTAATTCGATCCAAACTATTCCAACTCTTCTCAAAGTGTCAAGACTGAAGGAGCTTAGAGTTCAGTAATTCCAGGGGAGATGCAGTGATGACTTGACCTAGAGCAGGAGTGGAGAGAAGACGGAGAATGTTGAGATCAGGGGTTGAGGTTTCAGGAAGACCGTGAGGGTGACTGCATTTTTAAAGCTCCCCAAGTGAAATGCAGGAGGAGGATTATGTGACATTGTTCAACATTTTATAAAGGCTTGTTTTCAAGATAATAATATCTAGGGATGATTGCCTTACGTATATGCAATCCATCCATTTTTCTAAATAGACCACATTGTCTTGGATTAAACCAGATGAGGGGACAGCGGATTCTCTGGAATGCTCTGGAATTCTCTGGACCTCCTCTTGGCATTCTCTGATTGAGCTCTCTTCTGGGGTTGAGCCATTGGCATGTATTCAGGGATGTATAGAACTGAAGTCTTTTATAAGCCATGATTATATCATGTAGGACAGCTGTTGAGAATACAGAGAATTCTCTCTAAACTGACCCAGGTAAAACTTTTCATGGGGGTCTTAGTGCCAGGCCCAATTATACTTCTCTTGAGCAATTGCTTTCTCTTCTAATAGTTTCAAAAGAGTGTTTCCTTCTTTGGGTTGGCTGCTAGAAAATGAAGATCCCAATATTCAGCAGACTTCTAGTGAAGTGTACTTATAGCAATTATTGTTTCTTCTTTCCTCATTTTTTTGGCTTGCTTTTAAAAGTATTGTATGTACTTATGTAAGTCACAGTAAATCATTTTAGGAGTAAGAAGTGACATAAATAATAACTAAAATGTGAGTTACAGAAAACACTTAATCTTTCAAATATATTCTAGGCTAAGACTTGAACTTTCTCCATTTTTTTCCCCAAGGGTTGAGGCTCTGAGTCATAGTATCATTCATTTACTGGAATCTACAGTAGAAAAACAATATTGGATGAAAATTCTAGACTTGTGGAGGGCCAGACATGTTCCCAATTCATATTGTCTTTTGGCGTTGTCTTATGTGACCAGTTTCCAAATAGTTATTTAAAGAAAGTTCTCAACCATAAATATGAATTAGGAAAGAAAGGATTTGGCAACTTTGGGACTCAGGAATTCCAAGCAAAAATGAGGATAGAACATTAAATTCTTCTATTTCTAATGCAGAATTTCTGGTATCAAGAGCTATAAAACAAGACAAATTGAAAAAATGCTTCTCTTTTCTCATATACACAAAGAGACATATACTATAGATAGGAGAATATTTCCACTTTATATATATTTAAACTAATTTTCTTCTTTCAGGCCAATTTGGTCAAAATTTTGCCTACACAATTTCTCCTGGAAAATATAGGCATTAATCTCAGAGTCAGATACATCTGTAAATAGTTGAAAATCAAACAGTTCGTGCCATTTACACTGCCAAAGTGACACTCCATTTAAATTTTTCAAAAATGTTTTCCAGATTTGCAAATCCTCTTTCATGTTTTAAATTTAATGAACAAGTGCTGAAATGGTTTTACAGTGGAAGTGAGGCTTTTGAACTAATAGCTAAAGTGGCTGTCTCACTCAGATCACCTGGGGACACAATTTCTAGATGGCCAAATGGAATATAACTGTCTGGGAGTCACTTTTTCAGTTAAATGTAGTGTGTGTATTACCGTAATTTCCTGTGGAGAGCACCTGAGCCCGTCCCCACCAAGTCAAGTTCAACACCAAACACCCAATGTGTTGAGCAATATCAGCCCTTTCCAGAGCTCATATGATTCTCGGTTCTCTGGGCAGGTGTTCAGATGTCTCCAAGGACTTTAAATAGACCTGGATACAAATCATTGCTGGTGAAGAAGGGGAGGGAAAAAAATCCTCATCTAATATGTAGGGATTTCTTGAGTTGTCTTGAAACTGAGAACACGAAGACGTAGAATCACAGAATAACGAGGCTTTCCATTAGTTTAGAGAAGGGCTCGAAAAGCTGTGCATATATTTGAACCAAACTTTCCCCTGTGGCAGAGATGACTCTGTGGGACAGAAACAACCAATGAGCCCTCTCCTTGGTTCCTGGGAGCTTGGGTCCCACTGGACACTGTGGCGCATCTCAGCGGTGAGCAAGTTAACGTCATCCTCTGCTAAGAGGCCTAACAGAATATGCTGTTGCACTGCCCGTTTAAGGCACGTGGACACCAGGTTTTCCATCATAGTCCTGCATAGTAACCAAGCTCTCTTGCAGAAATTGTCTGTCAACAGTGCCAGGAGCACTGACACCACCACCGGGGAGGTTGTTAGACATGCAGATGTACTGGCCTCATTCCAGACCTGCCAAATCAGAATCTCTGGGGCTTGAGGCTCTGCTCCGCCCCCACCACCCAAGGCCTGATGACAGGTGATTCTGTGCATGTTGAGCCTTTCGCTCCCTGGGCTCTTTATGCCTCTGGTGTTGGCCTCTGCCAGTGCCTTGCTCTCAGCCGTCCTCAGCATGGTACCCTCATTCACAGACTATCCCTGGAGATGCCCTTCAGCTGTTTCCTCCCAGCTGGTGTACTTCCCTCGCCCCAGCCAAGCCCCACCAACAATGCAATGCATCCTCCATTGTTTCTTCCTAACCCTGCGGCCACTTTATGCGTACCTTCTCCCTATTGTGGGGAGAGAAGAACCCTTGACTATTCCTGGAAGTGGAGAATAAAATCCCCCTTCCAAAAAAGGAAACTTTTTTCTTTTCATTTCTTTCTCTCCATGCACTCCAGTGGCTTTTTCCCACTTATTGTGTTCTTAGTTATAAAGCTTGAATAACTCATCTTCCCAGAGCTGGAGGTGGGGCCTTATCCAGTTTGAAAACTGCATAAAGCAATCAAATAATCTTCCACATTCAACGTCACTGTGCTAGTGACTCACTGGACAGAGGCCAGGGGCATCCTTCCCCTGGTACCCAGAGCTCTCCCCAGGCCAGGGCTGATGTGCATCTGTTTATAGTGCGACTGGCCTCCTGCTCCTGGTGGCGTGAGTGTATGGATATGGGTGCCCGAAAATACACCGTAGGGTAACAAAATGGAGGAAGAAATAGAAAAACCAGAAATATCATTGTTGGTAAGACACCCTGAAGTTCATGGCGAGGCTAGTGGTTGAGTCTTCAAAGACAGACTTTGGGGTTTGGGTAGGATGTGGTTGGCTGCACATTGGGAAGTGAAGGCTGTTTCCTGGTCCTTTCATTAGAACCTCAAGTTCGTCGTGGTTACATAGAATGCTTCCAAACATTTTTTTTAAAAATTATTTATTTATTTATTTATTTTTATTTATGGCTGTGTTGGGTCTTCGTTTCTGTGCGAGGGCTTTCTCTAGTTGCGGCAAGCGGGGGCCACTCTTCATCGCGGTGCGCGGGCCTCTCATTATCGCGGCCTCTCTTGTTGCGGAGCTCAGGCTCCAGACGCGCAGGCTCAGTAATTGTGGCTCACGGGCCTCGTTGCTCCGCGGCATGTGGGATCCTCCCAGACCAGAGCTCGAACCCGTGTCCCCTGCATTGGCAGGCAGACTCTCAACCACTGCGCCACCAGGGAAGCCCCCAAACATTTTTTTTTTTTGAGGATCTTAAAGAATTTACCTTCCCCAAAAGAAAGTTTGGACAAAGGTCAGAGGGTTAACTGCATTGCCCCTTTTGAATATACAAATTAAAGAATCCATTTCCCCTGATCTGGCTTTAATTATTCATCATACGGAAGACTTGGGATCCTAGCTCGGCAATCAGGATATTACGTCGTCTTTCTATCAGACTGTTTTGAGTCTTAACAGACTGATTCAGTTAATTGCTCCTTCCCACGTATTGCTGTCTTTTGGAGGCATCATTCTACCTCTTTTGAACTTCACTTCCTGCTCACCTCTCTACCTTCACAATCGCACACAGATACTCTTTTTTTTTTCCCCTTTCCCCTTTGTCTTGAACTCTTTTGGTTTAAATATCTTTCCAAACCCTTGAAGAAACACTTGTGTTGCATAAGGATGTCACCTGCGTGCTGTGTGTCCTAGAAAAAAACGTGTTGTTCATTGCAGCCCCAGCGCTAACTTTCTCTGACCATAATTAGTTCATCCACCAAGTACAATTAAAACTGTGGTCTTGGTGGCGTCACAGAGCAGCTTAGTAGCCGATCTTACTTCCCTTTCCTTGCAAGCTTTTAAATATGCTCAGCCCTATTTGTCTCTTTCAGTACAATCTTCCCATCCAGCCTGAAGACAAGAAAGTAACTTGGGTATAACTCCCAACCAATAGGCTTTGTCCTGACACCTCTCTCTGAAAGCCTGAGATCTTAAAACCAGTACCACCGATGATGTGCTACTTATATTCGTGACCAGAGTATGATAAAGAGAAAGGCTTATTGTTTTAGGGTTGTTGTCTTAATCCGTTTGGGCGGTTATAACAAAATGCCATAGACTGGGTAGTTTATAAACAGCAGACATTTATTTCTCACAGTTCTGGAGACTGGGAAGTCCAAGATCAAGGTGCTGGCAGATTCAGTGTCTGGTGAGAGCCCACTTCCTAGTTCATAGATGGCTGCCTTTTCCTGGTGTCCTCGTATTGTGAAAGGGGTGAAGGGGCTCACTGAGGCCACTTTTATAAGGGCACTAATCCCACTCATGAGGGCCCACCCTCATGACATCATCACCTCCCAGAGGCCCCACCTCCTAACACCATCACACTGGGGGCTAGGCTTTAACACATGCATTTTGGAGGGACACAAATATTCTGCCCATAGCAGTCAAGTATTACTATGTGAATTTTAGAGAATTAATGGGTGTTCTAATTGGTACTCTTTTGGTAAAAACATGTCTAAGTATTTGGGGAAACAATGAACAAAACGAAGGAGAAGACAAAGGAAGGAAAACATGCTTGTAACTAACTCCTAAAGCTTCTTGATGGTGAAGTGAAGGAGGCCCAAGCCATGCACCTGACCATGGTCATGCCAAGGCTGACCTTCCTGGTCCTTCTCCCTGCCTTTTCGGTGTCTCTGACACCATCCACACCCCACTCAAGCATGGCCTCCCTGTGCCCTAAGCCTCCTTCTCCTGCCCTGCTGTCCACATGCTTTAGATACTCAGTTAGTCATCAAGGGGTAGGGTCCCTGTGACTACCTGTCACTCTCCTGTCTCAAATGTTTGCATTTTAACAGGGGTGGGTACTCCCATCTGCAAGCTTCATGAAGGCATGGATCTTGGATCTATAATGGGTGCCAGTAAGTATGTGATGACTGATGACTACAGCTGTGAGTGGCTTATCTTCAGGCCACCAGGAGAGTTGGTGTAATGTTGGGCTGCAGATGGGCAGAACAAGGATCCTTGGGATGTATTTTAGCTCTTACTTGGAATGGAGAAGCTGATTCTGTGTGTCTGTGAGTGGTAAGCTGCCCTCAGGGTGAGCCATCCTGGGGAAGGGGAGTCAGCTTTGGGAATCAGGTGAAGCTAAGAGCATGTGCAGGGACAAGAGTCAGGGGAGTCTCCTAAAATTCATGCTTGGCTTCCTCCTTTATGCCCTTCCATATTTTGTCATTCTATTAAGTGACGGGTTGGAAATAGGGATCCAGACTGGGGTGGGGGTGAGGGGTCTCAGGGCTGGTGATATATTTCTTTGACAAAGATGAGCCACAAACTGGGCCATTCAAAAATCTCATTGGCCTGCAATTCACAGCTCTATTCTGCTGTGTCTCCTTCACAGCTTTACCAGCTGCAGGAAGGCCTTGGAGAGCAAGGACCAAGAGAGTCCTGGGTCTGGAAAATCCACTGCTCTGCTGTGGACAGGAAAGAGCAACAACCAGGGCTTTAAGAAGCAAGGCAAGTTTCCCCAGCCCCTGGACCACAGGAAGGTCTTTATCAGCAGCTGTCACATGACTTTCTTTGTATTGAATGGATGCTCCCCTCTTTGCTCCTGGCTTCTGTATCTGATTGGGTGGAGATTGCCTTGAGCTTTGTGTATGATATACTGAATTTCCACACTGCAGGCTTTCCATGTGTGTTTTTATTAGACACTAAAGGACCAATATACAGATTACATTATTTATGGGAATTTTAGAGTACCGTGAGGATTATTATAATTATAAACTACCTCTTTACACAGACCTCCAAAGACTAAACCTGTTGAAAAGACGAAGTTGGTTTTTTCTAACTCATTTCAGTTCAGTCCTTACTGTATCTGGGACATCTTTGTTATGTTCTTTCTTTGGTATATAATGAAAAATGTTGTCTCTGGTCCTTTTATGTGTGGAGGAATAAATTGTGTCGCACAATTACAGTATAAATTTTTTATTGTGACCAATTTTTTTATATAGACAGTTAAATTGCTGTTGTACAAACTTCATCTCTGAAAGTGACCCTCAGCCATGGTTTGAATATTGGTTCAGAGCAGAGCTGTCCAATAGAAATTTCTGTGAAAATGGAAATGTTCTTTGTTGTCCAATATGGTGGCCACTAGCCACATATGGCTACTAAGCCCTTGAACTACGGCTAAAGTGATGGAGACTCTGAATTTTTAATTTCATTTAATTTTAATTAATTTAAACATCCACTTGAGACTACAGGTTACAATAATGGATAGTGCAGGCTCAGAGTTGCACAATGGCATGTGGCCATCTAGATGGAGTGATTTCTGAGGTATTGGGAAGGGCTCTTTCTCCAAAATCACTGTCCCACCCATCAGCTCATAATGCTTGAAATAGCTTACACAACAACAAAGCTGTTATGGACTGAACATTTGTGTCCTCCCCAAATTCATATGTTGAAATTCTAACCCCTAAGGTGATGGTATTAGGAGGAGGGGCCTTCGGAAGGTAATTAGGTCATGAGGGTGAAGCCCTCGTGAATGGGATTAGTACCCTTATAAGAAAAGACAAAAGAGATGCTTCCTCTCTCTCTCTCTCTGCCATGTGAGGACACACAAGAAGACAGCCATCTGCAAACAGGAAGAGGGCCCTCACCAGAACCCAACCATGCTGGCACCCAGATGGTGGACTTCCCAGCCTCCAGAACTGTGAGGAATCAGTGTTTGTTGTTTAAGCAGCTCAGTCTTTGGCAGTTTGTTACAACAGCCTGAGCTAAGACAAAAGTCCTAAAAGCAAGTATCAGTGGAAGTTAAATTCCTGCTAAGGCTGGGGACGTGGTGGCTATAAAGTAGGGGAGGACCTGGCTTTCCATACATCATGCGAGGAAATCAGCCTCCTGGTTTTAGAGTGACTGTCGCTTGTTAGGGATGCATCACTGTGTTCTGACCCCAAGAGAAACATGTGGCATTTCTTGTCCAACCACCGACCTCAGACCCTTTTCTGAGAGATGGGAGGGAGGTGTGGGCCAGAGGATGGTGTTTCTGAGACAGCCAGTGAGGGAGACAGGAAGTGGCATTGTGAAGGAGAGAAAAGAGCGGGGCCAAGAGAAATGAAATAATTCACACTTTTGCCCTGTCCCTTCCCTGGGCTGAGAAGAGGAGATAATGGGAGGGTTGCAAATAGCCAAGGGGGCCCAGAGCAAAGGTCCCTTGGCCCGGCCATTTCCAACAGTGGCAACAAGTGGGGAGCTTTGTAGTTTCCCCCTTGATATATTTTTTGAGGGAAGGAGTTGTCTTTAATTTATTTTTGAATCCCTCACTAGACTAGCTCTCCATGAATGTCTGAAGACTCAGAGGAAGGGTGTCTGAGCTGGGCTTTTCCCCCTTTGCTAACTCCCCTCTCATAACTGGAATAGATCCTGCCTCTACTACCCTCTGCCCTCAGGGAAACTACCTGATAGGCCAGAAAGGCAGAATTGTTAGGGCCTCGGTCTCCTCCTCTTCTGAGGGTTTGTGGCAGTGGGAGAAGGACAGTGGCTGAGGGGGATTTTTAAATGTCTTAGCTGCCAGCTTGTCTGAGAACCACACAAAAGGATGTGAAAGTTGAAAGGTGCCTGGGCTTTTACAAATGATTTATGAATTCCATTAGCTGGAATTCATTTTACCTTATCTTTCACAGCTGGCTTGAGAAAATGTGAAGACTCAGACATTTCTGGACTCCACTGACAAGTTGGATGTTCATCTCTTTGTCTATCTGTCGATTGATTGATTGAATGATTGATTGATAACAGTTAAACTTTGCATATGGTGGCTTACCTATACAACTCTATCCCCCCCACCATCACTCCTGTGGCAAAATTATTTTCTTTCAAAATGAAAGACCATGATTCTTCAAATCATTAATCTGCTTAGTCCTGCAGCCAAGGGAACTTTAGTGCAAGTCATTTCAGATGAGCTATTCACCGTGGAGGTTTAGAAAGAACTGACCATTGATGAAAAGAGGACTCAGATTTAAGAGTTGACATCTTAATAATACAGTTTATTGGTAGAGTAGAGAAAGTTTTATTGACCAAGCTCAAAAATCTCTAACATGTAGACCATCATATTTTCCATCTACACTGGTGTTATGACATAGTTCTAAAACCATCCTCAGCTCTTTCAAGTGAGGATGCTGTAGAAATACAAATTGTTAATATTATTACAGTTCCGCATTTCTTCTCTGCTCTGGACAATTTTTTGGACACGTACACACACTTATCTTTCACTAACACCCAACCTCTCAAGAAATGAGAAAAAAATCAACTGTTTGAAGAAATAACCATTGTCTATAACTTCACTGCTATAACATCCTGCTAGTTTCAGGAGGGAAAAAAATACCCAAACAAAACTATTTACAGCAGTTGATGACCTGAAGCATTGTTCTCAATGAGAGATTCAAAAGATTGGACATCCCATGTAATGAGCCACTTCTGGCAGCAGGGTGCCTGGATTCTCAGATTCAGAAATACCACTGTTTTCGGAAGAATGCCATAGGTCCATTTTGATTACATAATTTATTGAACAGAGCAGTACTCTTGGTACTTTAAAAAGTATTCTTGGATTTTGTGAGTGGTTGTTATAGTTCGTTAGTGCAAGTTATGCTCTATTATATAATTACATCATGTTATGCCTATTTTATTAAGTAATTTCTGGATGGCAGGAATGACTTCAGTTTAACTAAGCATTTTCAGAGCCCCTGCTTCCTCAGGTCTTTTATGCTCTCCAGCCTTTATTTGTATCTGAATTTCATTGATTGCATCTTTGCTGTAAGTGGGGCTAATGAATATATATTCGTATTTTTCTCCCTTTCTCCCTCTCATTCATTTAAGTAACTGGTACATAGGAAGTGAGCAGCACCCTGCCGTTGACCCTGGGGTCCAACATTATGCAGACTCTCCCCCAGCCCCCCCCACCCCCCCCACCGCCCCGCATCACCATTTCTGGTTCTTGGCTATTTTCTCTCCTGCAGGCCTGTGTCTTCAAGGCTGGACTTGGATATCTGGTTGTCCCCTCAAATGAAACATCTAGGACAGGTTCCCCGGGTCCATCTTTGGTGACATAGCCATCCTGGTCACTTGGGCTGGGAACCTCAGAGTAACTGTGCAGTTCTTTTCTCAGCCCCCAGGTTCAACTCATATCCAAGTCTTTGACACATCCTCTGTCCTTGTCTTCCAGACCCACTGTCCCCGCTGACTCAGACCTTCACTTCCCTTGAGCTTTACTGCGCCAGCCTCCCAGCTGCCGTCTGCTTTGCCCTTCCTACCTCCATCCCACCTGTGTGGTCGGATTCATCTTCCTAAGGATCCTGCTCTGATTATGACAATCTCCTGCTCAGAAACCGTCAGGGGTTCCCCTTTGTCTACAGAATAGCCTACCCACTTCAGCATGGAAGTCAGACCAACCAACGTGAGACCCTCCAGCTGCCTTCCCAGCTTCTCTCCTCCCCCTCCCCCTGCGGCCCCCTTGCCTTTGCTGCTACTATTTCTTCTTCTCATACCCCTGCGTGAAGCATCCTTATTCTGCCTTTTCTTCAAAATCTTGCTCAAGGGTTGCCTTCTTCATACAGCTCTTTCCAACTTTCCTGTAACACATAATATGGAAAAAGTTGAATCTATTTGAATTGAAACATTACTATTTGCTAGAGACCTAACGACACTGTATTGTTCTCGAACCAGCGTGCCGTAGCTCTGTCTAAAACACAAACTCACTTTACATTTACCTCCAACATCCCCTGGCAGGCAGATTTTGACCAGGACAGGTGTTATTCCTTGGTTTGCCCCACTGGGCCACAGAGATGACATTCGCTTTGCTGTGATTACCCACTGCATTATGGCAACGCGCTTCGCCGCCATCACGAAGTAGCGATGAGGCCACCGTTGCCTGGCTCGCTGCCGGGAGCCTCATGTGCAGAGCAGACCTTGGGGCTGGGCAGGATGGGGGAACAGAGCTAGCCAGAGGAGGCAGAATCGGGAGGAAGCTGTACCTGCAAGACTTTATGCAGAAGTTAAAAGGGAGAGCCAGACAAGGACCACGCAAGTCAGATGCCACAGGGAGGGTGTCTTCTGGGCATGTGAGCTTTGTGGCTACGTTGACCGAAACAAGTCACCCTCTTAACGGGATGACTCAGATCTTCCCTTATTGTTCCATCCAGGGGCTTAGAGACCACGTCTAGAGAAAGGAGACTGTCAGCCCTTTAACAAGGAGTATAATTCAGTGCGCGTGTTGCCATCTATCAGTTAATGATGAGTAATGAGATAAAATACATCTCGAAGTGACTCTGACTCCACTGCCCTGAAAGATGCCCTGGTAATCAGCACAAGTGATCATCTCCTGTAAGTGATCTGCATGAGGAACCATACACAGTGACTTGGCCACCTAGTCATTTATAAAGATCAAGAAAAAACCCCTAGAATTATGGATTTAATCTTAGCAACAATAGGTAAAAATAAAATGGTTAATGTCTTCTTTTGTTTGTGAATAGTAACTTGAACTAAGTAAATTGACCA
This sequence comes from Balaenoptera musculus, assembly GCF_009873245.2. NCBI lineage: Eukaryota > Metazoa > Chordata > Mammalia > Artiodactyla > Balaenopteridae > Balaenoptera > Balaenoptera musculus. Next base: position 17,415,773 of record NC_045786.1, on the reverse strand, counting down.
AAGAAAGTCACGGACGCTGTGCTTGTGAAAGGGTCACCAGGATTTCCTTACAGATTGTTTATTTCTATGAAACTATTCTTTCCATTTCTCTCAGCCCTCCTTAAATGAAATACTTTAGTAACTCCTACATATGTTAAGATTGTGTTTTTCAGCTGTTTGCCAAGTGGCAACATTCTCCTCCTTGGCCTCTTAGCATCCCATGAGCAGCGCATTTTGCTGCAGACATTTCTTGCTACCTTTAGATGTTGGCTCTAAAGGAAACTTTATTAAAAAATGGAAGCTTTATGGTGAGGAAACTAAGTGGTCCACTTTTATGAGTGTAACTGGACTGAGTTCTCTTTAAAAAAAACACAAAGGACTAAGCTTTGGGGCACTTCAAACCTCATCAACTGCATTTGATCCCAGATATTATCTAGGCTTATCTTGAATAGGAAAATGCCAAAGGCTTGAGTGCTGAGACTCTGAGAGCATTTTCACTCATCAGGAGGCTGATGAAGCTTATTATTTGCTGTCCAAAAAGCTTCAGGTGCTTACTGACCTGGACCAAACTTGAAAACATTAAAAAGAGAAAAGGAATGTTCTCCTAATTGAAAGCCCCAAGGAAACCACAAAGTAGAGATGGTCCACAAAGTATAGATGGTCACTTCTTGGTGCAGATTGGGGAGTTGAGTTTTTCTGCCAAGAGTCTGCAGCTTGGGAAGGCTCATTTCCCATCACCTACTGAGACTGGTGACATCCGACACCACGTTTACAGAAGCTCAGCCATGTTTTCACACCTGGTTAAGTGTCCATATTTCCTTGCATCCAAACAAGAAGAGTTTTATACATACCTTTTCACTCAAGTGTTTGAACTCTCAGGAGAACCATCCAACAGCCTCGTTCTAGGGTTGCTCAGCCCCGAAGGTCAAGTTTATTCAATACCCACAAAGGATCCCAGTGCTTGCCAAGAAAAACAGCCCAGCAGCTGCATCCTTGCATGTGCGGTGCAAGCTTTAAGACATTATCTTAAAGTCGTTGCTTTGGGGAAGGTAAAGAACCTTCAGCCATACTGGTATTTTTGAGGGCTAGTGAGTGAAATACCTCCCCCCATATTATCACTTTTTTCTTCCATTTTGTTCCATTGGCTATGGTTCTCCCAACTGATTAAACTGTCCGAACTTTCCTTTACATAAATTACTTCAATTTTCCTACAGAAATCACAAAGATCCCATATTTACCAGGAAAAAAATGTCGATGAAAGAATTATTTGAAAGTCACTTCTGGGATAAACTATGCCGTTATTTATTTATTTATTTATTTATTTATTTATTTATTTATTTTTGGCTATGTTGGGTCTTCGTTGCGGCAAGTGTGGGCTTCTCTTGTTGCAGAGCATGGGCTCTAGGCACACGGGCTTCAGTAGTTGTGGCATGTGGGCTTCAGTAGTTGTGGCTCGCAGGCTCTAGAGCGCAGGCTCAGTAGTTGTGGCACACAGGCTTAGTTTCTCTGAGGCATGTGGGATCTTCCTGTACTAGGGCTCGAGCCCTGCATTGGCAGGCGGATTCTTAACCACTGTACCACCAGGGAAGCCCCTATGCTGTTATTTTTACTACTTTATTCACAATTGGATACTAATGATGAAAACTCTAATTAACTCAGTGTTGTGATTGGGCAAACGAGGCTGCTTTATTTTAAAAAATGAAGGGGCTAAATCCTGAATGGTCTGAGGCTGGTATAAATTCCCCTTGTTCAGTCTTTTCAGGGAGTAAGTTTTGGGGAGGCAACAGTGCGGGGGACATTTAAAGACCATGCACATCTTCAGTCTTTCTATGAAGCATCTGATGGATCAAAATGTATTTTCTTTCTTTTATTCTGAAGGGCGAGTTTTCTTATCTCTTCTGTGAATTCAGTATTTTTCAACCCAAGTAAAGGTCAGAGATGACATATGAAATTTTAGCAGCCAAGATAAACAATCTTCTATTAAACCAAAATATTTTGTGGCACTGGCGAGCCTCCTCAACTCACTGGGAGGTTTGCTGAGGGACGGTGGGAATGGAAAGTTAAATCAACCAGGGATTTCTAACTTGAGATTTTGCCAGTGTTTCTTTGTATTAAACTGCTGCAATTCAGGAGTTTTCGGCCCACAGTATCTTCAGTTAAATTATTCCATTATTGAACCTTACTCACATACTTGCATAATTCACTGTGTATCTTTTCCTAGGTTGGTCTTGCAGTCTGGTCTCTTGGTAGAAAGAAAGTTGCCAAGCAATTACCCTTTTGCTCATGTCACCTGAAGGTGCTGTACTTTTGCTGTCGTGCCTTTGATATTTCTTCATGTTTTTTTCTCTGTCCTTTCACTCCAGAGCTGAAAGCTCCTACATAAAACCAGAAGTTTCAGTGCATGACAGACTTTTTTAGGGCACTGACATCTTTGCAGTATATACATAAATAAATAAGCTGAAGAATCCCAAAGGCAAGGGGAAGCCTTCAAAAGAGCAGAGATCTCATTTGCAACCAGAATTCCAATTCTCTCTGCAGGAAGATTATGCAGTACTTAAGGAGAAAGATGGAAAGACACAGGAATGGAAATCGACGCTTTCTTCAGAAATCTGAGTCCCTGTATTCAAAGGTAGATGGGGAGATTGCCAATAAATCATATTCCAGGCAGAGGAAGGAGTTTGGCTTGTCCCAACGAACAGCTCCGGGTTAAGAAGGGGAGCAGCCGTCCCGATTATTCTCCATCTGTGTTATCCTGGACAGAGGTGAGGTCTCTGCGGACCTCGCTGCATCCTTCCTGCTGTGCTTCCTCTATAAGCCCAGGTCAGAGAGCACCCTGGGCTCTCACCCCTCTGATGTGGATGTGCCCAGTTTTCCTTCACTGCTTGTGTGTGGAATCGTTGGAAACATTCTGAGAAGCCATTGTTTGATCTTATTTCCTTTATTATGTTCCCCTCCACACGGAGCCTTTTCTCTGAGGAGCTCAGGACCACATGCCACAATTAAAGGACTTAATTTGAAGTTCAGTTATGCCTTGCTGGGTCAGTGCTCTGTGAGCCGAATTATCGAGATCCCGCTGATGACCTGACAAGGAGAAAGCCAACCGGGGCAATTGGAACCAGGAAGAGGTGAAGGAAATGTAGAAACACTAAGATGGGTTTGTGAGAGAAGGACTTGCCAGGAGCCGAAGTGTTCACAGGGAGGTCACAATGTAGTCAGGGGTCTATTAAAAAGTGACTGGAGGAAAGGAACCCAGAAAGTTTGGGGAAAGCCGCTGAAAAGGTGCAATTTAGTTGAGAGGGAGGAGAAAGAATTTTCTACCCCTGAGCTGTTCAGAGCCAGGCTGAGATACACAAAATATTCCAGGTTCTGACTTTTCACCCATAGCCCTTCTCTTTTTAAATTACTTTATATTCACGGTGGCCAGAGGACATGAGCAATGGTTATTATAATAGTAATATGGACTAATAACTTTATTATGTATTAATAATGATAACAATAGTAAAATACTTAACATTATTCAACATCGAGGTGTACTGAACACACGTGGTTGGCTGTATTCCCTCCAAAGTGCTTCAAAGCTGACAGTAAATAATTGTAAGAGATTTAAGATCAAAGGACAGGGACGTCCCTGGCGGTCCAGTGGTTAAGACTTCGCCTTCCAATGCAGGGGGTGTGGGTTTGATCCCTGGTCAGGGAGCTAAGATCCCACATACCTCGCAGCCAAAAAACTAAAACATAAAACAGAAGCAGTATTGTAACAAATTCAATAAAGACTTTAAAAATGGTCCACATCAAAACAAACTTTAAAAAAACCAAAACTCAATTATTTAAGAAAAAAAAAGATCAAAGGACAAAGAGACTGAGAGATGGCACAGAGGAGACGAGAAGTATCAGTGACATTTCAGAAGGATGGAAAGCAGGGGGGAAAGGAAAAGAGACTTATCTGAAATCTCTGTGCCTCCAGAGAGAAATGGCAATAAGGAGTCCTTTTATTATCTCATAGGATCTGGGACTGGCTCAAGAATTGGCAGAAAAGGTACTTCAGTAAGCTGGAAATTCTGTTTATGGAGTAGTTGGAACCCCATCTCCTCTCTCTCTCATTCTTCCTGACCTGAGCAGGAGGCAGGCAGAGTCTCTGTAGAAACTGGAGCAGAGACTCTCGTTCCATGCTCACAAGGCAGCTGGTGGCGGGTACGTTGCAGAAGTGAGAGCTGGGAGATTCCATGACTATGTCTTACTGAGAGATGCACCTCGCTACCCCCAGCTCCCTCCTCTGCCGAGGTCCCCAGCACCCTCGCAGTAACTAGACACTGGAGGATTTCTCTCTAGAGAAACTGAAGGTTCCAGGAAAAACAGACTTGTTGATGTTGATATTTGGGATCATCCTTTAAAATTGCTGGTCCTTGTTCTGCCCTCAAATGCAGAGCTCAGAAGCCCTATGGAGGCACCCTGAGCTTATAATTAGCCCTCTAGTTCCTCTTTCTTAAATGAGTGATGGCTAAGAACCACCAGTTCCTTAGGAGAGACTCCCACATTAAGGGTAAAACAAACCAAAAGAAAGAAAAAAATATGAAATAAACAGCAATGTGAGGAAGAAAAGAAAACTAAAACAAAACAAAACAAAACAATGCCCCAATAATTATTATCTTCAGATCAAGAAGGAAGATATTCCATTTATGAAATAAGAACAGTATACAATGGGAAAACTAGGAAGAACTTTTAGAAATTAAACAATAGTAAAAATAAAATAAAATATTTAATAGAAAGGCAAAAAGTTGAAAATTGTTCAAAAAGTGGAAGAATGAAGATGACTTTTATCCTTATAAAAGGAGAAAAAGGTAAGAAAAGTAGAAGCTTGATCCAGTAAGTAAAATATCTAATTGATAATAATTCTAGAAAGAGAAACAGAGAAGAAAGAAGGGAGAAAATTATCAAAGATATGATTCAAGAAAAAATTTTAAAACTGAAGGACATGAGTTTCTACACTAAGATTCCAAAATAATAAGCTAAAACCAAAAAAAAAAAAGATCAGACAAAACAAAGCACCCAAGACTCATTATGAAATTCTAGAGCAATAGGAATAAAGAGAAAACCTCAGAAGCTTCTACAGATTAAAAAAAACACAAAACCAAACCAAACACACACACACACACACACACACACACACACACACAAAAGACTGAATTTTAGAATTGCACCAGACTTCTTAGTAGCAGCAGTGGAAGCTGAAAAAACAGTATTAACAATGCCTTTAAAATTGTAAAGGAAATGTTTTCCAACCTGAAATTCTTGAGCAAGTCAGATTAGCAAATGAAAGTGAGGATTTTTAAAGACATATTAAAGTCTCAAATAGTGACCTTCCCTGTGTCTTTTCTATAGAAGCCACTAGAAGATTGTTCTAGGAAGACAAAGGAGTAAAGAGAAAGATAGAAGATCAGGAAACTGTGCATCAGGTGCAAAAGAGAGGAAAAAGAAGTTCCCGGGTTGACGATGAAGAGAAGGCACAAAACTGCAGCCGTGCAGAGTGAAACCAGAACAGATTAGAGCAGGAGAGAGAAGGCTCCAGGGACGTGAATCAAAAAAGGGTTAGAATTTATGACGCATGTGGCCGTGTTAGGAGACCCCATCTCTATCAAAGAATGATTGAGTGATGGGGCATAGAAAACCAATCAAACAAACCAAACTGAGGCAACTATGAACTGAAAAAGAAATTATACAAAGAAAGGAAATGTCACAGTTCACTGTGTGATTCAGCTGGAAACCATAATTGCACAGAGTAACAGAGTTATTATATAATGTTATGGGAGGATGGTGGGGAACGGAGACTCTGTGTGTGTGTGTGTGTGTGTGTGTGTGTGTATTTATTGGTATAAAGAGTTAAATCCTCCCCTGTTTTAATAGGGAACTGATACACCAGGTGTGAATTTAATCATAGTATTTAGAAAAATGGAAGCAAGTATCAAAATCAGCTAAAAACTGAAGCTCTTGCCACTGGGCAGTAGGACCCAGTGGAAAAAGGTGTGGGGAAGGGAATAACTAATTATTCATGATAAACTTTGTAGTACGTTTTTTGTTTAAATTATGCACAAATATTGATTTCATAAAAACAGGCCATCTAGCACTCTGCTTTGCATTAGGCACTTTTTTTCATAACTGTACGTGAATCACTACGTTATCTCCTTCCAGGCCGTATTTACGCAATGGTTAGGTAGCTTGAAATTGTATTCTTTAGCATATCAATGTTTCATAAAAGCATGATTCTAGTGAGCCCAGTAAAAATGCTTAATGGCAAAAGTTGAAGAATTTCAGAAGAGAAACGAAGGGATATGGTTTTAAAGGGGATAGAAATAAAACAAGTCAAAAGTATGCCTTACTGAAAATAGGGGATGGAGCTGGGGCCCTGAGCCAGGTCTCAAGATCCAAAATGAAGTGCTCATCCGTGTCACAGAGTCACCCATCTGGGTCACCTGCCAAGCAGAGCACTAGAAATAAGCAGTTCTGTGATTTTGTCATTCTTACTGTTGGGTGAATCTCAGAAAATAATGGCTTCTTTGAAGTCAGGACCATGAAATTGCCATAGAAATCATTCTATGCCTCTCTGGATGATTTTGAATAATTATGAATAAAATAAGCCTAAAGCAGTGTTAACGCAGAATGTGTCAAGTGCAGAGTCAGAATTAATACCTCATTTATTTATTTATATCAGCAGATACATTATTTGGGGGAGGGTTGATCATTGTGCAGAGTCAGAATTAATACTTTGCTTACTTATTTACATCAGCAGATCTTTTGGGGCGTGGTCATTAGTGAAGTTGAATTTTTTTATTTCAGTCGCATGTACTTAATCTGCTTTTTGAGCCAAAAAAGGAAGATGATTACCTTGATGTTGCAGAATGTTTGCTGTAAGGACAGCATGAAGGGGCAGCTCACAGAAATCTGTCCTTTCTTTGATTTCATAAGAAAACTTAGCAAGATCCCACAGCACTGAAATGTTGGAGGCGAGGCAATTGCCACTCGCCTGCCCCTCTGGCCTCCCTAGCGCCCTGGGTTATCTCTTTCGAACCAGCCCTGATTTTGATATTGAATTTTTTAAGCTTACTGCCTAAGTAATTACCGTATCAACTTTTTAACCCCTTGTCCCTGAGCAGGTCTAGACTTTCCCCTCACGTTCAGTGTCTTCCATTCTGCATTCTCAGCAGGATGAGAATTTACACAGCAAGGATCGTGTTGTCGAAATCAGATTATAAAACTTTATATACTGTCAGTGCCTTGGACTCTATAAAAATCAGTTTTCATGCCCTGCTTGGGTATGACACCAGACTAGGAAAAGCTGAACTCTGGGTCCTGAGGAGTCCTCTTGCCTTCTCGACCACAAACTCAACGTCCACTGGAATCTTAGAAGTACCCTAAGCGGTCTGGTTGTGATACCTGCCAACATTTGCCTCAAGCAAGCCCTTAACTTCTTTCCTAGTTCACTTTTAAAGTTATGCAGTCTCTGCCTGTCAATGAGACTAAAGAGTGTCAGCTGCTGGCTTTTGAGTCGTTTCTCTGATGATGTCTTAATATTTCTGTGTTCTCACCTCCTTCCCCTGAAGACATCATCTCGCATGACTAGAGCTATTAGTTCCACCCAAGACTGTAGTCTAAGGCAGACCAGACAGGTGATGGATGCAGAAGATAGATGTTTCTGAATCCACAGTCACAAGCTTTAGACTATGTCAAACACCCAAGGAAAGGGTTATTATTCTGTCTCACTTATACATTCAGCATTTGGGTTCAGGTGGCGTGTGAGACACAGAAGAGCTATCTGTCCACGGAAAACAGAATATTCTGGCTTCCCTCTCCCCCCGGTATCTCTCTGTTTCTGTTTATTGCTCTATTTTTCTTTCCCTCTCCTGGGAAGAATAGCTCAAAACTGGGATGGCTCTATTTGTGAAAGGTTTTCTCTTTTTTTAGAAAGTTCAGTTATGAGCTCATCTTTTAGATTTGTGTTTTAAATCGCTTTCCTTTTAATCTGGATCTTGGCTTCATTCAACATATTAAACCACAGCATTAGAATGGTAACTCAATTCATTTTTAAGGATTTTATTTTTCTTTCCCAAGCAAGAATCTAATGCAAAGACACTTCTACATACTCTGCAAAATCATTTGTTGTGTTAAATCTTCCTTTCACCAAAATTAATTTCTGGATCTTGATAATGACTTTTATTAGATAGTTTCAACCTCTGAATATTCTTTCCAACATATTGACAGAGCTTTAAGAGAAACAATTTCTGAGTAGGGGAGATGGAGATTTCTGGATTTTCTTTTGATTTGGGGTTCAAATCATTTGTCTGGGTCAGACTCAGAGTAGAAAACAAAGTTTTGGGTCAGTTATTCTCTGGTAACTCCTCTTCATCTTTGCCCCCCAACTTTCCCCACAGCAATGTATGAAGGCTTATTAAAGTCGAGAACATCGAAACAGCTATGGGCAGCCGTGTGGACAAGGCAGTGGCCTGCTGGAAAATGTCTGCAGTTATGTTAAGCTCAGATTCTCCACACTGGGTGATGCTTTCAGCAACAGTGCTGTTTACAGACCCACTGGATGAAGGAGGGATGCCCTAATCCTCCCCAGGACAGTTTATTTTCTATGTGGTTACTGATAAAGATAAAAATCTCTATTGTCGAGGGGTTATTTTCCTCTCATCTCTCATTTCCTCTGCTTAGGGAAACCTCCCTTCTTATTAGCACAAGTATATTTACTTAAACAGAGGCTGGGGGAAGAATGTGTGGATTTAAAAGATCCACCTCTTGACCTGTTACCACTAAATGTTTTCATTAAATCTTCCCACTGACGTCTGCTCCTGATTTCCAGTTTTGCCAGTTAAGCTGCATTGATGCACCTGCAGGGACAGGTAAGGCCGGCTCTCACTTGAAGACAAAGACTCGACCCGACCTCTGTGATAGATCCGTTCCTCCTTGCTGTGTCCACTCAGAGGCTTATGACAGACATCACTACTCTCTAATGAAGCCAGGGAGGAGACTCGCACCCTGAGAACCTGGTCATGTGACCAGGAGGACAGGATGTGTACCATCCTATGGCGGGTTTTAGAGCCAATCACCAGCGTCAGAGGGAGAGACTCAAACCAACCATGATATGTATTTACAAGTGAGATCAGCTAACAGGAGCATCTTAAGTAGCCTTAAGTAGAGAAAGAAGTCACACTGGGCAGCCTAGAGAGGTTTGGTGGAAATGATGAAGGGCTGCATCCTTTCTCCTTGGGCGAAGCTGTGTACATTTCTGTTTGTGCACATGAGAAAGGGGAGGTGGACCAGTCGATCCTAAACCGCATGGATGTTTCCACCTCATCTCTTTTCCCCAATGGTGAATTTTGTGGGGTGTAGACGGAAGGGAAGAGCTGGGGGATAAACAGGGCAACAAAGGCAGCGGAACTGGTTCCTGGTTGCTTAGAGCCCCTGATAGGGGCGTGGAGCTGGTATGGCTCCTGACACCTCTCAGCTTTATTCCCGCGGTCCCCAGACCCCTGCCCCCCTCTCCTGTGCTCCCATTCATCCAAATGTATTGTCCCGGGGTGAAGTCCACCCCCCTAGGCGGTATACACAAAACCCTTCCTGATCCGGCCATTTCTGTTCTCCAGTTTGATCAGCCAGCTAAGCCCGAGGTGCTCCCTGAGTGCCACGCACGCGCATCCGGTTCTCAGCTCTCCCTCCAACGTGCTCATCTCACCTCCAGCCTCCTAGATGTTCTTCGCTGTTCTTCTCCTCTCGGAACCCAGGGTCAGACTACCGCTTCCATTTTTTTCTGGGGAAAACTTGAACAGACAATCCTCTCTTAAAGATGCTGAGTTCAAAGATCCAGAGAGAGAGAGAGAGAGAGAGAGAGAGATCCAGGCATGCGTAGTGTCAAAGGCTCCCCTGGAAATTCTGAGAGCTTGGGAACCACGTGTGAACATCACTTCTCTGGGAATCTTCCCTGATCTGCCCCTCCCAACTGAACTACTGTGTCTTTGATTGTGTATCTCTCCGATCAATGTCCACTTCATGAGGGCAGGGACTCTGGCTTAGAAGTGGTTCAAAAAATAACCATTGAACTGAATTGAAATTGGAGAGTGTTTCCATTATTCCTCTTCTGCTCTTGCTAAAACAAAAGCCAACTTCTTCTTGGCTAGCTTTTGCTGGTTTTTAGAAAAACAGGCCTTAAAAAAAAGACGACAGTAGGAAAATTACAAATCTGGAATAACAAAATTCTTACAAAGGCTGGCAATATTGGTCCCTGGTTGGTGTTTAAATGTGAATGATGCCAGGATCACACTTAAACTTTTTTTTTTTTTTAAAGTTTGAATCCAGTGAAATCCTTGCTTCTCATTTTTTCAGTCTTTCGTACCATGATGTGGAAGATGTCGTTTTCTCAGGAAGAAGACTCACATGCTTAGTTTGCTTCCATCTCTTCCAATGTATCTCTTCTCTCTCTCACTCTCTCTCCCTCTCTCACACACACACACACGTGTGCACATGCACGTGTGCAATTTTCTGATAGATGGTGCCAGGATTGAGACACCCAAGCTGAACGTTGTGGGTTCCTCAAATTTGCAAAATCCCATCATCTTCCTTTGCTTCCTCACTGCCCCGTTTTCAGCACACCCTTGCTTCTAGAAGTCTCCTGAGGTAAATGTATTTCATGGATGCTGAGAGGAGCCATGCCTGATCCTGACTCTTGATTCTCTGCAGGTCTAGAAGACCCGATTTTATGCTATTAGCTGTTATTTTTGTTGATGCGCATGCTATTACCTGATTTAAACATTGAAGGGATTATTTTGTTTTGTTTGTGTCCCAGAGGCTTAAAAAAAAAGAGGGAAGAAAAAAGCCAGCACCATTTTGAAAAGGAAAGCATCCAGTAATTAAATATACTTTCCCAGAGAGCTGAAGAACAGATGTTCTGTCTCTTCCTGGAGAGGGAGGGTGTGGACCCTGAGAGGGTTGTACCCAGAGCATGTTTCATAATCTTAAAAAGTCAAGGGGTTTAAGGAAAGTCCCTAAGCATGGGAGGTCTGGTTGGGGTAAATTCCTACTTGTGCAGCAACACAAAAGGGAATTTACCACAGTTTTTGGCAATCATATATTTCTTGAATTTTTTTTTCACTGAACTCTCAAGATGAGAAAGATTTTTATCACCGCAAATTAATAGAGTTTTTGAAATTGAGAAATAAAAAGAACCTTTTAGACTTGGCTAAGACAGTTTTACTGAGTAAATTGTTACAGCGATTTCCTTAACAGCCTACTCCGCAGAAGGAAAGTATGGCCATGTGAGAAGTGAAGCCAACTTTGGAGGAAAAATCATTAACAAAATAGATTGAAATGAAGGAAAATTCTTTTTATTCTATTTTCTGTAAAAATGATTCTGAAACCGGTAAGACGATTAGAGTCACCTGAGGAACCTTTTCAAACACCCTCCTACCTGATCACCCCTCTCCCACCAGCCTCCCCTCAGCTTCTCCCAAGTACATGTAATTTATTTTTTACTTTTAATTTAATTTTTTTTACATGTTGCTCCATTTATTTGGCATATGGAGTATATAATTATCATCATTACAAGTAATGATAAGATGAATAGCTAAACCAGGGTGCATATTTCAAACTATTTTGTTGGGACAAACTCCATAAAATGGAATTATATGGTCAAAGAAAAAGAACCTTTCAAAGTTCTTGATATATTGCCAAACTGGAGTCCAAAATAGTGTGCATTGATTTATACTGCCTATATCTTTGTCAATAATCCTTGAAAAATTTGAGAAGGAAGAGAATATTTCACTGTTGTCTTATTTTTTTATTTCTTTGATTAGAGAACAAAAGAAAACATTTTTTGGTCAGTTATATGAAAGGACATGTAATTTAGAAAGACTCTCAGGTTAATTCCAAAATGCTCTCTCCACCCCACCTAGCACCCTTGTCCTCAATTTTAGAACCAGCGCTACAAAATATAAATTACTGACGAAAGTACAGCTTCTTAAGGCTCTTTTAGACGGAGGATGACTTGATTTTTCTGATAGCCTGTCCTAGGGCCACTCTCTGAAATGGCTCCATGGCCCTGGTCCTTCCCGTTCAGACAGATCAGCCTCTGAAGATGAAACAACCACTCCTGATTTCCTCAGACGCTTGCTTCAAAGTGGAGTCTCAGCTGCTCATTTTGTGTGTTGTGTCCATGATTAACTTCCTTCTGTATCATTTATAATGTTACTCTTTTCTGATCTCTCTTTCACTGAGCGTGAAATATCTGTGTATCTGAAATCTTCTGGGACTGAAATAAATCTCCAAATTTACACAATTTTTAGAGTTGGAAGGAGCACGGGAGATTGTCTCCCATAATTTTGCAGAGGTTCATTTTGTAGTATTCTAGTCAGTCACTGCTTGTCTATTTGCAAAAATTAGGCCTGCCTTACTTCATGTGGAAGTGTGCTTTATTTTGGGAGAGTGCGGTATTGAACCAAATGAAATGCCCTTCTCTTAAGGTCTTCTCGTGCTATGAATCGCAGAGAGAGATGGTATGTCCTCCTTCAGTAACTGCTTCTCTTGAGCCCAAATCAAGCTGTCAGTCGGCTTAGGAGTGGAATACACTCCCATTTGGTAATCACGGACTTCACGCCCTCTGCTGAATCTGATTTTTCCGCAGACTCACAATTCTCCTGGTAATTGAGCAGTCCTCTTAGTGACGTTCACGTGACCCTCCTACGGCAGTCAGGGCGGGGAAGGGAAACAGGACTGTACTTCTGACCACGACAACCACATGACAGTTGGACATTTGGGATCATATAGAAAAAAATATCTGTTCATGGAATTTGTCCACTACCATCTGGTAGTTTGGGCATTACTGGGAAGCAGTTTTAGTTTTTTTGTGTAGAGAAAAGCCATTTGAATCTGGGCTTCTGGGGTCATTTCTCACGTTTCTTCTTCAGAAATTTGTGCACTTGGTAAATATATTTTCACTGCTAAGACTAAACTTGTTCATATTTTCACTGCTAAGACTAAACTTGTTCACTTTTCTATTAAAAGTTTGGACCTATCTCCAGCCCCAAATCCTAGTCTTCTTAGAAACACTAGGATGGTTCCCGTTCCTTACTAATGTCTATCACCTAAATACTTGCTTTGTATTCTGTTTATCCTCTTCCCTGACACTTAATAAAGATTTCAGAAACTCTCTACTGCAGTTTCTTCCAAAATTCCATGTGTTTGAGATTGATGAGCTTCTTGATAAAAAGATGCCATGTGGAGACTCCTTTGTCTGTGTCCCGGGAGTCACTGTGTAGCCTGAATTCAAGACCAAGATGGAAGGACTGGTTGATTCTTACAGTAGTTCCCACGTGCACCACGTGACTAATCTAATCAATGCTTTGGGGTTTGAATTTCTTCCCCCAAAAGAGATGTTGAAGTTCTAACCCCAGTACCTGTGAATGGAACCTTATTTGGAACTAGATACATTTATAGATGTAATCACATTAAGATGAGGTTATCCTGGTCATATTGGATGATGGGATGGGCTCTAATCCAATGACTGGTGTCCTCATATGAAGAAAAGAAGAGACACACAGACATCCACAGGGGAGAAGGCCACGTGAAGACGGAGAAGAGATTGGAGTGATGCAGGTAGAAGTCAGGGAGCACTGAGGATGCTGGCACCACCAGGAAGAGTCTAGGAAAGATTCTTTTCTAGAGCCTTCAGAGGGAGCACAGTCCTGTTGACAACTTGATTTCAGCCGTCTAGGCTCCAGAGTGTGAGAGAATAAGTTTCTGTTGTTTTAAATCACTGAGTTTTGGTACTTTGTTTTACGGCAGTCCTAGCACAGCTCTCAAAAAGGGCTTTCGGTTTCCTTGGATTACAGAGGAAGAGACTTGGAACTCCTGTTTGCAGACCTCCTGGTGTTAGAGGCAGAGCCTGGAAGGAAGAGTCCAAACACCCAGGCCTGTGGCTCTGAGCAGTTGTGTACCTGTGACCCTCAGGCTTTTTCACTCACTCACTCCCTCACCTAGCAGGTGTCTGTTGAGTACATCTGAGTCCTGGGATTGAGTCCTGGACCTTAATGAGCTTTCATTCTAGTAGGAAAGACAGACAATAGATGGAAAAATGGGTTCAAAAGCAAATAATGATGTCAGTGCATTAGTGTTCAGGATCAGGGAGAAAAGAGTGTCCCTCGTTCCCGTCATAATTCCTGAAATCTTTGGCGTCTCCAGAGTGCTACTGAACCGAACTTGGGTCCACTTGCCCACAAAGCCAATCTACTGACACCCAGTTTTGGCGAAGAAAAGTGTAGCGTTTATTGCAGGACCCAGCAAAGAGAACAAGCGGCTTGTGTGCAAAAGACCCGAACTGCCCCGTGGCTTTCAGGGAAGGGTTTTTAAAGGCAACATTTGGGGTTGCAGTTCGTGGACTTTCTTCTGATAGGTTGGCGGTGAGGTGACAGGGTGATGTTTCAGGCATCTTAATCATCAACCTTCTGGTTCCAACCAGTCTGGGGTCTCCTCTGTGCTTGTGGTCAGCAGGTAGTCACCATCCTTCACCTGGGGGTGGGAGGAGATATTAGTTCTTGCAGAACAACTCAAAGATACATGTCAGATTCTTATGTATATCCCTTGAGGAGAAACTAGGACTCTGTTTTATCACTGAGCTATTGTTTAAGTTATCATTACTTTTCTTGCTTGACTGCTTTTCCTTTGTTTCTGCTCCCCCACTTCTCTAATTAGTAACTGCTCGAGTCTGCTCTTTGGAGCTCAGGGAAGGCCTAGGAGACTAGAGCCTTTTTCTACAAACAAGAAACAGGGGACACGGAGGGGCTTTAGTAGCCGGGAGAGCCCTGCGGGGTCCTGCTCGCTTTTAAGAGGAAGAGTATATTTTGTGCGCTATCGAGATGGCTTGTGGCTGGGGACCCCTAGATGGCTTCAGGATGAAGGTTGTTTGTGAGAGGGACCAAGGCATGATTAGAGGACTGACACCTTCAGCCCCAACCCCCAACTGGGGAGGGGAGAGGGCTGGTGAGGAGTTAATCACCAGTGGGCAACGATTTAATGGATTGTGCCTGCATAGTAAAGCCCCCATGCAACCCCTACAAGCTGATGAACACATTGAGGTGGTGGGAGGGCAACACGCCTGGAGAAGGCAGAAGGCCCCACCCTCCCCCCAGTAACTTGGCCTGACGATCCCCTAAATAGTGAGAAGCCTGAGCCAGGAGAATTCTCCTTCTCAGGCCTGACCTGCTCCTTCCTGGGAGAAGAGCTCGTGAAGGGACCTCGGCCGTCCCCTTACTGCTGTCCTGGACGCTGGCTCTGTCCTGACTCCTATCCTGGAAGCGGAGAGTCTGGGATACTCAAAAGTGGCATCATTCAAACGCCCTCGACGTTCAATATTCAGTGAGTGTCTGCTCTGTGCCAGGCGTGATGCTCACTGCCAAGGATGCAGCAATGAAATCAGACGTGGTCCCTCCCTGAAGGAATGTGCCGTCAGATAAGGGTGTCAGATGGGCCCCCTGCAGCGTGAACAGCACACACGAGCCAGATGCAGGGACTACTGGGGAAGCATAAAGAAGAGCCACCTAACCCAGAGAGGCCTCACTTTTTCTAAACAGAAATGTCTTCAGGACAACGGGGCATAATCGAACCCACATTATGGATTGTCTCAGCAGAGAGGACTTTGACATGAGAAGAAAAGCTCGGTGATGGAGGCTGGAAAGAAAGCCTAGTTACCCAGGGTGTACTCAGGTGTCTCTTGCTGCCTTTGTTTTGGAAATGAGCAAAAGATTTCCATCAATCTTTTGAACTTCTAGGTTTAATCTCAATCTGATTTGCTTTTGCTGTACCAACGATTCTACTGCTCTGTAATCATTTGCAGGTAGAATGGTGAAAAATGGAATTTATTCCCCCATTATCATGTAAATCCCACATTTGAATATTTCAGCGTCACTGTATTTTTTTCCACTTAAGTTTCTTTTCTTTTAGGCCTGTGGGAGAGAGTAGGTTCTGATATTATCAACTGAATTTTTTTTTTTTTAACTTCAGGCTAATGAATCTAAAGTTTGCAGAAAGCTGCATTTGGAGATTCGGTCCTTATTATCTGTGTGCAGATGGAAGGTGAGAATCCCAGGGCGGCAGCTGAGGGTGCTGACCGGGCAGTCCCAGCAGAGGGGCTCGTGGAAGAGACCAAGGCAGCAACACACGTGCTCAGAGACGGCCACTTCCCCAAGTTAGTGTTTCAAATTGCCTTATTATGGGTGGAGAGATGGCTGAGCCAAGGAAGATTGGGAGCTGGAGGACGAATAACTGCTGTTCCTGACAGAAATAATTCCTGGAAGTGGGGGCTGACGAATAGCTAGGTGAAGAAATGGATGACTAAGTGTGTATTTCCCAAAATGGGTGGGCGGCCTTATGTCTTTATTAATGTCTGATGGGCTAGTTATCTTGTTTGAATTTATGAGACAGTGAGTTCAGGTAAGAAAGGGGTAAAGACCAAGAGCTCGTTTCAAAAGCAAAAGGCTTGGACTCTTAAAGTGACCTTTTGTCTTTGCAGAAACGCGCAGCCCAGATCTGATGTCAAGAGCTTTGGGAGCTTTTGCGAAGCACTTGGCAGATATGGAAACCAGCAGGCGTCTGTGCTGGCCTTAGCAGGACGGGCTTCCATCGGTGCTCAGGGAAAGCACACAGAGAAAGTGCTGATCTCTAGGACTCTGCTCGAAGACAGGCCGTGTAAACACAAGAGTTTCTCAGAAGTCTGGGGGATTTTCAAGGTTAGTATCTCAGCCATAGAGGCGAGGTTAAGCTAGGGTGAAAAACGTCCTTTAAATCTCAGTAGTGTGAAAAAATAGGGTATATTTTCTGTCCATGCACTCGTCTGTTTCCTGCCTTGTGCCGTCTCTAGGACCCAGTCTGATAGAACAATGCCAGCTAAAAGAGTAGCCAGTCCATGTGGCAACTTGAGGAAAAAGGATGCGAGTCACGCACTGGCTTTTCAAGCTCCCCCTTGAAGGGAGGCGTATCACCCCATTCCCTTTCCTGCCAGAGCTGATCACAGGCCCACGCCTGGCTAGGAGGGCGAGGAATTGCAATCCTTCTCTGTGCTCAGAAGAAAATCCAGGAAGATATGTTAGACAGCTCTGATGATGGTGATGGCTATAAACAATGCACGCGGGCCAACTCCGGACAGCCTGCACAACTCCAGAGAACCCTTCCTAACTTCCAGTGAGTGTGTGTGCGCTTGTGTGTGCATACAAAAGTGAAGAGCTGAGAGTGGATATAAGCAACCCTATGGAAAGACACACGATACCCTCCCTACCCCCAGCCCCCCTAGTAAATCTCTTACGCATCCAGGTGCTTCACTACAGTAGAAGTGCTTAATTTATGTTCTAAGAACCCCTGTCTGCTGGGCTAGAAAGAAGCTGGCACAGCTTCTGGGTATGGCTGGAGAGCATCTCTGTGCCAGAGAGAAGGAGGGAGGAATCGAATTGTCTCAAGGAGGAGGTGGGAAGCCAGACGTCTACTCAGGTCACTTTTCAGGTAGGGAAGCAATTCCCACCCTCTGGGTTTCTAATCTTGTGTAATGATTTTATCTGGCACAGAAGGAATTGGGGGAAATCAGCATCTTTTCTTTCCTCTTCACCCAGAGGGTAATCCTTAAGAAGAGAGTGATTGTTTTTGATACATCTTCTCAGCTCTAACCCATCTTTTGCATGATTAGTGCTTTATGGAGATTGCAAGCTGTTCTGGAATCCGGGTCAACACATCAGCTGCTGCCTCTTGTGCAGCCGGGAAGACGTGGACAGTTTGCGCATCCTCAGGTTCATGTTAATTACAGCTTCGCACTGCCCTGTCTGCTTTCTTGTGTTACTCACGTGGCTTTTTGTGAATCATGCTGTTTACAAATCAGGCTAAATCCAAATGCCACCCTTACATCTGAATGTCCAGATCCAAGTCCATTCTTAATTGCTGGGTGCAATGAGAGGGGTAATCAGTGGACACAGATGGTAGGTCTCCTGAGATGGAAGAGCCATACAATTCAATTTCCTGTAAAATAACTTCCAGAGCTATATACACTTCCCTTTGCAAACTGAAGTTTCTGGAAGCCAAATGTCTGAGACGTACTAACTGTAAGTTTGCCGGTGTTCATAGCCATTTCCTCAAATTTAAGATTTCACTTCCAGGATGTCAACGTAAGCAATTTATTTTGTGTAAAATCTGAGATTCATGACGTGGGTGTATGAACATGGGGAAAAATAAAGAAACCACCTAAAACTAAAAAAGTATTTTGAAACATGAGGCTGACAGACTCTTTTTAATCTGTCAGTCAGATGGTGTTATGTCCAGAGAGCAAAGCTCTATTGTGCTTCATTTTACCCACACAATTCCTCTGTTAAAAATGGAATACATTTATGAAGTCTACTTATATCAAATTTTAATGATTATTCATTAAACATGTTTGAATGAGATTAATGTCAATTTCAAACATACATGAATCAACTCCACCTGATTCCTCCACTAATTAGAAAACTGTTTCAGAGTTCCTGGCACTAACCTAAGTTGTTCAGACTGATGAAAACTTCAAGACAATTTTATATGGTTACGTTCACAAATTTGTCAGCAAATTTGTAATTTTTTCCTTGATAGTGGACATGCTGAGCTGGGTAGAAGGCACTGCTGTAAGGAGGCCTTTAGTGCTGTGATGGTGAGGTTGGGTGTGCTTGGTGAGGAATGTGCTGTGGTCCTAGGATGAGGTCTCAGTCTTGGTGAGCCTACGACTCTGGACGGTGAACTTCACACATGCTTCTTGGCTCCACCCTCTGTCCCTTAGATGGGATAGGATGGTGGGCTGGAGTTGGGTATTTCCACTCCCCCTGGTCAGTGAGGTCTGATGAAACCCCAGCAGATGAGGTTCAGGTTAACTACTCTCTCCTGAGGGCAGCCCTGCTTAATAGAACGGAGTGTCAGGAGTATTTCACGATGTTTCCTCTTCCCTCCCTGGCTGAAGCACTCAGGGACTTTTCTATGATCTTCACTATGAGAACCAGGTAGAGCTCTAGGAGGCAAAACTCATCAAAGTGTGGGAGCGCCCTCCCCTCCCACCCTCTGCGCCCCCCACGCCCCCCCATGTCCCCCCGCCCCCCCCATGACTGGGTCTCCCTGGAGGGTTTTTTTTTAAATTTTATTTATTTATTTATGGCTGCGTTGGGTCTTCGTTGCTGCACGCAGGCTTTCTCCAGTTGCGGAGAGCGGGGGCTACTGTTCGTTGCAGTGCGCGGGCTTCTCATTGCGGTGGCTTCTCTTGTTGCGGAGCACGGGCTCTAGGCACGCAGGCTTCAGGAGTTGTGGCACGCGGGCTCAGTAGTTGTGGTGCACGGGCTTAGTTGCTCCACGGCGTGTGGGATCTTCCCGGACCAGGGCTCGAACCCGTGTCCCCTGCATTGGCAGGCGGATTCTTAACCTCTGCGCCACCAGGGAAGTCCCCTCCCTGGAGTTTTTAACTTTCAGACTTGTCCACACTGAGGCTCCAGCAATTCAGTTCAAGTCCAGTCCATTACTGTTGAGGTTTTCCTGCCCGGCACTGGTTCCCAGGAGGGTTGTGGCTTGTGGGTTTCTTTCCAGTAAGTCGTGATTTTCTGTATTTGCCTCTCAGTATCTCTAACTTGGAAGGCAGCAGTTTGTCCTGTGACCTCACTTCTCTGTTGGCTCTAAGAAGAGTTGTTGATTTTCAGTTTGTTGACCTTTTACTTGTTGTTAGGATGGGGTGGCATCTTCCAAGCTCTTTCCACGTTGGACTGGAAACCATAAGTTTGTCAGCAAATTTGAAATCACGTTTCCATGCCTGTCCTACATGGTGAACCAGTGTTAAAATCCACATCTATAAATGATTACAGCTCTTGATGACTTTTCCTCTATGAGGCAGACCCCTAGTACTTAGCACTCTCCCCAGTGCAAAACGGTTGTCGAGTCAACATTTGTTGACAGACCAGCTGGCAGATCTGAAAGGATGACTTCCCAACAATCAGAAGAGATTCTAGGCATCAGAGCAGATGATGTCAGGAATAGCCATCCAGCAACTTGTGACTCTAGGAGGGAAGGAAAAACAGAGAGTGGGCAAAAGAGAGAGAACAAAGGACAAAACGAAAAAACGAAGAAAAGGAGATGCAAGATTGGAAAGAACCTAATATCATGGCTCCCAGCAAGGTTCCCATCTCCCCAGCCTGCCTGGCCTCACCGTGGACTTAGCACCCGGGTCCCCAGGCTCTAAACCCCCAACCAGCACATCGGCATCCTCCACATCCCCTGTTCTATCCTCATTCATCGACTTCCTGCAACTAAGATAGATTTTGACATCAGCATTGCTAACAATGCCATGGAGTTCATCACCTAAGCGGGGTCACCTTTGAGAACGTAAGGGGTGTTCTTAGTAATTACTATGGAACATCTGGTGCCACTTCCCAAGAATCCTGGGAGGTGGGGTGACCCTGCTAACAGCCCATTCTGCCTACAGTTAATTTCCCTTTTCCAGCTTGAAATATAGGTATACCTATGGGTATTCCAATAGGACTGATAAATGTGTGTATCACATACTATCAGAAAACTTGGATGGTTAAATCTTTAATTTTTTACTTCCAGTACTTGAGAATTTATATACATACTGCACACACATCTTTCTTAACACCCCAGAATTTGAAACACTCTCTCCCTTCTCTACTCTCTTTCTTTTTTCCTCCCACTTTGTTCTAGAGTTATATGTGTACCCATCTTTCTTCCCCACTAGATATTATACTGTTTGAGGGCAAACCCCACATTTCTTTTAAAAAATTCTTTAAATCTATTAGAAGTACTAATGAGAATGGGATTTTGATAAACATGAAAAGCAAAAAGACACATCTAAGGAAATCATGATTTGGTAATAAGAAATCTTATTTACATTGAACTTAAGGGGCGGGCGGGGGGAAGGCGTTTTGAAGTGCTTTCTTTTCTGACGAACATTTTGAAAGCCAGTTTTTGTTAAATGAGTTTACATCTAAATTTTCGTTCTGTTGACAGTTAACTCAAGAGTCTTTTATCTATGCTTAATGTCACTAGCTATATCCTGCCATCGATCTCAGGGAAAAACTCCCTATTGCAATCAATGGGGAGTTCTATGTAAAAATCAATCGCAGGATATGGCCTCTAAGAATGGTGGTTACTATAAGCTTTCGGCTGGGAGGCCTCCGTCAATGGTACTGCAGGGTAACCTTCTTGATCCTGTTAAAAACAGCAATGAAAAAACCTGCTATTCTTTAGACGGGTGAGAAAATAGCAGGAAGGAAATGGCACATGTTTGTACTTGGTGATCTGCATGTTCCCACAGTTTAACAGCAGCTTGGCATTGTCTTTTCAAGATTCTCAAAGAAAAATCCATAGAAAAAGTCAAATGCTTGAACAAAGTCTGTATTCCTTGGATGGGAAACAAGTGCATATTATCACACCTAATAGCACACGTCAGCCCATGTGACAGGAACCAAGAGCCCCTTCCTCATTCGTAACGTACAGCAGCCCCTGGCTCACACATCTTACCTTCTGCTTCAAAGGCAAGGCTGGCTCATCAAAGATGAGAGAAAGAGGAGTCAAAGCTGCCAGGATGCTCACGCTCAACGTTAAAGACCTTGTGTTTTCCAGGCAGGAAAAGAGTCTGAAAGCTAAATTCTAGAATCGTTTGAGAAAAACTCTGGACCACACAGAGTGAAAGATGGCAGATTTACCATTGCTTTTTGGTTATTTTGCTTAAAATGCATACCTGAATGCATTTGGAATCTCTCTGTACAGAACATGGTAATCAGTCCCTGCCTGCTTCCCCAACAGAGGAGCAGCCCACATTGTGCTCTTGGAGGACTTTGGAGATAAGATGTGAGGGTGGTTGGCCACAGTTGCCCACTGTCCTGTCACTCCCCTCATGTGGAGGGGGACAGTCCACATACCCATCATATCGTCAGCATACCCGTCATACAGTCAGCGTACCCATCATATCATCAGCCCTGCATATGCCGGGAAGAGCTGGCCCTGATGGTACCAGGCTTATGAGCTCTGGGAGGTGAGTTCTCCCCGTCCTTGCGCACGTGGATGTAATTCTCCAGGCTGGAAAGGTGCCCTCTGTCCCTTATGTATTATGAACAATGCTCGCAATTCCCTTTTTACACAATATGTAATTATGTCCTGTTGGACATAAGGGAAAAGGGAACTTCCTCCTCTCTCTAGGTAAGATGTCCCTTCCTGCATGTAAGGCCTGCAATCGAGGCCAATACTGTGTGTACCCCATCAGCTGGGGCAACCAGGGGGCCTCCAGTAGCCTGGCTGCAAGGTCCAGTCCTCACCTGCTCCTGCGGACAAGGTCTCCCAGCCACACAAATCTCCTTATCACAGGATTGTGCAAGTTCCTCTTGTCCTCAAATAGCCGGTGTCAGTTCCCTGTCAGCCTGAGAACTATTCAAACAAGTCAGTCACATCCTCATGCAGGAACCAGTGGTCACCTCACCCCTTTGATACTACAGAGCCTACACCCCCTGGCTGTTCACTGTGTGAACAAGTGCACCCCTGGTGTTCCTGTCTGACGTGCTGTGAGCATGTGGAACTAATCACCTGCTGTCAATCTCACCTGCCCAACATCAGGTGTCATGGGTTTTGTCATCCCCACATCCCTAGGGTGGGAATCCTTCCCTCACCAATGGAGTGAGGAGGAGACGATCAAAGCAATTTCTTAAAGGTAGGTTGAATTTAGAAGTGGTCCCCTACACCCTTGGACATAATTATCTTAATTAAAATGTATACATGAACATTTCAAAAGAAATAGCCAATATCACTATGAGTTATGTTTAAAAAGGAGACATTATTTTGAGGATCTAAAAGGGCAAAGGGATGTGGTTTAGTCTACAGGGCCTGTGAGGGAAAATGTTAGAAAGGCATTGGGATTAAAAAGATTGCAAAATGAAAGCACCGTAAGGATATGAGGTGAAAAGTTCCAAAAGGAGAGCAGGATTGAAGGAGAGAATTTAGAGTAACCAGGTTCACAGGATGGGGAAGACAGGGGTTCCAGAATGCTGCCTGAAAGGAGGGATTTTTGTCAGCAGCTGGAAAGTCTCCAGGACATAGGGGAAATAAAGGCAAATGGCATCAGGAGGCAACTGTCTTAGTTATTTTAAACCTGAAGTTCTCTTACTGAACACATGAAACCGTGTCAATTTCTCTCACCCATATACAGTTTGTCTCCCTCCCTCAATTCATATCTTTGAGTTGAGTAATAGTTCAATGGTCAGGGAGGGGTTGGGTGAAAACAGGGCAAATATTGGCCATTTATACTTCTTGCGTGAAAACAGACACTAAGAACCCAAAACTTAGACAGCAGTGGACAGGAAGTAAGAAGGACCAAATCTCTGCCACTTCATTTTATTTTTTTCTCCTAATTCCACCTGACTCATCCATTCTGCAACAATCTAAATACTTGCTGTGTCCCAGCTGCCATAGTAGGCACTGAGATTAAAGATAAACAAGGTCACCATTTCCCCAAGGGGCCCATCACCTGACATATAAGCAAGAAAACCAGGCGGGGTTATCTCTTGTGAAATAAGGACCAGGAAGAAGCACCTGAGGCAGCCTTTGGAAGAAAGGTTCCAGGGAAGAGTTCTCAGAGAAGCAGGATCAATTCTCCTTGAAGGAAAATTTTGCCTGTACACAATACTTAGCCTGATATAGAAGTGCCATATTAAACAGCCATTGAAGAGATAGAAGTAGCAGGACATAGTGACCATGGGGACAAGACAGTGAAAGAAAAGGAGGAATCTAGGATAATTCAGATGGAAAACTTTAACAAATAGCCTCAAGGATGTGAAAAAGCATGGCATGTCTTGGGAATGGTAAGTAGTTTTGGGGTTTCTGGAACTTACCTTTTGGTGAGAAAGAAGACTTGAGTCAAATGATGAAAAAGCCTTGAATGAAAGTAGTCAGCCTTGAAATACTTGAAGGCTTGGAAGTAGGCAGGAGTCAAATGATATAAGGCCTTGGATGGTCATCTAAAAGCAACGGCGGGTGGGGGGGTCACATGACCTAATTTCCATTGCTCACGTTATTGCTCCTTCGGAGACGAAGGGGCAGTTTCGAGAGGTATTCGAGGGAAATCTCTTGAAAGAGTCTAATTTAGCCAAACATTGTAATTGATTCAATGGGACGCTGGGAAAGCAAGGATCTTGAAGGACTGGTTTCTGGCTGGGGTAACTGGATGCAGTGCTGTTAAGGCGGCCAGCACCCCGAGGAGGCAAGGGAGGGTGCTAGCCCAAAGCTCGGTGCAGGGACCCAGGAGGAGAGTGTGCATTGTGACAAATACATCTGCAGGATATAAGACGTCTAGGGATTTGTGTCTGGTGGCCTCTCTCCTCTGTCATTGACAGGGCTGAGCCAAGAGCTAAGGGTTGAGAGGGCAGATGGGGATGTAGACGCTCTGAGTGTAGGGGCCCTGGTCCCCCAGGTTTTGCTAAGAGCACACAGGATGGAGAGGGGAAGAGAGGGATGTTTGGACCAACTCAGCTTGACCAGGTAGGGGGCTGGGGAGGATCCACACGGACTTTTTCAGGAAGGCGGTCCCTCACCACGGCCCTAAGGCACCTGTTCATACCTCATTGGATTGCAGTGGATGTTTTTCTCAGCTTTTCTCTACTGGATGGTATGATCCCTGAAGGTGGGCACAGTAATCTTCCATCTCTCTATCCTCCTGCCTAGCATTAGTAGATCCTTAAAGGTTTGCTGAATGATTGACTAGTTTGATACGGAGGAATCTAGAGAGACAACTGCAAGATTAGGAGGTGGTTTAGCACTGAAGAACTTCTAAGTGATTATTAAAAAGCCTGGGTTTGGTGATGACTGTGAGCCTCTGAAGACTTGTGGAGGTTAAATTCAAGTACCTGTGAGGCTTATATCTGTTGTCATCTGCTCAGCGTTTCCCGAGGGCTGGGCTGGCGTGGGATGGATGGCACCGTCTTGACGCAAGCAAGTTTTATTTATTGAACACATCACACGATGTTATACACTCACCATATCAAAGCATAGGGCTATGCTGCATGTTTTAGCCTCTGCAGGGAGAAGTACAGTGTAGGGTACTGTCCTTGTTCTCAATTAACTGACAATCTCTCTGGGAAACAAAACGCGGCCTGTGCTGTGCATGAAAGGGAAGTTTGCGTTCTGGTCACCGAGAGTCAGCGTGGCGCTTGTCAGATTCTCCTCCTGATTCTTTTGGGTAGTGACTGGATTGACCTCTTTCAAGTGTGGCCATACCCCCAGGTCTGTGTGCCAGGGAGTTGAACAGCAAACCCATAATTTTAGTGTTTTTGTTTTATTCACAAGACGAATAAGGAAAATGATAACATTTGACAACGAGCTTTATTTCACTAATACTCTTCGTCCTGGGGGTAGGAAGTCATGCGACGTGAGAATAAGAATGAAAGATTGGATAAGAGTGTGGAGACAGGGTGGACAGTGCAGATTCTGGGCAGAGCCTTGGGGGCCCAGCAGACAGGACTGTGTTCTCCTACTTGTGGTCTGAGGTCTCTGGGCCCCGGTTCCTCCCACTGGAAGGCAAGCACGCTAACTAACGCCTTCCTCCCGGGCTTATAGTGAAGCCCAAGGAGGCCATCTTGTGTCTGGTATGTAGTGAGACGTGTTCTCTGAAGGCAGCTACTCATACGTGAGCCTGGACGGAGCCTAAGGGACTCTTGGTGAAGCAGCCATGTGTGCAAATCCACACTCCACCCCGGGGAGTGTTTCTATCCATTGGCCTGAGAAAATGCATTCTTTGCAAAGCGCTGCTTAGACTATAGGCTGGAATTGAATGCTTGTATAATTTATAAACTAACCCCCTTCCTTATTTTTAATTTATTATTAATAAAATATAATGATGAGAATGAAGATCTAACGATGTAAAGTACTGAACCCAAACTAGGGGCAGGCCCTCGTTCAGCAACATTTTCTTCTGTGTATTGAAAGTGAAATATAACTGGCGGCTAGGAACGGCACAGGGGATGGTAGCTGTCACTCTTGCGGTTGCTATTTATTATTTGGTGATTTCCTTTCATGGCTGTATCATACGATTGGTGTGAAGAAATGAAGCCTTCATCCCAACGTGGCATAAAGTATGTTCTTTCTTTGTTTTTCTTTTGGCTGTGCCGCACGGCTTGCAGGATCTTAGTTCCCCAACCAGAAATTGAACCCTGGGCCCTGGCAGTGAAAGCACTGAGTCCCAACAACTGGACCGCCAGGGAATTCCCTAATGTGTTCTTTCTTTTCTCATTTAAGGACCTACTGAATTTTTGTTCTCATCACATTTGACCAGAGTTGTATGGGAATAACCTTAGTTTCAGGAAGCTTGCCTTTGAAACTGTGTTGGTGTCAGACATAAAGAATAATGCAGATGGGTTTGTGGATTAATTTTAGAGTAATGAAGAGCGTTCTCATCTGGTTAAAATGATTGTGTTCATGCTGGCATTTTAAGATACATTTGCGGATTCGATTTTATGCCTAATATGTTGTTTATTATTTTCATTTACTACCGAAATTAATGGTGTTATGCTTACATGGGCCCGGAACTCCTCTTCAGACACTCTTTTTGTCAGGCTTGTGTTGGAAGGTTTTTAGAGCAAATTATAACCTAAGGCTGTCTTTGTGATGTTGCCATCTTGAACCCTCGGGGGAGGTAGGTAGGGCATACGTAAGTACATAAATACATGCTGTCAAACATCCAAATAAAAATGTGAAATATTCAATTTAAAAAAATGAGTATTTTATCTATACAGTGCCAAAACACCCAGATTTTTGGCTGTCTTTGAATACGGGTGGGCGTGGAGAGTCAAAGAGACAGAGCCTGAGCTGGCTTGGTCTCTCTCTCTTTTATCTGGCTTTGGAAAATAATCCAGAGCTGTGTCCTGCAAGCAAGCATCAGCCCTGAGTATGGAGGTAACTGCACCCTGCTAGTTCTTCCACCCCGTGATTTTTCCCTGCTCCAGGGCTCCCAGGAATTCCTCTCTCTGGGAGGCATGCCTCCAAAAATCATGAGGGCTTCCTGGAAGCACAGACATTCTTACTTGTCTCTTGTGGCTAGTTTGGTGGTAGGCTAAGCCACTGGTGACTCTATTCTCACAGTGGATATAGGCAAATGTCACTTGCATTTCACACTAAAATATTTAAACATGCACAGACATATTCAGGATCTCTGATTTCTCTAAGAAAGGGAACAGTTTGGGTAACAGTTATGAAATCAAAAGATGTTTTAAAATGTTCAGGATGGTTATAGTAATAATAGCTACCATCTAGTGAGGGCTTTCTGGGGCTTGCTTTTTTATGTGCATTCTTTTTTCATAGGGTTTTTCCTGTGAGATAATGACTGGTAAGTAGCCCCAGTTTACGATGATAAAACTGAGGCTCAGAAAGGTTAAATAATTTGTCCAAGATCACACAGCTAAAGGATGGTAGAGCCAAGCGTCTGTCAGACTGCAAGCCTGCTTTTATTATTGTGTTCTGATAGAACCTCAACATGTTTGTATATATGACCTCTAGTCAGACTAGAGGTTAACCTATATGTGGTAGTTTACGGAGTGTTCCTGTTGTAACCCATGATCCATTTTGCTTTAAAAAAAAAAAAAAAAGGAATGTCCCTTTCCCTTCCATAAGGGATCCAATATGTTCCCTGAAGGAGTACATCCACCTGCCTGAGAGTCACCTGCCTGTCAGCCCAGGGAAGATTTTGTCAACCTTTGTTTTCTTCAGATAATGTTACCAAAAATCATTTCTCTGTAATATAAACAGCTATTTTATAGCTTTTTGCAATTACACATAATTCCCCATCCCACGTAGAATTCTGATAGACCGCTCCTGAACTCAGAGACCTCCTCCCCTGCCTACTACTCACAGTTCGTACTACTTGAGACACGTTGGTTTAAAACTGATGTGTGAAGTATATCATTGAAACTGTGAGATAAAAGGTAATATAAAAGTCTCTTCTCCCTCGCATGAGTATTGCATAGAGAAGATGTTGATTGTGAACTCTAAAAGCCAGCCAGCTCAATTTCACAGTGACAAAGGGAGTGGAGATCAGTGAGTTGGCATCTAGCATCCCTGCTAGGAAAGCAAAACACGTATTCTTTTTATGTCAAGTCCAAGGCTACATGGAGGCATCTATACCATGTCACTTGTGGGACAACTGAAAAGTTGCTTGGGACAGAGTCTCCACATAACTCTAGAGGGCACCACTCAATTTCTGTTGTGCAGTGTGCAACATATACAACTGTACACCACAGTCCTGCTTGCGCCAATATTAACTTCAGCTCAGTTCTCTGAGAGGGTCTGAGCTTCTGTTCTTCATGTTGAAGATATTGTGTGAGATAATAGAAAATATATATTTTGGTTTCTGCCCCTGATTCCTGAGACAGAGCTTTAAAAACCCTTGTAATTTCCTAAGTGATAAGAGCACCAGGAGCATCTTTTGTTCTAACATTTGGTCTTTGGCCGCAGTTCCTGACACTGAGCTCCTAAATCCCTCGGGATTTCCTGGGTGATAGGGGAGTCCTTTGTTCCAAGGAGGCGATTCTGGGTGGACTCCTGAAAGGCGGCTGGTCACCAGAAAGACCAAACCATGATTAGAGGCTTGGAATTTTCGCCCACCCCCATTCCCCAGAGTGGAGAGAAGCTGGAGAGGGAGAGCATATTGATTTCCCATGTGACGAGGGCTCCATGAAATCCCAGTGGTATGGGGGTCCAGGAGCTTCCAGGTTGATGAACACATCCACATACCAGGAGGGTGACACACCCCAACTCCATAGGGACAAGGGTGCCTGCGCTCGGGACCCTCCCAGCCCTGCCCTGTGTATCTCCTCTTCTGGCTGTTCTTCTGTATTACTCTATCCTTTAATAAACTGTAAATGTAAGTTGTATTCCCTGAGTTCTGTGAGCTACCCTGGCAAATTAATAGAACCCGAGGAGGGGGTTGTGGGAATCTCTGACTTGTAGCCAAGTCAGACAGAAGTTGCAGGTGACCTGGGGACCTGTTCCTTGCAACTGGCATCCTAGGTGGGACCGAGCCCTTAACCTATGGGATTTGGTGCTACCTCCAGGTAGATAGTGTCACAATCGAGTGAAATTGTAGGACACCCAGCAGGTGTCTCAGAGTTGCCTGATGCAGGGCAAACTCCGCCACACATGGTGTCAGGAGTGTTGTGAGTGTGGAGGTGTGAGAATCAAGGAAAGACACAGGGGTGAAGACGGGGGTCTCTCAGTACAGTATGAATGTGCTCTTTTGGAGGAATAACCTAGTTGTCTACTCTTAACTGTTATCCTAGAGAAAGTTCCCAGGTAACAGAAGTTGGGAACAAGTCAATTTTGCTTTCGAAGGAGGTCAACTCAAGCTAAGAAGTGCAGACCGAAATCTGGCTCTATGTTGAAAGATCTTGAGGGGACGGGGGTGGCCCAGATCAAGGAGCTGGGAGACCTTAAAGGAGGGAAAAGGGCACGTTTTCCATCGCTGGGATCTCCTTTTACAATGTGGCCTGGGTCCCTCCAATCAGCCACGTCCAGCTTGCTCCTCTGTACTCTTTCCAAAGCACTGGACCTCATTAGGGTTCTTTTGATGGAATGTTGCTACAGCTAGAAGTTTCATAAGCTGAAAACGCAAATACTCTTGGGCTTCAGAAGTCTATGAAGTGGAAATTATTAAAATCCTTCTGGGGTACCTACCATGTGACAGGCCTGGGAGATACAACTAAAACTGGCAGAGACTTGATGTCAGTGAGAGGCGGCCGGCACACAGTAAGATGTTTATATATTTCATGTGTTGGATCTCCAGAAATGTAAGAGGTAGTGCACGTGATCTGGATGTCAGAACACTTCAATATTAAAATAAAAGGATGAAAGATCAAGCTTTTCAAAGTATAAATGAAATTATTATCAAAAACAATTAGAAGTGATTGAAAGAGTCTTGCCAAAGACAGACAGATATAAAGGACACAGTAGCTGGTATGTAAGCCAAAGAAACAGCAGGAGTCCAGCATGCCGACTGGTGAGAACAGAAACCACCCGCCCCCATGCAACCTGCGGTCCACATAAACTTGAGCCGAATGTTCCATGATATTCATTAGCATAACTTTACTCTTCCAAGACACTCTTTCCCAGGAAAATAACTTAATTGTTCACTATAGGAACAATTTATGGGACCCACCAGCTCTTCTATAGAAAGCATCGTTTTCATACCAAGTTTGGATTCTTTGCCTAAAATTTCTGCCCTCGTCTTTCCCAACCATCCTAAAGTATTGTATTACAGCATGATCTTCAGTCAATCCTAATCAAGCATCCCCCTCCTCTGCCCCCTCATAGAAAGACCTACCTTAAACCTGAAGCGATCTGGAATATACCACTCTTTACAAAGAGATATTTTTTTTTTCTTGAACTCTCCTTATCTGTCCAAAAAGCAGAGCCTCCCCAAATAATTCAACCATCATAAATCCCCTCCCTAGGAGTTTTGCAACCAGAGAGTCACTCCTGTCACTGAACATGAGAAATCAGAAATTGGCACTGGCTAGGACTTCCCTGGTGGTCCAGTGATTAAGACGTCGCTTCCCAATACAGGGGGTGCAGGTTCAATCCCTGGTCAGGGAGCTAAGATCCCACATGGCTCACGGCCAAAAAAACAAAACATAAAAGAGAAACAATTTTGTAACAAATTCAATAAAGACTTAAAAAAAAATAGTCCACATCAAAAAAATCTTTAAAAAAAAAAAAAAGAAAGAAATTGGCACTGGTATAAGAAATCACCTAAACAGATAGGTACCCTTTTTCCTGCTCATCTTCCTTTATTAAGATGGTATATAAGGCCCCCAATTCTAACCATCTTTTGAGTCACAATTTTCTGTGAACTCCCACAAGTTTAGGTGAATAAAAAGCTGCCTTTTCTCTTGCTAATATATCATTTGTCAGTTTAATTTGCAGAGCTTCAATACTGAAACTAAGAGTATAGACGAAAAGTGTTTCCTCTCCAACAAACCAAATTAAAAAACGTCAACAATATGCAATCTTGTCCTTCCCATTTCAAGATGCTATAAAAGCCCTGTGGAGCTCCCCTGCACAGCAATAAACTCAGCTTTGCCTTGTCCACATGGAGTTGGTGATATTTGGAGAGTCAGCCCTTGACTCTGCAATTCAAAAAGTGGTGAGAAACTTCTTATATAACAGACAGGCTTCCACCTAGCTGTAATATTACTATTCCACTGGAAATCATAGAAAAAGTATTCCTTTTTGTCAGGAGGCAAGTCTTAAAAATATTTGAAACAGATTTGTCCCAGAAGTGAAAATTTGTGTATGGGCAGAAAGGGATAGAATTTTTCATTAGATCCCACATAGAGATGGAGTGCTGTGCTTTGATTTGCAAGACTCTAAATGTCCTATAAGATGTTAATTCTGCCATTAAACAATTAGTTTGAAGACTTAGTATAGCTCATCCCTCACAAACTTGGAGCCCAACATACTGAATTCATAAAACACTCATGGCTCTAGCAGAGTTCATTAAATAATTTGCCATAGCTCACCTGGTCACTTCATTGGCTCCTGAGATGCTAATACAGTGGCAGATAACAGAGCCCATGTATAGTGAGGGGGCCATGCCCCATCCTCTTCCAAGGGGCTCGGGGGGTTTTTAGGAAAAGGTAAAGAGCAAGCCTTAGGAATAGATGTGCATCTTGGTTTCCTGGAAACTAGTCACAAGGCAGTATAATCTTCTTCAATTCCGTGACAATAACTCGTAGAACATTTTCTGCTTTTTAGATTGAGTTAAAATGATAGCCCAGATTCGGTCCTTCCCTGTAATAGTAAGACTGTTATTTCAAAGTGCAGCCAAGATGGTTAGACTAGTTCCAGAGCCATTGATTGCTGTTTCCATGAAAGGAATAGTACAATTCAAATAATTATTATTTTTCCATTAAAATGAAAATCGCTTACCCAGAAGAAAGCAGAGACTGATTTTTCAACTCTGAAGCCTATTACAAGGGGTTGGTACAAAACATGTAAAGAACTTGGTTGTTGACTGTCTTAAACTGAGCAGGAACGTATAGAGTAGGTAACAAAATTGGTCAGAAGACTTTAATTCATAAGAAAAATATAAAGAATGACTATTATGCTTTGGAATGGCATGATTACAGTATCATTTGGAAGAGGCAAGCCAACTCCACTAGGTGTGCTAAAATCATTTTACCAAAATGATTTAAAAATCTTCCATGTATTTTAAATGGCATAAGTTCTATTAACTTCATTCACAGATATAATAAAGGCAATACAAACAATGTTAAGAGCTGTTATGTGGCAAGAAATGATATAATACAGATAAGGAAAATGAAATTATGGTCTTGTAAGATTTGATCTCAGGTACCTCAGGGAATTGGCACTCGGACTGGTTATCAGACCTAAGAAAGGATGAAATTGCTCTTAAGGGGTTGTACTGCATGGAAACCAAAATGACATCAAGCTTCAATAATTCAATTCTAGGGAAGGCTGAGGAGGATGGGTTTGTTTCCAATAGAGCACAAGAGAGTTCTGGCTGCTGTCTTAATTGCTGTTTTAAAATAATGAAGAGAACTAAAACTTTTCTAACAGCCTCTTCCTACTTGTCCAAAAAGCAAAGTCAAGCGTAAGTATTTGACAGTTGACACAAGGATGCTTTGTTTGGGAAAACATCAGAAGGTAGGCTATTAAGAGCTGGAATAATACCAAGGGGCTTCAAAGAAAGAAAGAGAAGGCATGAGAAATAAATAGGCAGAACTGAACTGAGAAGAGATAGCGCCAAGGTGTGCCAGACACAATGGTCCTTTTCTTCTCCCGGGACATTTGAGATTCTAATGAGGGGAACACATCCATCCAGCTCACAGCGAGGCTCAGTCAGGAATGTGACTTCCAGGGAGAACGTGCAATGGCATGAAATCCTTTGCAGAGAAATCTCACGGGCAGCCCTTCGACTCCTGCTGAAATTCCCAGGATCCACAGGGAGGTCTGCTTCTGAGCAGGGAAACCCCAGCTCCTGTGTGCAAGGTTACCTTTAAGGTTCCCACACAGCTATTCCAGTAGACGGAAGGGAAGAAAGAGTCTTGACGGTGTGTTTCCCAAAGCCTTAGGCATTGTCTCCCCCATTAAAGACTTCTGAACTGATTCAATTTTAGATTGAATTTGACTAAACTGTTTAAATGTCAAGCAGATAGAGCTCCACGGTGTCCTTGGAAACACAGTATCTTCTGAGCAGAGGCTCTACCCTCTGTCTGGGATTAAAGGGGGTGGGGCGAGGGGGCCGTGGGGAGCCCGTTCTGATCAACAGCTATTTCTTGGGCTCAGGCTATGTATTTGGTTCTGTGGCACAGACCACGATAGAGGCATGATGCCTATTTTCAAGAAGTTTGACACCAGGTAGAATTAGCATTACTTTACTGTTCCAGGGAGTGTCTTGCTGGGCAAATGGTTGGAATGTTCATTTCAGAAATTTACCAGCAAGATCCATCACCCCTTCAATGGAAAGTATCAACAGACAGTCGATACCCTAAAATTCTTTGAATCCTTGGTTTGAAAACCCTCACCTCATTCTTTTCGTTAATCCTGGACTGTTGTACTGTGATCCTAACTTGATTCGAATCATGGCTCAGCTTTGAAAAACTCACCTTTAAACCAAACTTCAAATCCTCAGTAAGATTCAACCTTGCCCTTTTCCTCCCAAGATGCTTCCAGAACTGTTTGGAGGTGGTGCTCTCCCTCACGGCAGTAAGTGGTAAACTCAGCTTTGTCTCATCAAGAAGATGTGTTGGCAACAGGGGTATACCCACAAGTAAATGGTAGGTAGGTGGTAGAACCAGAATTCCACACCAGTGTTATCTGACTCGATCACCCACTCTCTAACAGCTACATATAGTGCTTCTCCTGAGTGGGGTTGGTACTCAGATTTCTCTGGGATAGAATTTGAACAAAAAGAAAACTTTGTGACCGAAAAGCAAACACAAAACCCCTAGAGTCAAACCAACACCTGAAAGTTATTCCACCCAGGCAATTTTCTGTTGCATTAGACACAAGTCTGTGTGATTATATAACAGAAAATTGACTCTGCAAAATAACTGTAATTGTACCATCTGACAAGTAAACTACACGAGAGAATAGCAAATTCCTTTTAAATGAATACCTTGTAAAGGAATAGAGGGAAGAACTACATCCATGTAGGCCCCATTTCTATTTTTTTGGCTGACAAATACCCTTTGTCAATATTTTCTGACCAACTATTCATTTTAAAAGGCGTCGCTGTTCTCTTTGTTTGTATCCTGTTTGCTGTCTGGTACGATTACAGAGTAAATTAAGTTGGGTACCACAGTATGCATTATGCTCTTCACGCCAGTAGAAGCTGTAGTTGTTAAGACATTTCTATT
Source organism: Balaenoptera musculus (assembly GCF_009873245.2). Classification (NCBI taxonomy): domain Eukaryota; kingdom Metazoa; phylum Chordata; class Mammalia; order Artiodactyla; family Balaenopteridae; genus Balaenoptera; species Balaenoptera musculus. The sequence continues at coordinate 17,381,343 of NC_045786.1, read as the reverse complement.
GTAACCCCAAGTTTCACTCCATTGAAACTTTCCAAAACATTATCCTTTGGGGTTAAATTTTTCCTTGCTTCTTTTGAGGCCAATTTTTTTTTTGTTTCTTTTTGGAACATAGAAAAGGATTGCCTGCAGCTGCTTCTGAGTTATTGGTGAATTAAATCAAAATGGCTATTTCCATTGTAAAATACTTTGTTTTATAATCTCTGCAAAACACAACAAAGAAAGTTATCCCAACAGAAATCCTCATAACACTTTGAGTTATGTAAAAGGCAAATTTATTACTATTTGCTGATTAGACTGATTTCCAGGTAAAAAACCAAAACAACCCTACCTTATGAAGATAAGAAAGCAAATTACTAATTCAGTAAGTTCAAACACTTAGCTTATGTTAAAAAGGCACCATTCTTCACTTATTGACAAATATTAACTAAGTGCCTACTTTGTGCTAAATGCATTTAATCTCTCCAATAACCCCTGTGGACAAAATACTGTTTTGCAGATGAAAATACAGAAGCATAAAGTGATGCAAATTAGAAAAACTAGATAAAATGAACACTTTTAATAAATTAATGGAAACTAATTAATGTTATTCAATCAACGAACATTTATTGAGCACCTACTCTGTGCCATTGGGACTACAAAGGTGAGGAAGACAGACATGGTTCCTGACCTCATAGACCTTGTTTGTTTGTTTGTTTGTTTGTTTGTTTGTTTTAATTTATTTATTTTTATATTTATTTTTGGCTGTGTTGGGTCTTCATTTCTGTGCGAGGGCTTTCTCTAGTTGCGGCGAGCGGGGGCCACTCTTCATCGCGGTGCGCAGGCCTCTCACTATCGTGGCCTCTCTTGTTGCGGAGCACAGGCTCCAGACGCGCAGGCTCAGCAATTGTGGCTCACGGGCTCAGTCGCTCCGCGGCATGTGGGATCCTCCCAGACCAGGGCTCGAACCCGTGTTCCCTGCATTGGCAGGCAGACTCTCAACCACCGCACCACCAGGGAAGCCCCTGTGTAATGTTTGTAATTCTTGGGGCTGTTAAGAGGATTCCATAAAGCAAAGGATACTAAACAAAAAAAAAGCATTTCATCTGTAGGGGGCTAAGTACCTCTAAACTGAAAAATGTATAATGTATCTCGAATGGGACACCTTCGAGTGTGTAGAGATAGATAATCTAGTTTTGTCATTTTCAAACTCTACTTCTAGATGTCCATACAGGCCCTTCTCAAAGTCCCACGTGAATGGGAGAGGAGCAGACAGATGAAAGGAAAGCAGGGACAAGATAGAAGAAGGCTCTGTACTCCATTTTAATAAGAACAATCCTATGATCTTTTTACATATTAGTTTCTAATATTATTGGAAGAAAGGACGCTACTTCAAAAAAAGAAAAAAAGAAAGAGGATGCCATTTCAAAATCATTTTTCTGATCTAAATACCTCCCAAGAAAACCCTTATATCTACTATACCATTTCCTTCTGTTTTAGGTTGAATACAAAAATGGGAATAATTAGATTAGTGAATGGTCAAGACAAGAATTTCAGATGTGACCATAATTAATGCAAATTGTCCTCCTACAGATCTTACTCAAGAATTCATTTCAATATTGAAGAAGCCAAGAGGACCATACAGTTCAAGAGCCGAAGGTTTACTCCCGTCATTCACAAGGAATTTCAAATTAGAGATGGATCTGTAAGATAAAACTTCATTTAGGGAAGGCCTGGGAAGAAAGAAACTCCCTACTACAAAGGATGGCCTCCCACACGTTCGAATCATTGCACCCAGGATAATCATCTGTCTTGTTCAAAAGCATCAAAGGAAATGAACCAGATCACCTTTCTTCATTTTCCAGAGAAAATCATCCACCATGTGAATCGAAGCCATTCTGGATCAGAAGCCCCTCTGCTGTCAGATAAAGAGATGTTATCAAATCCATGTATAGAATATCCAAGACCAAGGGGCAATTTATCAAGATTAGGAAAGTTCTTTAATCATTTAAATCCAGATGCTTAGAAGAATCCACACTGTTCAAGAGATGCAGGCCCTTCTGGCAACAGGGAAATTAGTACTTCCTGTAGCACTTTTTGCAGCTCTGGAAATAACACTAACCCTTTACCAACTTCATCCATGCTTATTGTTATCTAGTCCAAGCTCATACCTCTCACCACACGACAGGCCAATAAACTGAGAGACGAGGTGTTAGGGCAAGGCATTGCAACTTTATTCGGAAAGCTGGCAGACAGAGAAGATGGTGAACTAGTGTCCCAAAGAACCATCTTGCCTGAGTTAGAATGCAGGCTTCTTTTATACTGAAAGGGGAGAGGGTGTGGCTGGTTGTTGTGAACTTCTTGATGCTGGAATCCTTCATTCTTGCAGCTGTCAACATAGGTCTGGTCACATGTTCCTGTAAACCTCTAACAAGACGAAGGATATTCTCTACTCTGCAACTTTTTATCTCCATATGAACGGAAAAGTATTATACCTTTAAAGGTCAGAGCCTTGGGTATGGGCTCTCCTGCATATTTCAGGCTATAGGCAACATTCTTTTACAAAAGGTTCAGAGCCAGCATGACTAAGCACAAGCAACAGAGCACAGGGTTAGAGCTAAAGGAATAGATCCAATATGGAGTCAGGTTTGTTCTTCTCTGTTACATTGTAACTAGTGGAGACCCATTGTGCTAGTTCTGGGTAACCGTGCTCTATGTCAGACCTGGACCAACCAAGAAGATCAGGAGTAAGAGATAAGAACCCCTGGGAGGACTAGGTCTTCCTCATTGATTGTGTTCACGATGCTGAACACTTAGTAGAAAATAAATATTTACTGATGAATCAATGACCGCACAGGAATATTACAGACCCAGCAAGTACCATACACAAAATGAAGGCTGTGGTGGGGAAGTGAGATAGAATAGACAGGGGAACAGAGGCTCATCCAGTGCCCTGAAAGCAAGAAACTAGAAAATGAGACAAAACTCATCTCCCATGGGCAGTCTCTCCTACAGTATACTGTGTGGGGAAAAGCCTTAACAGGATTCCCTGGTCGTAGCCAATCCAGGCCAGAGGAATCAGAGACTGTCGTCATGCAGCAATTCCCTGCATTACCAAATTGATCCCAAACATGAAATAAATCCCCTGTTTGGGGCCACTTGAGTAACCTAAACTCTCACCCTAATCTAGTGATGATTTATAAAGTTGTTTTTATCTAGGATGTAATCTAGGTCATGTATGGTTTAAGAGACTATACTTGGATTAGGTAAAGCAATATAAAACAGCTTGAGCAACACTTGGAAGAAATCTGGCCTTGGAGTCAAACACATGCGTAGGCTCTCATCTGTGTGACGGGAATAGCGGTTGACTAGGAGAACCCCTGTATAAAACAATGTCTCCCCCATCTCCTTTCACATATTCTGAAAGTTCATCACTAAGCAGCATGATGAAGAGGCATGAGCATTGGATTTGGCATCTGACCTATAGATGTGCCACTTATGAGAGGTGTAACCTCGGACAAATTCCTTACCTCTCGAAACCTTCATTTGGAACACTTGAGAATAATTGCTATTCAGTAGGGTTATCATGAAGTTTAAGCAAGGGAGTGTGTGAAGCCCCTGACCCACAGTAGCTACTCCACACGTACTGTTATTGTTGTTATTAATTCATTGCCTTGAGCTGTGATGACAATTTTGTACACAAAGGCTACAATAAACCAGTGTAGCCACAATGGAAAAAAGCATGGAGGTTCCTCAAAAAGTTAAAAATAGAGCTACCATATGATCCAGCAATCCCACTTCTGGGTATTTATCGGAAGAAAATGAAAACACTAATTTGAAAAGATATATTCACCGTGTTTGTTGCAGCATTGTTTGTAACAGCCTAGACACGGAAACAACCTAAGTGTCCATCAATGGATGAATGGATAAAGAAAATGTGGTGTATAAATACAATGAGGTGTTATTCAGCCATGAAAAAAGAATGAAATCTTTCCACTTGCAATGACACGGATGGACCACGAGGGCATTATGCTGAGTGAGATAAGCCAGACCAAGAAAGACAAATACTATGTGATCTCACTTACATGTGGAATTTAAAACAAAAACAAAAACCAGCCTCACAGATACAGAGAGCAGACTGGTGGTTGCCAGAGGAAATGGAGGGTAAGGAGGGGGCAAAATGGGTGAAGAGGGTCGAAAGGTACAAACTTCCAGTTATAAAATAAATAAGTTATGGGGATGTAACATACAGCATGGTGACCACAGTTAACAATACTGTATTGCATATTTGAAAGTTGCTAAAAGAGTAGATCTTAAAAGTTCCAAAAAAATCGTAACTACGTACGGTGATGGATATTAACTAGACTTTTTGTGGTGATCATTTTGCAATGTATATAAATATCGAATCATTATGTTATACACATGAAACAAATATAATGTTATATGTCAATTATACCTCAGTTTAATAAATAAGTAATAAACAAGGAAACAAACAAAAAAAGAAGGTTGGAGAGAGGTCAGGGCTTGAACATTTGTTAGCACCTTGGCCAGGATTAGTTGTTAGTAACTGGGAAGAGGATGCATCATGGCACCAGGAGTGGGGACAAGGAGCCAAAAAAAAAGGCATTGCTGTTTGCGGTTTATGGGTTTCCTCTGTCATTTTCTTCTACTTTGCGGGAGCGAGCCCCTTCTTCGCCAGGCAAATTTGCTTCCTTCTAGGCGGCAAGGAATTGCACAGCTTACGTGAGAAGCAATTGCCTACGGCTCTCAAGCTGCCCTTCCTGCTGCTTGGTGTTTTCCTGTGAAAATGTGGCCACCAGGGTTCGTGCACATCTCAGGGGCTGCAGTTCTAGTTCATGGGAACCTTTTAAACATGAGTGGACCCCTGAGACCTGAGTGAACTTCCAGTTTAGCGTTTATAAAACCTAATAGAAATTCTTACAAGTCTCCTAGTTTTTCTAGGGGAATTAGAGTACACAAAAGCTTTTAAAGCCTTTGTTAATAAAATGGAATAAATAAAAATAGAGTTGTCATATGTTTTCATTGTACTAATCACAGGAAAAGCCTGTTTTGCTCCTTATTCCTCTAATATCAATATCTTATCAAGACTTCCTCTTCTGTAAGACTGGGATGTTGTCTCTGTAAACCACCTCAGGAATCCTGCCAGCTCTTTAAGGCTGTAAACATGTTCTGAGAGCACGTTTCCCAACTGTGTTAGTCTGTAGAAATCCTAGTTGATAGGACTCCTGAAAATGCTGGTCAGAAAGCTTCCAGAGTTTTCATATGATGGTAGATGCCAACTCAAATGCCATCCCAGATGCCAACTCAGGATTCTTCTATGAATAATTAAATACAGAATGAGTCAAGTGGGATTTTAGGCACACCCAAATGATGGGCAGTGTTCTTTTGATAAAGTAAACTGGAAGTTTTCATGTGGTTTTTTAATAACATTAATTTTAGTTTACAAATAAAGAGCAATTAAAAAAAAAAAAGGAGTCAAGTGCTACAGAGAGTGATTTTGCTTACATGTTCTACATCAGAAAAAAATTCTGTAATGAAATAAATATTAATTTTCATGCATGGACTCTGTCCAAAGAATTTTGATTCTGTTTGGAGAAATGTTTGAAGTATGATCTGATCATTATACTTAAGGAGAAACCAAAATCTTATCTCAGCGTCCTAAATGTAATTTATAGCCTTATCTTATGTAAATATAATGTAAAATAGGGTAGTTTTTTTTAGCATCTTTATTGGAGTATAATTGCTTTACAATAGTGTATTAGTTTCTGCTTTATAACGAAGTGAATCAGCTATACATATACATACATCCCCATATCTCCTCCCTTTTGCGTCTCCCTCCCACCCTCCCTATCCCACCCCTCTAGGTGGTCACAAAGCACGGAGCTGATCTCCCTGTGCTATGCGGCTGCTTCCCACTAGCTAGCTATTTTACATTTGGTAGTGTATATATGTCCATGCCACTCTCTCACTTCGTCCCAGCTTACCCTTCCCCCTCCCTGTGTCCTCAAGTCCATTCCCTATGTCTGCATCTTTATTCCTGTCCTGCCCCTAGGTTCTTCAAAACCATTTTTTTTTTTTTTAGATTCCATATATATGTGTTAGCATACAGTATTTGTTTTTCTCTTTCTGAATTACTTCACTCTGTATGACAGACTCTAGGTCCACCCACCTCACTACCAATAACTCAGTTTTGTTTCTTTTTATGGCTGAGTAATATTCCATTGCATATATGTGCCATATCTTCTTTATCCATTCATCTGTTGATGGACACTTAGGTTGCTTCCATGTCCTGGCTATTATAAATAGAGCTGCAGTGAACATTGTGGTACATGACTCTTTTTGAATTATGGTTTTCTCAGGGTATATGCCCAGTAGTGGGATTGCTGGGTCGTATGGTAGTTCTCTTTTTAGTTTTTTAAGGAACCTCCATACTGTTCTCCATAGTGGCTGTATCAATCTACATTCCCACCAACAGTGCAAGAGGGTTCCCTTTTCTCCACACCCTCTCCAGCATTTATTTAAAATAGGGTAATCTTAAAGTGAAAATGTTTTGAATAGCTATTAGAGAATGGAAGTGGAGGGACTGTAGCTAAGTAATATCCAGAAAAACCTTATCTTTTCTGAATTTTCGAATTTACAAAAGTAAATGACACAAAATTCCATAAGAATGATATACAAAGAAAATAGACAGCTTACCCTTTAATTGAACTTTGTTGGAAATGAAGATTATTTTAATAAGGCAAATCTCTGGAAAATTTTCAGTTGCTAGTTTGATACTTGCATGTGCACTTTTATTCTGCATTGTGTGCCGTGCAAGAATATGAATAAATTTATGAGTATCTTCATTTTAATGGCTTTTATATCTGTTTATATTTTCATCTGAAAATTACTAAGAATGATTGTGATTAATTGAGACTGGAAGTAAAAATGACCACGTGGTTATCTATATTCTGTTTCATCATTGTATTGTATAAATATTCATTATTTCATTATAGGCATACCAAGAGTAATGATGTATCATTTCATCATGTGGCTTTTTAAAATTTATATTTGTTTGATTTCAGATATGATCTTTTCTACAGGGCTATTCTTTGAGCAGGTGTTCATTTAAGTGGGCTTCATTGTTTTTTGGGAGGTTTTTTTTGCATAAAATTAAACTGCCAAAGCAACAGACTCTAAAAATGTTTGGCCTCAACATCCTATTTTAATTATACCTTTTAAATAGGTTTAAATGCAGTTAACCAAAACAAATCTTTCGAGAATAAACATTAAGCCAAACTCCAAAAGTCCCCACACCAATTGCTACTGGAAATTAAAATCCTCCCAAAGCACAAATAAGATATATGTATGTGAACAAAGAAACAACATTTCCCACTATTTATGGAGGGAAAAATGATTTCTTTTAAAAGTAATGCTTATTGTCTCCTTATCTGGAGAGCTTCCTGATTTGATATTTTCCTAAACTTATTTTAAAAGGACTTTGAAAAGGATTCTTTGTTTTAGTCTTTGAATGAAAATTACATATCCACAGAGTCTAACTACAGTGTATCTTAACCATGATACAATGATGTCTTTATGCCATTTACAATAAAATAAGAAGTTCAGAATGTTTGATTAACCCTTGTGGGCTTTCATAATCCATTTTCTCGCCTGTATGTGCTCCCAGAGTCTGCAAATCCTTTAATCCATTCATCAGACTTGCCTATAAATGGTGAAAGTTGGGTCTCAGTGAGGTCTGACTATTCTAGAAGGTAACTGAGTATTTGCCTCTTGGCCTGAAAAACAAACTTGTTTTTTGCAGTGGGTGACCTGTAGCTCCTTCATCTCAGGCTAGAATGCCTGCTAGGAATTTGCTTGATCTGTTTCTGAGAAATGATCTGACTTAAGAGCTGATCTCTATCTCAAACTGGTAAGAGAACCAAAGGGTTTATCACTTACGAAAATTGATAAAAATTGATTTCACATTATGAAAATTCTCCTGAATCTTTATGATGAACATGAAGAGCAAGCAGGCAGCTGGTAGTCATTTGGAACCTGATGCCAGGCCCTGCCAGGATACTCCGAAGGAGTCATCTACAATCAGTTGGTAGAGAAATGAAGGAATTAGAACCAGGCTCCTGATAAAGCACAATGTCACCAAAGTTGCAAAACTAAGTACATCTCATCTGTGCTGAGAAATTACCAGGATACACTGGATATGTATTTAGTCTAGGAATCTGTAGTTCACATGAAAAAAGAATACAGAAGGGGCTATTATTAGCCTTTAGGAAGGAAGTTTCAGGACTATCTCGGTGGTTGCCGCTTATTTTGATTCTCATTGTTTTTAGGCAGGTGTCTGGCCCCCTTCTTGCCAGGCAGCCTGGCATTTTGTCTTATTCTTTTTAATTGGGAAACACATTTTAACATCTGCAAGTCATTTGTAACCAAGCGATCAGCATCAGGTTTCCACATATCTTCTGCCATTCGTTAACCCATGACAAATACATTGATTTACCGTGACAAACTTCCAAAAAGTTTCTCCCTTTGGCAGTGATTTACAACAAGTTCTACTAACAAAATGCATTCTTGCTCTCAGCTTGAGAGGGGGCAGAAAAAGTTCTCCATTTAGCTGTCCCATAGAGTATGGCTCAAGTAGGGACCCAAAGAGTTATTTTAACAGGAATAAGCAGTAATGACTTGCCTAATAAGAGAAATCACTTTTCAATGGTCTTCAGTTTATGGTTTATTATGTTGTTACTTATATTTTTCACTACTTTGTAAAAAAACACAAAACTTTGGATTTTTTCATTCTAATAACTTATACAATTTCTCTTTAGTGTGTGTCTAACCAACTTTCTGGTTTTGGACGGAAAATAAACAAATCAAGTCAGGTAAAATGGTAGAAACAAGATGCCTCTTTCAAAACAGCCCATTGGGAAGAGCAAACATGGAGGCTGAAGGTCTCATCACGCAGGGCAATTTTCTGTGAAGCATCTCTCTTCACACAACCTGTATCCAAGTGTGTCATGCTTTTCAATGTAGTTCTAGAGTTAAAGGTCACAGCAGATGAGAAAAAAAAAATAAATGGAAAATACACACTACTATATATAAAATATATAACTAATAAAGGCCTACTGTATAGCGCAGAGAACCCTCTTCAATACTCCGTAATGACCTATACCGGAAAAGAATATAAAAAAGAGTGGATATATGTATATGTATAACTGATTCACTTTGCTGTACACCTGAAACTAACACAATATTGTAAATCAAAAAAAATTTTTTGATTATACTCAAAAAAAATTTTTTTTTAATAAATTAAAAAAAAAAAAAGGTAACAGAGAAGGAAAACACTGACAAGTAAATAATTATAGCTGAAGCCGAGCCAAAAAGACAGGAACAGTGAAGTTGTCTGCAAGGGAGTAAACCAAGAAGGTTCAAGTATTGGCGGTGATATGTCTTTTTATACGGGGTCTTGAAAAGGTCAAGCATTAAGCGATGAGAAAAACAAAAAGGGGGATAAAGAAAACATTTAAATCCAAGATGAAGTTTGGGCAAAGTAAATCAATGGCTAATGTCCGGAATAATGAGAAGGACTCATTAAACTCTGAATGCGAGGAGGGAGGGGACCCGGTGCTGGGGTGGGATGGCAAGGCATCCAAGCTGAGACACGGGAACCAGGTGGTCCAAGCCTAGAGGCAACAGGAAGCTGGGGATCTACATGTGGGTTTAGGTGGGAATGTAAACCCAGAGGCCCAAGTTCTTAGTCATATTAGCACCTCTGATATGCCCCCAAAGACTTTATTTTTTGCTAAATGATTTCATCCATTGCTTGCAGGACCTCTAAAGTGGATTAATGTTCTTACCTTCCTCCATCTTGCTTTCCCGTTTGGCTTTAAATAAAGAGAAAGGCAGGACAGTAAAAAGGGGGTTCCAAGTCCAGATCATGAATATCCTTTGAAGCCTCCTATGAAAAAGAACATATTTAGGACAACTAGCCTGCTTAATCTCTCAAATGTTTGACTACACTATAACTGAATTTGCCATGTGTTGAAAGGATGTGATTAATATCTCACCTCAATTTCCTGGTTATCCTAACTACAAATAAACAGAGTCACACTGCTGATATTAACTTTAGAGATCTTTCTTGGAGGACGGTAAGTATACGACTTCCAAGTGCCCTGAACTAAACTGGAGCTTTGCAAATACTTAAGATGAGAAATTGTCATTTTTAATTGCTCCAAGCATATGATGGCAAAAACTAATCATGTGCATGTAAAGCCCAAAAGTCATGAGTTAAATTATAAAAAGATTTTCTCCCTCTCTGTCTCACTATATCAATATCTTTATCTACATATATATAATTAAACCAAACTTTTTTTTTCCAGTTGATTGGACCACGCCAATAGTATTATAAAAAATTCCAGCCAAGAAATAGTCAGTCACAGCATTTTTGTTAATAATTCCAAATGTTCTTGCTCAAGGGAGGGAAGAATGCTTTCCAGCCATAAATCTTTCTACTGTACAGTGAAGCTGAAATTGTTCCTTTTGTCATGATAGTACCAAATGCAAGGAGGAGTCTGATTTCATCCATCTTGACAAAATAAAGGTGCTATTTCTACTTCTTTTCTATTTTTTTCAGTTGGTCAGAGCTATCTATAGGGGTGTGAAAAAAATCATATAGAGGTGCCATGATTTCTAATGGTCTCACCTACTATTGAAAAATGTGTGGACTCCCCACAAGCTCTTAGAACCGAATGAACAGGGGCTCTTTGGATATGTCACTGACATTTTTTGCTTCTCTGTGGTTTCTAAAAGAGAGGAAGTGTGAAGATTAGAGAAGATTTGTAAACTATATATTACAGGAATCCATTTGGAGTCTCCTATCGAAATGATAGAACTAATGCAACATTTTTCTATGGGTCAGATTTTTATAACGTTAAACATTATACATCAAGAATTATTCTGACCATCTCTGATTTCTCAGTTCATTTCCAGTTTCTCTGTTTAGGTACAAGGAAAGATAGCAGATGGTGTTCACGTGTAGTGTGTGAAAATTTCTGCAACCAAACCAGTCAAGAATCACCTTCTGTCCATTCCATCAAAAGGTCATTAACCAAATTTCATTCTTACCTGAGCCAGGATTTGCTTATCTTTGCTTATGATTCTGGCCAAACTGAAACCTGGATTGTGCTACCCAGGCTCATCAGAGGTCAAAGTTAAATTCCAATTCTTGCCCACTGGTTGTTGATTGAATAATTAGGCACAAATTCACCCCTGCCAAGATGCCGGGGACTAAGAGAAGAAGAGAGCATAGGAGGAAAAGTAGAAGAGGAAATGATTATGAAACTTCCTTTCAACTTTAAGTCATTGACACCTGGTTCTGGAAGAAATATTGAGGAAATGATGTGAACGTTCCTTTGTAGTAAGGGGTAGTGATAGGTTTCATCAGGGCTGCCCAGGGGTGGGGAGACCAGATGCCTGGGGATGGCTTTGTACCTTCTCCTCCCCTGACCAATTCCTCTCATCTCAAAACTCAGCAGGACCTCAGACTTGTGTGCTCTTATAGCACTTTGTATCACTTTAAGGTTTCAATTCTTATCACATGTAAACAGTTGAGTATGAGAGGGCCTGTCTGCCCTATAAAACTGTAAGCTCACTGGGTAGGGAGCATGCTTTGTTCAAAGCTGGGTTTCCTGCAGTAAAAAGCACAGAACTCAGCACATGCTAAATGCAAAAAAAAAAAAAAAAAGGAGAAAAAGGAAAAAAATTCCCCATTCAGTAAGAATGGGGGAAACAGAGATTTAAGTTGAAAAAATGTTTTCAAATAATCTCAAGAATAATAATAATCAATGAGAACATCTTTTTACCAAGATCTCTAAATTTAGTACAAGAAGCAGGCACCAAAATCACAGCACCTCCTTCCGTGTTTCTTTAAAGCCGGTTAGTTATGAGTATTTTCTTTGCAACATTACGCATTTCCTCCCTCTTCACACATGGATTCTTTAAAAAAGCTTTTTATTTTGATATAATTTGTAACTTAATGAAAAGTTGCAAATATGGTCCAAAGACCTTCTATACACCCTTTACCAAGAGTATCACTTATTGCTCACATTTTACCCCATTTACTTTGTCATTTATGACCCTTGCCCTGTTCCATCTCTCAGGAGGGATCTTCTGAGAGTGAAGGACAGACACGTCACAGAGAGTCCTAAATATGTCAGCGTATGTTTTCTAAGAACAAGTAAAGTCTCTTACATGTGCCCCTCCTTGTACACAACACAGTTATCAAAACTAGGAAATATAGCATTGGTGTAATCATACTATTGGATCCACCATCCATATACAAATTATATCAATTGACCTGATAATGTCTACCTTTTTCTCTGTCCTGGATCCAACTCAGAGTAGTGAATTCCACTTAGCTGTCATGTCTCTTTAGTCTCCTTTTTCTGGAACCATCCCTCACTCTGTCTTTGTTTTCATGACCTTGCCATTTTCAAAGAGTACAGGCCAGTTATTTTGTAAACCACCTCTCAGTGTATGTTTATGTCATGTTTCCTTATGAATAGGTTCAAGTTATGAATTTTTGGTGGTAATACTACAAAAGTGAAGTTATCTCCTTCTTAGTGCATCATATGAAGAGACATGTGGTGTCCTTGGTCCCATGCCTGGTGATGTTAACTTGGGTTACTTGGTCATGGTGATGGCTGCCAGGTTTCTCCTGTAGCTTCTTAGAGGTCTTAATCACATAATGTAAAATATAAAGTTGTAGCTGAGAGAATCAACAATTATGAAGGATAGCTGGAAAGATAAGTGAGTCACATTATCCTTGTAGATGCTCTAAAGTTGACACCCTAAGACATCCCTAAGAAAGCCACGTACCTGGGCCCAAATAGGCTGGGTGTGTATAGAATTGCTTCACCTGACCCCTTTTGGTTTTGTGTCACTGGGCTCTATACTATAATAAAGAATTAGTCTTGTCTTTATCCTGGATTCCTGACACCCTTGGAATTTCTCAAGAGATAGGAGTGTCTTTGTTATTCATGACTCCCTTGGTTCCCTGAGTTCATGCTAATGAGATGGTTCAGGGTGAGGACTGGTCACAAAAAGACCAACCATGTGATGAGAGAGAGTTGGGGTTTTGGGGTAGCCTGACCTCCAGGGAGGGAAGTAGGGATAGAGATTGAGTTACATGCCTATGTAATGAAACCTTAATAAAAACTCTGGATCCTACTGAGCTTCCTGGTTGGTGATACATCAATGTACCAGGAGGGTGATACACCCAGTTCCACAAGGAAAGGGCACGGAAACTCTGTGTTCAAGATCCTGTCAGATCTTTCCCTGTGAGTGTCTTCATTTAGCTGGTCCTGATACGTGTGCTTTATAATAAAACAATAGAGCTTTTCTGACTTCTGAGTGCTATTCTAGTGAACTATCAAACCTAACAGGTCATGGAAACGCCCTGGATCTGGAGCCAGTTGGACAAAAGTGCAGGTGGCTTGGGGATACTGCTGCAGGCTGGCACCTGAAGTGAGGGCAGTCATCTGTGCACTGTGCCTTTACTTGTGGGTTTGTGCTAACTCCTGGTGGTTGTTGCCAGAAATGAATCACAGTATAGCAGTTGGTGTTAGAAGAGGCTCTTATAGAGGGACATTACATAAGTTTATAATGATACTTGAATTTGACAACAAAGTTTCAGTTAGGAATGTACACATATGTGTATATAAAATGAATTATGCACATACAAGTAAATATGGATGACAATTTTAATCCACCAATGAAAGTTTAAACAAAAAACCAAAGTTGAAACTTTACATGAAAGAAATAAAATTATTACATAATGGTTCCATTTCTCTTTAATTCTTTAGTACAAATACTGGTCCAAGTTTACAATAAAAAATTCTGATCTTCCATGTTTACTTTTTAATGAACTTCCAAACATTTACTTAAATAAAATGTACAGTTGGTATTGCTATTTTATTTGAGAAAAATGTTAAGTGTTTGGTAGGAATTATTCTAAGGAGTTTGATGTGTAAGTTTATTCAACCATGGTTTTCTTCAGCCAGACTGTACTCACGCATGCTAGGTAATAATGTGAGTCCTAGCATCTGAGAAAGCTTCTCTGTGGAGGAATGAAGTGAGCCCTTCCACACAGGATTTTCTTCTTTTAGGTAAATATATGAGTATTTACAAATTGTTCAAAGATTTCTAGGGAAGGAAAGAACTCAAGAGGTCCAAAGTTTGTTGCCATATCTTAGGTAAGGATTATACTCAAATCATCTCAGGAAGATCTCCGCTTACCGTTAAAATAAAAAGTGTAGTGCAATCTAGAATTACTCACCGTCCCTCTGTTGCTCAGCTCTTGTGGCTGACCAAGTAAACAAGAACTGGATTCCTTCTTCAGACTTCTCTCTGGCCAAAGGCAGCAACAGGCAGGGACACAGCAGGACTCAGCCTTGACTCACTGTTCAGGGGAGAGATTCTCTTGAACACAACCTTTCTATAGGGAGGTATTTGCTGAGACCATCCAGGGGATTCTAGAGCTGAGGCAATGTGGGGCAGTATCTGATTTTATAATCTGAGTTCCACCTCTCCTCATGAGCATATTGGGCTTTGCCTGCTGACCTGGATATTCTTGGTGGACCAGTCAAGTAATGAACTGAACATCCTTGACCTGATATTTGTGAAAACTGAGTGGTGGTCTGGAATAGAGGGAGATTCTTCTAGCTATTTTGTGGGGGAAGGAAAAGAGAAAGTATTGAATACCTACTCTGTGCCAGGAATAGTCATCTCATTTAATTCTTAACCCAAACTTGTGAAGTAGGTTTCTTCAATTCCTTCATTCATCCCTTTATGAAAGTGTTTAGTGAGTACCTACTACATGCTGGCACTGTGCAAAGTGCTGAAACTCAAGTGTTCCTTGTCTTCTCAGACCTTTTAATTTTGTGTATTTCATAATTCTTATGACTTGAATCAAATTTTAATTAACTTGGTGATTAGAATATTTTTGTAATAATATATAGGAAGATTATTAATAAAATATGAAGCAAGTAGGGTGGAAGGAAGAAGAGCAAATGATCTGTTTTCCCTACATTTCTACATGATAAAGGAAGGGAATGTGAAAAAAAGAACAAAAGCCAACTTCTCTGATTGATTGATTGATTGATTGATTTTTATTTATTTATGTTTTGGCTGTGTTGGGTCTTCGTTGCTGCACGCGGGCTTTCTCTAGTTGCGGTGAGCGGGGGCTACTCTTTGTTGTGGTGAACGGCTTCTCATTGTGGTGGCTTCTCTTGTTGCGGAGCACGGGCTCTAGGCACGTGGGCTTCAGTAGTTGTGGCACACGGGCTTACTTGCTCTGTGGCATGTAGGATCTTCCCCGACCAGGGCTCGAACCCGTGTCCCCTGCATTGGCAGGCGGATTCTTAACCACTGTGCCACCAGGGAAGCCCTGGTTTATTTGTTTTATTTTTAAAATTTTACTCAATTTTTGAAATGAAATAGATTTCACATATATAGGAACTTCTCTGATTTTTTTAACTGCTCACAGTGGGCCCTGCAGTCACCTCTGTTACCTGATAATACTTGGCTTCTGAGATTTTCCCTTACTCATACGCCAAGGAACTTTATTTCAGGATCAGCCTATCTGTTTCACAGGACTGATCTCCTTCCAGACTTCAGATGGGGAATGTCAGCCCGCCTGTCAACATCCCTAACGTTTAAATTCCTGGGATACCAGAGATACTCAGAGAAAACAGTCAGGAGTTGGCTGTGTGCACACATTACTCTCCCAAACGCCATTGGGAAGAGTCGAGGAGACGTCTTCTCAACCATTTTTTAATAGCAAAATAGGCCAATAAAAAGATTCTACAAACCAGGAATCATTTCCTTGCTAAAGAGTTTAGTGGGCGTATATAAAACAGAAAGAAGTAAGGTTGATAATTTATTTGATAATTTCTTATTGATAATTTTGATAATTTATCAAAAATTGATCAAATATTGATAGAAATATTCATTTGACTGTTTTTCAATCCAAAAGCTTAAGGAAGACATCCCTGTGGTCACAGATGGCAGGGACTGACCAGGCATTCTGGGCTTCTTCATCAAAAGGACACCAAACTGACTCCTAGGACAAAGGCCACATTGGCCCAAGTTGGGGTGTTTTGAGATGGCCTAAGTGTGACACTCTCCAAAGAGGCATCTCTGCAGAAGTGTGTCCTTCAGCCCAGCTGACAAGGCAGCCAGTACATGAGCATGAGTTTCATGTCAAATGATCCTATCATTATGTTTGAACGTATGAACTTGCCCTGTGATTTCGCATGCCTGAGCGCCCCACAGCTGACTCAGAAGAAATTCTTGAGGTTGTTTGCTATGTCAGGAGGAATCATCCCCATTCTGGCCAGCAAGCAGGGACCAATGCTTTGATCTGATTACAGAACTTACTGTAATTGGTAGAGTGCTAAAATTAAGCCTGGCCACAGCCTACAGGGGCAGAAGGAGTTGTCCCATGGACCAAGGGGCTTCCCAGAGACACACACACACAGGCAGGAAACCAGTGAGGCTGAACTTGGGCAAAGATGCCATTTCAGAACAGATATGAAAAATGTGCAGTGTGAGCTTGTGAAGGATGGGTGGGGGGATGGTGGTGATCTGAGCATGCGATATTATGAAAAGGCTCGGAGGGGAGGGAACTGTTTTCCCAGGAGACGGAGATCTGAAGAGATTGCTGAAGAGATACTGTATTTGTCACAGCGAGAATAATCAGTATGTTGGCATTTGGACTCCAGTGACAGGGATGAAAATGAGATTCTGTGAAAGATGTATCAGAGTCAATAGGCAGGGCTTGGCTGTGGCAGGAGGGATGAAACAACCAAATGGAGACAAGTTGCTGCAGAAAGTGAGGTGGACATAATTGTCTCAAACAGAGGGTGCGCCCGTGTGGGGGACAAGGGGTGCTCAGCAGAAAGCGGGGTGAGCTCTGAGCAGCTGGTGGGGCTTCCCGGTGAGAACGCTGGGGGACAGTTGGATGATTACTGCCCGGACGGAGCCAGTGACTTTGGGGTGTGTATGGCCATTGGAGCCCGCACCGGGCTCGAGTTTTGTTTTATACCTTTACATAGCTCAGTGTGACCTCCTTACTCTGTACAGCTATTACATGTGACTCAGATGAACCACGGGTGAGAGGGTTTGTACTTGGTGCCATATTTCAGCAGAGCTCTATTAACTAAAAATAGAGCGTGAGCCAGCCGTGGTTTACCCGAGGCCAGCCCGTGTGTGACTCCTGGGTTCCTATTTATCAACAGGCTGTGACTCGGTGCATCTCAAACAATTCAGATCCGTTCTTATTGGCGTGTCAGCCCAAGAATGCCCATCTCACATAGGGCCATTGGCAAGTGCTGAATCATGATAATACCAATCATTCTTCCGCCCCCAAGGCAAGTACACGGAAGAACTCCAAAAGCATCAAGTCATTGCCCACACAAGGCTCTAACCAGGTAGGAGCGGGCAGGAACTAGTTCCCTCTGTTCTCTGGAGGGGTGAAGACACAGGTTCAGTGAATCGCCGGGAATCAGACAAGAATGACATCTTCCCTCCATCTCACCTATCACAAAAACTGGATTTTCTCAGCCCTGATCTTATTTTCTGTGTGAATAATGTGCCCTGAAATCTGTATTCTGAGACCACTGCTCAATCCAATCTCAGGGAGCTTCTAACAGGCACTAAATGGGAATAGAACCTCTTTCAGGGGCAGAAAGATCACTTCTTAGCAGAAAATAAATCCTTAATGGGAAACATAGCCTGCAGCTGCTGGGGGTCTGAGGAATACAAGGTCTCTGGGGGATGCTTGAATTAGTTCACACACATGTGTACACACACACACACACACACACACACACACGTCTTTCTCCAAAAATGTTAAAAAGTTCATACAGAGCTATAAGAGCTGATGGTCATGTGGAGAGCCCTGGGATCTGATTTCATGAGCTACCTTCAAGATCATTTGTGAGTCAATTAATAAAAAACCCTGCCATACGACAGGGCACATCCTTGGAGCAAGGAGAGAAAAATGGAAAGCTCATCACCAGACAGACACGTGAATGTGGAATTTGAGAGAGAAAAAATGGCCAAGTGCCAGTACTTAAAAGAACAAATGATGCCTTTTAGGCCACGGAAGCCTGGGGCAAAGCTGATGGTTTAGGGAAAGGTCACCTTGCCGGTAATGGCTGTGGTCAAAACTGGGTTCAGTTTAGCAAAAGACAACATCATTATCCCCAAACCTCTTTAGAAAATAGTACTACCTGATTATAAAGGAAGATGGTATTTTTATTATTTTAAATTAGTTTTCAGATACTGTTCAGGCCTCTCTCTTCGAAGAGCTTCCTTTCAGCTTTCCCAGCTCCTGCCCTATCTACAATTCTGTGTGAACAACGGGTGCTGAGACCTGTATTAAGTGACTCCATGCCTGGCTCATCTCAGAAGGCCTGTCATAGACATTTGGGGCAAAACTACTTCTTTGAGGTGTCAGTAGCTCATTTTTCTAGGAAAATAGATCCATAGTTAAAAAAAAACCCATCTCCTAATACAGCTCTCTGGGGAGAAGACCTCTTGTTGATTATTGCAAAAATATGCCAGAGATAACAGAAGTCCTGCCTGTATTTAGTTCCCAGAGAGAAACCTTAAAGCTATTCATAAGTTTTTGTGTGTTTTTGGTCCTTTTTGTTGTTTTTTTAGGCTATTTATGACCAACAGGGATTCCATCACCGATAAGCTCACCACGTAAGAGCTCTTTGCTATAAAATGCCAAACGGGTGGAAGAAAAGTGAAAACTTAGATCTTCTAGGAGTTTTCCACACCTTTACTTGGCATATAATAGCACAGATGTGGTCCGTTTGCATTATCTTCTGATTTTATACCTCTGTCCCTGCCCCCCACTGGAATAGATGCTCTCCTGTGGAAAGGCAGGGCTGTAAGACCCCCGAGAGATGACTTGGTCCAGATGTGTCATGAGTCACTCAGATCTCAAGAGGGTAAGGACACACCTGCCTGGGTTTAAGACAACTCAGTCTTCCTGTACCTGGGTGTCTCCATCCATAAAACGGGGATAATATTAGTACCTACCTCCTGTGACTGTTGTTGGGAGAGTTCAACAGGCTTTTTAACAACTGCACAGATGTGTGGGACCTAGTTCGCTACTATCACCGTCATCACTTTACCTACAATTAGTGTCTCACTTAACTACCGATTTATATTTAGGCATCTCTTTCGGTAATTTTCTGGAGCTCTGGAGTACCATTTTGGCCTACGGCTCCCTTTATTTTCCTTGGGAGTCTGTGTTGTGCAGAACGTGAGTGCTGCTATGGAAATAAAATAGAACTTCAAAGCCTAAAAAGAGCCACTTGTTTGTTTAATATGTAGCATCAACTATTGACAAATAGTCAAATTTCCCCTGCCTGGGTCAAACTTTGCTCTTCAGTATAATGAATGAGGGTTTCTCTGATAAACCAAGTCTAAGTCAGAACGTGGGTATTTGCATAAACACACTTGGCCCAACTCATATGTGAAGATGTCTTCTAAGTGCTGGAAGAGCATTTAAATAAACTTTCTAGAGCAAGTGGACCACAGCCACCTCGAGTGCCTCGGCATCCTCCTGTCTCAGTCCGCACACAGGCGCTGCGGGGACCACAGTTCTTTCTTTCTTGGCCAAGAAACAGCTATAAAGAGAGTGGATTATAAAGGCCCAAGTCTTTTTTTTTTTTTAATATCTTTATTGGAGTATAATTGCTTTACAATGTGGTGTTAGTTTCTGCTGTATAACAGAGTGAATCACCTATACGTATACATATATCCCCATATCCCCTCCCTCTTGCGTTCCCTCCCACCCTCCCTATCCCACCCCTCTAGGTGGTCACAAAGCACCAAGCTGATCTCCCTGTGCTATGCAGCTGCTTCCCACTAGCTAGCTATTTTACATTTGGTAGTGTATCTATGTCCATGCCATTCTCTCACTTCGTCCCAGCTTACCCTTCCCCCTCCCCATGTCCTCAAGTCCATTCTCTACATCTGCGTCTTTATTCCTGTCCTGCCCCTAGGTTCTTCAGAACCATTTTTTTTTAGATTCCATATATATGTGTTAGCATACGGTATTTGTTTTTCTCTTTCTGACTTACTTCACTCTGTATGGCAGACTCTAGGTCAATCCAGCTCCCTACAAATAACTCAATTTCGTGTCTTTTTATGGCTGAGTAATATTTCATTGTATATAGGTGCCACATCTTCTTTATCCATTCATCTGTCACTGGACACTTAGGTTGATCCATGTCCTGGCTATTGTAAATAGAACTGCAATGAACATTTTGGTACATGACTCTTTTTGAATTATGGTTTCCTCAGGGTATATGCCCAGTAGTGGGATTGCAGGGTCGTATGGTAGTTCTACTTTTACTTTTTTAAGGAACCTCCATACTGTTCTCCATAGTGGCTGTATCAATTTACATTCCCACCAACAGTGCAGGAGGATTCCCTTTTCTCCACACCCTCTCCATCATTTATTGTTTGTAGATTTTTTGGTGATGGCCATTCTGACTGGTGTGAGGTGATACCTCATTGTAGTTTTGATTTGCATTTCTCTAATGATTAGTGACGTTGGGCATCCTTTGATGTGTTTGTTGGCAATCTGTATATCTTCTTTGGAGAAATGTCTGTTTAGGTCTTCTGCCCATTTTTGGATTGGGTTGTTTGATTTTTGATATTGAGCAGCATGAGCTGCTTGTAAATTTTAGAGATTAATCCTCTGTCAGTTGTTTCATTTGTGAATATTTTCTCCCATTCTGAGGGTTGTCTTTTCGTCTTGTTTATGGTTTCCTTTGTTGTGCTAAAGCTTTTAAGTTTCATTAAGTCCCATTTGTTTATTTTTGTTTTTATTTCCATTTTTCTAGGAGGTGGGTCAAAAAAGGATCTTGCTGTGATTTATGTCATAGAGTGTTCTGCCTAGGTTTTCCTCTAAGAGTTTATAGCGTCTGGCCTTACATTTAGGTCTTTAATCCATTTTGAGTTTATGTTTATGTATGGTGTTAGGGAGTGTTCTAATTTCATTCTTTTACATGTAGCTGTCCAGTTGTCCCAGCACCACTTATTGAAGAGGCTGTCTTTTCTCCGTTGTATATTCTTGCCTCCTTTATCAAAAATATGGTGACCATATGTATGTGGATTTATCTCTGGGCTTTCTATCCTGTTCCATTGATCTATATTTCTGTTTTAGTGCCAGTACCATACTGTCTTGATTACTGTAGCTTTGTAGTATAGTCTGAAGTCAGGGAGCCTGATTCCTCCAGCTCCATTTTTCTTTCTCAAAATTGCTTTGGCTATTCGGGGTCTTTTGTGTTTCCACACAAATTGTGAATTTTTTTGTTCTAGTTCTGTGAAAAATGCCAGTGGTAGTTTGATAGGGATTGCACTGGATCTGTAGGTTACTTTGGGTACTATAGTCATTTTCACAATGTTGATTCTTCCAATCCAAGAACATGGCATATCTCTCCATCTGTTTGTATCATCTTTAATTTCTTTCATCAGTGTCTTATAGTTTTCTGCATACAGGTCTTTTATCTCCTTAGGTAGGTTTATTCCTAGGTATTTTATTCTTTTTGTTGCAGTGGTAAAAGGGAGTGTTTTCTTAATTTCACTTTCAGATTTTTCATCATTAGTGTATAGGAATGCAAGAGATTTCTGTGCATTAATTTTGTATCCTGCTACTTTACCAAATTCATTGATTAGCTCTCATAGGTTTCTGGTAGCGTCTTTAGGATTTCTATGTATAGTATCATGTCATCTGTGAACAGTGACAGCTTTACTTCTTCTTTTCCTATTTGGATTCCTTTTATTTCTTTTTCTTCTCTGATTGCTGTGGCTAAAACTACCAAAACTATGTTGAATAACATTGGTGAGAGTGGACAACCTTGTCTTGTTCCTGATCTTAGAGGAAGTGGTTTCAGTTTTTCACCATTGAGAACGATGTTAGCTGTGGGTTTGTCATATATGGCCTTTATTATGTTGAGGTAAGTTCCCTCTATGCCTACTTTCTGGAGGGTTTTTATCATAAATGGGTGTTGAATTTTGTCAAAAGCTTTTTCTGCAGCTATTGAGATGATCATATGTTTTTTCTCCTTCAATTTGTTAATATGGTGTATCATATTGATTGATTTGCATATATTGAAGAATCCTTGCATTCCTGGGATAAACCCCAATTGATCATGGTGTATGAGCCTTTTAATGTGCTGTTGGATTCTGTTTGCTAGTATTTTGTTGAGGATTTTTGCATCTATGTTCATCAGTGATATTGGCCTGTAGTTTTCTTTCTTTGTGACATTTTTGTCTGGTTTTGGTATCAGCGTGATGGTGGCCTCATAGAATGAGTTTGGGAGTGTTCCTCCCTCTGCAATTTTTTGGAAGAGTTTGAGAAGGATAGGTGTTAGCTCTTCTCTAAACGTTTGATAGAATTCTCCTGTGAATCCATCTGGTCCTGGGCTTTAGTTTGTTGGAAGGTTTTTAATCACAGTTTCAATTTCAGTGCTTGTGATCGGTCTGTTCATATTTTCTGTTTCTTCCTGGTTCAGACTTGGAAGGTTGTGTTTTTCTAGGAATTTGTCCATTTCTTCCAGGTTGTCCATTTTATTGGCATATCGTTGCTTGTAGTAATCTCTCATGATCCTTTTTATTACTGCAGTGTCAGTCGTTATTTCTCTTTTTTCATTTCTAATTCTGTTGATTTGAGTCTTTTCCCTTTTTTTCTTGATGAGTCTGGTTAGTGGTTTATCAATTTTGTTTAATTCTTAAAGAACCAGCTTTTAGTTTTATTGATCTTTGCTATTGTTTCCTTCATTCCTTTTTCATTTATTTCTGATCTGCTCTTATGATTTCTTTCCTTCTGCTAACTTTGGGGTTTTTTTGTTCTTCTTTCTCTAATTGCTTTAGGTGTAAGGTTAGGTTGTTTATTTGAGATGTTTCTGGTTTCTTGAGGTAGGATTGTATTGCTGTAAACTTCCCTCTTAGAACTGCTTTTGCTGCATCCCATAGGTTTTGGGTCGTCGTGTTTTCATTGTCATTTGTTTCTAGGTATTTTTTGATTTCCTCTTTGATTTCTTCAGTGATCTCTTGGTTATTTAGTAGTGTATTGTTTAGCCTCCATGTTTTTGTATTTTTTACAGATTGTTTTCCTGTAATTGATATTTAGTCTCATAGCTTGGTGGTCAGAAAAGATACTTGATATGATTTCAATTTTCTTAAATTTACCAAGGCTTGATATGTGACCCAAGATATGATCTATCCTGGAGAATGTTCCATGAGCACTTGAGAAGAAAGTGTATTCTGTTGTTTTTGGATGGAATGTCCTATAAATATCCATTAAGTCCATCTTGTGTAATGTATCATTTAAAGCTTGTGTTTCGTTATTTGTTTTCATTTTGGCTGATCTGTTCCTTGGTGAAAGTGGGGTGTTAAAGTCCCCTACTATGATTGTGTTACTGTCAATTTCCCCTTTTATGGCTCTTAGCATTTGCCTTATGTATTGAGGTGCTCCTATGTTGGGTGCATAAATATTTATAATTGTTATATCTTCTTCTTGGATTGACCCCTTGATCATTATGTAATGTACTTCTTTGTCTCTTGTAATAGTCTTTATTTTAAAGTCTATTTTGTCTGATATGAGAATTGCTACTCCAGCTTTCTTTTGATTTCTATTTGCATGGAATACCTTTTTCCATTCCCTCACTTGCAGTCTGCATGTGTCCCTAGGTCTGAAGTGGGTTTCTTGTAGATAGCATATATACGGGTCTTGTTTTTGTATCCGTTCAGCCAGTCTACCTTTTGGTTGGAGCATTTAATCCATTTACATTTAAGGTAGTTATTGATATGTATGTTCCTATTACCATTTTCTTAAGTGTTATGGGTTTGTTATTGTAGGTCTTTTCCTTCTCTTGTGTTTCCTGCCTAGAGAAGTTCCTTTAGCACTTATTGTAAAGCTGGTTTGGTGGTGATGAATTCTCTTAGCTTTTGCTTGTCTGTAAAGTTTTAATTTCTCTATCAAATCTGAATGAGATCCTTGCTGGGTAGAGTAATCCTCGTTGTAGGTTTTTCCCTTTCATCACTTTAAATATGTCCTGCCACTCCCTTCTGGCTTGCAGAGTTTCTGCTGAAAGATCAGCTGTTAACCTTATGCGGATTCCCTTGTATGTTATTTGTTGTTTTTCCCTTGCTGCTTTTAATATTTTTTCTTTGTTTTTAATTTTTGATAGTTTGATTAGTATGTGTCTTGGAATGTTTCTCCTTGGATTTATCCTGTATGGGACTCTGTGCTTCCTGGACTTGATTGACTATTTCCTTTCCCATATTAGGGAATTTTTCAACTATAATCTCTTCAAATATTTTCTCAGTCCCTTTCTTTTTCTCTTCTTCTTCTGGGACCCCTATAATTTGAATATTGGTGCATTTAATGTTGTCCCAGAGGTCTCTGAGACTGTCCTCAATTCTTTTCATTCTTTTTTCATTTTTCTGCTCTGTGGTAATTATTTCCACTATTTTATCTTTCAGGTCACTTATCCGTTTTTCTGCTTCAGTTATCCTGCTATTGATTCCTTCTAGAGAATTTTTAATTTCATTTATTGTGTTGTTCATCATTGTTTGTTCGCTCTTTAGTTCTTCTAGGTCCTTGTTAAACGTTTCTTGTATTTTCTCTATTCTATTTCCAAGATTTTGGATCATGTTTACTATCATTACTCTGAATTTGTTTTCAGGTAGACTGCCTATTTCCTCTTCATTTGTTTGGTCTGGTGGGTTTTTACCTTGTTCCTTCATCTGCTGTGGGGTTTTCTGTCTTCTCATTTTGCTTAACTTACTGTGTTTGGGGTCTCCTTTTCGCAGGCTGCAAGTTCGTAGTTCCCGTTGTTTTTGGTGTCTGCCCCCAGTGGCTAAGTTTGGTTCAGTGCGTTGTGTAAGCTTCCTGGTGGATGGGACCGGTGCCTGTGTTCTGGTGGATGAGGCTGGATCTTGTCTTTCTGGTGGGCCGGACCATATCTGGTGGTGTGTTTTGGGATGTCTGTGACCTTATTATGGTTTTAGGCAGCCTCTCTGCTAATGGGTGGGGTTGTGTTCCTGTCTTGCTAGTTGTTTGGCATAGGGTGTCCAGCACTGTAGCTTGCTGGTCATTGAGTGGAGCTAGGTCTTAGCATTGAGATGGAGATCTCTGGGAGAGCTTTTGCTGTTTGATATTTTGTGGAGCCAGGAGGTCTCTGGTGGACCAATGTCCTGATCTTGGCTATCCCATCTCAGAGGCACAGGCCTGACACCCAGCTGGAGCACCAAGACCCTGTCAGCCACACGGCTGCTAGTGTTGGAGGGTCTCCTGCAGAGGTGGGGGGTGGCTGTGGCTTACCGCAGGGACAAGGACACTGGCAGCAGAGCTTCTGGGAAGTACTCCTTGGCATGAGTCCTCCCGGAGTCTGAGGCCAAGTCTTGAAAGCCAACACTGTCCAGTCAGAGCGCTGGGCGCTGGAGCGTCCTCAGAGGCAGCTCCAGGAGAGGCTGCGAAGCAGGGGGTTTGCTGTGGTCTCTCCAGATGCCCTGAAACAACTTCTGCTCTCCTTCAACTTCTGCTCTGCTTCTCCTTCTAGCACATCCTTCTGTGCTGCTCAGTGTCCTCGTCCGATGGCCCCTCGGGAGGTGCCCAGGCTCTGCATCTGCTCTCATCTCATTTTCCATCTAAACAGACATGCTTTCTTGCCTGTCTTCTTATGACTCTGCGCTTGGCTATGAATAACCTGATAAACTTAGTCTAGTTGCCATGAACTGTGCGCGCACGTGTGTGTGTGTGTGTCCATGTGCATGTGGGGGTGTGTGTACATGTATGTGTGTGTGTATGCATAGAAGCATAAGTGCAGGTGTTGCAAAAGATGTTAGTGGTTGAGCTTGTTAAACTCCCAGATTCGATTTAAATTTTAGCAAACGTCGGTGATGACCTAATCCCAGAAAGAGAGTCCTGGGCACAGAGACAGGACCAGTAGGGAACGTTGCCCAAGGAATTTGTTTCCTCTGTCTCTCAGGTCCTGCAACATTGATATGAGTGGCCTGAATATTATGTTGGCTTTGAAAATAATATTAGAGAGAAAATGATGCGTAGGCCAAATCCAAAGGTCCTGATTGACCTAAGCTTCATGACTAGTGATTTAAAAAATCAAAATGCTTATTGTTGGAAGAGGACTTCAAGATGTAGGGGAGATACATAGTGGCAGAGTTTTGAAAGCTTTTGATCTTGCTTTGTGCATTAACATTACTGAAGAACATCCTAGCGGCCCCAGTGGCTGAGCTGTCTTGCACCTCTCACCCCTGGGGCATCTGGCCGAGCCCGAGCCGAGTAGCTTGAAAAGGTACTTGGCCTCCTGCCAACTCCTCCATCTCTGGTTAAGAACCGACTCACCTCGACCAAGTGGTGTTGAGTCCTAGTTCTGCCTCTCACCAGCTCTCTTAGTTTCCTACATCTGAAAAACAGTGACAATACTACCTAATTCGCAGTGTCATTGAGATGAGTTGACAACACAGGTACATGGCTAGGTGCGTTGTGGGCTTACCTACAATGTTAGTTTCATTTCCCACGTAGTCAGTTTCCTCATGGTAGAAATGGGGCTCTGACTTACTCAAGATTTATTCCAGATCAGCGCAGATATTTCTATGTACCAGTACAATAGAAATTGACAGAATTTTACCAATGATGACTGATTGACAAAGTTAATCCTCAACAAAGTCCGTTTATCATCCCTGCTTTTTCTGGAAAGGCAGAGGCCAGGATTCGTGGTATTAGGGTAGATGTGAGCTTTCAGGCCGTCAACTTGTAACAAATTATGTCTAACACAAGTATGGTAATTTTGTGACAATTTTTACTCTGCAGGAAGTTGAGATGAGATGACCGAATATATAATTTTCGTGTTTCAACTTTTCTGCACCACCTTATTATCTTTAAATAGAAAATAACGTACAAACAAAATGGTTAGGTACTCTTTTTTTATTCTCATTCTTTTTCTGTGAGATCTCTTCAAAACCTCTTGGTCTTCAAGCTGTCTACAAAATATTAAGGGCCAAAGTTTCAATTGGCCTTCTTTCCCTTGCCTCCTGTTATTTACGGGTGCTGATCCTAAATGCTAAAATTCCAATTTACTAGTGTGATTACCCAATTTATATGCATAAAGGGGGGTGCCACTCACAAAAATTAATGCAGCCCGAAGTACTGCAGGTAAGGCCAGTTCAAATGTGATTCTCACTTAACATATTCAGGCCTGACCGGGAACTCCACTGGCTAGATTATTTTAGTTACCACATCTCTTAATTTTATACCAGTGCCATGATGGGGTCCTGTTCTGAGTGCCCACGGAGGGATTCGGATTGGATCTTGTAGGTGGCGGGGAACTTTGGTGGGTTCTTCAGGAGGGTGATATAATGGAACTGGAATTTTTGCGAAATGAATTTGTTCACCTCTGCAGGGTGATTGGCAGATCCTGAGGTCTGGAAACACAAGAGGAGGCCATCACCAGTGAAACCATGTGGGCTGGAAACCATGGCCTGGGGATCTGGAAGGGAAATGCATCTGACAGGTAGTGGGTGGATAAAGAAGGTTAGTGATGGCTTAATATTCATGCTGACTGAGATGACTCTAATAGTCCCAAGTTGCCCAAGAAAATAATACAGGCTTTTGACTGGAAGGGGAGGTGATTTAGGAATTCCTGCTAGGAAATAAATAGTAAGCTTGGTAACAGCATGGTCTTTGGTGGCAGGGACCACATCTCCATTCCTGTGTTCCCTGTATTTTATATAGTGTTATGACCTGAGTGCATAGATGCTCAATAAAAACTCTGATGGATAATTGACTGAATAACCTGTGAACATTTGAATTATATAATCACAAGGCAAAGCAGGTCCAGGATGGCTGGTTCAGGGTTTTGGCCATTGAAGGTTTACACAACTGACAATTTTCACTGTATAAGATGGCCAGTTAATAGAAGACGTGCTTAAACAGCCTGTTCCAGAAATCTGGTAGACTTCTATTTCTCCGGCTTCCTTGATCTGCTGTCTGTATGTGGCTGGGTTTCAGGCTTCCCCTCACTCTGCTGTTAGGCAAACAGTGAGAGAAAGTAGAACTCAGGGTCTCTACACCTGGGTTGGTATGGTTGTGTTAGGAGACAGGAGGGAACCTATGTCACCTGGGAGCCCCATGGATTGAACGTTCTAAAGTCACACTCATGAAGTCCCCTGAACGCCGTTCTGCAGCTGGACTGTGCTGGCTGATGCCCAGTGATGACAGGAACCCTGGCTGCTCATCAGATGACAACCAAGTGGACGCCATAAGCCCTGAAGTTATGCAACACTCATATCTGCCCTGAGTTCACATCTATTAAAAGCTGCTTGATACTAGAGTAAGTTCTATCTTTGGACCTGGCAAGCTTTTTTTGAGATCTTAAAATGACTTGCCATTTAGGAAGGCAAGAGTCCAAAGACGGAGGCTTGAAATGACCATGGATTTGGATTTGCTTTTCCAGTGTCCTGCAAAGAGGAAATCTCCCTTTTTCTTCCCTCCCTTTTCTCTCATCTCTTTTTCTTGTTGGTTCACCACCCTGTGGGCCTGGTGCTCATTTATTCAACAATCTGTATAAATTTAACATCAAATGATTAATGATTTCCCTGCCAAATTTAAGGAGACAATTGCACTCAAACCCCTCTGATATCAGTGGCATATTTAAAAGTCTAATTTAATAGGAACATACTTGGCTTTTTGATTCCTTTTGATTTGCCTTATCTTTTTTCATCAACTTAGGAGATTTTTCAGCTACAGTCTTTTCAGATTCTTCCTGACTCTCAGTGTACGTAGGCGCCCTGGGCACCTTTATTTATTTATCTTTTTTGAAGATTTTTTTTTTTAATTGAAGTAAAGTTGATTTACAATATTACGTTGCTTATATATTTTATATATAGTAGTGTGTACCTGTTAATCCCAAACTCCTAGTTTATCCCGCCCCCCCCCCCTTTCCCCTTTGGTAACTTTAAGTGTGTTTTCTATGTCTGGGAGCCTATTTCTGTTTTGTAAATAAGTTCATTCGTACCATTTTTTTTTTCAGATTCCACATATAAGTGATATCATATGATATCTGTCTTTCTCTCCCTGACTTACTTCACTTAGTATGATAATCTCTAGGTCCATCCATGTTGCTGTAAATGGCATTATTTCCTTCTTTATTATGGCTGAGTCCCTGGGCTCATTTAGAAGGGAACATGGTAGTGAGAAGGTCAGAATGTGCCCTTTCTGCTCTGGCAAGACAAAGATGTTCGCATGACTGGCGCTGCTAAAAGCAGGCTCCTGTACTGGCCTGTTTATCTTCACGGGTCACGTTTGAGGAATTCTTTCTATCCCAAGTCTCCTGATAGGGAAAGTGAATTCCAAACCCGAGGCCAATACTTTGAAAGGTTATGGGAAAAATAAATACTTCAGTGTCTGCAAATAATCCTTTCTTGCTACAAGAAAAATATATCTATTAATAAAATAAAAATTGTTGTGCAAATATTTCTTCAAAGAGAGGCAATAAAAATGACAAGGCGCTTTACACGAAGGCCTCCAGCCCGTGGTAAATGTCCTGAGTTGCTATAAATGTTGTATTAACCCCAGAGTAAAGCGCTTGTCGGACATGAGATCATCAGTCGTGGGCTCAGGGAAGCAGGGTTTGAGTAGAGGGGTTCCCAGCTCGTAGAAAAGCCGAGCCAGAGATGGGCCTTCTCAGTGCATTTGCCTGACTCCTAACTCCTCTGCTTCTAGAAGGTCTGAGTGAGAAGGGAATGGAAAGAAATGACTGGAGGGTCTAGGCCGCACCTGGTACATAAACAAAATTCAGGGTCGTCAGTACCTCTGGCATCTTTTTAGGCTCTAACAGCCAGAAAGCTTATTTTAAAATCTATAACTGGGAAAATATGAGATGTTAAATATCTACTCTTCATTATTTTTCTTTTTCTTTTACCCTTCTCCCTCCTTCAGGTAGAGGGATATTTGAAACTGCTAAATATTTCAAAGGTAGTATTAAGGGATTAATAAGCTGGAATTTTAAATTCCACAGGTCTGGAAGTATCTTTAGATACTTCTAAGCCTTTAGAAAGGCTTTGGCTAGTTTGAGATACTTGGGGTTTGCACTTTTTAAAATAATACAATTAGGAGTCAAGTAAATGTCTTCAGGAGATGTGGAATGATAAAAACAAATCTTCATCTGTAAAACTAAAATTTTTTAAATACATATCTATTTTCTAACTGTAATATATGTGGATTGTAGAAGTGGAAAATAAGAAGAATATAAAGAAGAACCTTTTAATAGAACTATTCGTAATCCTACCACCTTTAATTATTTTGGGAGTCTGGCAGAGAAATACACATTCACATACACAAAGAAACTACACTAGCATCATATTAAATATACAATTACATGTCCACTTCTTTCCATGTAACATTTTTTATCTTGAGCATTTACCATAACATTAGCTGTATATCAGAAATGCGGTTTTTGAAGACCGAACAGATTATTATCTTATAGATATCCCAAAATTAATATTACTTCACTGTACGCCATTTAGTTTCCAATTTTTAGTTATTATAAAGGTTTACCTCAATGAACAATTGTGTATGTGCTTGTGTGTAGATAGCTGGATAAATAGATCATTTTCTTAGAATAATGTCTAGAGAAGAATTACTAGGTCAAACATTATGAGCATTTTTGCAATCCAAGTTTGGATCCCAGGTCAGTTTTTCAAAGTCATCCATGCCAGGAGTTGCTGATTTGAGGCCAGTTTCCTTTGGCAAGGGTTGGACCATCATAATGGGCAATTCCAATTTATGATGGGTATCGTCCCATTTGGCAGACTCAAGCCTCTGTCAGCTCGGCAGCAGTGGGTTCCATCCAGGCCTGATTTTACCTCCACCTGCCCAGAGTTCATTTTGGACCCTGGAGGAAGGCCTGTCCATCCACAATGAGTTCATCATGGGCAGAGGAAACAATGTTGGCCATTGAGATGCTGGCTGGAGATATAAACTTTGTGCAGATGCTGCATCTCTCCTTCAGTTCACCAGCTGCCCCTGGAGAGCCAAGTGAACTGCTTACCCCTCAAACGCCCTTCCTATCCATATGAGGGAGAAGGATAACAAATGTCTACTAGATGAAGCAATTTATCTTTAGAAAAATAAGAACTAACGTGGGAAGAGCATCTGTGGAAGATGCTGTATTCTATTTTTGGCAAAATGTGAGCATCTATGGATAAATTGCTTTGTCTACAGCACATTCAGATCTTACCACCTGTGAAATTAATTGAGTTGGTACCTAAGTACTGATTTAGGTAATATGCTCATTTATAAAGTTGGTGCCTGTGATTTATCCTTACAACAAAGAGGAGTTGGTTTTCTTTGGATTTTCAAAGTTAAAAACATGGTTATCTTACTTTAGGCTAGTTTAAAGTTTAAAGGAGGGCAGTGACCCAGGGTCATCGGTCACTTTGTGCAAACATCTGTTTTCCTCTGCGTCACAAAGAAACGTAGCCTCCCTGTTTTCAATTATTACACTCTTCTTGGGGCTTCAGGGAGTCCCCGTTCTAGCCACTGTTGGTTCCTAGGCTGCCCTCAAACAGCAGCGCTGAAATGGCAGCCAAGGTGGAAGCCAGGTTTATCAGGCAACAGGGACAATGAAAAGGACGTGTTTGGGAGTGAAGCAGTTGGCAACGTCCATGTAAAGAACATTCAGGTGTTTAATAGCTACGATTGCACTCGGAACCCCCATGGGAGGCATTCACACCGTCCAGACATCACTGTTTTGCCTCAGCAAGTCAGTCTCTCTGTGGTTTGGGCTGGAAGGTGATGGGTTTCTGGATGTGTGCTCTGTGAAAGGAGACATGGCCGGTGTCTCCTTCATCTCCAGCCTCAGAGCCCAGCACTTGGCCGAGCCCACACTGCGGCTAGGAATCCATGGGAAAGGGCCTTAACATACAGATATTTCCTATATCATTTAGATTTGTACTAGGGAAAAAAAACTGGGAAGATGTGCCTCTGCTGATCCCGTGGCTAATTTTCTTCCCTCTAGTGAGGATGTGTATTAAAATTAAAGCAAAAACATTTTATAAAAAATATTTGCATTCCAGGTAAACTTCCTGTAGAACATCACATAGAACCCTCTTACTCACTGTCATTGAATCAAGGAGTTGCTGTGGACCTTGAGAGATCTTCTCTCTGATCCGATGCCTTTCAGTAAGTGAATGACCAAGTCACCCACAACAGACCAGGCTTACACTTTGTTCCTAAAGAGCCCCATGATGATAAGTATTGGCAAGTATGGGAGGAAATGTGTTCTCGCTAGACACTGCTGCCTATAAGTTGGTACTTTCAGCATTGTCTGTAATCAAAAAAATTAAAAACAGCTTAAATATTGACAGTAAAGGAATAAACTCTTTAGGTCCTTTTCATGGAATACTTTGTAAAAGGTGGATCAATATATACTGACATGGAAAGATAAGCAAGATGAATATTTTTGAAATGAAAAATATAGAATAGTATGTATAGTAGGATAGTATTTGTCATATATAAATAGAATGCTCCCCACTAGATACATGTACTGGGTGTGGGCGTGTGTGTGAATGTAAGTAAAAGATCTGGAAAAGTACAGAGAAAATTAACTATTGTGTTGCACACATTTTGAAAGAGAAATTAGGTGTGGTGGGGAAGAGCGTGGTCTAGGGGAACCTCAGCTTTATTTGTAATGTTTAAATTTTGGATAACTAGTGTTTATTTATTACTTGTATAGTTCATTTATTTATTGCTTTTAATTTACTTTTGATATTACACTATTACTTCATTATAGGATTTACATATTACATATATATTATTGTATATATTTTTTAATAAGGTAGAAGAAAATCTCTTGAGGGCAAGGTAGACAGCAAGCGCTCACTACGTACGTGTTGTCATAGAGATCGCCAAATGCGGTACATCGTTTCAGGGTGTCGCATCCTGGATCGCAGACCTTCTTGCTTTGTCAAGCTGAAATCTTTCCCATTTTAGCTTGAACTGATGCATATTTTTCCGGGATTGCCCTCCTGTTGGGCATTTTGAAAATTCAGAGAACGCGATCAGCATTTCCTGCCTGTGGCCAGCCCTCCGACAGGCCTGCCTTCAACTTAAGCCAGCTTCACCTTCTCCCTGGAGGGGAGAGAGTTCTCAGCTCTGCTCGCACAGCTACTGGATGGCGGTTGTGTTCACTGGCTGTGCTCACTTGAATGTGAACGCAGGCGCCTGCGCAGTGTTAGCCTCGGGACTCCTGGTCTGTCCACATCTTATCAGTGGCACACAGGAATGGTCCCTGTTGGCTGAGAGGAAAAATTAAGATTTATTTTTCTTTTTGAAGGTGATTGACCCCGGGAAAGAGTGCCCAGCACAGAACGTGAGCTGTCAAACTATCCTGGGGACAATTAGTTCTCTGCGGCTCGTCGCATATCAATACATATGTGCAAATTTAGAGATTTAACAATTCAAGCCAAACATACTTATCTATCCACAGTGGGGAAAAATGTTCACAGTAGATTATGTGAACTGTCGATCCAAGTTCTTTTTAACACATGAAAACAGCTGTCTTACTTTTCTCACAAGTCAGCAGCCTGTAGATTTCTATTACCTGAGTCAAATTTAACACAATTTTTTTTTTTTAAGTGATGAGCTTTATGATGAGAGACAGAGAATTCCATCTTTGGTTGGTGGCAAGAGGGTGAGGGCAGCAGGATGAATCTATGGGAAACAGTATAACTATTCACAGAGAAGGTGAGGTGCCTCAGTCTTTAATTTCACTCTTTGGCCCTGTTGGGTTCCTCACATCAAATAACGATGCTAGTCTCACCCCCATCCCCGCCAATTGAACCCCAGAGTGATGTTAAAAAGATAGCCAGCACCGACAAGTTCTAGAAGCTTTCCCTTCTTTGACAATTTCCGAATATTTAAAAAATGTCTTTCTTAGGTGGTTTCCATCCACACAAATTGATGAAAAGCATATGCTTTACAGAATACAGCACCAGAGGATGACGGAGGAAACAGGAGTCCTGACCTGCAGGATGGACTTCCAGCCCATCGTCCCCTCTACCAGCAGCAGCTCCTTGTGTCCCCATGGGAGCTCCACCCCCGAGTGCCTGGCTAGGTGTGGTTTCCTCTCTCCTATGGTGAGAGCAGGGCCACCCACAGACTGGGGGTTCTGCCCTTGTTCCTTCTCTTTCAGGTCCCGACAGAGGGATTCCTGGATGGAATCGTCTCCCTCTCTCCTGTGCCTTCCTACATCCCAAGGGAGTCTTGAGAAGACACACACCCACCTCTTCCCAAGTCAGGGTCATCTGAACACTGAAGAACTCCTTCTGCCCATGAGTTTTTCAGGGCCCTAGAGTTACTTACAAGTCAAATTCCTCCCCCTAGCAGCTGGAAATATTCCTGTTATTTTGTCTGTGTCTTTTAAGATACCACGTGATAAACATGTAGCCAACTGTAGGTTTGACGTGGTGGAAACAGGCTCTTAGGTCCAAACCCTGGACCTTGGCTGTGTGAGATGTCCTGTCCACAGAGCAGGAAAACAGGAGGGATTTGCAGCCTCTCCTCCCCTCCCTGTGCTGGGCCACTGCTCTGGCCACACCTCCTCTGTCTGAGCTGTTGCAGTGGCCTCTGTCTAGGTTTCCAGGCTTCTCCTCTCTTGCTATGTCTCCCATGTCTTTCCCTGGTTCCCTTGTATTGCCTGCTGAATAATATTAAAATTATTTTAATAAAACCTCATTTTAGTATACAGAGGCCCTTTACTACAATATGCTTGCTGCCTATCGTAGGCTAGTTGTGTGCCCCAGTGAGATTCAAGTCCTATTTCTGATACCTGTGAATGTGACCTTATTTGGAAATAGGGTTTTTGCAGATGTAAATGGTTGAGGTGAGGTCATCCTGGAGAGAAGGATGGGTCCCAAATTCAACATGACTAGTGGCCTCTTAGGAAGAGAAAAAGAGAGACAGGGACATTCACCCAGAGGGAGCAAAGCCATATGACTACAGAGACATGTGATGCAGCTACAAGCCAAAGGATGCCAAGATTACGAGGAGCCGCCAGGAGCTAAGAGACGGGCATGGAACTGGCTCTTCCTCAGAGCCTCCAGAACGAACCCATCCTGCCGACACCTTGATTTGGACTTCCGACTTCCAGAACCACGAAACAATAAATTTCTGTTGTTTTAAGTCACCCAGTTTGTAGTAATTTGTTAGAGCAGCCCTAGGAAACTAATGCATCACCTCACCTCCCTCCCCATCCTGAACCCAGCAAAGCAAACACTCCACTGCTCTCTGCACACACCAGCCTCTCCTCAGATACCTGTGTCTCACCAGGAGCTTTTTTTATCTTCAGGTCTGGCCCTGGAGACCACAGAGAAGGTAAGCTCAGAAAAAAAGGCAGTCAGATTCTGTCAGACCATAACGACCTCTGACTATGAGATGTCTACTCCCCAGGTGGAGAAACTTACGTGGTCAGATAAAAGATTTATAATACAAATACAATACAATTTGAAGCGAATTATAAAATAGACCAGTGCAAATTAACTAGCATGACATCTGTATAGTCCTTCCCCATAGAATTTGAATGTTTGTGGTCACTATTGAATGCGGGGGAATCAGAGGGTATGGGTGTAATAAGACTGGGAGCCCCAGAGGAAAGGTGTCCTCAGAGGAAGCCTGTCTCTGGTCAGGTTACCTAGGAGTGGAATCACTGACACCCAGGCAGGAGGAAGCCCTCACAATAGGTAACTGCTCCCAGCTCTACCATGTGCATTGGACCACATCCATGGTCAAACATGGCTTCAACCTTTGTGGTCAGACTCTTCTAGCTGCAAGGGGGCTACAGGAAATTTGAATACATTTCCATTTCTTTCAGTTTCTTTCTTTTGCTCTCTTTGTCCATAGATACTTTCCCTGACTTCAGTTCAAGGAAATGCTGTAAAGTTTAAGTCTTTCCCCCCTGCCACGTTTGTAGTGCAAGTGGCACTGTGGATGTAACACAGAACAAACCTGACTCCATACTGGGTCTCTTCCTTTAGCTCTAACCTTTGGGCTCTGCTGCCTGTGCTCAGTCATGTGGGCTCCGCTCCTTTTGTGAAAGAATGTGGCCTATAGCCTGAAATATACAGGAAAGCCCATTCTCAAGGCTCTGACCTTTAAAGGTATAACACTTTTCCATTCATATAGAGATAAAAAGTTGCAGAACAGAGAATAACAATTGTCTTGTTGGAGGTTTACAGAAATGCTGTGAGCAGACCTACCTGGAAAGCTGCAAGAACAAGGATTCCACACCAAGAAGTTTGCAGCAACCAGCTACAGCCCCTCCCCTTTTAGTCTAAAAGAAGCCTGAATCCTAACTCAGGTAAGATGGTTCTTTGGGACACTAGTCCGCTATCTTCTCTGCTGGCTTTCTGAATAAAGTCACTATTCTTTGTGACTCTCAGCTTATTGGCCTATTGTGTGGTGAGAAGTACGAGCTTGGACTTAGTAACAAGGAGTCATCCATAGACATACATAGATAGAAAGAGGTAGTATACAATTGAATGAATGAATGAGTGGATGGAAGTCTTTCACTAAATTAATATGCTGAAGCTTCTCAACCTGATGTCTTTCACAGGCTGAAAGCAGGAGGAGAAGATGCCTGGGTGGGTGGTGCTTCCCCGGAGGCAGGCATGCCCTCTGGGATCTGGGGGGACAGCATCTCTCCCTTACAGGAAGAACAGCTGGTACTTCTTCCACTGCTTGGTTAAGAAGAAATTCTTTTCAGAGATCATGAAGGGTTTTTGTCTTTATTAAGTTACGGATTTTTTTACGTTTGCATATTTTTGTTGTTTTCTTTTTTTTTAAACTCTAGGCTGTACCCATGGGATTTGTGGAACTAATTGGAAACAAAATTTCTGATACTCAATCCAGTCAGCCTTTTCCCACATGCTTGCTTCTTCAGAGGGACTAGAACCTCCTCCAACCTGTGGACAGTACAAATTGCAGCTTCACTTCAGAATCAGAACGAAACATGGGTTCCAGTTGGCTCTGTCAGCCCCAGGCAAAACTGGGTACACTGCCTTCGCACCCACCCTTTTATGATTGCCTCTTAGCTATTTCTGAGCTACGTGGAAACAACTGCCTGCACGTGTATACACAGGCACGCACACACATACACACAGAGGCATGCACAAATACCCATGCTTGTTTTCTGTAGGGAAAATCATTTATTCCACTTCATGGAATGAGGAGTCTGCCGGCACCACTGGCTCAGTCTGGAAGTGAATGAGCGGAACCCCGTTTCAGCGCAAGGCAGTAGCCAAGGCTGCACAACTGAGCAGCCCAAGTATTTACTGTTGCGTTTGTTGTTGATTTGGAAAACAAACAAATGTGTATTGACGTAAAGCAATATAAAAATTCGATTCAGGCATACTGACTTTTTCACACTTAGGCATCAGAGAGTAGCTGAGAAATGAGAGATTCAACCAGTGATGGATGTGTGCCAGCCCCTGGTTGTAAAGCACATTTGAAGGCTTCTCGTCTCAAGTGTCTATCACTGTTTTTAGCACAAAACGAGCGCTCTGGTTGGTGCTTTGAATGTCTTAAGGGGAGTAGATGAGCACAAATTGTTGTGTTTCAGTACATTTTTTCCTCCTCAACCCCTTTGCTCTATCAGGATACACACAGAGGGATCCCTACAAGAAATCCATCCCCACCACCTCTGTGCTTCACCAGACACCCAGCAGAGACAAGTGAACTACCTCCCCTGACCCAGGACAGCCCATAACTCAGGATAGATTGGAAATGGTGGGAAGTCTGAGAAGCCACCGTTTGGTGCCGATTTCCCAAATACAGATGCGGCTGCTTTTTGATAGATGAACTAGCCTGCGGATTCCCAATCTTTGGGTAACTGCCAACACTTCATCACCGGGGTTCTGCTATCCTCAACTCTCCTTGTCTTCTAAAAGCTTATGCTTTAGACCCATGAGCTAGAATGTCCGGAGAATTAAAATTATTGTTATCTCTTGAGATAGTTTATAAAAACGTGAGTTTTCTGTTATAGTCACTGTAATCCTCCCATCCTGGGGCCACATCAGGGTGGCCAAGAGCTGCCATCCCATGAAAGTGGGTATCGTTTGATACAGGTGCTTCTTTGTATGTATAGGAAACAGTATGGTCCCCAAATCACAGGCAACTGTTATTTCATGCACTGAGTAAACGGAGTAATTATAGGTTCTGAAGAGACAGGGATTGTGGATTGAAGCCGCCTCAGTTTGGGCTTTCTTTTTGTAGAAGTGTTTTAATTATATCTTTAATGGCCTAGAATTCACAATAAACTGAAAAGGCAACACATTGATATTCTTTCTGGGGGTGTATTGGCTGACTGTATTTGTTTTGTAAAATGATACAAGGAAATGGTGAAAAGGCTATAAATACTTCGGAGGAGATGCTTATCTCCCTCTGAAACTGGCAGATTTCTAACATCAGGGTGAACCTTGATGTGTAGCATTTTAGGTTGTTTATGGGGAGGGGCATAGCACCCTTTTTCAGTTTTCAGGGTCTGAGAGATGGATTTCTCATGTTGGTCTTCTAACAAATATTGATTGTCGTCGTCTTGTGTAGCTTCAGTAAGTCTAAGCTATAAAATAAAACAAGAAGGTTTGTACTGTTGGCATTTTCATAATGGGAAGTAGTTGAAAAGCATTATCTTTTACCCAGACTTGAACTTTTAAAAATAAATTTAGAAGTTTTTTAAAAGTTTAGAAGGATATCATATTCCTTGAAAGGTTATAAACATGTTCCTTATTTCTTGAGCCATATAGAATGCGTGATTAAATGAACTGAGAAAACATATAACAGTGCCTACAAAATTATTTTTATTGCGTTTGATGCATTAAAAAAGAAAGGATATTTTAAAATGGAGGCTGGTGATGACTTCCTTCTGGAGTCTCCTATGAGTGTGTTTATCCAATGCCGATCAACCAAGCAAATCTATGACTCAGTCATGTTAGTGGGGGAAAAAGTAGGTCAAAGCAATTACTTGGCCTTATATAGCTAAAAGGATTGGTTAAATGACCGAATTTTTTCACTGGCCAGTAGGTTTGGCATGATGTCTTGTATCTATAGTCCACATTAGTTTTGGAGGCGGAGTAGACCCAAGACTGAAAAGACTATCTGATTAGTTCCTTTGCTTTCTATACGTTTAGTATTATTTTCCCGCTTTTCTCTTTGTTGAGGACAATGTGATTCTCCCAGGCTTAGCAGGAGCAGCTTACCTCCTGACACTCTCCCACAGCCTCATCCACGACAAGAGAACAGAGAAAAAAGTGAAAAAATTCCTCTTTATAGATTCATGGATTCTCTTTTTACTTGCTAGAATCATCTAACACCTACTAGACTACCTCACTGAAGATTGAGTATTGGTTTATATAAAAGTGAAATTCAAGGGAGTATTATTATTCTGTTCAATTCTTTTTTTTTTTAAATAAATTTATTTATTTTTTGTTTATTTATTTTTGGCTGCGTTGGGTCTTCATTGCGGCACGCGGGCTTTCTCTAGTTGCAGGGAGTGGGGGCTACTCTTCGTTGCGCTGCGCGGGCTTCTCATGGCAGTGGCTTCTCTTGTTGCAGAGCATGGGCTCTAGGCACGCAGGCTCAGTGGTTGTGGCTCGCGGGCTCTAGAGCGCAGGCTCAGTAGTTGTGGCGCAAGGGCTTAGTTGCTCTGCGGCATGTGGGATCTTCCCGGACCAGGGCTCGAACCCATGTCCCCTGCATTGGCAGGTGGATTCTTAACCACTGCGCCACCAGGGAAGCCCTCTGTTCAATTCTTAACACTGCGACCCAGTTTGGTGACAATGTCCTGAGAGTCCTGATGTGACTCTTTTAGGCATCTAGTTGCATTATGAGGGGAACTCTCCTGGGGAAAGTCTCAGCCTAAGTAAGGTATGTATTGAGGCGTGTGGAAGAACATTATTAAGGGCACTCTAACATCTGTCTCTCTAGTATCATTCACCCAAAACCGCAAAGGCTCAAACAGCAGTCCTAGGAAGAGAAAGCTATAATAAAAACCTCAACGACACAGAAAAGAGCTGTTTTCCTAAGAGCCCCGTAACAAACGCTAGGGGCAGCAGCCTCGTGGCCAGCCTGAGAGCACAGCGCCAGCGTAGACAGAGGGCACACTCTCCCTTTAAGCTTGTTGCTGGGATGTGAAACAGCTCCAGCAAAGGGCCTTCGCCCCAGCACTGTAGCAGCACAGGTATTTCTGGGCAGGTGCATTTTCATGAGCATTTCAGGCTCTGGTGCCATCTCAGAAGTACCACGGTGGCACTGGAGCCTTTAGACACTGGTGGAAGGATCAGCCCACTGGCATCAACTGTGGCAACTTGTGTGTCTGTAGCAACTGGAAGCATCTCAGCAAGGAGCCAGATTAAAGGACAATGGCAGGCACCGCACAGTACCTGAGAGGGCTCAGTCACCCAGGAAATAACCTGCAGAGTCCCCTGGGAGGGCGCACGAGGCCTGGAGGAGAAGGCCAGGCTGCATTTGTGTGGCCAGAGGAGCGTGAGACGAGAAGTTCCGCTTTGTCACAAGGACAGTGACCTTACTGCTGTTCTTAGGCTGGGGGCGGCGGTGTCACCAAACGTGGGCCGTGTTTCAAAGGTTCAGACTAAGTTGCTCGGAAAGGCTATGGATTTCTTGTATCCCAATCTGTTGGCAAGAATCGCTTTTTGAATATCCGAAGAGAAACTCTTTCAGTGCAGAGTTGCTGTCAAAACCGTGTTATCTCATCAACCGGGGTGTCAATTAAACTGGGCTTGAAGAAGCATGTTTGTAGCTCCCCATCATGTATGATCTCTTGGAATTTCAGGCAGCAATCCTCCACATATAGTGCATGCAGCGTTTCTGTCATAATGTGAGAATGGGAATCATATGCTCTGCCTTCCTGAGGGGGAGAAAAATATTCTCTAATGTTTTCCAGAAATGACACTGTTTTTCATTATCTGGTGCACTTCATGTCTGTCGTTCAGCTCAGTACCTTGGATTCGCATCACGGTGGTTGTTTCCAGGGGCTGCACTGGGGTACCAGCGTTTTCCTCTGCTACAAGTTTGGCAAGTACGTATCCATTTCTCTTGAGAAAACAAGACTAAATTCTTCTTCCCTGTCTCTCCACCTTACCTTCCGCCACCTCATTTATGCTATGACAAGTGTGTTAGCTCCATATTGAAAACATATCCCCAGAAATACAAAATTGACATCGAAATAATGGACGTGGTTAAGGTACCACGAGCATTTTCTTTGCCGTAGTTTACTGTTTAGACATCAACTTAGTTCTTGAAGGGATTTTGCAAAAATATAATCTCACTGTACGTTTCAAGACAGAAGGGGGCCATATGGTCTATCCAAACCCATCCACCTGTCTGTCCAATGTTTATACCATGGAATTCTTTTCTTCCTTTTCCAGCTCTTTGAATACACCCACAGTGCGTGTTTCACTGTTGCCTTTGGTAGACTGTTCTGCACAATAATTATTCTCTGCATAAGGAAGGTGGGAACCTTTTTTTTTTCTTCCTAAAAGCTGAAGGGGAAAAGGCTGACCATGACGCACTTGAATCTTATACTAGCAGGTGGGCAGTTAATTGGGAAATGAAAGCAACCTAACCCTAATTTGCAGGCGTTTTCAGATTTCATGAGTAATTGCCATGGAAAAGGTAACTTGGGGGCAGGCTCAGTGGAACTGAACAACAGACATTTCTAAATATGGCTGTGGCATTTGTGACATATGTTCTTTGCCTAGAGGTGTAAGCAAAAGAGAAGGGTTGTTCCTAGCGATAAACTTTGAATCAGAAGATGTAGGACATTTTTCAAAGGAAAGTAAAAGCAAAGGGGGCTGCGGGTCTTCAGTGGAGTCAGACGTTCTCTCTGAGAGCTGCGTGCTGTATTGCAGTGTTGGGTTGATGCAGGTGCTGTTGCCTGAGGCTGACTTTCTCTCCCCAAAGCCAAGAGAAAGCCTGTGCCTGCAATCTTGAGGGGAGAGTAGGCATTTTACCCTCTAGCAGCTTATGCAAGACCTATGACCATGGCTTGCACCTAACAGGCACTCAACAAACAGAAGGTTTGGTGGAATATGGAAGGTGTGGGCTTCCAAGGCCATCTTGAAGGGAGTGTCCAGACTGAGACGTTTGAAGGCCCTAATGTTCTAACTCAGCACTGGCGGCCACGATGAATGGCAAAGAATGTGTTCGTTTTTGAATTTCTTCTCCTGTACATCTCTGTCCTCTTTACTGTTGACTCTTCCACCCCAATTTGTTTTTTTTTTTTTTGAAGTATCGTTTATTTATAATGTTGTATTAATTTCAGGTGTACAGCAAAGTGATTCAGTTATATGTATATATATGCATATATATATTCTTTTTCAAGTTATTTTCCCTTATAGATTATTACAAAATATTGAGTATAGTTCCCTGTGCTATACAGTAGGTCCTTGTTGTTCATCTATCTTATATACAGTAGTGTATGTATGTTAATCCCAAACTCCTAATTTATCCCTCCCCTTCACCTTTCCCCTTTGGTAACCGTAAGTTTGTTTTCTATGTCTATGGCTCTATTTCTGTTTTATAAATAAGTTCATTTGTATCAGTTTTTTTCAGATTCCTCATATAAGCGATATCATATGATATCTGTCTTTCTCAATCTGACTTACTTCTCTCAGTATGATAATCTCTAGGTCCATCCATGTTGCTGCAAAAGGCAGTATTTCATTCTTTTTGATAGCTGAGTAATATTCCATTGTATCCATGTACCTCATCTTTATGCATTCATCTGTCGATGGACACTTAGGTTGCTTCCATGTCTCGGCTACTGTAAGCAGTGCTGCTATGAACATTGCTGT
The DNA here is from genome assembly GCF_009873245.2 of Balaenoptera musculus. NCBI lineage: Eukaryota > Metazoa > Chordata > Mammalia > Artiodactyla > Balaenopteridae > Balaenoptera > Balaenoptera musculus. The sequence goes on along the minus strand of NC_045786.1, from coordinate 17,338,377 downwards.
GGTGCATGTATCTTTTCAAATTAGAGTTTTCTCTGGATATATGCCCAGGAGTGGGATTGCTGGATCATATGGGAGCTCTATGGAGAACAGTATGGAGGCTCCTTCCACTGCAATTTGAATCCTGGATATTTAAGTGCTCTCACCCAAAATGAAACTGCATCATTAATTCATGTTCCTGAGGTAAACCAGGAACCAGGAAGAGTTTTACTGGATTCTTGGCCAAAGGCTGCCTCCTGTGCAAGAGAGCCTACAAAATTAGCCTAAGGATCTGGGATTATGGCCACGGGACAGCTTTGGGGCCCACATTGTCAGATGGCCCAGAGGCATATTTTATAACCACAGACATGTCCCTGGGGGTGGAGAGATGGAGTCTGTAACTGACTGGGTCCTAAAAACAACTGTTGTGTTTGGCTGACGATACAGCCTCGAATTCTGCCATATGGTGTCAGAGGCTCCTGACCAAGTCATAGCCGAGAGGGGACACAGCAGCCTCAAGGAAAGACTCTCTTTCATGAGGTAGGGAGGGGGTCACTAAGACTCACAGAATGTGTGTAGACTGAGGAAATTATCTTTAATGGGAGTATTTAAGGCATATGGGGAAGCATTTGGAAGAATCACAATTTGACTGCTGGCTCCCCAAATCCCTAAGAAAAAAAATTCAGAAAAGGTCTCTTTACCATTTGTGAATTATGAAATAAACACATCTCCAGGGGGGTACATGGGTGTGTGTACATATTAATACTCCAGGGGTGTGGGCAATATTGACCCCGATGATTTTCCAAGTATTTGCAGTTCCTCCCCGACTGATTCATCTGAAATCAGTGCACTGTAAATCCTTCAAGGCTGCCAGATTCCTTTCGAAAGGAAGTGTTTCTTCCCATTACCTTTCAAATCAGCTCTCCCGGGTTTAGCCAAGTGCTGTATTTCAGCATGTAAAGGAGAGCAAGAGGAAGTTTGCCTCTCGAAAGGGGGAGAGAGGAGGCCAGGAGAGTAACTGCAGCCACATTAGAGAGGAAATGTGCCTGATGACTTCGCTGGGGCTTTTGTATCCTCGCCATTTACCAACAATTTACTAAATGCCTTTGCTAAACTGCATCTTCTGCTCCCATTGTTCTACGGAACTGAAACAAGCCAGCATAGCATTGTCATCTATGTCAATAACGGTCACAAAATGGCTTTTCCTCCTTCTGCAGCAGACTACCTGCAACACATAAAAGAGTGCAGGGATGCACCCGAGCAAATTACCCTCCCAAGCTCATTTAAATAACATTTCCCCCTCATATATGCAAAATTCAGATGAATATTTACAACCTCCAGGAATAGGTACCACAGGAAGAAAAAAAAAAGAACGACACACGACCAACCCACCCCAACCCTGCAAGTGTAATCATTCTCAAAATGCTCCCCAAACAAATTGTTCTGGCTGCTGTTGCCCAGCAACAATCCCACGGAGGTGTTCAGCCCGGGCACATGTAAAGCAGGGCGGGTCCTCTCTGCTCAGAGTGTGAACAGTCAGAATAGCAGCAGAGATGGAAAGCAAGATGCGAGGAGGGTCAAAGTCAGGGTCAGAAGTGCAGGTGGCCGTGACCCTAAAATCAGTTTGAAGCACCATTTGTGACATTTTTCTGTGTTCCACACTTGATGTTCGTCTTGCAATGAACCACCTAATCAGACTTCGGGGACCATGGGACCTTGGGGTTTCCGGAGTGTCAGGTCAATTTCTACCCATTGGTGTACTGCCCCCTATGAGGCAGACCATTATCTTGGCTTTGGAGAATCTCAAAGCTGTAAAGCTCTGAGTAGAGAGAGGATAAAGTGGCTGGGAGGCCCTGACAAAGCTCATCAGGGCTTCGGCTGGACCCAGTGCCACCTGCCTGTGCAATGGCAACTCCTTTAGAGAAAGCCCACCCCGTGTGAGGGGCGTTTTCCCCAAGGCATACTTCCAAAGGTACAGGAATATGTTTTTATTCCTCTTTCTGATAGATGTACACGTACAGAAGAAAAAGAGAAAAAGGAAGGACTCGTGTAAAATAATCTATCACCATATGGCACTAATCATTCATCTTAGGAGAGTTATGGAAGTATGTAAGAGTGGGCTACAGTGGACTCAGGCCAAAGCTGGCCTTGATCTAAGGCCTGGGGTGAACTTTCATTGTATTTCTAGATATTTTTTAGGGGGTATGGTAGATCTAAGCAGCAGATGACTTAATTTATAATTGAGATTTTACTTATTTATTGGTTATTAATTTCTGATATGATTAAGGAGTTTTATTAAACAAAATTTACAACTATTTTGGGAAGCAGTTAATTCATAATTGTTTAATCTATGACCGAGCTAAGCAAAATAGTGACAATACATCTGAAAACTACCACATAAAATTTCCCCAAGTACCTCTTTGATTAGGAAGTCTCTCCTGCTCAAAGCTCTTTAGTGAGTCTCCATTCCTCAGGATAATATTTCAACCCCTACTTTAGCAAGTTTCCAGCATTGCCTGGACTTATCTTGCTAAGCCTGATCTCCCACTCCTCCCCTTGGTGAAACCTGGGCTTCACTCACCCAAAGGTGCGGCCTGACAGAGCAGAGACAGCAGAGAAAGGGGTCCAGCATCTGCGTTCTGGTCTTGGCTCCCTCCTGACTAGTTGTGTGATTAACAAGTGCCTTAACTTTCCCTGGTCTTGGTTTCCTTACAAGAGCCCTGCAGGCATGAGGCGATGCGATTCCAAGCCCCCACACACCCAGACCCCGACTCCACCAGAGCGTCTTACACTGTTGTCTACACTCTCACTGTAGATCCTTCCGTTTCCTTCCTTGTTTACTTTCATCGAATGCTTTTCTCTGTCTGTTTTTCACAGAATGCTTCCTCTATTCCACCCTGGAATATTGAAGGTACTTGTCCTCAGCAAGCCCCTCCTTCAGTTTCCTGAATGAGCTCAACTCTGACCACAACTTCCTTTAATGCCCCCATGCTGACATCTGCCACCTCCATCTCCAGCCCAGAAGGCCCCCTGAGTTCCAGTTACACGTTTCCAGCTCCACCAGACTCTCCACCGGGGAGTCTCAGGCACCCACCCCTCCCAGCATTTCCAAACCTGAACTCATCATCTTCCTCCTCAAACCAGTTTGTCCTCGACTTTGCACATAACATTGAAATTTGAAGACCTCGTTCTTTTCTTCCCTAAGTCTTTTCCAATCATCCTAACCTCAAGAGTCAGGTCCTTTTTCAGAAAGAACTTATTATACCTTGTTTCTTTCATAATTAACTTGCCCCATATTCTTATTTCTTACTCCCCAAGTAAGTTATTAGGAGCACTTTGTAAAATTTTTTAATTTTATATTGGAGTAGAGTTGATTAACAATGTTGTGTTAGTTTCAGGTGTACAGCGAAGTGATTCAGTTACACATATATGTGCACTGCTTTTGTATTTTTCACAATTATTTGCCAAACGCTGGTCTTCAGAAAGCATTTTTCTCTGTATTGATTATTACTAATGATCCTGTCTTATTAATGCCAGATTTGTCTTTTCTTTCTAGTGCTATTCTTATCCCACCAGAGAGAGGTAAGAGCTGTTAGCCCTCCGTTCCTTTATGTTCATGATAAGGAATGGAGCTGGCATAATTTCTTTTTTTCACTGCAAGTCTGCTTCCCTTATTGATTTTTTCATATTTAAAGAAATAAAGCAAGATGTCATAATGCCATTATAGCAAATGCTGTCACGACAAGCATTTATAGTAAAGAAATCCTGGTCTTGTTTATGCTTCCACAGCGTGTCCGTTTTAATTAATCTTGCAAGAGGAACTCAGACAAATTTTGGTTCTCAAAACTACAATATGAAAACATAGGCTCCAAATGCCTTGGAATGGTTTGGGAAAGCTGATGGGGGAGATACGTTATTAAGATGACCTGGTGGCTTAAGAGCTATTATAGTTCATGATTCTGCTTCAGATGCCTGATATTTTCTGCAGAGGCTCAAGCAAAGATTAGTGCTACATTTCTGTGGTCAGTGGAAAAGCCTGGTGTGAAACTTGAAACTAGGAATAAATGAATCTTTTTAAAGACTAAGATTTGGGTTGGGATAAATATCCTACAGTACACTGGAAATTTCATAGAACTTACCTAATCTGCTCCCAGGAGACTTTTAGAGCTTCCTGCCAGGTTGCAAATACCAATAGGATGGACTTTCTGGGGATATTTCTGTGCTTCACTTATGACTCTGACAAAAAGAAAACGTAAAATGTTGTACAAATGAAAAGTTGTTTAGCAAATTCCTTTGGGCCAGGACAGAGTCTGGACTGGAGTTTAGGGTATACTGTTTATTTAGCACTTAAATTTATAGAACAAAATCTTAGTCCTCAATGAAAATTATATAACCTACTGGAATGAAAATAGTTACTCATCATTTTAAGAATTAACCATTTCTCTAAATGCTTTTAACATGGTGAGAAATATTCTATATCAGCCTTAACTTTTAATTGAAGAAGATCCAATTGGTCAAATATATTCAGCCATCACTCTCAAAATTACCTTTTGGTCTCCAACTCCTCAGGCTAAGTTTACTGGAAGAATTCAAAGGACATATCGGAAGACACTGAATAGAAGATGTGATAGGAACAGATTTAACAAAAGAACCACACTACCTTCTGATTTCTTGGGCTTTTGATATGCATGAACTTAGTTCAGGAAAATTGGGCCTTGGAACAAAATATGTCTAACTTTGCTTCCATTAGGTTGAACAAGTAAAATTAATAAAAGCCTCATACGCTTCTCTGGGCTGACAGCACTGGAGAACTGAACCCAAAAGCTGCAGCAGCGGATGAAGATCTGAGAAAAGCAGATTTGTGATGGGCTGTGCAGTCACAGTTTCTGTTCCCATGTATGCCACTTCCTTGCGCTGACACTCAAATGGGCTGGACCCCGCCTCCTACCCCTCCAGGGCCAATGAGGCGCTTGGTCTGCATCTTCCAAAATAAAACTCAAATCAAGTCCTTTTCCCCAATTTTGCCAGTGTGTGGCTACAGGTGACCTCGCCTGCCTAGGGAGGTGTTGGGTGTGACCATGACCACCTCATCCAGTCCTCAGGCAGGTCCAGTCACCAGGAGGACCTGGAGATTCAGGGCTGTGGCCTGGAAGGTCTTGGCCAAGCACCAGGCAGCCCCATGTTGCAGCTGGGGTTCAGCTGTTCTGTCACAGCCGCCAGGGCCATTCATCCCTCGAAGTCCCTCAGATTCGAAGTTCTAGTCAAGACGTTCCTCATTAAATGTCCTTTCATATAGCAAAACCAGCAATGCTATGATACGCCAAGCCACAGCATGAAGTTACTGTGATCTGCACCTGTAAAATGGAATGTCACTTCATAAAGCCCCAGACCAAAGAAAAAAAAAGATACCCTTAAATTTCACCTAAGTATCTGGCCTGCCTCCTCCATCACAGTTACCTTCTCTTGACTGTTGGCATGGATCCCACTGTTTCCCTGGCAACAGAGCTTTTCTCCTCACTCTCAATTTCCCAATTTGACTCCATGCTATGTTTTCCATGTCACTTACTCCACTCCTTCACTTTGGGTTGCTTTGTTTCACTCTATTGTACTACAAAAGTGTTTCTTCCTATATCCAACTTTGCGTATTTGCTTTCTTTCCAGTTTCAGCCCACTTAGTTCTGGCTACACTGATTCTTAGAGCCATCCATCTGCACTTCCAAAGCATTTACATTTCTTTCCGTTGCACATAATAGAAACCACCTCTTGAGCAGCTCAAGCAAGAGAAGGAATTAAGTGGAAGGATAGTGGAATATATCACAGAATTCCAGGAAGAACTGAACAAATACAACTTCAGAAGGGAAGAAAGAAGGGCAGCTCTAGTGACTTCAGGGACAAGACAACATAAACTTCCTTTCTTGAGTATCACCCCCAACATTATTCAGCTGCAAAGACTCCAACCCAGGAGACTCTTGATTGAAAATTCTGACTTCCCACAGAGAAGAACCTGATTGACCCAGTTTAGCTTTGGTTGCCCAATGGCCCAGTCCTGCGTGAAGGACTTAGAGCCAAGAGGATGGGCGTTTTGTAGAGACTCATCTGCTTTCTCTGGAGAAAGTTCTGAACGTCAGAGTCATTTCCCCAAGAAAGAGAAATCCTTGTGAGCTAAGAAGACGTCCCAAGCATAATAAGTTCTTTGAGTAGCTAGATCTCAGTCACACGTTTCTGGTATCTGCTTTGTGTAGTATACATTTAAAAATATATGTTTCTTCCCTGGGCTAGACTGTTAAGCTCTTCCATGTGGAAATGGGCTGTATCCTTTCTCTTGTCCCACTTAACTGGTGAGCTTCCAGTAAAGGCCTGACTAACCAAGTCAGCTAACACGATGCCAGCTATTGAAGGGTAGGTTTCACTTGGCTAATGTTCCTCTCCTAATACTTAATAAACACCCGCCATATACCAAGATACTTTCAAGCCATTGAGTATTTAAAGATAAATTAGATATGACCCCTGTCGTTGAGACATAATCTAGTAGGTTTTCTGTATGATTAATATTTAGGAGGGAAATGAATTAAAAATAAACAAATCATTATCAGACCCATTTGGAGGGTTCTCAGAAGCTGGGCAGTTTCTGCTTGAGTTATCATACGGACTCCACTTTAGGCAAGCATTCAGTGAATTGCCATAAAGGACAGGATTCTGATTGACTGTCTTCCCCAGCTTGCACCCTTACAATAGTGTTTCTGTTATCACCCACCATATCTGCCATTTGAAGTAAAAAATATATACCCCCAATTTTTTTTCTCTAACTATCCAAGATACCATTGGAAGACTACATATATTTCTCCACTTTGTTATCTGCAATGACCAGCAGCCAAAGGGGCGCGGCCAGGTGGGCTTCTATTACTCCCTGGACAGCCCAGCTTGACTCCTGAGGGTGTATGGCCACAGGTAGTCAAACTCTGAGTATCCCAAACAAAAGGTTAAAACTGCAGAACAATCTCCCGGCAGCTTGTGGCACAGCCTCGCAGGTTCTATAGAGGCTTACTGTTACTGAACTCAGGTCTGGCTGCTTGCCGATCGAAAATCAATACCAAGAGAGGCCAGTGTTGGTAGAAAGGAAAATTACTTTTAATCAGAATGTTGGCAATCTGGGGAGAAGGTGGACTCATGACCCCAAAAACCAACTCCAAAGATTCTGCTCAGCCATGAAAGTTTTTAAAGGGAAAAAAGGGAAGTACTCTCAGTTAATCATTGAGATAGGGGGTCAGACTGCATGCAAGCTTGTCGACTTCTTGTGATCTTTCTTTAGATGCCATCTTGTTCACACAGTTTGTTCGTGAGAAGGCTGAAGGGGAAGCTAGGGAAGACATCTGGTCCTCTGTTAAATACTTATTCTTCATTTCTACTTCTTTGATCTATGGAAAGAACCAACAGGTTAGGTAAGGTATTGTGCGATCAAAGATTTGAATGGTGTGCCAGGGCCGGAGAAGAGTAGAGCATGAGGGCACCTGGTTCCATCGACAGATGAATGGATAAAGAAGATGTGGCACATATATACAATGGAATATTACTCAGCCATAAAAAGAAACGAAATTGAGTTATTTGTAGTGAGGTGGATGGACCTAGAGTCTGTCATACAGAGTGAAGTAAGTCAGAAAGAGAAAAACAAATACCGTATGCTAACGCATGTATATGGAATCTAAGGGGAAAAAAATGGTACTGATGAACCTAGTTGCAGGGCAGGAATAAAGATGTAGACATAGAGAATGGACTTGAGGACACGGAGTGGGAGGGGGAAGCTGTTGTGAAGTGAGAGTAGCATCGACATATTTACACTATCGAATGTAAAATAACTAGTGGGAAGCAGCCGCATAGCACAGGGAGATCAGCTCGGTGCTTTGTGATGACCTAGAGGGGTGGGATAGGGAAGATGGGAGGGAGGCTCAAGAGGGAGGGCATATGGGGACATATGTATGCCTATGGCTGATTCACTCTGGTGTACAACAGAAACTAACACAGTATTGTGAAGCAATTATACTCCAATAAAGATCACTTTTTTAAAAAGTTAGTTACAATGTAGCTTTGCTCAATTGACAAGAAAAGGGGTTTCCTGCTGAGGGCGGTTTCCTGCAAAAAGCCGCTTCCATTACTGTATATTTTGTTTCAACATGCAGATAAAGATGCTAATGTAATGAACTGCCACAGGTTAATCAGTTGATGGCTCCTCTAGTGGTTTTTTTTCTTTAAACAAGTGGATGAATGAACAGATTTGGCCTTGGGATGCCATTCAGCTCAAAGTTGGTGGCAATCGCAAATGGGTTTAATAAATGAAAGAGATATTTTGGCAGAGCCCATTGAGGCAAATAAAGATTAAGGTCATCGCCAGCATCATAGAGTATATTAGATCCTCTACTTTAATTGCTTCCTATGAATGGAAGGTATACAGGAATTGGAATTTTAATTTGTACATCTAAGTTGTGCTACTGAAGGAGAAAGTCTTTGTGACCTTATGGATTTGAGAAAAAAACTTAATAGGGTATAGTTGTAACGGGCATAAAAGTTATGTTCCATGGCTGACATTGCTGCTGTTTGATGCTTGCTGTCAAATGAAAAGCAAGACATGAATCCCTGATTGATTTTTCTGTGCATGCATTTGCAACAAAGAAGGCTGAGTCTGGCTGGAACCGTGTGATGTTCAGAAACAGCAGAAACATAATCAGTTTCTGTTCTGTCTCCCATTGTGAGTTCTAGGGCTAGTGGTAGCTTTAACAGTTTTTATATCTCTTGCTTGATAATCAGACAGACTGCACGTTCTGTAGACATACTGTCATATTCTATGTCAAGCCCTGGGGGCTTCCAGCATGAATTAAGAAAGCCCTAGAATGGTATTGGCATTCATTTTCAGAAAAGCAAGGAGAAGGCATAAAGAGCATGGCTGGGGTGCAGGCTGGGGTAACTCCTTCACTTCTGCCCTGTTATCGTTTCCACGGCGCTATGTTTGCTGCCACGCCCTCGAATGTGTTCTTTGATGATGGAGCCCCCTCTTCATCTGACTCTGGGTGTTCATGACTTATTCTGCCCTCAGCTCATCATTCCTCCTGAACCACAGCTGTGGCACAGTTACGTCTCTGCCTTTGCTCACATAATTCTCAGACCATCTTGGCTACCCAAAGATAAACAGCTTGATTTGAGTTATCAAGCAATCTAATCTTCTCTGCTTGCATCTCTAATTCCCAAAAATGAGTTCATTCCTCACAGTATATAAATAGATATTTGATATATATCTGACATATGCCTGAAAAATCTGATATATATACACAGCATATGAGAAGCCACATAGTACAATGAAAAAAAAAAGCATTAGACAAAAAGATTAAAAAAGCCAAAAGACAAAGGACTTTGCTTCTAACTAATTATGTGACCTTGAGTAAATAAATGTATCCTCTTTGAACCTCTCATTTCTCATTATTGAAATTCACTAACAAGGTATTATAAAAATCAAATGAGATGATCTATAAAAAGTGTTTGAAAACTATTAAGACCTGTATAAATGGGAGGTAATATTTTAGTAACTACTTTAATCTGAGCACATTGATGGTCACTAGGAAAGATCAAGAAATGAAAGGCACAGTACCTGCTTTTGTGGGATTTACAACCTAGCCAGGAAGATCACACATATACAGGTATAAGATAATTAGTCAAGCAAGTCATTATAAACTGATGCATACAATGTAGACAGATGGCATACCACTTGATAATAGTTCAAAACAATTGAAATCCTATACACATTAAATGACTATACAAGCATCATGTTTTATTAACAATAAGCATGACCATCATCTTTACCACTTCCCCGTCATGCAGATTATTTTAGGGATTGTCTCTGTCCTTCTTTACATCCTAGTTTAGGTTCAAGATAAGTCGACATTTATATCTGTCATTTATTTAGTGCCTCTCTATGTCTTGTTTACCAATATATCCCAACGCCTAAAACAACGTCTCAATGAACATCATTGAATGAATGGATGAATCAGTTAATCAACCCAGGAGAAAAGAAGCAGCTTTCCATTTGGGTCCACACGCTTATTTTGTAATTCTGGAGAAAAAAATTAAAACAGTGGAAGAAAGATTGACATGTGCGCACATGCGTGTGTGTGCGCGCGCACACACACACACACACACACACACACACACACACTACCTTGATCATATGGAGACGTATCAGAATTGAAGAGGGCAAGTGTGGGGCTGGTAGGCAGACTGATAAAGCCACCCAGATAACTCTGTCCATCTCTCCCATCCATTGAGAACCACTGTCTCACGTACTTAAGGCTCCGTCTCTCTAACATGGGGTTCCAACAAAATGGGAATCTTTCTTGAACAGTCTCCTGCCTTCAATTTTTCCTAATTCCTTTCAGCTGCCTAGAACCTCATGCTATTAAAACACTTGCTTAATGTCAGTGTGTGAATTTACATCTGATTTGATAATCAATTCTTTTAACCTGCATATCATTCTGAGCATAGTTGGAGGTATGTAAAGCAAGCTCTTAACCCATTGATGTTTACCTATTGCTAGTAATGATCAGTTCAAATGGAGCTATTTTCCGTGAAGATAAACTACTCTAATCAGTTTCAATGTAATAGTTAACCCCTCAGGCCAGAGCATATGGTTGTCATCGTGCAGCTGTGCTGATAGAATAGCTTGGCCCTTCGGAATGTTTGTTCCATTTCTATGTAATTACTGGCCACCCATTATCTGTAATGGATAAGCATTTTTCTTCTTTCCTTCTTAATTTCTAAGGAACAAAACCTGCCCTCCCTTTCTTATTGTAAACAGTTTGAGAAAAAGCAAAAGGTAAAGAATAAGAATACTTCATTGTCTCATGTCTACCCCAGTGCTGAGCTCCCGCCCCGGACTGTTTTCAAGTATTTCTGCAAAAAAAGGCATTTTCCTAAACCAAGATGTTATACATAGAACCCAAACAAATCATAGTCTTCAAGGATAAGGCATTGCAAGATGGCTCACACCCCAAAATAAGAACAGATATGGTTGGAAATTACAACGATCTTCTTATTTTAAATGGAAATACCAGCAGATGTCACAAGAAACATATAGAACTAGGCACAGACAAATAAAGAGCTTTTCTGGGGTGTGGAGTAGTACAGAAGGAGGGTCCACCTTGGACTGTGGGGAACAGTGGACCAGGGGTTCGGCAAGGAGTTTTCTGAGTCTGGATTGTGTCCTAATGAAACGGTATTAACCATCTTGACTCGATAATTTAAACATTTCTTGTCAGGCACTTTCAGGATACTATCCATAAAATTATATTTATTTCATAATAGGTTGATCCCAGACATCTTTTCAAATGTGCTTGCCATTGAATTTACACATTGCTTTATGTTCCTTCTTTGAATCTCAGAGTGAAACAAAATAGATAGGCAGCAAAAATGGGACGGGGAGACGGTGTCCACGGGCATTTCCCACTCCTGAGGTCTCCCAACCCTGTGCTGGCTTGTTAATTTCTCGCTATAGTCTGTCAAAAGAACGGAGATGTTATTTGACAGCCCACATATTTTTCTAAAGCCATATTTCTATACATTTCCCTGATTTCCAAAAATATGACTAATGTTATTCCGGTAGAGGTATTTTTCTCCCTGAAAATGGCAGTAACATAGTAAATGTTCTCTTGCCCACGTGCTACATGGAATCATGCTATCACGAGATATAAAGAAGGCAATCACAAGTCATCTTTCCTTAAGTGATACTTATCCTTCCCAAATAGCTCACTGGGGGCCGTGACAGGAATAAAATGCTTTCTATCTATACAAGTATTGTTTCTAAGGATGAAAGAGCCCTGAAACCCTGACTGGCATTCAAGTTGGAGGTACTGTGAATATGTGGAAAAATATAGGACGTTACACGCTGATACCACCAGTAAGAGTTCTGAAAGGCATGCTTGTAATGAAAGAGTTCCATTTGGAATAGCCCAGATTGCGGACTAAAATGGTCTCCATGTGGCAGAGGATATTTGTGAATGAAGTGCCTTTCAATGAGGAGAAATCAATTTTAACAGCTCATTTATTGACGAAACCAAGTCTAATCTCAGCAGTCAGAGTGCTTTCTTGGAACAAGGACTAGAGGATTCCTCTGTCTCACCTGAACAAATGAGAGAAGAAGCTTCTCATAAAAATGTTTATGACCCCTCTCCTCCTGGAGCTGGGATGAGCTAATACTTGATCATGAGTTAACAGGGGATTTGGGTGACTAGAGTGCCTACTAACATTTCCCACGCCTGCTGGATTCTGTGGAGTCAAGATTATTCAAATATGCCTAAAAATGAATCCTTGAATGGTCAAATCATAGATTCATCTAATGTCTTAATTCCACTAACCTTCTTTAACTCTACCCTTCGCTTTGGCTATGCTGGTTCAATTACCATCCCAACGCTGTGCCTGGCATTCCTCCGCCTCTAAGTCTGAACTTACACACAGCCAGGGTGATGGCAGACCCAGAGGTGTGTGGTGCACAACAGATGCAGTGGCCCTGTACAGGTCCCTCTTCCCTGGGACCGGGTACCTACAGGTCCCTCTTCCCTGGGACCGGGTACCTACTCCCCATCCTTCTCAGTTGAAGTCCTGCTCATCCTCCTGGCTTCAGCTTTATTTATTTGTTTGTTTGTTTGTTTATTTTTATTGAGGTATAGTTGATTTACAATATTTTGTTAGTTTCTGGTGTACAGCAAAGTGATTCAGTTTTATATATATATATGTATATATATTCTTTTTCATATTCTTTTCCATTATAGTTTATTACAAGATATTGAATATGGTTCCCTGTGCTATACAGTAGGACCTTGTTGCTTATCTATTTTATACATAGTATTTTGTATCTGCTAATCCCAAACTCTTAATTTATCCCTCCCCCCTTTCCCCTTTGGTAACCATAAGTTTGTTTTCTATGTCAGTAAGTCTGTTTTGCAAATAAGTTCATTTGTATCATTTTACTAGATTCCACGTATAAGTGATATCATATATTTGTCTTTCACTGTCTGACTTAATGCACTTAATATGATAATCTCTAGGTCCATCCATGGTACCGCAAATGGCAGCATTTCATTCTTTTTTTGTGGCGGAGTAATATTCCATTGTATGTATGAACCACATCTTCTTTATCCATTCATCTGTTGATGGACATTTAGGTTGTTTCCGTGTCTTGGGGCTATTGTAAATAGTGTTGTTGTGAACATTGGGGTGTATGTCTCTTTTCAAATTAGAATTTTCTCTGGGTATATGCCTAGGAGTGGGATTGCAGGATCACTGGCTTCAGCTTTTCTGTAAAGTCCTTCCTAACAAATCTAGCTGTACCTCATCTCTTGTGTCTGATTACCTCCGTCAGAACTGTGACACAGACCAAGTTCTGTTAGTTGTTAACAGGTGTCTGTTGAGAGTCACAAACTGATTGGAAGCACCAAGGCAGAGTCAGAATACCCCTTTCACTTCCCACTGCTCCACAGGCTTTCTTCACCTTAGTTACTGATACCAAGCCAAAAATGTAGACCTCATTCTTGCTCTCTCTCTATTTATGTCCTGTCTATATCCAGAGAGTAAATCCAGTCAGCTCTGTGATCAAAATCCATTTCTAGTCCTACTGTTTTACACCATCTCATTGGCTATCTCCCTAGACCAAGCCACCATCCTCTCTCACCTGGGTAGCTGCCATATCCCCCCAGATGGATTCCTGCTTTTACTCTTTTCCCTTGATAATCCACCTTTCACATAGCCTATATCCTCTCCTTCCACCCCTGCATAGTCTATATGTGACATTTCTTAGCTTCCTAGAATCTGAATCCCCCTGCCTACTTGGGCGAGAACACATCACTGTGTGAATCTTAGTGAGACACAAGACCATACCTCTTCCAGTGAGTTACTCTGAGCCCTGGTAGTGTTACCCAACACAAGTTCATGTGTTCAGTGCACAGTGAGGCCAAACAAACCAAAACGTCAGAGTTTGGAGCAGAGAAAGGTTTATTTCAGGGCTGTGCAAGGAGATGGGTAGCTCACGCCCAGAAAACCCTGAACGCCTCCAAGGGTTTCAGCAAAGCAGTTTTAAAGGCAAAGTTGAGGGAAGGACGTGGTTAGCTGTTGCAAACTTCTTAATGTCAGAATCCTTTCTTTTTGCAGCTGCCCATGTAGGTCAGGTCATGATGTTCCTGTAAACCTCAAATGAGACAAACGTTATTCTCTGTTCTGCAACTTTTTATCTCTATGTGAATGGACTCTTAAAGGTCAAAGCCTTGAGAATGGGCTCTCCTGTATATTTCTGGGTATAGGCAACATTCTTTTACAAACAGTGCACAGCCAGCATGGCTAAGCACAGGAAAAGGAGCAGATCTAATATGGAGTCAGATTTGTTCTTCCTGATTGCAGTAGTGGCTTACTTGCTTCCTCATTAGATGACTCAACCCATGTTCAACAGTGGACTATATTAAATGAGGTTGAGATGGGATGTACTTTGGTAAAATTAAAAATAAGAAATTCAAATTCCTCAGCATTAGAAATGCTGGAGTGAACTTACTCTTGTAAGTTGTCCTATTTTTTCACCCTCAAGAGTGCCTAGAAGACATTATTCATGAGGACTTTGGTAAAAAGGTACAATCATCTCTGAAAAACTTGTTAGTGCCTGTTTTCTATGAGCCCTACAGTTAACATACCTCTTTCCATGTGGTTAGAAGAATCCTGGGGTGACAGACATTAAGCAACAATGAGTAAGAGCTAGAGGCAAACTGAGAAAGGTGAGCATGACTGGCTTCAGGTTCCTCCTGGTGAGCAGAATGTGTTGACCAACAGGATATCCCAGGGATCGTAGTGAATCAATGATGGATCCTAACAGTGAGAGAGAGAGGCATTCCTTTAAGGTCCCACTTTATATTAAAACCCTATTTATATTAAGTAGACAACAAAATTCTAGGATGCATGAAGAAAGGTCTGAATTGAGGCACACTGAGAAAGTGAAAACCCCTCATTCTATTCCCAGAGCTGCGCTAGTGCTGGAGCCCTTGAAGTGAAGGGAAAGCACAGAATCCTTGAAGAATGTGCAATAAAATCCCAAGTAGGGCCATGAAACATCCTCCTAGGTTTTCTCAGAAAAGCAAGGGGCTGTTAATCCGGGTAACTATATATGAGACAAAGGAGATACCCAACCATTCCAGGGGTCATTAGACCTTGGATTGAGCTAATATTAATTTCTGGTACCCCAAATAATGCTGCTGTCTACCAAGCAAAGTGAGGAATTGCAGGGGGTCAGTAATTCAGTCAACAAATATGTATTGAACACCTAGTATGTGATAAGCGCTATTCTAAATGCAGGAAACACGGGGAATTTCCTGGTGGTCCAGTTGTTAGGACTCCATGCTTCCACTGCAGGGGGCACGGGTTTGATCTCTGGTCGGGGAACGAAGATCCCACAAGCCACATGGCATAGCCAAATAAATAAATAAATGCAGAAAATGCAGTGGTGAGCAAAATAGAGTCCTTAAGAAGCTTATATTATAATGGAAGAAAGAGGTAATAAATAAATAAGTTAATTTCAGGAGCTGATAGAAGCTCTGAAAAGGATAAGAGGGAAGATAATAAAGAGTGATTTGGGGCATTGCTAAGGAGTACTGTTTGAATTGTATCCTGAATTATGAGGAAGACATAGTCATGGAATAGAGTTCCAAACAAAGGAAACAGATGATCAAGGATCCTGAGATGGAAAAGTACGTCATTGTCTCCAGGGAGAAAAATAAGGCTAGTGTAGGTCGCAGTACATAGAAGATGAAGGAGATTAGGAAGAGTTGGTAGGAGAGGATTAGCAGGATCCGGAAGAAACTCGTAGTCTACGACCAGGAATTTGGATGTTATTGCACAGTCCTTATTTGAAAGCCATTGAAGGATTCGAAGTGGAAAAATGTTTGAGAATTTAAGGCGTGGGAGTGACGTGTTTTGATATCTGTTTGGAAAAACTACCCCCTCCATTCTGGTGTGTACTGTAGGTAGCCAAGGGTGGGAGAGTGAAAATTATTTAGCATCCTGTTACCTTAGTCAAAGAAGAGATGATAGTGGTACTGTATAGACAAGTGCTGTTGTAGCCACAGCTATTGAGTAATACAATCAGATTTGAGGTATATTTTGTAAGTAGATCTTACAGATGGATTAAATGTGGACATGGGAGTGGGATAAAAAATAACATTAAAGATTTTTATTCTGGGAAACTAGGTAGATGGTGGAAGCCTTGTGTGGGAAAGAGCAGGCTTGCCTGGTGGGGAGCAGAAATCAACTGTTCTCTATTATTAGTTTAAGATGCTTATTAGCATCCAAATGGAGATATGTAGTGGGAAAAGATAGAAGCCCAGGGGAGAAGTTCAGGCATATAGGTATATATGCGTGTATTCGTGCATAGAAAAGAGAGATGAGTGCCAATCAGAGCCCTGGACCACTGCCCTCGGTGATTAGAGATCTGAGGGAGAGGGAGAAGTCCTCAACGGAGGATAAAAAGCCATAGGTCAGGTGATAAATGGAGTTTTGATCCACGTCTGCCTCATCAGGACTCAGTGGAACCCTAAACCTACCCCTTGTGTTTACCCTGGTCCAACCACATCAAGTTAACAGGTAACATTGACAACTGACAAAAGCCATGCACACTGGCTCCCTGATCTGTGAAGGGAGGACCAAGTCAATATCCTCGGATGTCCTCTCTTCACCAACATAGTATTACAAGAGCAATCCTACATCTTTTAAGACTTGAAAAGTGCAGAGGTATGGTGATTTTTATTACATCCTCATTTCATGTTCCACTGTGGCTTGTTGATGGGTCTTGGAGAATCATAGTATATTATTGTTACATCAATCGAATGAAGGGTGACTCCAATTTCAATTGCTGTTTCAGATGTGTTTTCTTTACTGAAGTAAATGATTGCATTTCTGCAACCTGGAATATGGTATTAAGTTAAAGAATATTTTTTCTCGGTCTCGTTAAACAAAGAACACCAGAATTCGTTTGCTTTTATCTGGTAGAGTTTATAATACATTGTCACAATTTTGCCTCAGATTACTCTGACTCTGGGCCACATACGGTCCAGAAACAAATCGATCTTTTCTCCAGCCCACACAGCATCGTGCTGGTCCATTACATTTATAGTGTTTTGCTGCTGATACCTAGAAAACTGAAAGGATAGTTCTAGATGCCTCAGTAAGACACATGCTAACCAGAGGATCTGAGATAAATCCCTTGAAAAATCGGGCACAACCGCATTGGTGACATTATGGGGACTGCTAACTTCTAGGTGCTCCAGACAAAACTGTGCCTTGGGCTTCATATCACTAAGAGGGGCACCTCTTTGGGTTTTGGAGGTAACATAAACAACATTTGCATGTCCTGTTCTAATCCATTTACAAGGTGAATTGAAAGACTTGGGTGCAAACTAGAGCAAAATGTTGATCTGGTCAACGCAAGCTGGGAATGAGCTGTTTAACTATTCAATCCTCACGGCCTAGCAGAATTCTGGTGCTTTAAGCATCTTGGAAAATAGAAATACCACATGAAACACTGGCAACACCTAATGGGATATCACCAGAATTTTGGAGCAAAACAATGCCTTCTTTAGAAAATATTCTCCTTTTGAAAGAAAGCTTTCTTATACTGGGCTTTGGTATCACAAACTTCAAGCCACCATGTGATTCATGGTGCCGGTGATGGATTAAGGATTATCTGATTCCCCTTGCCATAAACTCAGACATCCCCAGAGAGCCTTCATCACATGGAAGCAATGTCTATGAGGCAGGGATCAAGCAGGTTGTGAGAGCACAAGTCAATTACATAAGCACGTGGCTCACATTCCCAGGGTAACTACTCCCCCCTCTCTGCCACACCCTCTTGAAGCTGCCCTATAACCTCCTAGGAGGTCCCCATGAAAAGATGGCTAAGAGGAATCAGTTTTAAGCCTGGTTTCCAGATGGCTCTGCTAAGTGTGAGTGTGCTAGTCCCACTGGAAAGGGACCGCTGTGTTATTACAGCTGCATTTATCACAGGTGGTCCTCAGGGGAGTGGAGAAAGGACATTTTTTTCCAGCACAAATAACTGAATAGAATATCTGAGAGCCACGCTGTCAGAAAGGAAAGAGAATGTGAGATCAGAAATCTAAACCAGCTTATGCTCAGGGCTTGGTTCATGGTAGGTCTATAGTCAGCTACACAGAAGGAAAAATGTTGCAGGACTTGTGAGGCAACGAGGTTTGGAGGGCAGCGTGCAGGTGGACCCACTGGAATGGGTCCAGAATGAGATATTCGTGTCTCATACTAATGCTCACCAAGAGGATTCCACGACAGAAATATGTCTCGGTTGTTAGATTTTTGAGAGGAGTATACTTGTGGGTATTAGTTAACCTCATTGCCCAAATATTTCAGGCTCTTGCATGGGTGACCATGGTGGCAGGGGTGAGACAGAGCATAGCTTCAACAACTTGGACATTTTGTCGGTAAAGTTTATCTGATACTGCCATCCCTAAGAGTCTCATTAGCATCAGTAAGCATTCCTGAAACCCGGATGTATCATATCCCTGGGCTGGGGGTGTGGGCAGCCAGTAGTAATCCAGTGGGAGGCTTTCCATCTTAAAGAGGAAAGTGTCATCATGGTCTAACGCACAACGTCACTTCTGATCCAGGAACTCACTTACAGACAAAAAAAAAAGCCTGGTGTTCCTTAGAGTTCCTAACATGTACCCCTATTACCTGCAAGCACCTGGGTTTGTAGGATGAAATGTCATCTCCTTGGAGAGGCTTCTCCTGACCACGCAAGTAACTATCTTATTACTCTGTTTTATCTTCCTTCCCCTATGCATTTCTATCCAGTTTAAAAAATCAGTTTCCCCATTAGAATGTAAACTAGATGAAATCGAACCAATTCACTCATTCATCGCTGTATCAGTAGCACCTAGAAGAGTCCTAGGAACAAAGTAAATGTTTAATAAATATTTGTTTAATGAGTAAGTAAATAAATTATTAATTAGAATGCATAGTTGGGACCCAAGACATATTTGATTAACTATTAGAAACTTAAGGCCCAAACTACTTAACAAACTAGTAAGGACACAATTTCCCTTTTTGAGCGGCTGATTTGGTTCCTGGTCAGGAAACTTAGAATTCTAGAAATTTTAATACCTGGGGAGAAATTTAAGAATAAATCAAATCTGCATTCATTCTCTGAGAGCCTGTTACCTGCAGACCATTATGCTAGATCGTAGGGAATATATTGATGGATGTAACATGACTCTGTACGCAAGGAATTTAAAATTGAGAAAACACGTAGAAAATAATAAATGACAGACAGAAATAAGACACTCAAGGAACTCTGTGTGTGTGTGTGTGTGTGTGTGTGTGTGTGCGCGCGCGCGTGCACACACACACAAAGAGGAAATAGCCGTTTATTCAGCTGAGCTGGGGAAATCGGAAAGGTTTTGTGGAAGAGCTAACCTACAAGCTAGCACTTGAAAACAGAGCAGGATTTCAGCAGGCAGGCAAATCTGGAGGAAAAGGTATGGGCCTGGAGAACAGGGGATCTAGAAAGTGCAGAGGGTTTGTTGGAGGTTTTGGGCGGATCCTTCCAGACGCTGGATGCCACACTCAGGTGGTTGACTTCATTGTGTAGCAGTGGGAAGAGAACAGCAAAGGTTCATGAGGAAGGGCATAGCACCTTCTGATCTGTGTTTTTGGCTACACATGGAGGGATAGATTAGTGAGGGAAGAGACTGGAGGTAAGGAAACCAATCAGGAGATTAATCTGGTGATCCAGGGCTGAAGTGAAGCCAGGGGACTGGAAACAGGCCCGTGGCAGAGGGGATGAAGTGAAGGGGATGAAGTGAAGGGGATGAAGTGAAGGGGGTGGATGCAGAGATATTAAGAGAGGTTTTGTAGCAGGATTTGACCAGGTGTTATATGTTGATGGGTTGAGAGGAAGCATCGTCTAAAATAACTTCTGTAGTTTCAGTCTAGGTGATTTGGAGGATGGAGGTGATGTCAAGTGATGGGAATACAGAATAAATCAGGGATCTGGTGGAGGAGAAACTCAATTCGGCTCTGTTGAGTTTGAAGATCAGTGCCGTTACCTATCTTCACATGCCAAGCTTGCATTTGAAAATTTGGGACGAAAGCTCAGGATGGAAGTCCAGTATGGTGATGCAGTTTTGAAGTGATATTTAAATATTGCCAAGAAGTTAAAGAGAGAAGAATGTCAGCACTTAACAACAAACAGGAAACGAGAAGGTAGATAAAGAAAATGATAGGTTTGCCCCAAACAACATGGCAAAGTAGAACTATGTATCATTGAGCTTCCCAGTCCTGTTTTCCATCTTTTTTCCCATGGTTCTTCCTCCTTTTTCCTTTTCATGCTTCAATTATAGCTGTCTTATCTTTCCTATGGGGAGGAAAGAAACTCAAAATACCAACTTGAACTTACAACTTTGATTAATGTAGTTTCCTACTCAAAAGCATTCATGGCTCGTGGCTGTTCATACACCAACATCCTGACTCTTTCTGTAGCATTCGGGGTTTCCCCGATGTGGCTACCCTCTTGCCTTTTACCCCAGGACAGTCAGATACCCGTAAGCTCCAGGCTGAGTTTCCTACTTCGGGGTCTTTTCTCCAGCTGCTCCCTGAGCCTGGCATTTCCTTCCTTTCCTTATCCAACCATTGCGGTCCACACACATGTCAAGGTTTTGAAACCTGCCCAGCTTTTTCGCACTCAAAATTCTCTCACCTGATGGACTCTTATTGAATCCTCTCTGCACTTCGGTCATAGCATTTGCCTCTGTGTTCTTTGCGGTTTACATGCCTTTGTCCCTCGGTAGCCTGTAGCTATAGGCTATAGCCTGAAACGTATTCCCTTTGTGCTTTATACTGGCTTTTTTGAGACTCTGAACACAGCAATGATTAGATGGATGTTTTGAAATGACAGAGGAGAGAAAAATAATTGCAGCAAAGCCCACTCTGTCTCTGTGTGTTCCCTTTCTTAGCCTGACTGATTTGATAAAATTATAGGAGACATCACTGAACTTTCATAAACAGGTGTAAAGGTCTCTGGTATTGCCTCATTCTCTTGGCTGATTACTTTCCGAAAAAGAAAGAAAAAAACCCACAAAACGTATGAGGTCTGGAACTGGAGAGGACTTCATTATTTTTAATGTCTCAGTAAAAGATCTTTTTTTTCCTCTCTCTACATTTACCAGACTAATCCCAATAATGTCTTTTAAACAATTAATTCTAGTTTCAAAAGCATACTACTCTGCAGTTTGTCCAGAATTAAGTGACCATTAGAAGCCATTAGCTTAGAAATGAGTGCCCTAATTACTTCTGAAAGTTAGCAATAAAAGACGAAAAAGAAGTCCAGATTTCAGACACATCAGCATGCTTGCAGTACTGGATGCATTTGTGTACCTTTCTGTCTTCCCACCATGCAAAGTGTTGGGCAGAGGAAAGCACTGGAGTGTTCTGACACCTGCCGATTTAATTTTGTATTAGGCAAACGTTTCTTCACCTTGTCCCAATTCTAGAGAATAAAATGTATGGAAAGCTATTAAGATGTGGACCGTTTACTCTAGACGAACTTTCAGGAACACCAGGAAGTTTGATGGCGTAGATGGGTACAGATGAGGCCTGTCCAATTGTGCAGCCATGGAGTTTGTTACAACTTAAAAGGAGTGTCCTAGGCACAATAGTTCTCTGCGGTAAGCATGTTGGTTTCAGCAGCAATGTCATGTCAATTTGCTCTCTGGGTTCAGAGTTCACAGCTGTTTGTGGAAGGCTGGTGGATATTCTGTTACTAAGTCTAGGTATAGTAGAGGTCCTAAGTTTCTAGCACATTCTCTTTTCGAGGCGGGGGTAGTTTTTGCCGCGAAGCCTGCTCAGGGGAGCTGTTCCGGGCTGCACTTGCATGGCTGATGGGACAGATTTCTCCCGGTGGAATAGTTCCACGCATCCTACGTGTGACCCGTTAGCACACGGCGGATGGGAGTGTTGGTAGCACTCACAGCCTTAATGTCTACTTTACAGACAATTACTTCCAGCTTCCACATCCTGCCCATGGAACCGCAGGCGTTCTCAAAGAAGGTTCTTGCACTGTGGGGCTGGAAGCTTCTTGGATTTACTGTTTCCCCCTTCCCCTCCGCTGGAGTGTAAGATCTTCATTGCTGTAACACTTAGGGGACCAGTATAGGATTATGAATGCTTTAGGGGGGCCGGGGAGCTCTTGGGTTCATTTAAACTGCTTTGCAAAGACTTTGAGGGTTAGGAACAGAAAGAAACAAATCGGTGATTTTTTTCCTTAGCTTTTGCTCCGAAAGAGAGCAGCCAACAGTCAGGCTAACCTGACTTTTCCACGACTCCTTGCTGATAAGGGGCCCTTTGAGGGTATCCTTGAATGAACTCACAGGCCAGTCTGCTCTGGGTTTTTTGGCCCCTTTCACTGAGTGGACAGTAGGAAGTTGAAACGGGGAGGTAGTCTAGCCTGGGGACCCTGGCTGTGCCCCTTCCTTGCTGTGGGATGTTAGACACCTTCCTTACCTGTAAAACCCATCAGAGTCTCAGTGTAGAAATTACATGAGATAATGTGGCTGGAGAATTTGGCATAGTGCTGAGCACGTAAGTCAACGAATGTCAGCCATTAACAAACTAACAGCAGAGGGAATTTGTGGTCCAGCTACCCGGAGTTTCACAAAGGAGAGACGTCCGTGCAAAGGAGGGAGCACAGAGAAACAGCATTGCTGTCTCCATATCACTGTTTTGTCAGGAGTCCAGACTTTCATCAAATGAAAGCATATTAACTTCAGCGCATCACTGTGGTCAGATGCTAGGCACCGTACCTGTCGGCCTGATGAAGTCTTTGATGTGGTTTATCCAGGTTGCATAGGTGCCCTACCTTTAATCATGGGAAGCCAATGACAGATAGTAACTCACAAGGCTCCCTTTCATCTCAAAGTATTCTTCTAGCATGATTTTAGAAGTAAATACCTAGGCATATTATTTTTGCCTTTTTACCAAATTAAAAGCAGGTGAAAGGATGCTATTTTGTTGCCTCTGCCATGAGAAGATGAGTTGCCCAGAGGGGAAAAAAAATATGCATTCTTCTTCAAACTTTATGTATTTCTCTGAACCCCAGTATTTTATGTAAGAGCTCAGGGCTAGGAAACCTGAAAGTTGTGGAAACCTTAGGCATCACACCCTGGAAACTTGTTCCCACTCCTTCAAGAAAGGTCATCAAATGCAAGAAGGTTATGAATTCATCATGCATTAATCATTTAGCCCCACCAGGGGCTTTTCTGTTCCTTGCCTTATCTGTCACTGAAAAAAAAATTCACAAGATCTACATTATTCCATTTATTTTATGGTTATAAATAATCAAATACAATTTGCGACTCTGTGGTTTGTAACGCATTCAGATGCACTGAGAACATGATGGAAAAGAACAGGCTTGGTTTGTGCTGGAGGTCTGACTTCCCCGGGGAGTTGCCCCTCATTGAGGAGGAGAGCTCAGTTATGTTGGAGGGACCTCGCCGGAGACCCAGGGGAAAGAAGGTCTCCTCTCCTGAGGCACGTCCCAGGCAGCACCCTTGGGTGATGCGCTGCAGAGCTGCAGGATGGAAGAAGGATCACAATTTCAAACATGGAAATCTTTTGAGTCATCTTGGCTAGAGATTTCTTTAAATCTCCAAATCCTTCCATGCAAAAAAGAAAGAGAGGGTGAGAACTCGAAACTGAAGATTGTTGCTGTGAATTGGTAGTGACAACAATATGGTCACGGTCTGTTTTTCACAGTTCGGTTCACACTTATTTCAGGGCTGGGGGAAAACGTGTTCTTGAAATAAATCGGAAACTCATTCAGGGATTGCGAGCGGGAGATCTTAATGGAGATGTTTTTTCTTTCAAAATTGTGAGCTTTATTCAGGGTCCAGCCTCCCTGCCTGCCTGCTTGCCCGAGATCCTCCAGCAAACTAGAGGCGGATGCTTATTCTCTCTGGCTTTTCCCAGGACCAACTTCCAAACATCTTCCCACCTGCCCTGTTGGCTGGAGCAGCGGGTTCTGATTAAGTCATTGCACACTCCGGCTGTCTCTTCTGGCGACAGAGCCATGGCTGCGGAGATTTCCGAGCCTATGACAGCCTATTCCTGAGTCCCCATCCCTGGCACCGGGCTGCTCTGCTTCTGGCACTCAGCCCCTGCTGTGAGTTCACGGGCTTTGTTCAGACGGCATTCACATGAGCAAGTGAGCGACCCAAGGAAACTGTCTCCCTGGTTAAAGCATTAGTAAAGTTTAAGGGTCCCTACACCTGACCTCTATCAGGGTGTAGGGACAGCACTAAATCCTTGCTATGACAGGTACTGACTACCCTGGTCAGATGAACAAGGTCAAGATTAGAGCGGGTCTTCTGACTCTGCGGACCTTGCTCCAGGGGAGAAGAGAGTCTTGGACCCTGGCTCCTCTATTCCGCTACAACCCTTGAATTGGCTGGTCCTCTTGGTACCTTGTGCTTTGATTAGACGCCACGGGTGTCCTGTCCCAGGACATGGGGGACCAGTAGAGTCCGACTCAAACCTCTCTCTGTCAGTATCTGCGGGATTGAGCTTTACCTGTACTGGGGAGGTGAGGCCCCATGAGGCCACCGTCAGAAATTGCTCCTCTCAGCTTTTTCTCATCCCTTTCCCCAATCTGGGCCCTGAGATCTAGCACCGTGAGCATCTAACCCAAAAAGTAATGTAAATACGATATTTAAATATTCTTGCCTGCAATCTTGTGAAGCCAATCTCCATTTCACCTCCCTCCCCTGACGCTTGGCCCCTGAGGTCTGGGATGCTCACAGATGCCGCCAAACAGCCCCCACCCCGCACCTATCCATCCAGCTCCGCTGGCTGGGGACGCGATTGAAGGCGCGCTGAGGTTCCAGCCTGTCATGTTTCAGATCTACCGAGTCCCAGGAGTGATGGGTTCTACGCCCTCCCTCAGCCTCTGCCGCTAACCCTCGCCTGCAGAGGACTCCAGGCGGCCATGAAGTGTGGCTTGGGGCAGATGTCACCCTGTCCTGTTCTCAGGTGCTTCTGTCCAAATCAATAAAACAACGACATTAGCAAAAAAAAAACCTCTCCTTTCATTTAAAAGCACAGCACCCTCCTGCATAATGATTTATGTTGTTGGATACTGATGGGTCACCAGTCCTCTTGTTCTAGAAACAGCCAAAATAGAAGCCCCAGGGGCTTGGCTAGGACTCCCTGTTACAGACAATGCCCACAGCACAGGGCAGAGATCGCCAGACTCCTTAAAAAGACTCAGCCAGCCCGCTCCTGTCTCTGGGTGTCTGTTATGAACTGAATTGGGCTCCCGTCAAATTCTTATTTGAAGCCCTAACCCCTAGTGTGACTGTCTTGGGAGATGGGTCCTTTGAGGAGATAATTAAGGCTCCATGAGATCGTAAGGGTGGGGCGCAGATCCGATAGCACTGGTGTCCTCAGAAGGAGAGGAAGTGACGCCAGAGGTCTCTGTCCTCGTTCCCACACAGAGGGAAGCCATGTGGAAAGAGGGGCAGCCATCCTAAGCCAGGAGGAGAGGCCCCAGCAGACACCAACCCTGACAGAACCTTGACCTTGGACACCCAGCCTGCAGAACTGTGAGAAGGTAAGTTTGTGTTGTTTAAGCCCCTACTCTGTGGTATCTTGAGAGGTACCCTCAAGCCTAGCTGTCTGTGTGGTGATCGGTGGGGAGGGCAGGTCTGAGCCCCCTGGCAGGTGTGTGCCCTCCCTTACACCAGGTTTGTGGCAAGAGAACTAGAGAAACAATAACCCTGTGCTGTTGTCCTGTGACTCGTCCCTCTCAGGTGGCTTTCATGCACCACGTTTCATTCGGTTCTCATAATACCTTTATGACCTGTTGTCGGTGTCCGGGCGTTTTATTGCCTTTTTACAGCTGGTGAAACTGAGGTATTAAACAGGCTACATAATTTATGTAATTTGTCTGAGATCGCCCCGAGGGTTGGTGTTCCGGGCCCACTGCAGCCTGATGCAGTATTCTTTTCACTATGCAGAGCATCTCCAAGTGGATGAGGCTGAGGGACTTCTGCTGGGCTGGTGAAAATGTCAGTTCTTTCGTGATTTTCAGCATCTGTATGACGGCCAAGGGGCCCAGTTCCCAGGTGTGGAGTAGCTGGAGAGCAGCTATGAGGGAGCCCAGCAGGGTCCTTTTATGAGACGGAGGACAAGATGGAAACTGCAGAAATTGGCAACCGTGATGCCAAAAGACAAGCCTGGGGCAACCCAGTGGAGGCTGGACTGGGAAGCATGGGCGGGCGAAGCGTCAGGCGCGAGCTGGGGACATCCTGCGATGTGTCCTCCCGGCTGTCGGCTGCTCTGGAAGCTTCTACGCTGTGTGTCCCTGCTATGACGGCTGAGCTTTCATTCTATGAGTCCCCATCAGAAGGATGGGGGCAGCACCCTTTGAGACCTGATGGTCTTACCTACAGACTCCCGGGGTGACCCCTCCGCATGTGTCCCCGGGGGCGTAGGACCACTGGACCTCTCTGCTCAGCCCCCCTAAATCCCCTGCAGGTAGGATGCTTCCTGCCCACACGTCCCTGACAGAAGCCGGACACCCCTGGGAGCACCTCATTTTCTAAACAGCTTTTACGTAGGTGGCCGGAGTTGCAAGGAATTATGCTCCAGATTCACCGGGGCTCTTCTCCAACTTGAGAAGGAAACTGCTCAGATGGGCTTTATTTTCCCTCTGATAATCCGGCTTTTTCAGGGCTTGCTTCCTTCCTGCTAAAGCAGTGGTTGAAATCAGAGACTCGGGAATCCAACTGCCTGGGATTGAATCCAGCTCTGAAACTGGCTTGTGTGAGCTTGAGCAAGTTACTTAATCTCCCTCCTCCAGAATTTTCCTCATCTGTAAAATAAGGGTAAAAGTAGCACTTAGGGTTTATGTAATGATTACATAGCCTGATATGTAAAGTGCTTAGAACAGGGCCTGGTATATGGAAAGTGCTATGTAAGTGTTAGCTACCATTATTATCATATCGGTATTATTTATCCACTAGTTACGGCTGAGATGAATCTTGCTTGATGCGTGTAGAACTTGTTCTTATATAATTAATTTTTCTAGATATTAGTCAATGACATGCATTGGGATTATTTTCAAGTTTATGCTCTTACACTTGGTCCTTCCAATTTTAATTTTGTTACCTTCCTTCTTAGTTACCCATTAATTTATATAATTTTTAAAATTACTCCCTTTATATTCTTTCCTCCTATATTATTTTCCAAATACCAAGTTGATGGGATTTATTCCAGTGACAACCCTGTTATCTCTGGTCCTCTTCGGAACTCCTGCTACATTTCATACCCATCACATGTCCATTGTCACCCAGCTATGTTGATGTTCTCAGGGCCAAGGTTTTTATATCTTATACCTTTTCTGAGTCCTGCCCAGTGTTTTGCATGCATTAGATACTCAGAAATTAAGTGGGGATTAATTTGTTCCCATCCTATTCCTATTTGCCCATTACCTTCCCAGGTCTAAAATGTTTCTCTCTCACAATTGTGAAGTCTATTGTACTGATACTTAATATATTTCATATACACCTGATGAAACTAAAACTCACCCAACAAGAGATATGTGCATCATGTTACTTTACTTCTTGAGGTTGGTAGCTACTTCAGCTAAGCCCCTCTCTCCTTTTAAGCTGGCCACCAGCATTCCCATCTCTCACCTAGAAAACAAACTTCCTGAGAGCCAGAATCCTGTGGGGCTTGTGTGCTGATGGGTCTCTGGTACTAAGAATAACAGAGCAGGGCTTCCCTGGTGGTGCAGTGGTTGAGAGTCTGCCTGCCAATGCAGGGGACACGGGTTTGAGCCCTGGTCCGGGAAGATCCCACATGCCGCGGAGCAGCTGGGCCCGTGAGCCACAATTACTGAGCCTGCGCGTCTGGAGCCCGTGCTCCGCAACAAGAGAGGCCGCGATAGTGAGAGGCTCGCACACCGTGATGAAGAGTGGCCCCCGCTCGCCGCAACTGGAGAAAGCCCTCGCACAGAAACGAAGACCCAACACAGCCAAAAATAAATTAAAAAAAAAAACAAAAAAAAACTTTAAAAGGCATTGCTCTTTCATAGTGAATAAAAAAAAAAAAAGAATAACAGAGCAGCTCTCAGCTGCTTAGCTATCAGCTGCTGCCCTTGCTTCCTTGCTGACACAGCCCTAATTTTGACTGCTTCAGAAAAGGCTAGCCCTCAACCTGGCCCAGAGGATGTGCTGTAATCATTTTAAGTCAATCCTAGGTTTTCCTATTCTTGTTGCTAGTGGTTGGTTTAGGAATGGGCATGTTCTATGCTTTTGTGACTCTTGTCCTTGCCCCTAGAAAAGGGCAATGTGATGCCTGGATTTGTGGCAGCCATCTTGGCATCATGAGGGGAGTCAACTCAAGACCACAAGCTAAGATCCACTGATGGCAGAGTGGGAAGAAGAAAGATTCTGGGGACTTAACAACACTGTTGAGCTACTACTGATTAACCAACCTTGGAACCAACCTATCTGCCAACTTCTTATGAGAGATAATGCATGTCTGTGGTTGTTCAAGCCACTTTTAATTGGGTCTTCATCTTCCACAACTGAAAGCATCCTGATCCAGGAGACATACCATAAATATTTGTTAACTTACTGACTGATGAAACCTTCCTTAAGTCATGTCATATTGGTGAACTAAAGCTCTAAATGTTGACCAGTAGTGGCAGCAAATTCTGGTAGGAATAAAAAAAAAAAAACATTATTAAAGCACTCAGGTAAATGGAATGTTTTTTATGTTGTTTTAAGTCTTGACTTTGGTGGTGAGGTTGATGGGTGAGGAAATTCTGAACCCTGGAAAAATCACATTAAGAGAAAATTTTGAAAAACTTTTTATTGTCACTCTTTGGTTGAATTATAGATTTAAATTGGCCAGTGCTCAAAATACTGCACTTAACTAAGGTGGCCCCAAAAGGTGAGCTTTTGCTCTGGCTGGTGCTGAGGCAGAATGTGGACTTGAGCACCAGTCTGTGGCCGAGGGCTGCTGAGACCCCTGGTCACTTCCAGAGCTGCCACTCATGGAACTATGTGACAGGTACCATTAATGGGGATGTATTCCATCAGGTGCCTTTGGGACCATTTGCAGCCCAGAGAAGCAGCCCATTTTTATTCTCTTTCCATATTCTCAGGTGTTCCTTACCTGCCTGCATAACCTGCATGAGTTTGGAGGACCACAGCACTGTCCCAAGAAGGAAAGCAGGACCTGATATAAGGCAGAGCGTTTGCTTCAGTCTGTTCTGGTCAACAGAAGGACCTCTGGTGATCGGTCAGTTGGATGCTCTACTGCCTCACCTGGAGCACTGCAGGGACCTCACGTCTCTCAGACTTTCTAGTTTTGCCTTCTTCCAGCCTATGCCCTACGCGGGTACCCAGAGCTGATGGCGTCACTTCTCTGCTTACAGTCCTTTAGTGGCACCTCATCCTCTACAGATACGTGCGAGCTCCTTGGTCTGTCATGTGAGGCCCGGCTCCCTCTGGACTCTGCCCTCCTCTCCAGCCTCTTCTCTCCCTCTCGTCTCCCATAGAAAAAAACCTACCCACATCAAACTCCCTGTAGCTTCTAAAGCATGGCGCATTCCTGGTACCTCCTCAGCGCCCTTCCCCACACTCTCTGGACTCCCTCTCCACCTTGCCCTCCCTGCACACTTCACCTCCCTTTTTGAGACACGTCTCTGATGTACCCTGGGAAGCCTTCCCGGATCCCCTGGTGCAGCGTTAGAGTCGCCCTTTCCTCTGCTCTTCCTCCTCCTCAGCACCACATCACACCCATCACCCGGTCATTGGCTGCTTTCTCGCCCCCTCCCACCGCCGCACTACCTTCTGAGCACCTCGTGGTCAGGACTTGGTCCTGCCCATCTTTGTCACCCGTGTCCAGGGCTTAGCACACACTAAGTGCAGACCAGTCACTTTTTGGTTCGAATTGAAGTAAATCAAAGTGAAACAAAAGAGTAGGAAGAAACACCTGCAGCAATTTCTGAGGCGAACAGGTTTGTTGTAGGTATCTTCTCTTTGTCAGGATCCTGGGAACTGAGAAAATGAACCAGACATTAACTCCTTTGCCGGTGAGTGCCTAGGAGTAGATACGGAACAGAGAGAGAATTGGGGAGGTTGAGGCAGCAGGTACAGAGAAGCACCACTGAAGGACCCCAAAATAATCCCCCGCACTGTCACTCTCTCATGTTTTGTCCTCATTCAGACTCTTAAAATATTTACTCAAGTTTACAGTTACTTATTAAAGCTTAGATAGGTTAATTCTTTTCATTTCATACTCTCTTTATTTCAGAATTTAGAGACAGACCTATGGGGCCATGAAATTGCACAATCTCCTAAGGATTCTAAGTCCTTGACTCATTGTGAGACCAGAACATTCCTTATTCTTTTACGTAGGGTTTCCTCCATCCCCATCTGGGAAATTATCATCTGCTTCTGATAGCTCTCCCCAACTTCCTTTGTGAATGAAAGGGCAAAGCTTTGACTCAATAATTTTAGCAATATCTAACTCCCCTGTTGATGAATAAATCATTTTCTGCTTTCTTTTGGGGAATTCCCTCTCTCCTTTGGTCACCTATCATTCAGTACACGTCCTGGCCTTTCAGGAACTTTCTCAGGAATGTAATTCGGGTTTATCATAGACAGAGAGATGTACCTGGAGTCCAGAAAGGTGGTCCCCCAAGGATCCTGCGGATCAAATCCTTCCCCAGTATTTTTTCCAGCGGATTGACAGGATCTTTCTCACTCCTCCGTTGCCACTGTAAGAGGAAAACTGGTCACTCCTTTGTGGGGAAGGGGAAACACCCAGTTACTGAGAAATTCGAATGAGATTTATTTGTTTGCATTCCTCTCTTCATGGCAACCGATTATGTTCACTTCTGCAGTTTTTGGAAGCTGGATAAATTGAGGTAGCTTACAGCAACTTTGTTTTCCAAACCCATAGGTTTTGAGAAAATTATACATTCCCTTTTGCTGGGTTACCATGGCTGAACTCAGAAAGTATAATCAGAAAGATTATATTTTATATAGAAATATTTGTATTAGAGCGTAATAGAAGAATGTACAGCTAATAGAAGAGGTGACAGGTAATTATTTTTTGCTTGAGCTGCATGGGATGGAGTTTATCTCGGAGATGACTGGGGACATATACAGCTGCCTGGTGTGGATACAATTGAAAAGGTCTGTGGAATGTCCAGTAACTCTGTGCCCTTGGCATCTTTAGGAAAGCTACACCCACACACTTCAGTTTCTTTAACGTTTTACAAAAGAGTTTTACCAGTTTCCTTTGTTGACTTGGTTTCCAGATAGTAGGGGAAAAAAAATAAAAGAAAGAAATGGGAATGATGAACAGTTGTCATGTGCTTTAGCTCTCAGGCATGAAATTGGGGCTCAAGCCAGAGGAGTGAGTTTTCTTTGGGTCCAGGCCAGCAAAATGAAACCCCAAGAACTCGGTCTTTGGATATGTCATTACCTAACAAGCCAAAGGAAATGGATGACATGATGCTGACTAAAAGAGATGAATTCTGGTCTATAATTTATGTGAGCATCAACTAACAGTTAAAAATACTGATTAGTATCAGTATCAAATTGTCCAATCTCAGTATCAAATGAGAACAGAGACGCAATGCACACAGATTCTGCGCAGTAATAAGGAGTTTGGTCTAGATACCCCGGCGATGATCATTAATTTTGCTATGTTTTGATTTAGTGTTTGCGTTAATGTATTCTAGTATGTCTAAGGATATGAAAGTAACACCTGGTGTGCTCTGTGCAAATGCTTCTCCGCTTCAGGAAGAAAGCCAAAGGGGACACACAGCTGAACCCGAAGCATCGTTATAAACAGGCTCCAGGGAATCAACTCCTCAGATTTCCAAGAATAAAACAAAGTTAGAGAAAATATACAAATATAGGAGCCTTCCTTGTTTGCAAGACAGACCTTTATGGAAATATTATGCTCAGAAGTTTGTTTTGGGGCAGTTTGTAAACCAAACTCGGTTTTCATGGCATAGCTTCATAGCTTTGTTTGCGTGCAAATGTGCGTGCATGCACGCACACACACACACACACACACACACTCACACACACACACACTCACACACACACACGCACACACACAATTCACAACTAGAGGCAATAAGGCCAATTAAAAAAATAC
Source organism: Balaenoptera musculus (assembly GCF_009873245.2). NCBI lineage: Eukaryota > Metazoa > Chordata > Mammalia > Artiodactyla > Balaenopteridae > Balaenoptera > Balaenoptera musculus. Next base: position 17,306,124 of record NC_045786.1, on the reverse strand, counting down.
TCATGTCCAGGGATTTAATTTTGCTGATTTAGCAAGACTGTTAAAAGGTGGCTATTCGTTCTAGATTATTCCTGCCAGTGCCGGGCACACTGTTGACTTCATACTCCTTGAGGCAATTACTTCAGTGCTCAGCGCCTCTGAGATCAGCGTTCCTTTCTCTTGTGTAATTGAGAGCTGGCAACTCACATGTTTAGCTTATTATATAAAGTCTCCAAGAAGAACAGACAAGGCAAGAAGCAACTCTTGCCTCGGAAGACCTAGAAGCACAGATTTCTAGAGAAAAGCTGCTAGATTACTGGAAATGTATGATATTTCCTAGATCTGTGCAAATCTAATAATGGAAGATAAACTGACTTTTTGGATTTTCTTGTACAAAAATATCCAAAATCCATTTCATCCTTTTATTCCATTTTTACTTAAAAAAAAACTTAGCAGCTGAGTTTCATTCAAGTCTAGCTTGCCCCTGCCACCCCTGTTCAAATCCATCGCCAAGGAGAGGAGAACTAATTACACTCTCCCATGTTCATGGCTATGTTCATCTTACACCCTTATTGGCAATCCTGTTGGACATTTCTAAGGTGTAATATGAGTAAGAGAGAGCTCACCATTTTTCCCCCTGAGGTCTAGAGGGGCAAATGGTTCCTATCTGCCATGATCCCAGGGCTAGGAGGTCCCACTAGCAACCTCTGCCTTCACCTGGAAGGGAAAGGTGAGAATAGGCAATCCATGAATTCAATATACACTGAAAAGACATTTTTGGCTCAACCAGAGTGCTGAGTATTCAGCCGGAGTTCTCAGGTGTGGTAGGAAAATGCAGTGGGCTGTTGAGCTTACATTCTGGCTGATTAATACACTGCTAAATGCTCTTTGGAGCTCTGCCAGGAGAAATATAAACAGCAAAAGAACTTAACTCTGTAAGTATCTGTCTTTTTGCCAAATCGTATGAGGAAAATGTGTTTAAGAAAAAAAAAAAGAGAGGAGGATGTATTTTTATTACATGTATGCTCATAAGACCCCAGCTCTGTAAAACCCATTAAAAACAACATGAAGTATTTAAAATCAGCAGCAATCACCTTGGTTGGTTACTAATTTAGAAGATTAAAAACAGTCTGAATGGAAGATAAAGGTACATTAATAAACACGGATTCCAAATCCTTGGTGATTACTTGCCGGTCTATTCAGAGAGGGGGCTCAACATCTCAAGGAAAATCGTCAGCATGTAAGTGAGGAGGAGGCTTTGATACTTGACAATGACCCTGGGAAGTGGAGAGGGTTGTTTAACAGTCACTTGCAGAGCCCTAAGAACTGTCAGTATTGGTTTTAAGGTCTCTGGCATGCACTGGTGCAGGGGCAGGGCAAGTTTTCAAGCTAAATATGCCTCACCACGAGGGCCTTCCCAGTGGTAGGGGAAATGCTCTGTTTATTCCACACCTGTTTGGGATTGTAACTCAGCTCCTGGAACCCAAGAAAGTTCTCACACCAACGTGGAGTAAAATCACCATCATCACCAATCCCCAGGGCCAGTGTTTACTCTGTACCACACTCCATTCTGAGTGTTTACAAACACCTTTAATCTTCCCAACAGTCTCAGCTAGACACTCTCATTATCCCCACTGGGTAAAGGAGGAAACTGAGGCTAGGAGAGGTCTAGTAGCTTGTGGAAGAAGTTCTCACAGCCAGTCCATGGTGGAGATAAGACATGGACCCAGCTGGTCAGCTTTCAAAACCAGAACCAGCATCCTGAGAGTGGGGCTGGGCAGGCACCTAGCGCTGTTTTAACATATCGAGGTCTTGTCCTTTGGGGAGCTCCAGTTGACGGGATCTCCTGTTGTTTGTCCTCTCCCCAAATGAATAATCTTGGAGGGGAAAAAAATCTCAAGCCAATAGAACCTTTTAAATCTATGTTGTCAGTGAAATAAGATGGTGGCTGCATAATAAATATAAATAAAAATGGAAAGTGGAAAAACAGAAGATGGCGAGCTGTGGTCAGCGCTAAGGGCTAGATGCCCTAGTATATCCATGTTTATGTGTGTAAAACGCACCAGGGTCTCGGCGTCAGCAGATGTCCAAATGTTCCACTGGGGGATGTGACTGAAGGGTAGATAAAGGTGAAGGAATCACAAAGGCAGAAATGGAACCAACAAAGGCTGCACTTTCATCCATTTTTATGCCCCAAAGCCCCTGCAGGGTAAGGCCCCTTCCTCAGTGAGTGGCTCGTGGCCACAGTGACTCTCCTTGTGGTGCATGGTGGTGGGAAAGTCCATTTGATGAAAACCCACAGGCATATACGCCTCTTGCCACTGAAGGACCCCTGGACATTTAAGGGTTACGAACCAGGTTAACTCTTCGAACACTCCTAGGCCACTGCACCTCAGGCAGGCCTGCCCTGCCCCAAGGGGAGAAGATCACGGAAGCGTCCATGAGGCTGAGCTGAAGAGCACAGACTTGGGCACCCCCAGCGTGCGTCCCTCTACCTGCCTCCATGCTGCTCTTACCTTCCAGATGCCATTCAGACATTTGCAAACCAATTTTATGAGAAAGCCTTAGACTTTCCTTTGTGCTTTAGTTTCTTTTAATTTGTCTTTCTAAGTAGGTCGATTTCCAAATACAAATTGTCAGGCAAAGAAAAATTGCTTTCCAAAGCGAGGCCCTCCGTCTCTGGGGCAGCAAGGCGTCCTAACAGCCCCTCTAGGCTCCCATAAAACCTCCCGGTTGTCGTGCTCCAGTGACCCAGGTGTTCCCTCCAGAGGCTGCCCCGTCCCCATGACAACCCCTTGCACTCCTGCTTTGAGTCCTGCAGCTTCACACCTGGACATGTCTTTAATAGCTGCTTCAGACTGATGCCTCTTCTGGACCGTTTGCGGGCTCTCGGGCACAGCTTTCTCCTGGAGGCTGTCTCTGGCTCAGCCTCGATGTCTACCCACTGACACCCAGGCCCCGAGACACCAACCCAGCAGGTGCTGCTCTGGGAGGGAAGTTGGAAAAAAAAAGCACATCAAGGTCAGTTTTCATTTTCTTTACATGAGCTAAGACGCCAGCATTTATCAACAGGAAGAAGCTTCTGGAAATCATCTTGGAATCATTGATAAAAGCCCAGGGTATTGTTAGAAAGCTTTGTCTTGGCTTTTAGTGGCCTCTGCCCTTCACTCACTAGCTCACTGGGCACCTTCTCTGGAATCACCCTTACACATCTCATGCCCCCAGATGCTTGCACTTTCCCTTCTGCGCATATCAGTGGTATCGGAGAACAATCTAGCCATCCTTCAGTGGTCCTCCCCAAACCTCAATCCAATGTTAACATCCAACCCAAAGGTAAGAAGTTTTCTAGAACTGAGAGGTCAGTAAAAATATTCTGTTATATCAACTGATAACCTTTAAAATTTTGGTTTCAAATAAGTTCAGCCAAATCTATCCAAAATATGCTAGAGGGTGGGGACCCATTCTGGGGGTAGTTCCTGTAAGGAAGTGAGACCCAGGTATTCTGTGTGGTTATGATTTGGGTTGCACAGGGGCGGAGCAAGTGAGCAGGCGATAAGCTGCTTCTCCTAAGGTAGGTGATGTCAGTGGCCTTGTTTACACATGGTGAAGTCTCAGACATTTTTAACTATCAAGTCTAGGAAGGTGTCCTGTGATCCAGTGAAAGCCTGCTTCAGGGACTCCAGAACGCGGTGTAAACTCCACTGCAAAGACTCACGTTGATGGAAAGAGCTACAGGGATGGAGGCTAAATCTGGACCAAGGACAGTTGGGCATTACCTCATTTAGTTCCCGCACCAGCCCGATGTTTGCCAGCTCCATTCGCAGAGGAAGGAACTGAGGAGGGTCCACTAGGTGAGGTGACCTGGTTGAGCTCTTTTCTCTTGCTTCAAAGCCCCAGCGCTCCCACTGCCTCCCACTCAGGTTGGAAATCCACTCAGACGCCTTTTCTCACTTTGCATGTTAGAGGATTGACAATTCTCATCTGAGACCAAAGAAAACGCTATCACAAGGCCTCCTTGACCATGTGCCTTGGGTGGGAAACGCAGAACCTAGCGCTGGGCCCTTAGGAAGTAGAGTGGTTGGTTGTTTCCATTTCCATCTTGAAGTGTTTCGGCTGCTCAGCACCTGCCCACCCTGCCTAGCCCAAGGAAGTCCCCCATTGCCTGCACTTTGAGTGGGAGATGGTGCCCTCTACAGAAAGCAGAGATAAGGTGGCAGGCCATCCCTTTCCCTGTCCCCGAAGGCCAAGCTTTAAGTGCATGTGTGGCCTTGGTCTGGTTGGTTAGAATTCCCTGCCAGGGATGCTGAAATAATGCTAGTGTCACATGACAAATGTGGATGGGAACTTTCGTGGTAGAGAGAGGGTGGCCAGGGGCAGCAGCAGCTTCCTAGACAGACTGTTTCTGCCGAGAGGCACTTCCGGTGCTTCCTGGGTCGTGGATTTCCCGAGCTGCCCTAGTTCCCATCCTCCAAGTCTCTCCTTCAGCAACCCTCTGCCCCAGGAGCCTCCAGACACTTCCACTGAATCCCCTCCTGGCTTTTTTTTCTTAAGAGCCACTTTTTCTGTCGCAGAACCAAGAGGCAGCTTTCTTTTCCGTGCTGGTGCTGTCTTCCAGCTCACCAGAGACAAGAGACAGCCCAGAAGGAAATCTCACTCCTTGACTCCTGGGTTTGGGCCCCCAGGTGGCAGAGTTCGGGTTTAACTCCTGGGTTTTGAAGTACAATATTGCTTTGTAGATGCCACCTGGCCTTTTAAACTTGATTTTGTCCAAATAAGAAAATTATATCAAAAGGGAAAATGTTTGCTTTTGACATTCTCAAGTGACAAAATGAAACTTCAAATTTCAAAAAGTCCCACCATATAGAATTTGAATAAAAAGTCAAAGTACATATGACAAGCCTTTGGTGAACCCAATTCCCCCTATTTTGCGTGAATTTCAATATTCTGGCATTGCCTTAAGTCCCTTTTTACCCTCAGATAGCAAGTTTAAGAAATGACTCTTCTTAATTTTTTGTAAGTTAACTCACATCAAGAAAATGTGATTTGATGGGTTATTTTTCTATCTAATATCCAGCTCTCTCCTCATGGTTTGAAAGAGCCTGTCACAATTCCCAAGTGTGAATGCTAAACCAGCCATGAAGAGAGGCACTGCCTAGGGCTACAGCAAGCTAAACTAATGAGAGCCAAGATCAGGCTAAGAAGGAAACATACACACACACACAGCACATAGGCACATACACACATATGGGTATACATGCCTTCACGCACATATGTGCAAATATAATAGATGTATCTGAAAAATTCTTTTTATTCCCGTGCTTTTTTTTTTTTTTTGAAGAGTCTTAATGGAACTCTAAATCGGAAGCAAGTTGGTACAACTTCTGCATTAAGCAAATGAAATGTCTTCAAATGTTTAAAAACCTCTGATGGAAGTCTGGCTCCTTCAATTTTAAGGAGTAGCTGTCTTCTTCTAGAAGTCACCGGACTGGAAATGAAGAAGCTGAGTCCCTGACCAGGTTCTGTGAAACATCTTATCTCCGATGACTTGGTAGAACTGGGCTTGTTTCGTTACAAGGGAAAGGAAGGGTTGGGGTCTATAATGAACTTTCTAGTTCTAAAAATTTTGTGTCTGTAATTAATAAATATATACTAAATGTGAATTCTCCTGATGTTGCTGTTCGTGTCCCTGCCTGTTCTTTCTTGGATGTCAGAGGGGCCGTGCACGCTCATGAGACGTTTCCTGCATCCCCGCAGCTGTGGCTCGGGGCACGGGGCTGTGGGTAGGGATTTTGGGTGGTGGATGATGCCACTGGGGTCTGAGCCAGGGAGCCCAGAGTCCCTGCCTCCCACGCCATTGAAGTATTCTTCTGTGCGTGAGGTCGCTCACTCACCCCTTAAAACGTTAACATTCCATACATCGACATGGAAAATTGCGAACACTAAGACCCGAAACAAAGCGCATCATTCAGGATATCAACAAGGAACAGATGGCTCACTTGAATTAGGAAATTTCAAAGGCTGGTTCACAAAGGGACTCTTTATGAAAATGTAGGGAAGCACAAAGGAATATTGCAGTAACCTGGGGTTAATAGCAGCAGAGAAGCCACCATGACTAAGGCTGGGGAGACGACGGGAGGGAGTGATGTCTGGAATTCTTAAGCCACTAATAGCGGAGACCTTCCGGAGAGGGGCAGGGACGTTGGCTTGAGCAATGCAAATAGGCCATCGCAATATCTCAGAAATGAGGCTGAGGGCAGTAAATAACCTGAGCTCCTCTCCTCCCTCCCTGCCTTCCGCCAAGTCTGGAGTCGGGGAGTCCATTGACGAATCCATATCCATCAGCCTTCTGGGGCAGGAAGGAGGGTGGAGAAGACAGAGTGTGGGTCTGGAGGATCAAAGCGAAGGCATCCGTCACACAAAGAAAACAAATAAACACACCCTAGGGACAAAAATGGCCTCAGACTCTTTCAGGAGGTAACTGAAATCACCTTAAATCACTAGCTGCATAAAAGCAATCACATATTTGTTTAGCCTTTTCTTATAGGCACTTGGGAAGCAGTCCCTGAGAACCGGGAGGAAAAAAGGTTACCCTGTGAGCATGAAACGCTGACACTGACATCTAAAGGATGAGCATGGAGACAAGTAAAAGGGGACCAGATGACTTCCTGGTCCGCAGGACGAGGAAATAACCAGTGAGCATGTGTGCATCTATGAAGCAACATGCTTGTCAGCAATCCGTGTGGGTGGGTCTTGGAGGCAAGATATCGGTGATGCTTATTTCAACACCGAATGGGAGAGAGTGCTCAGGCCAGAGGAAGGGACCAGTCTGACCCCGGCTTGGATCCTCAGCGTGTTGCAGACAGGGACACACGTGGAGTCACCGCCTGTGCCCAGGAAACCCCTTTGTCTGGAGTGCACCACCGCATGGCTGTGGTCAGTTCCCTCTCCCCCCGGCGGGGTGGGTCTGCATCTTGTGCTGCCCATCAGATTTCAAGTCTGCGAAGCTGAGGTCCAGCACGTGGACCTGGGCCCTCCTGAGGCTCTGGGGGAGCCCAGCTGCCATTGCCCTTGAACCTTTGGGAACGTCCACCTGCTTCCTGTCTAATGCCACTTCCATGAGTGCCCTCTCCTCCGCTCTTCACGACAGCCCTCTGAGCATGAGTGTATTGTCCTTTTTCAATGGAGACAAACCGAAGTTCCTAGAAGGGAAGCAGATAGACGAAGGTTACATAACCAGTGGGCTGCAGAGTAAAAATTTAATGTCACTAGTTGCGATGGCTTAAGTGAATTAAGAAATGAGTATGTACTAGGCATTTTTCTAAGTGTTTTATAGCATGAACTCATCTATTTCTTAACTCTGTGAATGAGATTATTATCATCCTGGCTTAGCATGTGAGGAAAATGCAGCCAGGCGATTAAGTAGCTGGCCCAAGGTCACCCAGCTACTCAGGTGAGTCTTCAACTCCAGGCGGTCTGAGTCCAGAGGTCAGCTCTTAACCACAAGTGCAGAGCCCGAGGGGCCAGCCGGAGGGAGGGAAGACGGGTAGGGGGCAAGTCAGTTTGGGCCAAGGCAACTGTTAAGGGTTTAATGAGCTCAGATGTTAATTGCAGATCTTAACTAATCGTTTACTTTCTAACTCTGAGTTAAATACTGCTTCCTTGTCTTTCAGATTATCTGAGGATCTAAGTCCAGCCCTTGTTACCCACTGGAATGAACAACAAGGAGGTTCAAAAGGTTAAGTTACTAAAAACAAAAACCTTGGTGTTTTGCTTTGTTTGGTTTGGGGATCCCGAATGTCTATTTCCAGTATTTATGGAACCAGGAAGTGCTAATGTAACAGGAATGTGACAGGCAGAGTCATTTGATACCAAAGAAATCAGGAAGTGCTGGAAACTTGAAAAAAGGTGGTTATTGCAACATTTCGACTTGACTTTTTCCCCAGTTCAAATAAAGTGTTGGTTTGTCAGAGGTTTTTGCCAATGATGCGTTTAACTTTTACCTGGGTTGTGGCTTGGCCAGATGGCAGAGGCTTCTAGCTCGTGTTGAGGTCATGGACAGTGTTTCACTGTCCTTTTTTCTGAAGCAACTCCACAAAAGGGCACTATTTTGTTTTTTCATTTCACAGCTAAGAACTACACGAGTGAGGCTGTAAAGTATTGCAGAATAGAATACCTCCTAAACGGCATCCTCACGTGTTACCATCGAACACGTTGGCCACTGGCCACATATGACAATTTAAATTTAAACTGATTAAAATTAATACAAGAATTCAGTTCAGTGGTTGCACTAGCTCAGTAGCTCCTGTGGCTGGTGTTGACTAGTGCCTGCTGCATGGGACCAGGCGGTGCAAGATGTTTCCCTCGTCACAGAAGGCGCTGCTGGAGAGCCACGCAGAGCCTGATCTCAACTGGGAAAAAGAGGCAAAACGTTAAAGGGGGGTTGAGAGGGGGCTTCCCTGGAAGGGACCCCTTTCCTGGACTCATGACTGGAATGGCAATATGTCAGGGAGCGAGGTGGCTCAGGTAGACTCCAGATGTCGTACTTGGGAAGGCAGAATATGTCTATCCCATGCTCTGGCTCTGCTTCTCTCTTCTTGTTCTCTGCAATATGACTGATGTTAGAGCCTTAATCAACTGCACAACAGGAGCCAAGGAAAGGCCTCTGGGCCACGGCTGATGTGAACTTGCAGTGGTGATGGCGACGGCGGTGGTGGTGATGGTAGTAGAAGAGACTCCCAAGGAAAGCTGAAACTTGGGCGAAGGGCCGGGAGGACCCTCAGCCTTTCCCCTTGCCTGGAAATTCCCTTCACAAGTGGAACCAGGAGATTCTGGATTTCATTCCTTTATTGGGATGTGTGCTCTCTTCGTAAGAAGCCACATCGCCAGCATCTCTGAAGCTCTCTGCCTCTATTAGGTCAAAATGGACTCAGGGTAATTCCTATAGAGCAATGATTCTCTCAACTTTGTCCATACATTGGAATCATCTGGCATCTTTTGAAGCCCCCGGTGCTTGGACTGCACCAGACTACTGATTCTCTCAACTTTGTCCATACATTAGAATCATCTGGCATCTTTTGAAGCCCCCGGTGCTTGGACTGCACCAGACTACTGGGTACAAGTCTCTGGGGTGGATGCCAGGCATCACTCCCCGGGTGAGTGTAACGTGCAGCTGAGGTTGAGAAGTCGAGCTTGCTCTGGGGAATCCCTTTTATTCACAGAACGGAGTGACTTAAACACATATGCCACAGCCTTTTCTCCTTCCCTCAGTTTGACAATAATAGGAAGGCCTTTAATTAACATTAAGAAGATCTGTCTTCTCTTAGGTACCACCTAGGAAATTGTGGTTGTAGCTTCACTTAAACATGACCTCTTCTTTTTTACTGGAGTTGCCATATGTTACGGCATATAGTGTTTTATCTCCTATATCTATATAAAGTAGAAAATAGGATACAAAAATCCTAGGGCTATTTACTTTGTGAGTCCTAGATTTTATGTCTTGCTTCAACATTTTTATTTCCAGATAAACAGGAATCTTGATAAATATTATCAATGTAGAATAAAGAACTTATTTATCTTTGTGTAAAAAAAAACAAAACAAAAGAAGATCTGTCTTGACAGCAGTGCGGTGAAGTAGAAAGAACTCTGAATCAGGAGCCAGGATATCAGAGTTTAGTCCAAGCTCTTCCCCAAAGAGTGATGATCTGATGCACCAAGCCTCACCTGCGGGTGCTGTAACCTGAAGGTATCGGACTCGAAGGGTTCTAAACCCCCTCACGTTGCGCACTTTGTGCCAAAGATGGTACTAAGTGCTCTGTTCTGTGAGTGTGGAGATGATGGCCCTTTGATGATACAGCTGTGGACCCAGTAAGCACTTGGGGATAAGGAAACCTTTTCTCCTTTGATGTTCCCAGGTGTCTGGAGCAATGCTTCCTTGTGTGTTGTAGGCACTTACTAGTGCTGGATGGATGACCATTCACTTTATTCTTCCCCAAGGTATTGATGAGTCCATTTTACACAGGGAATGAGCAGTCTTGTCATAAGGCAGTTAGATTCAGGGCTTCTCCAGGACAGCCAGATAGCTACCTCTCTGCCACCCCTGTCCCACCTGACTGGAAGAGTCTGAGTGGCCATGTGACATACAGGACAGTGCTTGGGAATAGGACCTAGGATGCTGCACATGGGTTGAACTTGGCCACGATGTACACTGGGACTCCCAATATGCTGCCTTCCCTCATCAGACCAGCACAAGGACTAGGTATAGCTGAGCCTCCAGTTAAAAGCAGCAGAACCTGCAGCTCTTCAGGAATGACCCAGGAGACTGAGATGCTCATCTCTATCTGCTGCATGACCTTGGGTGCAAAACAATATCTTTGTACATCAGTATTCTTAGCTTTAAAATAAGCTGCTGGGGCCATGTGATTCTAAGATCCTTTCCAAATCCAGAACCATCTGAAAGAACGTTTTCTTTGGAAAGCAATCCTTGTTATTACTCATTGCCCTCTTCTTTTCAAGGTGCTTGACAATAGATTTTGTGATTATTTCCTGTCTTTTCCCCTAACTTCCTATGTAGAGAAGTTAGAAGTCCAGGCTTTTTCAGGGTCATTTCTTTCTCCCTTTAGAGGAAGAATCTGAATTGTTCCATTCCTGCTTCGGTCAAATTGTTTACCCTTCAAAAAAATCGTTAAAATGATAGCTGATGATCCTGAAATTACTCTGGGTGTGTTCTTAAGTGTTTGTAGTTCAAGTTCTCAGGGCCTGGAATGGATTTTAACTGTTTCTCTTATTTTGCTTCATTTTCCTTTCTTCTATTCCCAGGTTTCCCTGTGTATAGACTGAAATAGAATAGCCTGACTTTCTGGACATTTGCCAACAATTTTTCCCATCCTTTCATCCAGAGGTTCTCAGTGCGTGGTCCCCTGACCTGCAGCATCAGCGTTACCTGGGCACTTGTTAGAAATGCAAATTATCAGGTAGTCCTGACCACAGAATAATCAGTCCATGTTTTAACCAGCCTTGAGGCGATTCTGATGTGTGCTAAATTTGAGAATTTGAGAACTACTGCTAATAAAAGACAACATTTTCTCTTACCCTTCTCATTCTTCATGTATTTCTCTATTTCCTTATATAATACATTAAAAGACTCTGAGATTGTTTCTCTAAATCTTTTGAAAATGGAGTTTTACTTTCTGCATTGACTTTTCTTATTCTGGCCCTAAAAGACCTATTAATTTCTCTTCTTCTTTATTGAATGGCTTAGTTTCCTCTTTATCCGGCTTTTGCAAAGAATAAGTTTATCACCTGGCATGAATTAAATGAAATGCAAACAAATTGGTGGTTGACGAATATTTTTATAAACCTCTAGAGCCTTGCTACTCCAAGCTCGTTGATTCTGCAAAATCTCTGTCTCCACCCCAGCTCCACTGAATCAGATTCTGTATCCTAACAAGATATCCAGGTGATTTGTCTACAAATAAAAGTTTGTGATGCACTGCTCTAGAAGACTGTCTCAGACCTTAAATGTTATTTCAGAAGTTGGAGTAAAGTCACTTGAAAATTTTAGCCAAGCAGTCAAATCTTATCTCCAAGGTAATACAGTTGGCCCTCCATATCTGTGGGTTCCAAATCTGGATATTCAACCAACTACAGATAGAAAATATTCAGAAATTTCTAGAAAATTCCAAAAAGCAAAAGTTGAATTTGCCATGTGCCAGCAACTATTTACATAGCACTTACATTGGATTAGGTATTATAAGTCATCTAGAGATGATTTAAAGTATACTGTAGTATGCACATTTGTTATATGGAAATACTATGCCATTATATATAAGGCACTTGAGCATCCCTGGATTTTGGTATCCATGAGGGTCCTGGAACCAATCTCCCACGAATACTGAGGGATGACTATATATCATTATATTTGGTAGCATGAGCTTTATGATGATGACAATGAAGGAAAAGTATACTTAATCTGAAATAAATGGATTACACCCATAGTAATCAATAAAAAAGGTTTTCATTTTTCTATATAGGATTGTACTAACCTGGGGAAAAAAATCACAGAGAAGAACATGTAGGTGTAGGTAAGGGAAAGATAATTAGAAAGAATGTGCCAGGGTTATGATATAAAAGACCACTCAGCCAAGGAAATGGCATAGATAAAGTCACTGTAAAGAGTTTAAAAGTGGTTCTAGAGGCAGATCTGGCTCCAGGGAGGTGCAATGTCTTGATCATATTAGTCCTGCTGTGTATTTGCTGAGCAGATCCTAAATGTTGGGCACACCGTTCATTGCCAAGCACTTCACCAGCATTATCTCACATAACGCCCACAGCAACCACTGAGATAGTACTGTTACTATCCCTATTATATAAGGGAGGAACCTGAAGATTGGAGGTTATAACTAAATATGGGTTTTCATTCCAGATAGTTTTAATTGCTCTTACTGTTTTAATGTGGGTAACATTGGTGATAGTAGCAGGTAAAATCTCAAGTCTCAATGACTTATAAAAAATTCATTCTTACTTATGTTAAGTTCAAAAAAGGTGTTCCTGATTAATGGGAGGCTCTTTTTCAAACACAGCCTCAGTAAACCAGCTTCCTTCATTCTTTTATCTCTGCTGTATTCCACATTTGGCTTCCAGGACCCTCCGGCATCTGCATCACACCAGTGGAAGAAGAAAGAGCGTGGGGATTGGGTGAGGGGGACCTTTTAATGGGTCGGACTAGAATGGCATGAATTACTTCCATTCACATTCCATTGGCTTGAACTTCAAGGGAGGCTGGGAAGCGTGGTCAGTCCCAGAAAGAAGCTACCTGCCTGAGTTCAGGCAAGGAAATTATCCTTGACAACTTCCATGTCTCCATTTGTAAAGGAGAATAATTATACTTGCATCATCAGGAGGTTGTTAGAATTAAATTACCTAACCATGGCAGTTATTACCGCAACATGGGGCTCATAAAGCCTTGCTTTTCCTAGCTGATAATTTCCTGGTCCAGAAGATACAGTCTACTTCAGACTTGTCCTGATCTTACTGAGGATGAAGATATGACAGAGACATTGGAATTAAGTGAAAGTCTCATCCAGGAGTCCAGAGGAGCAAGGAAATTAAATATTCAGCAGTTAGACATAAACACTGGACTTTAGGAAAGCAGATTTCAAAGACTTCAAAGGAAATATGTTATAGCCTCCTGGTTACAGACTATAAACGTGAATGTGGTTCATCAGGAGGGAAGGATCTAAGAGAAAAGCAAACTCTGACAACACAACCACACATGACTACACCGAGGAAGAAAAAGAGATGCAGAGACGAGAGGGAACTTTGCTGCTTTTTACAGTGTTCTCTGATAAAAGGGCATGTACAAAATATGGGATACACTCCATAAAATTATCAAGGAGCATCATGTGCCAGGAAAAGCTGAAACCGAAGGCAACAGAAACAACTTTTCCTTCTGTTTAGAGGAGAGGCAGAAAGGAACCAGGCAGGCCCTGACTGGAGCAGATGGTGTGAAGTTCACAGCTGTCAGAGGGAACAGAGTCTCCCAGCCCCGCTTTGCTTCCTTGTTCTCCTTCAAGAACTGGAAAGGATAGAAATCTAGTTGGTCAAGGAGATCATCTAACCTTTAAAATGGGTCCAGACCCCTAGGCTTAGGTGGATTTTACCCCAGGGCTTATGAGAATTTATAGATTGAGAGTCCGGATGCTGGAGCTGGTCAAACAAACACCCTGATTTTCAAAAAGCAGAGAAAAGGAGGTAACGGCAACCCCAGTTTGGTAAGCTTAATAGAGACCCACAGCAACCCCAGAAATAGATGATTTACGTGAGGGCTTGCGAGTACTTTGAGAACAAGCGGAATGTCTGAGAAGCAGCATGGTTTCGCCACATCAAACCCAGCTCGCTCCCCCTTGGAGGGGGCAACGTGACACAGTCTTAACGTAAATTGGTTTCAGCAAAGAATTTAACAAAGTTAGTGCAGTGCTTGGCACAGAATAGGTGCTCAATTAATCTTTGTTGAATTAATGCATGAACAAGATCCTTAGGAAGAAGATAAATAAACAGTGATTTAGATCATGAAGTTAGGTGGAATTGTGCAGTTTGAACAATGGATCTATATTTACATAGAGGAAGGCCTTTATCAGGGTTTTAATCTTAGCTCTGTGTGGGCCTGGACTTGGCCTTGGAATGGGCACAAATGAAGACATAGAAGATAAATATGTCAAATCTAGGAAGGATGTGCCCAATTTAAGGAAGTGGTAGCTGCACAGTTCCCTGAAGAGGTTATCTCAGCTGCAGTATTGAAAGCTGCAAACCACATGAAGAGGACCATTAGCAAACTAGAAAGTGTCCAAGCAGACAGCGGCGAGGATGAGAACATGGAAATCAGGCCATAAAAGAAATACAAGGGACAAGAGTTGCTTAGTCTGGATGGAGTAGATTGGAGGTAAGGAGTGACATTCGTTACTCTCCATATGTTCTCAAGTCAGTGGAGGGCAGGTCCATGACGGCCACATCAGCTATTGTAGGGATTCCCGTCTTATTTCAATACACAGAGAACTTATAAAAGAATGAGGAGTCACCCCAAAGTAGTGATCTCTCTCTGCTCTGAATGGCCATCTTTCAGCGATGTTTAATAGATCATCCCAGCTGTGGGATGAGAAGGGGAACTAAATAACCCTAAAACTTCTCAAACCCAAAGCCAAGATGGTCCTAGATCCCCCTCTGACTCTTCGTTCTCCTTCCTGATGAAAAGCTGAGGTGCTCGGGGTGCAGCAGCCGGTTGCACGGGGAAGCCAGGGCTGCTGGCTCGCTGCTCTGCCTGCCTTGGCTGCCGGGCTGGGAGGAGATGCACACATGTGTCACTTCCATAACGCATGCCGCCTCCAAGGAAGAGACACCTCTGACAGCTGGCCAAGGAAGATCCCTGATGTCAACTGTCAAAGCACCCAATATTCTGGGTTTGCGAGTTGGGGGTGGGCATGAGATTTCACTGCAGCAATAAGAGAGCAGACAGTGTGTTCAAAACTAAACCACCCTTGAGTAAGTCACTTAAGTCTATATGATACTAAGAGTTCTCCTGGGAAAGCCAATGTAATTATCACTGAGGTGATAGTTACAATGAATGGCACATTATTAGCGTAGTGATAAATATTGTAAACTTTGTGTTTGGTTTGGATACCCCGGGGGCTGTCCTACTTTTCTATTTATTTCCTCTTTAACCACAATAAATAATCTTCTTAATTCATCACTCCCTCCTATTGCTAAAGTCTCTTTTTGGAGGGGGATAAAAATCAGAAAATTTGGGAATTGGGGAGCTCTGAACGAATGCTTCTGAAACAAAATGTCAATATAGATTTCATAGATTTCTCAAACAGAACCCAAACATTGAACCTGAAGCTGATGCAAATAGGTAGTGATGTGAGATTCTTACTTGTACCGTGTATCAGGGTCTATCTCAGCACACCATTAAAAGGCAGCAGTGAAAAATTTCAGGATCACTGCACTGCACTCTACATGTAATTAAAAGCATTTTGACTCTACTTCTTTGCAGGTTTTTCTTTTATACTTTTAACTCCAATATTTACCTCAAGCCATTGACCATAACATGAGATCCTAGAGGGTAGGGATAAATTTTTAGTCATTCTTCTGTCCCCTACATGGCCTGGTGCAGTACCTAGCTCATAGGCACTTAATAATTATTTGCTGAATAAATGGACAAATGAGTGAATAAATGACATTTTATTCAAACAAGTTGAACTATAAATGATCTCCAAAAGAATCAGAGAAACTCAGTGGTTAAATGACTAGTAAAGATTTTTGGTTCTTCAATCCCCTCTACACCATCTCTACCAAGCACTTTTTATTTTGAGATACTCACTGCCACTCTCAGCACTTAGCTCCAGCTTTGGACAGAATGAACGACTTTGGACGACTTTGTGTAAAATTCTTCTTTATATTGATTCAGTGTGGCTCCCTGGAGTTTCCACTCAGAGTGTTCATGGCCCCATCCTTGGGGCTGTACACAAGGATTCTCATCCTCTGCAACTTTACTTGCCTCCATAAAATCAAAGACTGTTATTATGAAACCCATATACTATCGTTTTCCAAGTAAATAATCCAGGTTCTCCATCCATGACAGATCTTTCACAAGTACCCTCTAGATCACGTTGCATGCTTCAGTTGGTCTTGAAGAGAAATGGCCAGAATGAACTCCCAGATTCCAGGAGCAGAGGAGGACCTTCCAATACTCCTCCTAATTCCTTATTCTGGCTGCTTTCTTCCTTTTAGTGTGGCCTCAGACCACTTTCTTACTCAAGGCAACCTCTTTGGGCTCTTGGTTTATGTGAAGCTTACTCTCAACGTCGAAACCTTTTATCGTGTTGCTGGTTAATTAAGTCACGTCTTCTTCATACCATATTGTTCAGGTTATTTATTTTTGAACACAGATGGAATATTTCACATTTATCTCTGCTTTATTTCATCTTGTGAGATTTGGCTTATCGTATCATTCTGACAAGAACTTATTGAGTTGGTTCCATAATCCCACCTTTTTCTATCCTTCTAAACTTTGTGTGAGCTGCAGAGCAAATAAAGCCACCTTCTATGTCTTCATCTAAGTCTACCTTCCAGGACATGACAATGGCTTTTGAGTCTCTTTCCCCTTTCAAATCATTTGGCTGGAATATATGAAGCCATCTTTATTTTTATTCTGTACTCACATTCCTTGCCTGCTGTTATTTCATATGTCCCAGTTATCTGTAGATGTAGTGACCTGAAACAATCAGCATTTTATTGATGCTGACTGATGATGGCTCAGGAATTTGGACAGGGCACAGCAAGGTGGCTTGTCTCCGCTCTGTGATGTTTGGGGTCTCAGCTGGGAAGATGTGAATGGCTGCCAGTGACTCAAAAAGCTGGGAGCTGAAATCATCTGGAAGCTTCCTCACTCACACGCCAGGCACATGGGCTCAGCTGCGGCCGTCCCCTGAGCACTGACATGTGGCATCTCCACGTGGCTCTGGCTTCTCACAGCATGGGGCTGGGTCCAAGAAGAAGCATCCGGAGAGAGAATGTTCCTAGAGAACCATAGGGGAAGCTGCCTAGTCTTCTCTGACCCAGCCTCACAAGTCACAAAACATCTTTTACTCTACAGGTTGCCCAGATTCAAGGGAAGAGCCCCCCCACCCCCACCCGCCTATCAGTGGAATAATGTCAAAGAAGTTGAGGTCATTCTTTTAAAAACATATCTGACTGGCATCTGATTGACAACTTTCCAAATCTATCAAGTCTTATAAAATGAGAGTACATTTTTGTTAAGGCTTTCTTCAGAGAGGGAAAGCGAGGATGAACACAGAAATGGCCTACGCATTTGTAACGCTCGACCCATACGGAGCTTCTGTTTGTTTTAGCATGTCGGCTTTGGAGGCATGTCTAAAGATCAGTGGAACACTGAAAAGCATTGGATTTGGTGGGTTGAGTGTATTATAATGGCACATGATAGTCAAGGCCCTAATGAATCATGCATATAATTTCTGCACTTCATCAATGTCTTCTTCATAAATAGTCTGACTCTTGACCCTGAACATGGCCGCTGGTGCCGAGTTGCTGTTGAAGCCAGAGCTCCAGCTCATGGAGCATTGCAGGAGGGGGTGTCCTGCTCCGACCCAGGAGAGCTGAGGGCTCATGGCACTCGGCCTTCTCTGAAGTTCTCACAACCCTCAGGATTAAATTCCGTGGGAAGGAAACCATCAAGATCAAGGGGTGTCTTCTTCCACTTTACAGGTAGCTCAGGATAAGTCAACCAGGAAAGGAAAATACAGGGGAAAAAGATGAAGAATGAAGGGGAAGGTTTCATATGATTCTTACAGGAAACCAGTAGCATTGGTAAAGTGACATGATAAAGGCATTGAAAACTTTTTTAAACTAAATTTTAACCTAAATAATCTAAGCCAGATTTCATGTGTTTTATCATCACATGAAACTACTGTTCAGAAACCTTGTTCTCAGGGGAGTCTGAACGTCGGCCACAGTGGGACAGTTTGGAAGACAAGCTCCAAGAGGCCATGGGATTTGCCTGTTGGGACAGCGAAAAGACAGCGTCATCTTCTACTGACCTCTTTTTGAGATCAAATGAGGATCATGGTGGATTGTGGGTTGGCCAGCTCAACTGGCCAAACCTCAGAAATGTGCCTGATTAAATTTCTGGATGTAAAATCATTGTCATTTTCCTCCCGGCGTTTGTTATGTTTCAGTCCTCAGTGCTACCTAGTAACTTCTAGACAAACATTCCCCTTGGAGCATACGTTTGAGGGGGAAGGCGTATGTTCCTCAGGAGTTTTGTGATGACATCATTTAGGATTCCAAGCGCTCCCTTTAAGAGAGTCAAGCTTTAGCAGACCATTTTAATTAAAGTTCTCTAGACAGGAGGCAGAGAAACAAGAATGGCTGGAATGAATATAACCTGCAAGGAGCAGTGGGAAAAAAAAAGCCCATGTGGAGAAGTAGAGTTCTACTACACGTTTTCCGGAAAGCAAATCAATATGTAGTCCACAAACAAAGCACGGGCTGGCCAAAGATAAAGTTAAAAATATCACATCCAGAGGCTGGAGGCATAGGTTTATTTGAAAAATACATCTTTATTGCCTTACAAATTCACTTTAAACAAGAGGTTTGGTTTGTTTTCCACTGAAGGACATGCTGATTATTGTCCTGCGGTTTTCAATTAATAAGTTCACAGTTAACAGTTTTTAAGTACACTGAATCATGTAAATTTCTGTATCTCAGAGGCTAATTTATTTGTTTATTTTGGTGTAGCAGGCACCACATGAATCTGGCTTTGAAATCAATTCCTAGTAAAGCAGATGATTTTTGCAGGGCAGACAATATGTAATGAAGACCCTCAAACCTCACACCCTGAGCCACTGCATCTAGAGTGGGATTCACGCTGCCACCGTAGCTGAAAGGGGGAAGAACCCTGTGTTCATAACCCCACTGATAGAGCCAGAGGACTGAGACCTGTTTCTAGGTGACTGCCTGTGACTCACTGCTATCTTTTATTTATGATTACACAATTTTTTCTTTGAGAGCTCTTAATGTATTCACAGACACACAAACACAAGGATCATTAAGTTACAAGCTGGGTTTATTTACCATTTGCAGCTAGCTCAGATGGTATTGCTCTACTGAACAGGATTTGAATTTTAAGATTATACACCAGCATTTCCAGGTCTCCTGTACCCTGTTCCATACCCAGGTATTCTCAGGGAATCTTACTCTGACTTTAGGAAGCTGATTCTCCATAGAATGCATTAGGATTAAGGAGGGATCCTTTTTAAAGATCAGATGTTGAAAAAGTTTCTCAGAGAAGTAATAGGAAATGACTTAGGGGGAGGTGATGCAGATAAAGAGAGGGAAGGGTTATGAAGAGGGAAAGCAAATGGAGAGAAGACACAGAAAGGAATTTTAGAAAGTTCTGACACTCTTTCAAAAAAAAAAAACAAAAACAAAAACTCATAACGATGATCTGTTCCTTTGCAATGAATCAGCGTGTGAGCATTTCAATCAGTGAAATGCACAGACCTTGAAGTAAAACTGACACAAAATCATTGAGAGATACAATTGAGTAAAACGTCCCCAGCTAATTTGAAAATTTCAATACACTCTCTAAATTGCTGGCAACCAAAAGAAACCTCACAGCCATGCAAACTGGAATTTTCTTTTCCTGTGAGTTTATGTGGCTGGTGTAATGGCATGTCTGAATGTATATGCTGGCCTTGAACATGTTGATCTTGGAGACTTTTCTTATGTAACTTATTAATGTTAACATTTTCTCCCAACGCAATATGAGCTACCATAAGCATTTGAGTCCTAAAGCAGCTTGATTCCTTCATATTTAGTGTTCCATGAACATGATGAGGAGAGCCCATTTTTGTCCTTCCCCAGAGCTGTCATTTAAAGCAACCCTCACCTTACACATGTTTACCCCATCTGTCCCCCTTCAAGTCTGCCTTTGTTCTGCAGCAGAAAAAAAAGTGGGCAAAATGGAGATGAAAAACACAGAAACCACCATAGATTGAAAAATATTTGAATCATGCCCTTAAAAGTGGTTTAATTTGGGATTCTTGGAAAAATAAAATTCAGATGTAAATAAGCTAAGCACAAGTGGATCTTGTTTCAAGACGGGGACTAGTTTTTCCAAAAAGCTGGACACTCTCCATGTTGCTCCCAACCCTCGGGTCCACGATGCAGTAGAGTTAATGCCTCTTAGAAAATGAGGCCTGGGGAGTCGGTCATTCTTCTTGCTGCAGGTCACAGGGCTCCAGCACACAAAGTTCGCCATCATGGTTTGGATAGCAGGGCACACCATTCTGATTTCTAAGCAGAGGTTGTATAATCTGCACTAGGACGTCATATTTCTTCAATTAAAATACACCAGAACCAACGTGAAACCAGTCACAGCACTCTTTAGTTACTTCTACCCCAAGTTCCAGCTGTCTGGTAGAAAAAAGACTGAAGAGAACGATTTGGTTCAATAGACCAATACTGGCAAGGAATTTGGAAGGTAAAAGGAATGCCTTTCAGAGTCTTTGAATTTAGTGCTCAAGAAATGGAAATTCACTGAGAGTGTGGGTTATGGCTGCTCTTGATCCACTCAGCACAGGTGAATTGCTGACGCATGAATCGTGACACAACAGCCTCTTTGTGATGACCTGCGAGGGAAGGCACTTAGCTCACGCTCACGTCGATTTGCTCTGCGTGTCCCGTCTTGAGAATCCCTACAACAGTGTCCACTGTGGAAGTGGGGGCTGATTACGTCACCTGCCAATTAGTCCTTTTACACAGGTTACCTGCTCATGTTCCATAAGCCAAGACCCAGCTGCCTATGGGCAAAGTGTCGGTGGCTCAATCCACCTGGATGACATTAAACTCACAATCCAGAATTGCCAGCTCTGTGTGTTAAGAGATTCACAGATCCATTCTAAGCAAATATTTGTGATGTGAAATTTCAAATTCTCTTGTCATGTTATTTAATTAACGACGACCATCTAGAGGAGATTCTGAGTCGAGATTTGGAGTAGTTTCCTGTGGTATAGTTTTCAGTGCCATCATTTGCTATTTGGTGAGTGGCTAGATCATTACTGAACCCGTTAAGGGGGGTAAGCACTTCCCAAGAACTCAGTAGTGATGTCCAGGTAGGGCAGAAGAGGGGGCACATATGAGTACTCAAGGTTACTTTTTTAAAAGTCTTTATTGAATTTGTTACAATATTGCTTCTGATTAATGTTTTGGTTTTTGGCCGTGAAGCCTGTGGGATCTTAGCTCCGCAACCAGGGATCGAACCCACATCCCCTGAATTGGAAGGCGAAGTCTTAACCACTGCACCACCAGGGAAGTCCCCGCAAGGTTATTTTTAATTCAAAACAATCTAGGGGAATAATCGGCTCTTTGGGTAACTTTAGAGTAAAAAACTGATTTCTGGTACATACTGGGCGAGATTAACGGGAATAAATGAGTTTGGTATTTTTGCAAGGACAAAAAGGACTTTCAGAATCTTGTGGGCTTCAGGATGCAGGATTAGGTGCTCTTTGGCAGTTGAGAAGATGAAGACTGCGCCAGACACTCTGAGAGATAAAGAATCCAAGATACAACCGATAGGTAGGCTTAGAAGGCTAGAAAAAGTAGGAATCAGACAGGCCTACTCTTAGATAATAACGTGGGCTGCCAGGTTCATGACCGGGTCTAGCCTGGATGGTCTCGAAATAGCTCTCCCTTCTGAGAGTCTAGGATTACAAAATGGTAAACAAAATGGGGATTAAAAAAATACCTAATAAAAATATTATACAAAAGCGCTGTGAGGATTAAATTTGAAGAGTGTAAAGTGTGGTACAGTGTCTGGCACATAGCAAGTGTGAATTGTTGTTATTGTTGGATTATTACTAATAAGATAAAGCCACTCCATTAATGTAGTATATATATTATATATGTTATAAATATATATTATGTTTGTTATGTATTATATATAATACATATTATAATATAAATATCATTGTTAATGATATATCATTAATTTATTTGATATATGTTATATATTATATACTATATAGTACAAAATACATAATATAATATATAAATATAATTATATTATTATTACAATAGTTTTTTACAAGGAGAAAGAATAATAGGTTTGGGGGTCCTGGGAGCATTTCGGACTAAGTGATGCTCTTTAAAAATTGTCACAAGAACGACTTCCTCATTCCCCCTGCTGCTTTCCACCACAGTGAGATTTTGCTCTTAGGCGTCTCGAGCGCCTTAGAGAGGAGAACGCGCCAAACGAGGCTTTTGGACACATCGTCTGAGAGCCTCAGGGAACCTGACTCATACGGTCTATGGCAAGATGCCTGGTCTGCGCGCATTTCCAGGTTGTTCGGAGGCTCTGGTGTGGGAAAGGAGTCAGCTCTCCTTCCCACCGTATTTAAACCTCTTCCCTTCACCCAGCTGTGCCTAAAGTGATTGCCCCTGGGACACCAACCGAAGACAACAGGTGGCTGCATCCGCCTCTCCTAGGGTTTCTTTCCTCCACCACAAGGGGTAGAGAAAAGCCTATAGGGACTTCCCTGGTGGCGCAGTGGTTAAGAATCCGCCTGCCAGTGCAGGGCACACGGGTTCGAGCCCTGGCCTGGGAAGATCCCACATGCCGCGGAGCAACTAAACCCCTGCGCCACAACCACTGAGCCTGAGCTCTAGAACCCACGAGCCACATCTACTGAGCCCGCACGCCTGGAGCCTGTGCTCCACAAGAGAAGCCACCGCAATGAGAAACCCACGCACCACGACGAAGAGTAGCCCCCGCTCGCCGCAACTAGAGAAAGCCCACGGGCAGCAACGAAGACCCAACGCAGCCATAAATAAATAAATAAATAAATAGATAAATAAATAAAAGCCTATAGGTGGGCCCTATAGCAACACTCAGTATCTAAACTGAGTAGGGAAACATCCTCCCCCAACTAAAGACGACATTCCTGAATGGCAGGTAATGCTTCTCTAGTGCTGAGAACAAAGGGACCCTAGTGTGTATGCTTTACTGTATCAATCAACCAAAGCTTGTTCAAAGTCCATGACATGAAGTTACAGAAGAATCTAGGGTGCTGAGAATGGAGGTGGCATTGAGCTGGATAGTAGGAGGGGGATGTGTTATAGAGGGATACAAATAACTAATAGTCATAATTCCTGCCCCCAATAAAATTTCAATCTAGGTGTCCTCTGTATTTTCAGTGCTCCCTGAAAACCCTAAACCATTGTTTTATCCTAATTAATCCTGCAATGTTAGTGCTAAATCGGCATCTTCTTTTGAACGTACTTGAAATTTACAGTCCCCATGTTCAAATCTATATGCACCTCATGCTGTAATTACTTACTTCCCTAAAAAGAGATCACCTGTCTTTTCCTCATGAGGCTAAAAAATTGAAAAATCTTTAATTCCTCTTCCTCTCCCCCCCACTAAGGTCAGACAGCTGCCAAGTCAGGTAGAGTTTAGTTTCAGTAGCTCTTGTCTATTTCCAGTTCCATTATCCTAGTTCTTGTACTTATTTTTTATTCCAAACTGTTCTCCCCATCTTCCTCTTTGATGTGATCCAGTCCTACCTACCTCCAAGTGCTAGATTAATCTTTCTAAGGAATTGATCTAAATATGCTCAGAAAGGAGAAATCACCCTACTATGAGTGGACAGTCAGTCTACTGGTATAAAAATCATGCTTTTATAAATTTGGCTATTAGAGATCAACTCACCAAGGCTTTGTCATCCTTGGATGAATGCATGTAGCTGAGTTTCCAAACCTTCAATGTTTGACATATGTGGTGACCCCACTGAGGTGCAATACTCATTGGAGCCTCAGTCTGGGACACCAGTATATATATATACACACATATAAATATATAGGCATATATATACATATATATATATAGATAGATAGATAGATAGATATATTGATATGAATATATATTGATATGGCAGAGTATGTAGTACATAGTGACTGCTTTAATAATAATTATCCTTACAGATATTATTGTGACCATTGGGATTCCCTTACTGTTTGTATCTTAATCCCGAAACTATAATATTCATTGGGCTTCTCCCCAAATATTTTTCTTCCCACATCGGTTTGAAATGTCAATTTCTTTTTTCGCCTACGATCCAAAAACAAGTAGAATTGATGCAAAGATCTCATTCAAAGTAGAGGAGAAGGGGACTGTCAGTCGCTGACCTTGGATTCACCTTTGGCATTTTCTTTTCGCTGGAGCAAATAAAGGGAAATACTGAGCCCCTTTCCTGCAGGACATGTTTAGACTTGCTCCTCTATCACCTCTTTCTTCCTACTAATAATCACCCTTTTCCCCTCTAGAGAAACAGTTCTCTCTAAGTGCTTGAAAATGCATTAGAAAAAAAAAAAAAATCCAGCTCTCTTCTCTTTTTTTTTTTTTTTTTCAGCTCTCTTCTCTTGAGCAAAAGGGCACCACCAGCCCCGCTGAAAACCCAGGTCAGTACAAAAGCAACAGGAGAGCATCCCGTTCCCCCAGGGAACATCCCCTCTGAAACCGTTTTGCATTCAGGTGAGAGCTTCTGATGAGCTCCAGTAGGTGTACCCAATAGGCTGGAGGGAGAGGAGAAGCAGAAGAGAGGATGTTAAATCACAGAGGAGCAGCTTTCTGCAGAAGCTTCTAGGCTAGCAGTGAATGGAGATCTTGAGCCCAAGACTCTAGACACTGATCTCTCTGGGCTGGAGGACCCCTGGGGCTGGGAGATGTGCCCAAGCAGTGAGAGATGCGCCTTCAGCCAGGAAGGACCTTCAACAGAGTCTGCATCCTCTTCTGGGCAATTAGGACGTGTCCTTGATTTGGCTTCCTTTCAGTCCACTGATGTCAGCACCACCTTGTCTTCTGTCCAAACTCTGTTCCCGTCCTCCCATCCCACTGAGTCACTATAATTTAAGAGCATGTAGGGGTGGAGAGAGGGTTGAGCCAGGAAGCAGGAGGCCAGCGTTCTGTCTTACGCTCCACCACTGACCTTCTATAGGACCGTGGACGTCAAACCGTCCTTGTCTCTTCATCTGCTGCAACAGAGGTCATAGCAAGTAACTCACCCAGCCAGGAGGGTCTCTGTGAAATCCAGATGAGATCATGCAAGCGAAGGTGTAGGGTAGTATGCAAAAAGGAGGCATTTTTATGATGTTCTTTCACTGAAACTGTTTCCTTTGCTCTCAGATGGGACTAATAATACAAGCACACTTCCAGGGGTGTGCTTCAACTAATAAACACATGATTCACCCCTTAATGAATAGAATAGGAAATGTGTACGTCAATCAGAGCCACACAAGCACAGCTGCTCGTTTAGTAGCCACTGTTTAGAAAACAACAACTGGAATCTAGACACTGCAGACCTCTTTAATAAATATCTTCTTAATTGTCTGAGCAATTGAAAACCTTAGGCAGAGGAAGAAGCCTGTGGACCAGTGTTCAAGGGGGAGGGAATGATCAGGCAGCTGGGTTTCTGAAGGCACATCTCTATTCAGCCTCTTGTTCTCACGGCCAAATTATAAGACACCCAGACCTCATGCTAAGAAGTGTGAGAGCTGACACAGGAAGCAGGAGTGGGACCCTAACTTCATCACGCCCAGGCCAGCCGCCAATAGGAAGAGAGACTGAGAAACTGAAAATCGAAATGAAACAATACTGTTATGAGTATCCAAAATATGAAATACTTAGAGACAAATTTAACAAAATATGCTTAATACCTGTGGAAATAGTATATGACACACCTGAGAGGAAATAAACAAAATGTAAACAAATGGAGAGATATGTTTGTGAATTGGAAGATTTAATATTGCTAAAAAATGACAGTTCTCCCTGTACTGATCAATAGAATCAATGCTATCACAATACAAATCCTAGGAAACAAGCTGCTTCTAATATTTATATTATAAAAACAAAGTACTTATAAAAACCAAAGCAGTTTTGAAAAAAAAAAAAGAGAAGAACTAGAATAAAGCTGAAGAACATACACTACCAGATTTCAAACATTACTGTAAAGCTACAGTAATCAGGACAGTGGGGTGCTGGCATAAAAATAAACATGTATATCAATGGAAAAAAATAGAGAGTCCAGAAATACTCCTACCATTATATGGTTAACTGATTTTGAAAGAGGTGCCAAGGTAATTTAATGTGGAAAGGAGTCTGTTTTAAAAACTTATGTATGGGGGGAGGGGGGGAGAAAAAAAAAAAACTTATGTATGTATGTATTTGTGCATTTATGTAAGTATGTATGTATTTATTTATCAGCTTTATTGAGGTAATATTCACAAATACAGTTGTATATATTTAACGTGTACAACGTGATGATTTGACATAGTATACTTTGTGAAATGATTGCCACAATCAAGTTAATTAATGCATCTATCACCTCACTTTGTTACTATTTGTGTGATGAGAATAATTAAGGTTTACTCACTTAACAAATTTCAACTATACACTACAGTATTACTAACTATAATCACCACGCTATAGATTCGATCCTCAGAGCTTATTCATCTTATAACTGCAGGCTTGTACCCTTTGACTGTCACCTCCCCATCTCCTCTACCCTCCCAGCTCCCAGTAACCACCATTCCACTCTATTTCTACGAGTTTGACTTTTTCTTTTTAGATTCCGTATATAAGTGACACCATACAGAATATGTCTTTGTCTGGCTAACTTCACTTAGCATAATGTCCTCTAGATTCATCTATGTTGTTGCAAACGAGAGGATTTCCTGCTTTCTCGTGGCTGAATCATAATTGATACCATATCTTCTTTATCCATTTATCCATTGTTAAATGGTTGTTCTTAATGGAAACTTAGGTTGTTCCCATATCTTGGCTTTGTAAACAATGCCACAATAAATATGTGGGTGCACTATCTCTTTGAGATACTGATTTTGTTTCCTTCAGATATATACCCAGAAGTGAGATTGCTGGATCATATGGTATTTCTATTTTTAACCCTTTGAGGAAGCTCCATACTGTTTTTCATAATGGCTATACCAATTTACTTTCTACCAACATGTACAATGGTTTCCTTTTCTCCACATCCTCACAAACACTTGTTATCTCTTGTCTTTTTGATAAAAGCCATCCTAATAGGTATGAGGTCATATCTCATTATGGTTTTGATTTGCATTTGCATGATGATTATTGATGTTGAGCGTCTTTTCACGTACCTGGATATTTGTATGCCTTCTTTGAAAAAATTCTATTCAGGACCTTTACCCATTTTTTAAAATCAGTTTATTTGTTTTTTTGATATTGAGTTGTATGAGTTCTTTACATATTTTGGATATTAACCCTTTATCAGATATGTGATTTGCAAATATTTTCTCTCATTCTGTAGGTTGCCTTTTCGTTTTGTTGATTGTTTTCTTTGCTGTGCAGTTTTTAGTTAATATAGCTCCTCTTGTTTATTTTTGCTTTGTTTCTTGTACTTTTGATGTAATATCCAAAAAATCATTGCCAAGACCAATGTCACGGAAGTTTTGTTCCAATGTTTTCTTCTAGGAGGTTTATGGTTTTAGGTCGTGCATTTAAGTCTGTAATCCATTTTGACTTGATGTTTGTGAATGGTTGAGATGAGAAAACAACTACTTTGAGTTGCTGCCTTGGCATTTACGGTATGATGACACTGCTCACACCAGAGTCTGGTCATTTAGATAAGGACCCAAGCTTAGAATTCCTGCCTCAAGCTCCTGCTTTGCTTTTCCTGGGGCACCTTTTAAAATAACCACTTAGAGTTGAGCCTGCAAAAAGTCAGTGACCTCCTCCCCAGACACCTTATAAATAATAGGCGCTTGCTACCCTGCTTTCTATTTCCTGTTCACTTGTGACCTAGGATGGGACTGCATTTCCCCAGCTCATTGTGTCCTTCTCCCTCTGCTTCCTTTGGGTGAGTGTATTGAATCTGTGCCTTAAATGAAAACAACCCCAAGGTTTTCACTTCCCCAGAGTAGGAATTCAGATGCTAAGTGAGTTACCTGTCAATTCGTGTGGGTAGCTTGTGCCTCCTCATTCAGCAGGTCATGATCTGCATATTCTTAATTTAATACATCAACTACGAGCTCCTCAATGCAGTGGTATAAAATAAGGGTTCAGTTTCATTCTTTTGCATGTGACTAACAGTTTTCCAAGAAGCATGTATTGAAGAGACTAGCCTTTCCCAATGTATGTTCTTGGCACCCTTGTCAAAGATCAGTTGACTGTATATGCCTGGGTTTATGCCTGGTCGCTATTCTTTTCCACTGGTCTGTGAGTCTGTTTTTATGCCAACACCATACTGCTTTGATTATTATAGCTTTCTAATATAGTTTGAAATCAGAAAGTATGATGCCTCCAGCTTTGTTTTCCTTTCTTAAAATTGTTTTGGCTATTCAGGGTCTTTAGTGATACCATAAGACTTTTAGGATTTTTTTCTATTTCTGTAAAATATGCCAGTGGGATTTTGATAGACATTGTATTGACTTTATAGATCATTTTGGGTATTATAGACATTTTAGCAATATAAATTCTACCAATCCATGAACATGGAATACCTTTCCATTTATTTGTGTCTTCCTCAAGTACTTTTATCAGTGTTTTGTAGTTTTCGATATACAGATCTTTCACCTTCTCTGTTAAATTTATTCCTGAGTATTTTATTGTTTTTGATGCAAGTAATCTACAGCCACAGAATGCATATTAGTTGTTGCCTGCAGCTGGGAGTAGGGGGGCAAGTTGGAATTGACAGCAAAAGAACAGCAGGGACCTTTTGGAGATTTGGAAATATTCTCTATCTTAACTGGGGTGTTGGGTACATGAATGCATACATTTGTCCAAACTTATCAAAACCACTTTAAATGGGTACGTTTTATTATATGTCCATTTTATTGTAAAGCAACCTCAATAATGTTGCTTTATTTTTTAAAAAATCCCTCTGCTGGATTTATCTTACAAGCATTTTATTTTTCACTTCATACTATTACCCTGTGATTTAGGTAGGTTTATAGCAAAGAGTCAGGGAGCAGCCTCCTACCTATCAGAAAAACTTTCAGTTAATATCCCATTAGTCGCCAGCATTCACGGAACAAAGCATTCCTATATGCACCAGCCATGGCTGCAGAGGTTTTTTGCATATATTCTGGGCCTGACTGAAGGAATCTCTCCTTCTTGGATTCATGTCAGACTCCTTTTGTTTAGGACTCTGTGGACATTGAAAATGGCTTCATTTTCTTTAAATAAAAGCTTATTGGCCTGAGGTCAATTTCTCTAAGGTCAAGTGAACCAGTATTTACTAAGTCCCTGTGTCCAGTGTTCTGGTTCTCTGCAGCCCTGAGAGCTGGGAGCCATCATCCCTGAACATATGGAGATGATCCTCCATGGCGGAGACCCAGTTCTAAACCAACAGCAACCAGAAAAATGTACTTAGGAATATAAGCTAAAAATCAGAATATGCAATATATTCTGAGGGTTTTAGGAATTCAGAGAACTGGAAAAGCATCCTCAGTTGGGTAGCCAGGTAAATTTTTATGAAGGAGATGAAATTTAAGTAAGTTTGGAGCAACCTCCATCCTGTTAAACCTTCTTACTAGGACCATTAGTCTATCCCACGGGTCATTTCAGGCTCTTTCCTCCAGAACCCACAGGAAGAATGGGGTCATTTCATAACAAAGCTGGTGGTGTGAGGGTACACCTGAGAGAGTTTAGTGAAGAAATATGCAAAATGGGCATCTCTCTGTCTCACAGCTGCGAGATTTTGCAGGGATCCATAGAACTGAACTTTCTACTTTGGAGTTTGTTTTTGTCATCTTACTTTCCCCTTTCTTGCTCTGCAGCTCAGTATGCCACGGGAATATCAAGGTCCTGGGAGTTACAAAAGCAAGCTCTCAGGAGGCAAACTGATCTGGTAGAAAGAAAAGGAGTCATGTATACCAGGAAAGATGGCAAGATCTATAAGTAGGCATCATTTGTAAAGAATATGCTAGAAACACAGAGAGCTCTTCGTCTTCTACCCTTCAGTTTCATTAGGCTTTTGTCTGTAACAGTTAAGGTGAAACAGCTCTAAAAGTGAAACTGGGCAAATATACTCTGCCCATCAATATCTACTTCATAGGAGTATCAAAGCTCCCAAAAGCTATTATTTCTCTTCCCACTAATTATTATTACATCTGATATTGGTTGCACCATCTTGAAAGAGGTATTTATAGCTAAGATGGTATATCTTCCATTAATTTATTATGGGCATAAACACACCTCATCTTCACTCAGTTGTGGAATGTCTAGAGTAATTGAAAATAATTACTGTTGTTCTTGGCAAGATTCCCCTTGGACAATAAGATAATTCCAAATTTCCAAAGAATATAGACTCTTTATTACATCTTCCAAATGACCTACTCTAGCATTCTTATGAAGCCCCAAATTCTCATTAGTAAATTAAAGAGATGTATATAGGACCTGAAATTAATTCTAAATATACTGCATAGAAGAGAATAACATGTTAGTCTTCTCCTAAATTCATCAGAACAGCTAGCTTTGATGGTGAGAAAGGGCCTGAGGGAAAAGGTGAGGGGTGCTAACTCTAAACCTGTGTCTTTACATCAGCATTACGCACCCACAGGCCAGATTACCAGGAGCCAGAACATTTGAGCCTCATGTACCATCATTCAGTTTGAGAAAATTATCTAATCCGTGGTGATGGTGATAGTGGTGGTAATTGTTGCTCTTCTGCTTCTCCTACTCCTCCTTCTCCTGTTCTTTTTCCTCTTCTTCTCTTCCTCTTTCTTCTTCTTTTTGTTTCTCTTTGTTATTTCTTATTCTTCTATATTTTTACTCTTTGGCTCTGATTCTGTCTAGCACCACTTTTATCCCTTGAGATTATTCATTTCCCTGGGTTTCTTCCTTTTAACTTTGTAAAGGACAGGATTAGATTCCCTTTGGACTCTCCCTACCTTGAACATTTGGGACATGAATTGTATGCTATTATAGCTCTGGTTTCAAGCACCAAAGCTTAGGGTCAGTTACTTTTCTGGCCTCTTTCTAGGTTGGAGGGTAAGGAGCTGAAAACACAAGAGAGATAAATTTAGAAGTTTTAGAAGGCACTGGAGAGACAAAGGCAGAAATATCCACGTGGAAGCAAGAACACCAGGCACAAGAGAAGGTGGGAGACAGACTCAATCTGGGATGCCATGTGGATTAGTTTGCTGATTAGGGACCTGGGCTTTATCACTCAGGAAAGAAAGAGTTGGTGCTTTGTCTTTCAAATTTCCCTAATGGTGCAACAAGTGGCCTTCAGGAGTGAAAATATAAGCAGAAGGACATACAGCAAATGAAACTATAAAAACAAAAATGCTATGGAAAGAGAAAGGTATTTCTTAGATGTAGGAGATTAGCATAATTAACCCTACTCTCTGTTTCCTCATCTGTGAGTTGCACGTCATAATAACTACACAAGCTACTTTATGGGGCAACGGAGATAATCTCATGAAAGAAAAGATATATATGTGTTTCATAATATATTTGAAAAAGGCTTTAATTTTCAAGTTGGAAAAAAGCATAGACTGCAGACTTCCTCTTCTCACATCAAATCCATTATATCCATGGAAATGAATGCATATGTATTGTCTTACTTGGAAAGAAGAAAGGACAGGAACTATGAGAAATCTTACAAGAATGCAAATGGAAAACTGCAGAGGCAACATCAGCCAAGGAGTGAGGCTGGAGGCCAGGACAAGCCTAGGAGGAAGCTGCAACACACAGATGGGAGAAGCACTAAACAATCTTTCTGCCTGGAGGTGGTGGGAACTGGAGGCTAATGAGACCGAGAACAACCAAGAGGGTGATTCACTGTGATACCTCAGAGGGAGGGGCCAAGTGGGTTTATCCCTGCACTTTGCTCTCCCTACTCTACAAGCAACAGTAGTAGATGCATCTGACTCATAAAAGAGGAGTGACTCTCAGATCTTAAGAAAGAGAACTGGCAGAGCCTGAGCTGGCTTGCAACTCCCAGAAAGTACAGGGTTGCCCCATATGGAGGATTAAATGCTGAGATGCCCTGTGCTACAGCAGCCCCCAAAACCACTCCCCAAATTACCCTGGAAGGTCAAGTCAAGCAGCAGTACAATAGAGTCAGCCAGCAAACTAGCCTAGAAACTCAATTACAGAAACAGGTGCTCAAGTGAGAATCCTCCAATATTTGATGAAAGCCAACGTGATGAAAGAGAAGCAATACCGTCAACAAATGGAAGAATTTACACAAAGACTATAGAATCAATGGAATAATTAGAAGAGGACTTAAAAAAAAAAGACTAGTATCAGATTTCCCACCAACTAGATTAAAACAAACATGGAGCAATTTCCTGTACGGAAAAGAAATGATTATGAATCTGTGTGGCAAACACTGCTAGTTTTCTACATAGTATTTATTTTATTTTCACCTCTTGCTAACTAACATAAGTCTACTATTACTTAGAACAGCAATGTACCAGCTTAAAAATACTCATTTCCCCAAACTCCCTTGGGACTAGGATTGGCCACGTGACACAGAAATAGAAGCAAAAAGTTATTTGGTCTGTGGTCCCTGGAAATCTGTTATTTCCTTAATAAAAAAGACAGACAAAGCTGCCTGTACATGTTGTCCTTATCCTATTCCTTCTTCCTGCCTGGAACATAGACTTAATGAATATAGATATGTGAACCATTTGTGACACTGAGAACTAAAACCACATGGTGAGGGATGCAGACTTGTAAAGTAGAAGGAGCTTTTGATGACTTCTCTGAGTAACTGCAACAGCCTAAGACTTCCAATCTCCAACTACTTACTACCTTAAAAAAAATAATCTCTGTTTTGGCAAGCCTCCCAAACCAACCTCATCGATCAAATTGCTATTCATGCAGCCAGATGCAATTCCTAACTTATAAAAGCTAGTCTTCTATACCTAGCTAAACTATCATTCAAAGGTAGAATATAATAAACATATTTTCAGGGAAAAAATACAAGAAGCAATGGAGAAAGCAGTTGCATTACTTGCATAATGTTAAAAATGTTATAATAATACAAAATGATATTAAGTGCAAGGTAATTCATAGTTTTAGTTATCAAAATTGGTCACTAAACCATTAAATGATTTTTCAATTATATATACCAAGAAAGTGAAATTTTATCATTAAAAATCGCATGGTTTCATGTAGTCATATATTGGTTCAAAATATTTAATACATTCTATCTTTCCAAGAAATAAGTTAAGTTAAGGAGAGATAGAGATAGAGAGAAATAGAGATAGAGGGAGAGAGAGAGAGAGAGAGAGAGAGAAGGAAACTCTAGATCTGCTAAACCCTGAGCTACTCCCCAAACTCTGCCTACTTACTCATCAAAGACCCTAGAGATATTTGAGAGACTCTAAGAAAATTTAACATTCATTCATTCACTCATTCATTCTTGATAGCAAACTTGGAACACAAAATATGACCTAACAGCAAGATCATTCCTTGGAGATGATAATAAAGATGATGAGGAGAAGAAACAAGAGGAAGAGAAGACAGGATAGGAATTATGACCAGAGTGGCTACAATATGCTTATACACGCCAGGCCCTGTGCTCTGTGCTTTACATGTATTATCTTCTTTACCTGTTTGGAGCCTCTCTGTGCTCTGCAGGTGAGGATTTGGATCATTCATGGATCAATGAAAGTGGCAGGGGAATTCAGCAACTCAGCAACAGGGTTAAGAAGGAGTGAGAAACTCTGCAACGATTCCTTTGTTGGGAAAAGTTGAAAGACATGGAGACCCCCAGCTGCTGGGGTCATGCATTTGAGCCCTTTACTCCTCTGCTTCCCAGTTGCTTTTATGATGTATGATAAATGGGTCTCTTTAAAACTCTGCCTCACGTAGATCTTTAACATCTAGATTCTGTTTACTTTGGCTGACCGGGGAAGAAGAACAAGGACGAAAAAGTACAACAGAAGAAAGACGGGTAAAATTGACTTCCAACATCTGGTTAGAGGAATATTTCTCTCTGGACTTGTTCCCCAAAAAAGTACCTGCCAAATTAACTTGCTGTATATTTCCTTCTCATATAGAACACAGATGGAAAAAGGCATGAAATACAGCAGAGGGGAAGGCAGAGAGCAGAGTAAAGGGGCAAGAAAACATTTGTTCACTCTCCTTTGCTGTTTCTATAGCATGATGCTGCCTTGCTGTTCCTCCTGGAAGATTATTTAAAATTTATGAGAGTTTTGCTTCCCTTTCTTCCCCTGCGTTGTCACCACCCACCTTTGGGTGGGGTGTGGGGATGTACCTGTGCCATGATCTCTAACTCGACTTCTAGGTTGCCAGTCATCAGCATTGCAATTTCACATCTGGAGGTTAAGGAACACCTTGACTGATAGGTAAGTAAACCTGTACATTACTCAGAAGAGGCTTGCAACATGGTTATACACTCTGCTTTTCCTAGTGTAAAATTTAAGTTGGATTTAGTGATTTCATAGTCTGAATAATTTTTTTCCTAAGGTTTTCAAGTCTACTCCATATTAACCTAACTCTTTCTCTGCTCCACTGTTTAAGTTGGTCTTATCTCCTGGTTGCCACCATTTTTACATCCTTCCCTAGCTAGGATCCTATTTCCTTGGCTTCCTGGCATTAAGCCTGACTTTCTAGCTGCCTGTCCAGTCCGGATGGCATGACTTTTGAGCCCTAATTGAGGATCTGAATTTGAGATGCCCCTCTCTGTTCACAGAGAACTCCCCCTAGACTTTCTCATTCTTTCTTTACTCCTATAAAATTAACATGGTGGTCATAGGGGAAACACTGGGTTTTTAGGACATTTAGGTTTGAAACATGCTCTGCCATGCACTAGCTGTATGAGTTTTGAAAAGTCACTTCACCAATCTGGGCAAATCATTTTTCTGATAAAAGATGGATTTGGCCCGGCTGGATGGTATTGAAGACACCATCCTAGAATAAGCGTGACTAGTCTTTAACTTGCCTTAGTCAAGTAGTTTCCATATAAAAAGGTTATGCGATTAACATTGTTACAGAAATGATGCATCTTCAAACCTATTTTGGTTGGAGCGGGGTGTGTATAAATAGATCTATAAACATATAGATAAATTAGAAGTCTTTCTTGAAAAAACACAATGCAGTTTTTTTATAATTTGGCATGTTGTTAAAGCTACAGAAAAATAAGGGGAAGTTATGCCTTCTCTTCTCCACATTGAACAGTTCAGTCCAGAAGAGACCTTGTATAACCTGGCCTCTGACATGGGCATTATTCTTCTCCCCAGTACCCACTGCACCTTGGATTCTGTTCCATCTTTTTGTTCTCTGGTCTACCCACAACAGATGTTTTGTTGATGTTTTTATGTTAAAAGTAGAAAGAATGGGACCTTTGTGAGCCTCGGTGGTGACAACAGTGTCGGCCAACTGATGGTTTGCCCGAGAGCCACTTAGGCGAGTACCAGGGTCCCCTCTGATGGATGGACTCACTGTGTGAGCACACATTCCATGTCTGATGCTCAGATCCAGGTCCCTCTGGGGTCACAAGCAGTCATTCTGCCCGAGAGAACTTCGCCCTGGTGGAGGGATCCCTGCCAGCCTGCCTCAGGGGGGAGTCTTGCTTATCACAGAGCTTTATTGGTCTGCTAACTAGTGTTGACACCGTGTTATTTTTCAGGAGGTGGTGTTTTTTTCCTGGACAGCATCTTTATGGCAGTGGGCATTGCAGCCGCGGCAATAGCACAAATGTAATGGAAGTGCCAGCAGGCTCTTCAAGCCTAATGAGGGTGGATACTTGAGGATGGGAGACTTGGGGGAGTGGGTGGTCATTCCCCACCCCCTCACCTCCCGCATTTCCCTTTCCATTATGTCTTAGAGCTTTGTTTCTGACAAATTGCCTGTGGCAGTGGGTTGGGAAGATGACTCTGAAGGGGCTTCAGCCCACACGGTCACATGTGTGACAAATTATCCTGACAAGGCTGCCACTCCAATATTAGCAGCTCATTAGAAGGGATGGGTGACATTCATCTCAGCTTTGATCAATTTTCTGCTGGCATTTCAGGGCTTTCAAAGAGTCCCATCTCCCCCACTCCTTCCCACTCCCATCACTAATTTCTCCTAATTTTTTGTTGTTGGAGCCGCGCTTGGCAGGACTTCCCAAGGGTTCAGAGAATCTGGCAACAGATCGAGCAAGTCTTACGAGAGTTTATGCCCCGTGTTAGGAGGGAGAAAGGGAATGTGAGCCATTTGTACTTGAAGAAATAGAGAAACAAAAAGCTCGGATGATATAATCTTGAAGGTTCTATCCAACTCTCACACTCCATGGGAAGAATCCGAAGAGAGGATGGGGGAGGAGAAGGCTTTGCTCATCTATTTCCGCTACCTGGGGAATCAGGGAACTGGAAAAACCCACAGAGAATGGCCAGTGCAACCACCGGGATGGGGGGTCACAGATGAGACAAGGACTGGTCCTCCTGATTTCCAGCCCAGCGCCCCTCCCACTTGACTGGTCATCACAAGCGAGAAAATCATCAAAAGCGAATTTATCAGTTAGGGCTCTCCAGAGGAAACCAATAGGAGATGCGTGTGTGTGTGTGTCTGAGAGAGAGATTCACTTTAAGGAATTTGCTCATGTGACTGTGGGGAGTGACAAGCTAACAGGCTGGAAACTAGCTAGGAGTTGATGCTGCTGGCTTGGGGCAGAATTTTTTTCTCCAGGAAACCTCAGAATCTGCTCCTAGAGCCTCCACCTGATTGGATGTGGCCCAACCACATTATTGAGGGTAATCACCTTCACTTATTCAACTAATTGTAGATGTGAATCACATCCACAAAGTATCTTCACAGCAACATTTAAGCTATTGTTTGATTAAATACCTCGGTACTAGAACTTAGCCAAGTTGACACGTAAAATTCACCATCACAGCAAAGAAATGAGCCATCACCCATGCATACTACCTTGTATAATAATACCTTGTATGATAATAACAAACACGTACATGGGGCTTACCATGTGCCAGAAACAGTCCTTAGATCTTAAAATAAACAGTTGATCCTCAGCATTTGTGGATTCTGTATATGTAGATTCATTTACACACTAAAATTTATTTGTAATCCCCAAATCAATCCATGTGGTCACTTCATGGTCATTTGTGGACACGGATGAGAAATCGTTGTCACCACATGTGCATGTTTCCATCTGGGGTCGAGCAGAGCAACGTTCTGCCTGCTTGTTTCAGCTCTGACTATAAACAGTCATCCTTCCTGCTGGCTATTTTTGCATTTTTGTGCTTTTTGGTGGTGGTTATGCTGTTTAAAGTGGCCCCCAGGCAAGTGCTAAAGTGCTGTCCAGTGTCCTAAGCACAATAAGGCTGAGATGTGTTTTACGAAGAAAATACGTGTGTCAGATAAGCTTCATTCAGGCATGAGTTATACATTGCTGTTGGCTGTGAATGTGAGTTCAGTGTTAATGAGTCAACAATGTATATTAAATAAAGTGCCTTTATGTAAAGAAACACACATACCTGGGCATATATCTAGAAGAGAGGAAAACGCTAATTTGAAAAGTTACATGCACACCAATGTTCATAGCAGCACTATTTACAATAGCCAAGACATGGAAGCAACCTAAATGTCCATCGACAGCAGAATGGATAAAGAAGATGTGGTATATACACAATGGAATACTGCTCAGCCATAAAAAGGAATGAAATATTGCCATTTGCAGCAACATGGATGGATATAGAGATTATCATATTAAGTGAAGTAAGTCAGACAAAGGCAAATATCATATGACATCACTTACATGTGAAATCTTAAAAAGTGATACAAATGAACTTATTTACAAATCAGAACTAGACTTACAGACAATAGAAAACAAACTGGTGGTTACCAAAGGGAAGGGGGGTGGGATAAATTAGGAGTTTGGGATTAACAGATACATACTACTATAAATAAAATAGATAAACAACAAGGACCTGCTGTATAGCTTAAGGAACTATATTCAATATCTTGTAATAAACTTTAATGGGAACGAATTTGAAAAAGAATATATATGTGTATATATATATTTAACTGAATCACCTTGCTGTATACCTGAAACTAACACAACATTGTAAATCAACTATACTTCAATAAAAAAGAAAAGTCTTATTAAAAAAAAAAATACACAAAGTAGGGTTATGCATTGGTCCATTGACCAAAATGTTGGGACCAGAGGCTCACAGAAAGCTAAGCCCGTGTTTCTCCTAGGAGCCAGGGTTCAGCATTCACTAATTCAAAGTTCTTGGCAACTTTATAGAACATAAATACCGCACATAACTGCAGATAACGCAATTCAACCGTATGTTAATGTGTTTAATCCTAGAACAACTCTATAACTCCCATTTTAGAGGTGAGAACCCTGAGGCACAGAGATGTTAAACAGGTGTTGGAGCTGTGATTCAATCTGGACGGTTCAGGGTCCAGTGTCCGTGCTCCCAACCACTGATCTGTCAGGGCTGTGCTAATATTACAGTTCCGTTGATGCCTTTTCTATTTGCTGGCCCCTTTACATGTCTGTCTTATCCCACTTCCCTGAATTTTAATGTTCTGTGGGCCTTCTTTTATGTTTTCTTTTTCTTTTGGTATTATAATGAACTTAAAAATGGCAGTATGCCGAATAATGGAAGAAAGATCAAACTGAAAGAAATATAGAAAATTGTTATTGCCCCTCTGGAATGTTCTGAAAGTTCGGAGCCTCGATGACAAGCCGGTACAGAGAAAGACGACAGAGGGAGACAGACTCTGACTGATTTGGGGATGTTAAGTCAGAAGCAAGAGAAGACAGGTTAAAATTGGTTTGTGTAGATTCCCACAAGGCATTTTTAATTGTGTGTCACTTACAATGTAATGTTTAATCTCTCCCTCTCCTCATTAGTTGTCTTTCTGGAAAATGTAAACTGGGCAAAACACAGCAAGTTGGCCTGCTTTCCGAAGACTTTTATTTACCTGTGCAGTGAGGCACCATGCAGAGTGCATGCCTTTGAGAATTTTATTGTGTTTGAGGAACTAGACTAAAAGCAATACTTTTAATGCAATAGTGGAGGTCTCAGACAGGGGAATCTTGTGGACAAAAATATAGAGGCAGGAAAGTGCCTGACTTATTACAGGAAAGGCAAGTAATCCATTGTGATTAGGACAGGAAGGTGTGAAGGTCAAGGCCATCACTCTGCATGATTCCAAAAGGCATCATTTCATTGTCTCCCAGGTGAATAGAATCTTCTGGGGTGGTCCAGTGCATCACCTGAGAGGCTGGACAGGGAGGGCCTGGGTAAGCTTGGGAAGGGAGACCCCTTTTTCCTCTTTCTCTTGTTACGTAGGGGAAGATTTGAAGGGAGAAATGGCATCAGATTTTCCTATTTTTAAAAGGACAAAAAGCTTTGTTTTTTCCTGGATCAGCAAAACTGTCAACTACAGATAATGTGTTTGTAACTAATTCCCATGGTACCTGCTGGAACTGTTACTATCGGTGGTAAAGTGAAAATGCCTAGTTATAGAGTCTCCACGGATGATCAGTGCTCTGACTTAAGGTCAAGAACTAGGTCAGAAACGTAGCCTTTCCAAGTAGTTAAGCCTTTTCAGAATGAAATGCATGGGCCCTCGGAATATGCGTAGGCTCTGTGAAAGCTGGATGGGCTTTGAGAGAAATTCCAGTCTCCTTTACAGATGAGGCCAAATATCTTTGCAAATTCAACCTTAGGCAGCGGCAGAATAAGAGCTGGAGCTCAGGTCCCTGGCTTTAATGTGGTGAGCTTTCCTCTCCACTGACCTACCACTAAAATAAACAACGATAATAAACTTTCACGCTCTTTTAGCCGGGATTGAGGTGCCAGGCCAATCTTTTCCTCAACAGTTTTTCTCTTCTGTTTTCCATTGCCTCAACTTCATCTCAGGTTTGTACTGGAACTGAGTCCAAACAGGATAACATACTATGAGAAGCTTTGTTGGGATTGCTGCAGCCTGGCCAGAGACAGGAAATAGTAGAAACCATGAGAGAGCCCTGTTCTGACGAGAATTCCAGCAGAGCCCGGTTCCATTCAAGCAAGTTCCAAAACAAAAGAAAAATCCTTACATGGTCCGCCAACATTTTGAGGGTACTCCTCCAACACAAACAGAAATTTACATCTTTAGAGAGTCCCCAAGTCTGGAGCCTGTCCATTGCCTGAGGTCTCCTGGCAGCCCCTCCCTCTGGATCAGAAGAGGGTTCATGATGGGAAGTCGGTGGTGTGGACCTTTGGTGAGGTTGCTGCTTGTCAAGAGCCTCTTGGATAACTCCAGCAGTGAGTGCTTTCCTGAGGCTGGGACATAGGATACTACTGAGTTTCATTTTTTCTTGTGCCAACGTTAATTGATATGATGCTGTCATTCTCTCACCCTGTAAAAGAAAATCGCTATAAGTTCATGGCTTCATCTCTGCTCATAGGAGACGTAATAAAAGCCCTAACTCCCCCAAAAGAGAGGTGAGGGCTGTTAATCACTCTGTCAGTGCAGAAAGATTCCTTTCTGCTGCACAGTTGTTCACTGACCTAAGACAAATTGGAAGAAGAGGCCCAACCCTTGTCTATGCTCCAGAGGCCATCTTGTTTTGCAGATGGTGGAATAAATAAAATATTTCCTGGAGAGTGAACACGTGCGGTAAGGAGCAGAATGTGAGCGTATGCTGCAGGAAGCTGAGCTAACCAGATGTGAGCACTGACCTCTGCTCGCTGGAATCTGATTGACACTGGGGTTGGATTTCTCCAGCTGTTTGGAAGAGCTGCATGGGAAGTCAACTCTTTCCCAAGACTGGAGGGGCCACCTGCAAAATATCCCCTTCATTGCCATTGGGATTTCCATTGTGTGTATTTCTGGGATCTTGGATCCCTATTTTTCGAGGTACAGAAATGTTATAAAAGGGATTACAGATTCGTCAGCAACCAGATCTCTTAAAAGAGAGCTCTGTTTATTTCCACCATGATATGTGCTCAGAGTGTCAGCAGAACCCTACAAATCCATGTTTAATATGTGGTTTCAGGATATTTTGAACTGTGGATGGCACATACCAAAGCCAACAAGCTAACAAAGCACACACACATGTGTATGTGTGTGTTTATGAAAGTAGATGCGTGTTGTGAACAAGTTACTGCCAATGGAAACCATCTATAAAACTGCCCACTGGAGCCAATGGAACACTCACTAATTAGAATCATTTCTGGAAACTATTGTTTCAGGAAAGTGGTAGTTCCAGGAAGCCTTGTAGATTTTATTTATTTATGTATTTATTTATGTAGATTTTTATAACTGCAGCCTTGGCTAAAATTAGC
This sequence comes from Balaenoptera musculus, assembly GCF_009873245.2. Taxonomy (NCBI): domain Eukaryota; kingdom Metazoa; phylum Chordata; class Mammalia; order Artiodactyla; family Balaenopteridae; genus Balaenoptera; species Balaenoptera musculus. The sequence continues at coordinate 17,264,763 of NC_045786.1, read as the reverse complement.
ATCACGAAGCAAGGAGAGCAAAATTGCATGTTTCAAATGTGCCTTAAAACTGAGCATTCGTCATAATAAAACACCAAATACCCCAGAACTCAAAGCCAGCAACTCTGGTAAAAACCACAGAAATTTGGATCTCATATATGGATTAGTTTGCTGAAATTTACCTTTGCATGAGCAACAAAATAAAGGGTTTGGGAGTAAACTGCAAATGCAAATTAAATGGCAGGCTAAGGTGTAAAGAGAACAAACTGGTTTCCAACAGACCCTTAAGCATTTCAGAAGTAGCTATTTACATACAAGCAATTAATGCCTGAATTACAAATCATTCTTATCAGTTCATTAAAACAAGCTCCCCGAGGACCTCTACTAGACTTAAAGAAAATCGAGATGTATAAATTGTATACATTTTATAGGAACACATTCCACGGTTTACCCTCTGCTGATTCAGATTGTCCTTTTTGACAATCTGAGTGAGAAAGGTTTCTGCTTGCTCTTGGACCGAGAACAGCTCTTAGTGATAAAGCTGACATTGATCTCTGATGTCTTGGGAATGTAGAAATCACCTCAGAGTGTAAGAGCAGGTCACACTTGCATGTGACAGAAGAGCCATTTACATCATGTGATTTAAGGGGCCCATCTTGTCCTCCAAATAGGCCCCTACTTGAGTCTCCAGCATTTAATGTTTCCATGATTGAATTCATTTGGATGAAGGCAAATAGCTTTTCCAAGGTGCCCCTTTTTAAATGAACATATCTTCTGAGTGGAAGATAGTCCATGAGCCTAGATGGGTTCACAGATACCAGGGCAGCCAGGGTTCAGAGCAGGGGCTCAGAACAGAGCGTGGTTGTGGAGGCGAGGTCTGAACTTCGGGGCCTTCATTCTCAGATGTAAATCTCAAGAGCGTAATGGTATCAGGTGGGCGGGGAAGATGAAGAAAAGAAGTGCTGAGAACAAACTTGTAACTGTGCTGAGGGCCAGCCTTGGTTCCAACATGCTGGTTTAGCTTCATTGTCTCCAGGAAGTTGGCTCTGGGGACCATTTCTAAATTCCCAGCCTTTGCTCTTTCAAGGCTGAAGCCCCAGGCTCTGGCTTGTGCCAATCCCTCCCATAGGGCTTCTTCTGGTTCCTAGCAAGCCCTTTAAAATCCTGAGAGCTTGCCTTGAAACATCTGTATGCTCTCTGGAGGGAAATTTTATCACCCCTGATCAAGTATGGCTCTCACTTCTGCATAAATCTCCCGACTTCTGTGAGAAAGCTCTCCAAAATTAAAATTCAAGCCCAAGCAAAGTAGTTCTGGGATATTGTGAAGTAACAGTCAGCAGCCCTAGCATTTCACATGCTGAGAAGTCAAATACATAAAAAGTCCATGCATTTATATGACCTACTGAACATTTACACATTGTCCAAAGATTTTCTTTTAAATGTTATTTTAGCCTGAGAGGATGTATCTACTAAAAACCATATGAAAATACATCTAAGTGGATGTTTTAAAACATAGTTGCCTATTGACCAGTTATTTTTTTCCCACTTAAAAGTTAGAACTTCTTTTAAAGGAAATCCTATTTTTCCTTGGAGAAGGTAAGTGAAATCTTGTTTTTCTTCCATCACAGGTGTTATTGTTCGATTCTGGAAGCGGGCTCTGTCCCACCGGCAGCTCTGTGTCAGGCCAGTGACAAGTAACTCACTGCCTCCTTTCCTAACTGGACCATTTCTATGAATAACTGATCCCTACAAATTGTTCACTATTTATATAACAACCACTCTTGTTTCCATTTCCTTTTCCATAAAAACAGAGCTGTTGAATTTTATTCCTGGGAGGTTTCTACTAGGTGCTTGAAGATCTGCAATTGTTGTGAGGGTCATGTCAAATATGTGGGTCCAGGAAGGTAACCGTTATTTGAAAACTCTGGTGTATCGAGGCAGATTTTTCTATGCATAAAACCCCTGTGCTCCCCACACATCCTGGAGAGAAATGGTGAAAGGGATTTTGAGACTGCTACTCGGGTCCTCAGGACACTCAATTAAGATTCTTAAGATTCTTCAGAAACAGAAAGACAAATACCATATAATATCACTTATATGTGGAATCTAAAATATGGCACAAATGAACCTATCTATGAAACAGAAACAAAATCATGGTCATAAAGAACAGACTGATGGTTGCCAAGGGGGAGGGGGTTGGGGGAGGGAAGGAGTGGGAAGTTGGGGTTAGTAGATGTAAACTTTTACGTACCGGATGGATAAACAACAAGGTCCTACTGTATAGCACAGAGAACTATATTCAGTATCCTATGATAAACCATAATGGAAAAGAATATTAAAAAAAGAATGCATATATATGTATAACTGAATCACTTTGCTGTACAGCAGTAATTAACACAACATTGTAAGTCAACTATACTTCAAAGAAAAAAGTACTCTTTAGACTCTTGAACATATACACAATAATATGTATAAAATGGATAACTAATGAGAACCTGCTGTATAAAAAAATAAATACAATAAAATTCAGAAATCAAAAAAAAAAAAGACTCAAACAAAGAGAGAAGCACAGAAGGGTCCAACTGGATGAGAGTGAGGAAAGAGAATCATTGGCCCTAGAAAGCCAAGAACTTGTCCTGCATAGAGAGATTGGAAGTGCGTACACCCCTATTTAGTACATTAGCAGGTGACGAGAGGGGACACTTTCGGTGGTGATTCAGCATGATGCCAGACTCAGCAGAAACACCTGCCAGGTGAACGGGTTTACAGTGGCAACCACCCAGGAGAACAAAGCAGCCTGGGCCCTTGGGTCCCCTCAGTAGAGGGAGGTAGAATTCAGTAATGAAGCAGGGTGTGGCCCCAGCACCAAACACCACTGGGATTGTTGTCACCCAAGCCCCGGAGGATCCCCAGGCGGACAGAGTCTGGGAAACCAGGAGTTAGGTTTTATACAGCATCATCTAAATCCAAACATAAATAGAACACGTTCGACTTAAGCTACACGTTATGGCAGATCTCACCACCTGTTCCTCTTGATCCCCTAAATCAGGCAAACCCAGAGGGGCAGCAGGAAACAAAACTCTGAGGTCCCTAAGCGGAACTCTGCTTTTCACTGCCTTCTCGAAACTTTAAAGTCGGCTTCATAGTTTATCACTTAACCCACCCACCGCTCTCAGGACTAAGAAACTGCTAATCTGATTTGATTCCTTATGGAAAGGTGCTGACATTGGAAGGTCAAGTGCAGATCAACTCGTTGGTGTAAAATATGCCTTTACAAACCTGTGGAGCTTTATATCTCAAATGGCTTCTGTCTTTGGCCTCATGAGCCAAAGGAGTGTGGACACTGAAATTCAGTCTGAATGGCGATGGCCCCCCCAGCTCACAGCACCCCCTCCCCACACATCACCTGCTGCCCCTGGCGCTCCCTGTGGACAGTATCTGACTCTTAAATGCTGAGCAGATCTTAAAGAAGACCAGTCATTGGATCAACTGCTCCATCGACTTTAGGAATGAAATTGAACATTAAGATCAAGAACTTTATTTTTCCAAATTTGCTGAATTTTTCAACCCACCCCACAATGCCCACCGAAAAGAGAGAAAAAATGGTGAAAACAGAATGAAAAACAAATGCACTAATTTTACCCATAGATTCATTGAAGAGTTGTTAAAGCCGATGTATGTATTTTGAAATGAACATCATTTTTAGCCAAAATCATCTTCAAATGTTTCTTAGCAGGATGCTTTTCCTTGTCCTCCTCCATCTTTTTCCTAGAAGTTACTGGTCTTAATTTTTAGGTGATGTCACTTTGCTTAAAAGAAGGTTTTGTGCCGGAAATGATCCTACGTTTGGTTGGAAGAATGTCTTCATCTGATTCTGGAAAAAGTCTAAAGACAATCATTATGAAAATATCTTGACTTAAAGACATTTCTGCAAGATTCCTCAGAAATTTTGCAAGTTGGTGATTAAATCAGATTGATCACAAATTCTCAAGTTACTTGATCCTTGAATCAAGTGTGGCAAGAGAAACAGCACGGTTGTGAGTTCAACACCGTCAACACCTAGAGAAGGAAGTGAGAACTATACGGCTGTCAGCATCTAACCAGGAACCATATTGGCCACGTGTGATGCTGTACAGTAATGTTTAAAGCCAGTGTCTTCAGCCGACATGCCTTGGCCTTTGTTGTCAGCTGACCACATGTAAATAGCAGACAAAAGAGCAAGACCCCAGCCTGGCTCCCATCCTGTGAGGTGCTGAGGACATGCTAACCTGAGAGAAAAATCACTGGGCCGGGGCATAAAATAGTGTATTTATCTGTCAGTGTGGTCATGTTTTTATTGAGGAAATCGATTATCCAGAGAAATGTGTACTGTTTATAGTCTGTCAGATGGAGGGGTTGTTTCTAGGTCACATAACTTCTTTACTGTCAGATACTCGGCCCCAGCCATCTCCCCAAGAAGATGGCCAGGGTCCCGAAGCCCAGGCTCAACTTAATCATTCATCCATCAGCCGTTAACTGAGACCAATGGTGTGCCAGGATGTATTAAAGTCTGATTATACAAGCAGAAAACCAAACAAAGTCCTTCATCATGCTCTGGCTGAGGATATAGACACAGAAAGGGAGAATTATTCATTTGAGCCATATGAAATCGGTTCAAAGCCAATTTTTATGTCCAGAAAGATCGCTATTGACCATTTCATATGGTGTAAACTTTCAGATACCATTTGTTACACTCAGTGACAGAAATATGCATGGTTTTTGCTGTTGTTATTTGTTTGCCTTTAGCATAAGAAAGGGCAGTTCGGCTGGGGAGTGTGGATTGGAGATGGGGCAGAAGTGGCTGGGTAGGCTGGCTGGGGGAGCCCTGGTCACAAAAGATGAACGTGTGGACTATGCAAGCAAGGAGAACCATCTGGAACAGATCGCCTGTAAAACATTATCCTGAAGAGGCCCTTAGTTGTTTAATCAGGGAAGTTACTCCAAATGAGAAGAATGTTAAAACTGAAGGGCTATGACCTAGGGAGCCGACACAGAAGCCAGCAAGTGTCTGAATAACCCCAATTTCTTTACAGTTACTGGCCTGGAGCATCCCAGAACCTCTATCTGCCTGCCTCTTACCTCAGTCCCTGGGGCAGTGTCCCTGACCAGCAATCCCTCTAATACGTGGTACCCTGATATTAGACCTTGAGCATCTTATTGCTTCACGGTCATCTCATATGTCGAGCCCTCCTGCTTCCCAAGGGTGATGTCATCCAGCCATGGATTTTGACTCTTGCTTTGGAAAATGGTTCTTAAGCTCAGTGTCTGGATTCTAAGCCCCGCTCTGCTGGTTTAAAGTTAGTGACTCCAGGCCCATAAGCACTGACCTTGGCTGGGTTTATGATTGGTCTCACCCTTGGAAAATCTTTTGGTTTTCATTTCCTGACTTTCCAAACGTCTACTCCTCATCCAGCTGGCTCCTGCCACGTATGATGGGGCCACATTCTCTGCTTCTGCTTTTTATTCTGAGTGAGCAGTCTCAAGTCTTGGAAAAAAGGTGTTTTGAAGTTCTAAAACAAGAGCACAGGGGACTGAAGCGTATTGAGCATATTGAGTTAGACTCCAATAAACCTTTGCAGCAACTCAGGGTTCTCCGAAAGTTCGTTGAAAGTGTGTTACCACTTCCCCGTCCGGGAAGATATGAATGGTACGGGCTGCCAATGGTTGCACTTTACGCTCTGTGGCTTACCACACAGACAGTGTTATGGGGAGGAGAACAAGCTTGCAGCCTAATAATTCATTAGAACTGGAAAGCGTGTGCCTCGTGAAGATAAAATGTTGTATACGGACGCATGCTTCTGAATTTGCATTGCTGCTGAATGATGAGACCGGAAGTATGACAGTTCAGAGGAACTGCATCCCTCAGGGATAACTACGGCAACTCCCCGTGTTCCAGAAGGTCAGACCTATTGAGCTTAAAGCCTCTTACTGCTACATCTGATTCTATGATCCTGTGACTTGCAAAAGTTTTTTTTTTTCAAAACATCAAATAGGACCTTTCTTTACCTAACAGCACTAAGGTCATAAGACAAATGGGTGCTATTACTATATGTTCTCTGAAGCGTGGGCAGCATTTCTGGGGACGTTTTAACTCATGTACGCCCCCAAGCTTTTCATCATTTCAGGAAAGTCCTGTGACCCATCGACAAGAGCAGCAGAGTATGTGTGTAGAAGGTGAGCCCTGGATGTTGACACACTTTGGGACACAGTTGGCGACGTCATTTGAGGCCACTCTACTTGTGTTTTTTCCTGCTATCAAGGCCTCATCCGTTTCTGGATGGGCAAACACATTCTGATGCCTCATTCGTACCTTTTTAGTAAAGTCTACCAGGAACTTGTTTTCTGTGACGACAGGATGCATCCCAAATTACTCTAAAGATGATATTGATTTTCCTGCAAATAATAAGTCCAGCCGCAGGAGAACAATAAAACTTCAAGTTGTTGCTTCAGTGAGTGTTACCGTGTAATGTCAGTAGCTTTGGTTTTTATTTAATTTTGTGATTAAAGTTTTTATTGATTTCCCTGCAGGGTAGAATATATCAATACCTTTGGTGTCAAAGGAGCATTCAGGAACAAGAAAACATAAAAGGACTCAACTACAGAAAACTGGGGCTTTATTTTAAAATTTAAGAAACTGACACTAGGAATCCCCAAGGTACGTCTTTGGAACTAATTTTGGATGAGGCCACTCAGCCTGGTGCAGGGAGCTAATCCCTCGGGTTCACAGGCCTGTGAAGTTTAGTTGAGAAATGCTTAGCTGGTGGTTATTACAGCTAATACTCTTTTGCCAGAAGCTGAGGCACCAGCAAATACATCACAGCCCATGTTACCATAAATCATGCGGCTCCTTCCTCTTCACCAGAAAAGGAATGGCCTGATGGGGTCCCATGTATGGAGGCCCTGCACGCAGCTCTGTACGTGTAAGAAAGATGGTCCTTCGCAGAGGTGTTGCATCCCTGAGAAGCACAGACTGCATCTCTGACTCAGGATGGACCCCACAGTGATTCTACAGCATCTACAAAACTATACAGGAAACGTGTGGTTTCCTTTAGAGTTAGAAAGGGCCACACAACTCTCCAAGCCACCCAGTTTCCTGCACTATCTTCTCTTTCCCTTCAGGCTTGGGGGCCAGACAGGGTGCCTTCCCTTTTGTGGGACAGGCGTGGGGGACATTCTCTTAAGACCAAACTACTTCCTATTACACAGATCAACTGGTTATGTATCCGTAACACTCACAAGTAAGATTCGTGTTTCACCATTGACATTTTACCCCATCTTCCCGTCCCAACGGCTCTGATGTCCCTAGCCTTATTCCACCAACTAGCAGACTAGGAGTTGGAGGGATGCTGAAGTTGTGTTTCATGACCTACAGTTTGCAAAGTGGAGAGCTAAAAACTACACCTAGTTCTCTTGGCTACTGACCCGTTCTACCACCCGGAGATTACATGAATCAACTCACCTTCTTAACGATTGGCACTGGCAGATTGGTTTGACAGTTTTTTCTGTCTGCGTTGACTGGTCATTCTGGTGTAGAAGAACCATGGGGGCCAGGTCTACCCTGCACACTGGTCCACACGCAGCTTCTGTCTTTCCAGTAACTGGGGGTGCAGTTCCTTGGAGCAGAGTCTCCTAGCAGAGACTCAGGGCATCCTTTGGAGCTGGAGAAATGAACACAGGGACAAAGAGAGCAGCCTGACAGATTTCGCAAACTCACCAAATAGTCATTTGTCTGCAGCCAGAAAGACAGAGGAGTCTTCCCTCCTTCTCTTTCCTCCTTAAAATCACACTCCCTTTTGTTTGAAATTCCAACCAGTTTCTAAAAGAATAAGGCAGAATGATCTCTGTAGCACACAATCCTGAGACTATAATTGAGCGCACTGCATCCGGGGAGAGAGCCAGGAAATAGAGTGAGATGACTATTCATCAATAAAAACAATATTAGAAAGAAGGCCCTGTCCTCTGGCCTCACGACAGTTCCTCGCCTATCCTGCTTCAACCTGCTTCAAGAAAACCTCAATGTAAGTCAAAGAATAAGGAGGAAATTCACGTTTGATTCTCGCTGCTAGAAATCCAGTCCATACTGAGGTTCTCATTGGATCTGTTGGTTTGAACATTCCTGTTCCCAGGGAAACGTCCATGGTGAGCAGAGCAGCCCTGAGTAGCTTCAGGGCTTTGCCTCCAAGATCAAGCCCTGCTCAGGTTCAAGGTCAGAGCCACCCTCACGGGGAGGCACTGCCTTGTGGTCTAAAGTCACAGGAAAGAGGCCCAAAACAAGCCAAATTGAGAAGTGGGATGATTGAAAATATTTGCCCACTCAGTGGGGTTGAAGTTCCCATATGAAGGACTCCTTTGGATTAAGCTGTTGTTGATACTACAGTAAAGTGTTAAGTGCTAGGGATATTGCCTGAGGTTACTATTGCCCATCAACTCTGAATGCTTGTTTAATTAACTGATCACATTATTTATTTCCCCAGAAAGGCTCCAAGGAATTGACACTTAAGGCAGGTAAAGAAGAAATGGTCTGGAACCTCTGCTTATAGTCCGGGGTCCTCCGCTACTTAAGGTCAGGGGATGGTGGGAGGGGAGGTGACAAAAGGATCAAGGAAAGGGGTCCAAGGTCCAAGGGAAACAGTCATAATTCGGCCCCAGCGAATCCTCCATTGGGTAAATGTGGATTTCCCTAACTGGGTCAAGCTGGCCCTGTTACTCGTAGCAGTTGTGAAAGTCAGCAGTGCAGGAACCCTTGGGCTTTTCTCAACATACCCTAAGAATAGGCCAAAGAAAAGGGCAGAGGGTGGTGTTTCTGGGACAACTGCCAAGACAAAGACACTTTCAGATTTCTGGGGACAAGAGGCCATGTGAAAGGAATTTTCCCTTTTACACACACACATACACACACTCACACACACAGTCACGTACACTGAAATGCAGCGGAGGGTGGTGTGGCTGGCAGAAATTTGATTAATTAGCTGAGCAGCATCAGCTTTAAATTAAAACAATTTCAAATGTAGCAGGAGAAAACATGGATGGGACACAATCTTAAAATGAGCCCAGGAATTAGAGGCAGAGCCATTTGGAAAAGTGAATCCAGACCATCTGGAGCTGAGGATGGGGCGTCAGTGGAGCTGCAAGGTCTGGGTTGCTGAGTCTCCTCCTGGGGAAGGGGGCACAAGGCTGGGGTGGAGCGAGGGCGGAAGGGGACCCAGCCACGGGTCAGGGGGCAGCGCCAGTGGCCTCCTACCCAGGGCTCGGCTCTGGGGACAGCGCTGTGGGCTGGGAGGAGAGCAGAGCAGCCCGTGGGCTCCCCGAGGACAATGAGGAGAAACAGACCCCGGGGCTGCTGGCTGCCCCGCCTGCCTCTGGCCCGCAGATCGGATGCCAAGGCTCCCCGGACAGGAAGTGAGCGAGACTCCACGGAGAACGGTTCAGGGATTCGAGAGGAAACCGTGGACCCTGGCAACAATAAGAAAAAGGGAGGGCGGGGGTAGAGGAAAGAGTTTGTTTGCTTAATGTTGATCTACTAAAGGTCAGGGAGAAATGTTTGCAGAGTCCTCAGGCTGTACACAACGAACTTCAGAGGACGGGGGATCCAGTTCCCTGTGCACGGCCCAGGGGAGCTGGGGGTGCTCAAAGGGCCACTGGGGTCCTGGTGGCTCCAGCGTGCCCCTGGCCCTCCTCTCTCCCCCGGGCAGCCTCTCCCAAGTACGACAGAACGCTCAGCATCGCTTTGTAATTCAGGCACACTTTATGACTTCTTAGCTCAGGCTGGCCAGCAAGAACTTGAGTCCCACATTTTCCCAAGGCCCGTGAATGATGCCCTGGGCCAGTTACCTCTGTGTCTTCACCTGCAAATTGGACACAACTCGTTTACAGAACATCTAAATCACTTAGCACCTTACCCGACACTTAATAACTGCTCTCAATCAGTGTAGCCATTCTATTTCATTACCAGTATTACTATTTCTTTTGTTGTTTTAATTTTTTTATTTCTTTTTATTGGGGTATAATTAATTGCTTTACAATGTGTTAGTTTCTGCTGTCCAATGAAGTGATTCTGCTATATGTATACATATATCACCTATTTCTTGGACCTCCTTCCCTATTTATTCCAGCCATTTCCATTTTTCATTGTTATAAATAACACTGCAATAAATGTCTTCATATGTAAACTCTTGTATGGCTCTCTGAGTATTTCTCTAGTGTAAATTTCTAAAAACGGTAAATGGAGTCAAAGGGTAGAAAATTTTTAGAGGTGTTTGATAACATTTGTCAGATTATTTCCCATCCTGACTGTACCCACATCTCTCCCCACTGTCCTGGAATGGGAACACAGGTAGAACAGCCTTGACGATCCCAGGCCGTGCCATTTAAGTCCATTCCATCAGCACTTATTTACCGTGTGCTAGGTACGGCTCTGGGCCCTTGAGATAACAGCCACAAACAACAACAAACAGAATTTCCTGTCTTCAAGGCACTCAGATCCTGTAGGAAGATGGACAAAAATAAATAAATACAGTCACAGTATGTCGCTGTGCAGCCATAAGTCCTACAAAGAAAGTAAAGCAGGCTAGTGGGCTGATGCTATTTTGGACGGATCTGTCTACCTAGTTTAGACAGGAGATGACACCTGAGTCCAGAACAGAATGAAACGAAGCCTTGTGAAGATCCAAGGAAACAGCAATCCAGCAAGCAGAAGAGCAGGTACAAGGGCCCTGAGGTTGGCACTGCCCCACCATTTTGAGAGCTGGCAAGGAGGCTGGTGTGAGCAGGGCAGTGAGAGGGGGAGGGGTGAGCGCATGCTTGGAGCCACAGCCGGTGGGCAGCAGGTGATGGAAGATTGTTCCTAGTGGGAGGGAGCCCAGAAGGTTCTGAACAGGGGAGAGACTCCACTTGCCTCAGGCTTGGCACTCAGGCTGCATCTCAGATGAGACTACAGGGGCCCCAGTTAAGGGACCACCTACTTGTTGCTAATTTGATAGATTAGAAAAATATTTCTCCTTTTAATTTGCATTACTTGTGAGGCTGCCTTCTCCGTGTTCTTTTTGGGCATCTACATTTAGTTTTCTTGAATTTCACACTCTTGTAGGACCACCCCTGCTGGGCCATCCAGGACCTTTCAGCTCCCTGCTTTGAGAGGAACTTAAAAGGCAGCACCTAGAAATCTCCATCCAGTTTCGAGTCTGTGTACGTCTCCATCTTGGAGGCATTTGGGAGAGTTTTGTGGTTCTGTTTCTGGCTTCTCTCACTGTTCTAACAGCCTACATTTTAAAATATGTCCTTTATTAAGCTGTGATTGTGCAAATTGGGGGATGGGATGGGTTTGGATGTATTAAGCCGAAAAATCACTCTGGATAAATATTACATCGGGATTTACTCTTCTATTATGCTTTTAATCATTCTGTGAATCCTTTTCCAAGAACTGCTGGCATCTCAGGAATGGAGAATCATTCAGCATCATGCTCTTTAAATGCAAAAAACTACTAGATAAACAGAATCTTTAAAATAACTAAACCAAAGTGTACATTTGTTATGCGACATCACACAATCAATCGTTCCATTGGCACACCTTCCTAATGGCCTCTTTATGCAAACGTTATCGTCTTTGTGCTATTTTCTACTTCTGCTGTTTCCAGTACATTTATTTCAATGAGGATAGCTGAAAACCTCTAAAGGAATTGGAGAGGCTGGCCCTTTTCCTCATGCTTCAGGATATGCATTTACTTGAAGAACTTGCTTAAATGGCCAGCTGAAACCAGGAAGGGGCACCTCCAAGCTTAAAGTGTGCATTTCATATGTTGACAAAAATGCCAAGCATGTGCAATCCATTTCAGAACTTCAAATTCTTACAGAGACAGTTAATGAAAGGCACCGAACTGGGGCTTAAATTGAATGTGGTCTTGGGAAGAGCTTACCTTCAGGTCCACGTATAGATTTAGTCAGGTGGTCAGGGGTCAGGATGCTCTATCGGCCCATCCCCAGTGTGAGGGCTGAAGAACTTTCGTTTGTCTTCTGTTTCCTCTGTGAGGATGAGCTTAAGGAAGACTGAGTAGAGACGTCCCTCTGGGATTCCTCACCTTCTGCCCCTTTTCATCTTGTTTGGAGTTCACTGGATGCGGCCTCATAAAATCTTGTATATTACGGACCTTCTGCCTTGGTGCATCTTGCTTCAATATCTTTACTAAAGTCCGACACAGGAAAGGGCATTGAGCACGGTGCTTGTGCAGCTATAATGTGTTCTTTCTGCACAATGTACATGAAGACATGGCTACTAGGACCGCGTGGTGTGACAAGAGAGCCACTGGACCTGATAGCGCTGAGGCTGAGCCTCCAGAAGAAATCCAAGCCCCTAGAAAGTCAACCCATTATCATGACACACAGGAGCTGATTGCTTGAGTGTAGAGGTTCTAACGGTTTTTTCTTTCTTTTTTTTTTTCCACGCCTAACACCACTTACCTGAGCAGCAAATTCCCATTAATAACATCCCTCACTTCTGAAAGGTGGGATGACGAAGAAGTTAAGATCCAGGGTCCTGCCAGCCAGGAGACAAAGATGCACAGGACTGTTCAGACCCTCACACCCTAATAGACTGAGTATTGTCCTATAAGCAGCATTTCCACAAAGAGCTAAAGAGATTAGATAGATAGATAGACAGATAGATGACAGATAGATGATAGGTAGATAGGATGTCCTCATATATTTATATATAGTTACACATATTCTATAATAATGTATAGCACATATACTTTTAGTTAATTTAATAAATACTAGTTGCAATTCCTTCTATATCATAAATATGCTAAATCATAAAATGTGAATAAATCTGAATGTTGATAATACAGAATTATTCATATTTTATTTATGATTTAACATATTTATAGTATAGAAGGAATTATAGCTAACAGTTTTATTTGGAAAAATTAATTAAAATGTATTGATTGCACCTATTTCTTTGTCATAGTTGTCTTTACTTATCGGGTTGTTTAGATAAAGCATCTACCTTTGTCAGAGAATGAAAACCATCTAGTTTTTCCAATAAAAGGTGAAGCTTCTCACGTTCCAAAATTCTTGTATCATGCCAATTGTCTCCATTAATCAAATCTTTAATAGAGGTACACTCTCTTACTCAAGCATTAAGTTAATTTTGGATGTGGAGTAGTAAACAGAGATTTTATTCCTGAATTCAGTAAGAAGGTTTTCTTACTGGGCCTCGGTGGACTTTCATTTCTAGTGAGACACTTATGCTTGGAATAATGGTTTTGAGTAAGCATGGAAGGAGTTTATGGGGATGCCCCCTGCTGATAATGAATGCTGTAACTTTTTTTAGTTTCAAAAATGCACAGACAACATCAATCTAAACCAGGACTTGGCACTCCATGTCCCCAGGCCAAATTTGGCCCACCGCTTGTTTTTGTAAATAAAATTTTATCGGAACACAGCCTCACCCTTCAGTTACATAAATAGGGCCCTCAAAGGCTAAAAATATTTACTAGCAGGTCCTTTAGGAAAAACATTTGCTGACACCTGGTCTAAACTGCACTGGGTAAAATAAGATCAAGGTTAACCAAGGAAAAAAAAAGGTAGATAAATCACATTTATTTTGGGACTTGGAATGGAAATGGAGTTAAAAAACTTGTAGTCTCCACCACATTCAGACCTCTGCCCCTCAACTGTGGGACAGCTGCTCCCCTTTTAAAAACCACACTCAGCGCACCTGCCTGGCCTAGCCTCACATGCGCTGCTTCACCTCCCTTAGGACACCGTGAAGCCATCTGTGCAGCCCGGCAAGTGTGCAGGGCCCGCTGCACCCCAGAGTAGGTAGGATGTGTCACCAGGAACCAAGAACAAGGAGCCCTGTGGGTTCTCTGCTGGAGGTGGAACCACAGGGTCTCCTTATCTCTAGGTCCCAAATCTAAATTGCCTCCAGCAGGGCATCTCCCGTGTTTCCTGAAAACTGCAGCCTAAAGTACTGTTCCATTTGCAAAATTGGAAGAATGGAAGTTTAGCCGGTGGAGCGTGGAGTTCAGTGTGCCATGCTCTCCTGTGGGAACCATTTCTAGATTAAAATTGACTTTGATGGGCAAGGAGGGAAGCCTGGCATTGTGACAAGGAGGGGAGTTGAGATATTGGGACAAGAGCTCCATCACGAATTGGCTGTGTGATTCTGAGTAGGACACGTTGAACTTCCGTTTGCTCACCTATCACTATTTCTCACCTGGAATAGTAATGCCGAACTTATCCACCTCACTCAAATCGTTGCCAGGATAAAATGAGATGGTAAGTACAAATTTTTGTGTAATGACTGGTATTTAGTCCCTGGATCAACCATATTTGATTTGAGGAACTATACTGGAAAGGCTTACTTGATATTAATTTGGGATGATTCAAGATACTGGATATGCTGAGACCTCCAGGGACCACCTACGTGGGACAGGAATAAATGGGGATAGACAGTGCCAGGGGCTGGGAAGTTAGCCCGGATGCAGTCTGGAGCCCCTAGGGAAGCTGGACAGTCTCATGCCCAGTGAACACAGGCCCTTCCCAGTGGGTCAGGGTCATGGAGGGAGCAGAACCAGTCCCCTCCTAGGCGACCCCAGTCAGCAGTGGGCGTTATGGAGCTGAGAACTCCACCTTCAGAGACAGGGTGAGGCTCAGTATCAGACCAAAGTGAAGCAAAGAATTCTAACTGAGGCTTCGAACTCCAGGCAACGGAAGAGGATGGATCAACATGGCGGAAAGCAGCGGAAAGAGGGAAAGTGTAGTTAATGAGTCACGTGGTGCCTGGGACTGTACGGCAGCAAAACCACTTCCAGATCCCATCCCCTGGCGAGCGGAGATGGCTGACGTGTTCCTGCTTTGACTAGAGGGCCCACAGCTGTCTTGCTTGAGAGGCCCAAGCTGAAATCTCCTCACCCAAGTACGGTTCCCTCTCTGGCTAACCCTCGTATGGAATACTTCAACATTTTCAGTCTTTTTTGAGTAAAGGTAACTCTTCTGGGAGAGAGTGCAGTAAACTATTAACAGCCATTCTTGCTTTAATGTGAATTTTCTTCATTGGGTTCATTCCTACCATGGCTATAGCCGTAAGGTTATGAAATAAAGAATAGGGAGCTTATAAGACGCACATGGCAAACCACCTATTTGCATCTTGTGACTTGTCCTCGTGGGAAAGGCAGCCAGGAACCAGTGTGTGGGTTTTGTCCCACACAAGCCGTCAGTAGACAGGTAACAGCTACCTACCGGTGGCCGTAATACACAAAAGGGGGTGATTCCCAGAGGGGCAGCTAATTGCAATTGCTCTGTCTGGAAGTGACATCTTTTTCTAAGCCTCCCAACAAGATTGATAATATCAGGGAAGCAAAAGGGCCACAGGCCCTATTGAATGGCTCAGGCCAGCTGCTTTCCAGACTGCAAGGTCAGAAACACAGAGGAATTTCGGTTCCTATAGGGTTCCTCTGCAGACAGCCAGGAGGGGAGAGGAGATACTTTCTCTTTTGCTGCCTGGGTTTCGTGAGGAAAGGACACTAAGGCTATTAGAGGTGAGATCAGTCAGAAGCGGCCAGCCACTTTCAAAGACAGTCTTGTTTTCCCTGAAAGTTCCCAAGTGATAATAACGTCTCTCAGGATTGAGACCTTGAGAATGAATTTGCAGCTCCCCAGTGATGGATAAAACACCATCAGAAAGTGTGACAGTGCCCTGCACGTCCAGCTCCATCAGAGGGAAATGGATCACACTCACACAGAAGAAAAATCACAAAGTAGGCATCCCAGCACGTACTGCAATCATAACCCAGGAACACCATCCATCCACCGAATTTCTGTGATCTACAAACAGTACGCCGGGCTAATTTTCTGCTGAAGACAGCATGCCTGTACTAGACTGGCTTTATTAACTCAATTGGAAAAAATGATTTTGCAATTTGCATGGAGCTTAAGAGTGTAATTAATACAATTCATAAAAGGCCAATAGACATTAACCCCACAGGGGATTGTGAAGTAGTTTGCTTTGGAGAGAGTTCTTAGGTCTGCAATTCCAAGGACCAACATTGCCCTGCCTTCTTGGTGGGCCACTCTGATCTTTCTCATCTGTTAAACTAGATTTGCCTCTCCCAGCCATCCTGCTGTCCAGGGGTAGATGCTTTTGTTTGGATGAAAATAAAAGAATGATATAAGATTAGTGTTCAGGGGTGGAGTCAGGAAGAAGTGATGTCTCTGTGTATGCACTTATCATCCAGTTTTCTTGTTGTGTGTCCATGTCTTAAGAGATTAGTTGAGTGCTAAAGGCCTAGGTTTTCCTTGCCCACAGAGAACCTGGTCTTTAAACAGTGTAGGTCCAACCAGGGTCTACCTGGAATTTGGGGAGGGGGAAGGAGCAGTTAGATGGAGACTTTGGGCTTTGAGAATGAAAGGAGAGAGATGTGATGGTTGCCTGTAGATGAGAAGAGGGGAGGTTTGTGGGGGGACCTTTTTGTTGAGAACTCTCACCTTGGTGACAGGCAAACATGAATCTGTCTCTCTCTCTCTTTATTTTAATATATTGACTTTAACCATGTTCTGTCAAAAATCTCTTTCTTGTCCCTTAAATTTGGGGCACATACCATATTTTCCAAATACTTTCAGATATCAAAAGCCCATTCAGTTGCTCATCAGTAACCATTAGGGAAATGTGAATCAAAACTCCAATGAGATACCGCTTCACACCTGTTGTTAAAGAAAAAAATTCTTCTGATACTTGTTAAAATGGTAAGGAAGACTTTATTCAGGTCTTTGGTGATAAGTGTCAAGACTAGTGCGACAAGGGAGAGAGCTGGCTCGATTTTGAGTACAAAAAAGACAGCTGGGGACTTGCAGCTATCAAGTAGGGTGAGGGGGTCAGTGGATGGAATGTTACTAAGAGGAGACATCAGGGGAGGGGATTCTTGCTAAACCGACTTAACAGAGTTCCTGCTGAAGGCAGGTCAAGGACATAGACATCAAAGGTGAGGGATGAGGAACTTGATCAGATATCAAGTGTGGGGGCATTCTTGCTAAACTGAAGTGGGATTTTTGCTACAACTGGACTAGGTACACCAGGGTGAAGATAGGACCCAAGGAAGAGGCCTAGTCAAGAAGAGAGTTCAGAGGAAGCTGACTGAAATTAGGTCAAGGAGAGAGTCTTGTTACCATTGGGCTATTATCCAAAAAATGGAAAATAAGTGTTGGAGAAGAGGGGGATTAATTGAAACGCTGGTGCATTTAGGGATGTAAAATGGTGCAACCACTGTGTAAAACAGTTTGATTTTTCCTCAAAATATTAAACACAGAATTACCATGGGATTCAGAAATTCTACTCCTAGCTGAATTCCCAAAATAATTGAAAGCAGGGACTCAAACTCACACTTGCACGCCAATATTTATAACAACATTACTCACCAAAAGGTGGAAATAACCCAAATATCCATGAAAAGATGAATGGATAAAAAAATATATAGTATATACATACAGTTTATTCAGCCTTAAAAAGGAATGAGATGCTGATACACGCTCCAACATAGATGAACCTTGAAAACATTATGCTAACTGAAATAAGCCAGACACAAAAGGACAAATATCGTATGACCTCACTTACATGAAGTACTAGAATAGGCAAATTCATAGAGACAGAAAGTAGAATAAAGGTTACCAGAGCCTGTGGGGGAAGAGGGAATAGGGAGTAATTGTTTAATGGGTACTGAGTTTCAGTTTGGGATGATGAAAAAGTTCTGGTAATGGTTGCACAACAATGTGAATGTATTTGCCACTGAACCGTATACTTTTAAATGGTTAAAATGACAAATTTTATGTTATGTATAGTTTACTACAATTTTAAAAATATAGTAAAAAAAAAAAAAAAAAGAAAACCTATCCAGCTTAATATGCCAACCTCAAACTCAACTTAGATCTCAGCACCTCCCCTTCCCGTGGTGTAGGTTTGGTGGGAGGCCGGGGGGATGTGGAGTGAGGAGGTGCCTTGTCTGCTCTCTCCTCCCTCCTCCCACTCCAGCACCCAGTCTGCCCGGAGATATGCACCCATCTCTCCCCTCTTCCCTGTCAAAGGTGGGAGGTGGTAAGTCAGGAAGTGATAGTAGGATAGAGTAACATCTTTTATCATTGCTGGCACAGTGGTGGTGGAAAATGTCTCTGGATCCTCTCTGGTTCGTCAGCTTCCACTTCTGCTGGAATGGAGGTCTCCATTGTAGGTGGTATGCATGGCATCTCTTTCTTTCAGGATGCTGCCTGATTCAAATCAATTTTTGCTCAAATAAAGTCTTCAATATTTCAATATGCAGTTTATCTGTTAACACTATTCACCTGTGTATCCAAATGCCTGAGGACCCATGTCAAGCTCTCTCAAGAAATTTCTCATCCAATTCCTCTCCACGCCCCAGACAGCAGCAGAATGGGTCTCAGGTTTACCAGCTCAGCAAGCATCCAGAAAGGAAAGAAGATGCTTGTCCCTCCTCCTTGCAGGCAATCCCAGTCTTTAATAAATATGGTTGGATTTTTTAAGCTCTGGAGCACTTAGTGTCTCTTGACACTTATGCGTGGGTTTTGCTCTCCAATTCCTGTGCAAATGAAAAAAAAATTCCACTCAGAAGCCAACTTTGTGGAGACTCTATTGGATTGCAGCTCTCAGAGGTGTTCTGTGTGAGGACCAGGGAGAACTGCCCATTAACTGCCCTGAAAATGTCCATCTGGCAAAACCTGTCATCAGTAGAGAGGACCAAAACATCTCCTGCATTCTAAGAATCTCGGAGAAATTCCTCCTTGTTATGTATGGCTGTTTTCATTCAAAACTCACAACAAGTGGGTATTACATCGTTTCATAGATGAGGAAACTGAGACTTAAAGAAATGTACTCAAGATCACACGGATGAATTATTGATGGACCTGAGATGCAAATCAAGTCCTTGAGTGACTTCAGAGACTGCATGCTTAACAATTATGTTCGTGTGATCTTATGTGACTAAAACCTACAGGGTCTACAGGATACAACTGAAGGTATCTGTGTACTCTAGAACAAGGACATAGGGAAGTCCTGACTCTGTGTCCCAAATCAGGGGCACACCCTCCTCTGGTCCCTAAAAGAGTGAGGGACACTTTTAATGATGTCACAGACTCAGGATCCCTGTAACTGGTGATCCTCAATAATAAAGAGACAAGATACTGGTTGCTTAGCTGAGGTGTGAAAAGAAGGAAGCAAGCCTTGGAATAAACAATTGAATTTAAGACTGAAATTATTTTTGCCCAAAGAGTCCCTAAGGAGACTGAAGAGAGTTTGGATTTTGTCTGCTGGCGAGGACATTGAGGGGTGAGGTGATGGACCTGGAAAATTTTGCGAGAGGGAGGACAGATCAGATGCCCTGGGTGAGACCAGCAATGGCAAGCACAGCAGTAAGTCTATGGGACCGCCTCCTACCAAAGCCCAGGGCTACGAGGCCACCACTGGCCCCAGTGGGGAAGCAAAGGAACCCCTCCGGCCTGTGGTCCTCGGGGGTCTGTGCTGTCAGACCTGTGCTCTTTTGCATAATGGTCCTTAGGAGTGATGCCGACTCCCCTGGGGAGGTTCTGCAGGAGAAGCAGCAAGTTGGGCTAGGTCAAGTCCACCCCGTTAGGTATGAAGACCCTTCCCTGCTCTGACTGGCTTTTCAGGAGGGATCATCTGCTGGGTCAGAATTTTCCTGCACTGGTGAGGGAATTCCCTCTAGCCTCCATCCTGGGAAGAATCTGTTGGGAGAGCAGATACTTGGAGTGTTGACCATGAAGGTGGACCATGCAGAGAATCCATTTTGGGGGGCTGCGAAAATTAAATATTTAGTGAACTTGGCTGTCTGAAGAGATCTGAACTGCTCTTTTCAATTGTGGATCAGAGGTAAACAAGCTTGATAAGTCTATAAGATGGGAACTAATTAAACAAGGGAAAAATAAGAAGTGCAATGATGGGGTCCCTTAGAGTAATGCTGATGTGTTAGGTTGAAAATGCTTGGCACCCATGTATCCATATCAAATCCCTGGAACAAGTGAGTGTTACCTTATTTGGAAAAGAAGGTCTTTTGCAGATGTGATTGCCTTAAGGCTCTTGTGATAAGGAGATAATCTTGGATTCTCTAGGTGGGCCCTAAATGCCATCACAAATATCCTTATAAGTAAGAAGGTGATGTGAAGATGGAACGTGGGGATGTGGCCACGAGCCAAGGAGCACCGCTGGACACCAGATACTGAAGGAAGCAAGGGCCAGGTCCTCCCCTTAGAGTCTCTGGAGGGAGCGCCACCCACCAACACTGAGTTTGGACTTCTGGCCTTCAGAAATGAAAGGGAATACATTCCAATTGTCTGAGGCCACCCAGTTTGTGGTCAATTTTACAGTAGCCGCAGGAGACTAACCTGGCAGGGCAAGAGGACGGTGCAGGGCTGACACCTGGCCAAATCTGAGTGGGTGAGGGTCAGGGAAAGCTTCTGAGAGAAGTGAAGCTCATGCTGGAATTTCAGGATAAGCTTTGAGTATATTCAGGAGAAGGGGACGGAAAAGAAATCTTCTCCGCCAATGAAAGAATACGTGTGAAATCCTGGAGCCAGGAGGGAGCATGCTGTAGTCTCCAAGGTAAGGAGAGGGTGGCCAAAGATGGGGTTGACAGGCAGATGGGTCACATGAAAGGGAATGAAGACTTTAAGGGCAACGGGGAGACATTGAAGGATCGTAACCGGACGGCGTCCTGATCAGGTACAAGTGATCTGAA
The DNA here is from genome assembly GCF_009873245.2 of Balaenoptera musculus. NCBI lineage: Eukaryota > Metazoa > Chordata > Mammalia > Artiodactyla > Balaenopteridae > Balaenoptera > Balaenoptera musculus. The sequence continues at coordinate 17,243,992 of NC_045786.1, read as the reverse complement.
GACCTCTCTGGAAGCCTGAGTTAGAGTAGCTGAAAGAGAGAAAAGTATGACTGGGCAAGGTGACTAGGCAGGAGAGCTGGCAGGATTGGCATGGGGAAGGGTTAGGGAAGGGAAAGAGTGGAGACTGATGTCATGGTTCCTGGGTTGAGACCTGGCTTGGTGATAATCCTAACTGAGCTAAAGAACAAAGGAGGAGAATAAGGTTCCCAGTGGGAGGGGCATTTGGGAGCAAAACTCTCGGCCCAGGGAAGGCTTATCTCAGGGGTGGGCAGTGGAGGCAAAATCTTTCACAACCCTTGCAATCTCCCCCTTTGGCCCTGCCACAGTTCCAGCAATTTCTGTATTATTTCTTATTAGGGATTACAACACCAACATTCATGTTAAAATAGAAACACTACTTTGGAAGGAGACCTGATTTGCCATGACCAGCCTTAAATAAGTTAGTTTGAACGAGATTATCAGCTTGGCCCTCTGGCAAAAGGAACCCTTGGCAATGGAAGGAAGGCAGGTATTATCTCCTAAAGGAGAATCAGAGTTCAGCACTGGCTCTTACTGATGAAGGCAGGTGGGAACACATTAGGAGGCTGAGGGGATATCAGGAAGGCATGATTGGGGAAACCCTGACAAGCATGAGCTTGAAGGAAAACTTCCCCTAAATAGTGAATGCTTTCTTCCTCTCCTGCTCAGCCTGTGGAAGAGGACAGGGTCCTGAACTGGGTGTTATTGGTGCAGAGATTTGAAAAATAGCCACACTCAAAGTTTAAAGTGTCCTCTGGCAAAATTGCCCTAACTTGTGATAAGAGGGAAGACAAGAAGCAATGCATGGAGAGTGGGCTTTACCTATGAAGGGCATGAGAATATGCCACCCCCGAATCTGCCACTTTGGCATAAGGATTGTTTTGACCTGAAGGCAATTAAGAAGCAGCAAACTCAGAAAGAGCTCTCTGCCCTCCGCCATCTGCCTAAAAGTTGGGACATAAATATCTCTTTGAGAAGATCTCCTTCCTTCCCTCCCATACCAGGAGGAAGAGAAACATCCACTATTACAAGAAACAAAAAGTCAGCACTGAGATGGGTTTACACAAAAGAACCTTACTAACAGAATCCTTATCTTCCTTTAGTTTCCCATATATTTACTTTCCCACAATTTACTGCTCCTAGAAGCCAATCCCCTTTTCCTTTCCCTTGTCACTCCTCCACAAATTTATTGCCCTTTGTGAAAATGATGTATAAGCCCCAAGGTCTAACTCCTTCTCTGGGACTTCACTTCTTTTTTATGAAGGTTTCCATGAATGTAACATTAAAATATTAACATCAAATATGATTTTTATGCCTTTTCTCCTGTGAATCTATCTTTTGTAAGTTTAATTTGCAGGCCCCAGACACTAAATATAAGAGGATAGAGGAAAAGAGGTTTTTTTTCCTCCCCTACACTTATAAGATCTACACATTGTTGTTTGGTGCTAAAGGGCTTTTCAACAGGGGAAATACCTCATTTTCTTAATGTTTCTACATACTGGTTTTTTAAGCCTTTTCTTTTTTATTCCAAATTTAATACTTTGCTATGAGTTGAAAGAAAAATAAAAGCAACTCTTAAGACTCGAATAGTTTATTATTAGTACTATGATTTATCACAGGATTATAAAGTGTCTGGAGCCTGAAGGAAACAGAAACTTCAACATGATTTTATTTTTGTAGCTGGGTTGGTAATAATTAGCCACACAACTAAATCATGATTGTTTAGTCATCTTTTCTCTAACATTCTTCTAGAATCTTCTAGAACTTTCCTAGAACAAATCCATGTGTTCGAGTGCTCCTGGTGCTTCTGGTTCCATGACTCACATGCTCACAAGCTCACCTCTGATTTTAGCCACCTCAGGGTGGACAGGCAGTAAGGCTTTCACTCACTTCCTGCCAGCAGCCTTAGCCTCAAGCATAGGCTTCCTTCTTCCTTTCTGTCCCCTGGGCTCCTCCAACCCCTGCTGGGGGTCACACTGCCTGGTATACACAAACAGCCTGGGGTTCACATCCTCCTGGCACCATCCTCAGCCAAAGGTTAGTGGGCAGTGACAGATATATGCTCCTGCCCCCGTCCTTCGGGTGGACAATTCTGGGAGAGGAGTTCCCAAGGATTTGCCCTCATCCCATCACCTACAGAGGTGACCTCAACAACACACTTTTGGATGAAAAATATTGCCCACCATAGCAGTAAACAAAGGCTGTTGTGGCCATCAGCCTCTGCAGCCACCCCCGACTGTGCTCCCTGAGGGGATTCAGGATGGAGAAAAGCAGGATAACTGCCCTAGATAGCTAAGGTGCCTATCAAAGGAATGATTTCAATGAGCCCAGACTCTTGCATCTTCCCATACATAGAAAAGTGCTAAATGTATTAACTTGAGATTTCCGTTTTTTTGTTTCTTGTTTTAAATTAACAGTTACCTTTTGATGTTCGACTACTTGGGTTTTGTTTCAAAACTCCTATATATCCTGGATCCTACCTTACCTCTTAGGAGCAGCTCCTCAGAGGGAATCTGAGAGGCACCTCCCTAGCTTGAGTCCTCAGAACATCCACCCGAATAAAACATAATTCCCAACTTTTAGGTTGTGCTTTTGTTTTTTTCAGTCGACACTCTCTAATTCTGTAGCTTTCCTCCTGCTCCCTGACAACCTCCCAAATAAACTACCTGGACAAAATCCTTGTCTCAGGCTCTGCTCTGAGGAGAGCCAAGCTGAATCACTCTGTGAAAAGTGTACAAGACTCATATTCAGCAAACCTAGGGTCTAGCTGCTCCGTCACCATCACAGGCAAGTCACTTAATCCCATGGAGCTCTTGTTTCCATGATTGTAAAATGAAGATATCAGACTAATCTCTTTGGTTCTCATTCCTTCACAAATTCAGTTATTCACTTGTTTTTCATTCACACTGTCATGTCTTCTTCCATTCACTCATTTTTATTCTTCCTTCATTTATCCATCTACTCTTTCTGTCATTCATTCATTCACTCATTTTTATTAGTAAATTCATCCATCCTTTTCTAAATTCATTTCCTTCTATTCTTCTTATATATTTTCTTTATTTATTCACTCATTCATCCATTGATTTTAAAGTGTCAGTAATTCTTTTATCCATCTATTCATTTTTCATCCATCCATTAACTTTTTATGCATTCATCCATTTACTGCTTTATGCATTGACTCTTTAGGCTTTAACTTTGTCTTACAGTTTCTTTTACTCTTCCTACCCTTCTTTCTTTTCTCCCTTCTTTATTTCTTTCTTCTTTCTTTCTTCAACTGCTGGTTACTGAGAATCTACTAGAGAACCGGCCAGTAATCTATCATTATTTGAAATAACTCTGCTTAGCACGTAATTGCTTCTGTGATACATTACAAGAGATATGTGAGAGTATAAACGGGGTGGTTCCCACACACTATAAATGGGGAAAATAAATGTTCCAAATTCAGGTAGCATCGTGTCTTTCTAATAGAGATCCACTCTGTTTAATCATTTTTTTGTTATTTATGAAGGCCATAAGAAGGCTCATTTTAGCCAATGAGGAAAGGAAATTATTTCTGGAACACATTGTTCTGTGAACTTCAGAGTTTTCTCATATTTTCTATACCCCAGAATTCATTTACTAACTACATGTATATTAAATGCAATTGGTAAGAAATTCAGACATGGAAAGTTTGGAAAAATAATAATATGAACAGATTAACTAGAGCATTTGACCGTTTAACTGATTTTACTTTTTCTTATTTTCATATTTTAAATATTTTTTATATGGTTCCTAAGCCATATAAAAGTCATTCAGTAGCTTTATGGGAGATTATACTCTTATCATCTAAATGTTTATAAATTAAAAAACCAGACGAGTACCTAACAGAAAATGCAAAATAGAATGTAATTGGACATATGCTTTCTCCCAGGAGAAAGTCTCATTATCAGAAGTACCTATTTACTAACCTTCATGCAAAAAGTATAAATCCCTCAATATTTTTATGGGCATATATTTACAATTAAATATATATTGATATATATAATAAGGCGTTGAAAATAAATTTCTTCAAAGCTGAGCATTACAATCAACAGGTTCACATCATAAAGATTATTCAAGTTATTGAATTGGCAAATTAGCAATTGAAGATTTGAAATACTCATGAGCCAGCATATAACCTCCATGTTGCATTACACGCCCACAGACATAATCCTCAAACTTTGAAGAATCAGGTACTATGTGTGTGTGTGTGTGTGTCTGTGTGTGTCTGTGTGTGTGTGTGTGATTTTCTAAGCTTTTAAAATTAAATTGTAAAAATCTTATTTACTGTCAGTATTTTGTAATATAGCCACATATAGAAAATTATGAAAAACAGAAAATGTATATCTTACCCAAAGATTATAAAATCAATCATCACACAGTTGTAATCATCACACAGTTCAGCAAAAGTCCATTCCCCAACACCCTGGAAGCCCTCTGGTTCTCTTTCCCCATCACATGTCCCTTCTTTTTCAAGACTAATTTCTGTGGTATTTAGCACTTTGCATTTCTTTATGATGTTTGCCTGTTTTTAAATTGGATATACATTTGACATAAATAGAATCATGCAATATTTATTATTTTCTGCCTGGCTCTTACAATCAACATTACATTTGTGAGATTTACCTGGCTTTTATGTGTACTTGGACATTGTTCGTTTTAATTCGGCCATGATATTCCATTGAATGAACTTTCCACAATTTATTTACTATTCTTCTGGCCATAGACATTTAAGCTCCTTCCAGTATCTGATTATTATCAAGAATGTTCCTGTGAATGTTCCTGTGTATGAATTCTGGAGAACAAATACACACTTTTCTCTAGCAGATTCTAGGTTAGAATTGTTTGGTCATAGGGGATATCACCAACTTTAATAAAAAGTAGCAAACTGTTTCCCAAAGCAGCTTGACACTCCCACCTGTAGTCTGTGAAAGTTCTCCTTTGCTTCACATTCTTGCCAACATTTGCTATTGCCAATCTTTTTAATTTTGTCAATTTCTTTTTAGTTTCATTGTGGTTTTAATTTGCATTTCCCTGGTGACTGAAGAGATGGAGGGCCTTCTATGATTTTATTCACCATTTGGGTATCTTCTTCTATGAAGGACTGTTCAAATTTCTTGGCTACTTTCCTACTGGGCTTTTTGTCTCTTTGATTTTATTTGCATTTTCAAAAAAATATATCCTGAATATATAACATATATTTTTCTGTGTATATGTGCTGCTTTTACAATATTATCAAAAATTATCCCCCAAATTATTTAAGACACGGGAATATATGTAACCAAAAATGTACGGTACCTCCACGTAGAAAATCATAACATATAATTGAGAAAAATTAGAGAAAGTCTAAATGAATAGACAGAGAGTACTCATGTATTAGAAGATTAATATTGCAAAGACTTAAATTCTTCCCCAAATTGTTCTATAGTGTAATACAATTCCAGTTAAAATATCAATAGTTTTTTTTCTCTTTTTCTATGGAATTTGGTGAACTTATTATAACATTTATGTGGAAAAGCAAAGGCAAACAGATATAGCCAAGATATTCGTGAAGAAGAAGATGATGATGAAGGAGGAGGAGGGGGAAGAGAAAAAGGAGGACTTGCTCTACCAGATATCAAGGCACCTTGGAAACCAAAGCACAGGGCAACATGGTATTGGTGCAAGGATAAGAATACAGATTAGTGGAACGGAGGAGAAAATCCAGAGACAGACCCAAATACAGACAGAGACTTGCTGTATAGCAGAGGTAACCCTTCAGAGTAGTGGAGAAAGGACAGTCTTGTTAATTGAAAAGCTCTGGGACAAACAAATATCTGTAGTGGAAAAAAATCAGTTCCAAATGGAGTCTAGACCAAAGTGTAAAAGCCAAAAGAGTAGAGCTTTTAGAAGTTATCTTGGGAGGTTTTATGGAAGGATATTTTCATGATCTTAAGGTATGAAAATATTTTTTGAACAAGACAGAAAAAGCACTAACTTGAAAGAAAAAGATTAATAAATTACTCATCAAAGGGCACCTTTAAGAGTGTGACAAGCACAAAATAGGTATTTTGATTGTAAATCTTTCTGAAAGCCATGACACTTTTTCCCGTGTTTTCTTTTTTTTAAGTAAATGCCCTGAATAAGATATTTTAGCCCTTTACAAAAGTGGGACTCACTGGTAATTCATATACTTCTGAGATGCAGAAAAGTACCCCTAAGTATTTTCTGGAAGTGCTTTCCTCCTTGGAATATTCTAGAAGCTGCAAATCATACCTCAATTCATATTTCCTTCCTTTCTTGGATTTATCTCTTTCATCCTTTCTTACAGAGCAGAATGGTAGAGGACTTTCAAGTCCTTCGGCAGCTGTGAACCTCCTTAGAGAGGCACTGACATGCACACAGCCTTTGGATTTCAACAAAGAACCTGCTAGTTTTTTTTTTTTGTTTTGTTTTTTTGCTTTCTCTTCTCATCAAGGTTGCAAGGTGGGTTAGTCAGAAGAGGGGAAGTTTACTGACTATTCCTTTGATGATGTAGTTTTTATGAAAGCTAATACACCTGATAGCTCATCAGACACCTAGAGCCCTTTGTTCACAAATGGGTGATTGGACAAGACGCCTTCACCATAGTTTTGTTTTTATAAAACCGCACTGCAGAGCCACTATCTTTTCTTTCTGCACATCTGCACATGATAAATTATTTCTATTCCCTTTAATCCATTTTTTATTATTCTTCAAAAATATCTCATGCTTTTTGTCCCTGGTGTTGTTGGAAATAAATCTCTGCCAAGACCAACTCCATTGTCAGGAGGCCAGCATCTTTCAGGATGGCCATTTCCTCGAGTTAATGAATTAGTAAATTAGCAAGTGGTGAGTTGAAATTAGATAATTGTCTTAACTTAAAAAATCTCTGTATTCATGAAGCCCATTAACTGAAAAAAATATTTATTGTCACTGACATCTTCACACACTGGGTGTTTCTGGGCTTTTGTGCTGATGTCTTAAAGGGAAATGGGGGAGGGGTTTGAGTGTCTAGTTTTCTGCTTATACCAGCTATGAGTGTATCAGCAGCTGCCCCATTTAGGGGCTTCAGATAACCTTCCACCTGCAGCTAATATATTCTTATTTCATCTCCACACTGGTGTTTATTATAGCATAGACGGGGCTAATTCCCTGCTTTCCTATAGCCAGATTTTTACTCCTCAGTACCCTGAGGAATGAAATGGATACTTGTCATTTTTGCCCATTATGGAGAGAAAGTTCTCAAATTGCATTGCAAATAAATAATAATACTGAATGCTGATACAAAACTTCTCCAGATGCTCTCCAAGCCTTAATGAATTAAACCTCACAAACATCCTGTCACCTTGGAAATGCACTGGTAATTACTGGAAAGTTGAGGATCATTTGGATGAAAGATAAACCATGGGGTACAATTTCAAAATGGTCAGAGGAGGGGAAATATTCAGCTTTGGGATCTAAGAGATTGAATGGTAACCGTCTGGGAGAACTGGGTGCTTCTCTGAGGATACCATTCTCTCCAGAAAATGGATCTGTCCTTCTGTCTAGAACAACATTCTCTTGAAACCACGAGGTAGTTGTCCTCAAACTTCAGTGAACGAATAAACCTCCTGGAAAACGTTGTATACATCCAGATTCTGGAGCTCCACCTCTAGAGATACTATTTGGAGAGTCGAGGTCTGAGCCCAGGATGTTGCACTTTTTTTTTTTTTTTGAAACCGACACCCAGGTAAGTCTAATACAAATGACCCTGAGATGTTCCTGAAACTAAGCAAATGTGATTGTCACTTGGAAATTTTGAGTCAGTATCTCTGGTCTTCCGCCTTTGTGAAAAAGAGCCAGAGCCTTCATCCTCTGGTAGGTCTGAGGTTGATCAAAATGTTCCCTCCGGTCACCTAAGCAAGCGATCTGTTGGAAGAGCTGTCCAGTACTTTGGAAAAGGTCTGCCATCAGTAGCAATATCAGTGTAGATGGAACGAGATTAGGTGACTGTGTCTTCGGTTCACCAAGAGTGAAGTTTGAGACTGCAGACCTGATCAGAGGTCAGCTGGTCGGGTGGTGATTGCCATAGGCCTGGTGTGTTCTGAGATGTGTCCCTGATCCATGCTCGGAGCTGATAGTCTGGCTGATGACACAGAAGATGCACGTCTGAAAAAGACAAAAGGGGCATTTAAAAAAATGGAGATGCAAGAGAGGGCATGTCCCATGAAATCTGGAGACATGGGTCTGAAGCACTGTTTCTGCCCCTTCTTAGCAGAGACTCATGTAGGAAGCAAAGTAAAACAAAACAGCCAATCAAATCTGAGTCACTTTTCATGGCACTCCTGTGAATGCTTATTTATGGGATAAACCCAGACTAAATGTGTCAAGTATATTTGGATATGAAAACACCCAAAGTGATGCTAAGTGCATTGTATCATTAAATGTGTGTGTATGTGTGTATCTGTGTATATGTGTGTACATGTGTGTTTATGTGTATGCGTGTGTATTGTGTGTATATGTATGTGTGTATTGTATGTGTATATACATGTGTACGTGTGTACTGTATGTGTGTATATGCGTTTGTGTGTATGTGCATGTGTATATGTCTATATGTGTATATATGTGTGTGTGTGTATTGTGTGTATGTGTGTATATGTCTGCATGTGTATACTGTATGTGTGTATATGTATTTGTGTGTATGTGCATGTGTATATGTCTATATGTGTATATATGTGTGTATGTGTGTATGTGTGTGTGTGTTGTGTGTATGTGTGTATTGTATGTATGTGTGTGTCTGTGTATATGTGTGTATCTACGTGTGTCCTGGGAATGAGGCTTCAAGTGCTCTTTCTGTGTATGATACATAAATAAACTTTACTTGACTCATGTTTTTTTTTTTTTTTTTTTTTTTTAAATTTATTTGTTTATTTATTTATGGCTTGTGTTGGGTCTTCGTTTCTGTGAGAGGGCTTTCTCCAGTTGCGGCGAGTGGGGGCCACTCTTCATCGCGGTGCGCGGGCCTCTCACTGTCGTGGCCTGTCTTGTTGCGGAGCACAGGCTCCAGACGCGCAGGCTCAGTAGTTGTGGCACACGGGCCTAGCTGCTCCGCGGCATGTGGGATCCTCCCAGACCAGGGCTCGAACCCGTGTCCCCTGCATTGGCAGGCAGATTCTCAACCACTGCGCCACCAGGGAAGCCCCTTGACTCATGTTTGATCCAAGATTTTTTTTCTGCAAATTGGAATTGGATTATGTAATCTGCTTGTTTTGCCAGTTTTGGTAGCATTATTAGTCTTAAAATGATACCAGTGAGCATAAAAATAGACTAGTGAATATGTATATATATATATATATATATATATACACATTCTCTCTCACAGGAATTATGAGATTTACATTGTTCTATTTATTCTTCTGTGTGCATTTATTGATATTCTTTACTTCAACATTCAAAAAGTATCTTCTGTATGGCTTGTTAAAGGGTAATCATCCCCTAATTTAAAAAAAAAATCCATGTTGGTTTGGTAAATTACAATAAACTCTCTTTTGCAGAATAAAATTATTAGGTCAACTATTTTGAAATTACAGGCTTTTTACTTTTAGCAATTTCTTGACATGTTCCCATGTATTCAGTCAATAAATTGTAGAATCTTTTTAAACAGCAATCTCAAGTGTGATCTCTCAGGTCCTCCATATTTCTTTCGCAATCTGTATTAGTTTTTAAAAATTCCTCAAGAAAGTTAGGCTTGAATTACGTCACAGGTAAAGGAATCTCTAGCTCTTGTAGCAGAGAAACCTCCGTGGACAAGGAAGCACCCCCAGCACTACCACCTGGTGGGTCTTCCCATCTCACACTTCCCCAGTCCTCCTCCTCCCACTCTGGACCCGTGTACCTGGCCTTGGCTGAACATGTGCTGACCGTTTCCCAAGCACGCCAGGCTGTGCCTTCGCCCATCTGCGCCGTGGTTCCCACCACTCCCTTCACCCACGATGGCTTTCTCCTTTCTCACTCCACGTGGCTGCTTGCCATTCAGATTAAGTGCAAGACTCCTGAGCTCGCCGAAGCATTTCTTGAAACTGTCCTGGTCTCTCTTCTTGTCATCCCCTCAGTGATAAACTCCTTCAAGGGAATGAATCCATCTCACTCATCTTTGTACCACCAGCACCAAGAACTGTCTGGTGTTTGATAGATGAGGGACATACACCTGCTGGATGCAGGAACGAATGAGTCAAAGGTGAGGTGCAGGTGAGGAAGCCAAAGCCATGCGTATGGCTTTGGTCTTCTACAGACTGAAAGGACTAGCACCATGAAACCCAAGCACCTCATGATATTTCTATGAAGAGTGGCTATGTACTAAGTTACCAAGCTCTACCTTCAGATACACCGTGAACTGGGTTAACTGAATTTTACAGTAGACCCATATTAACGGTGGGTGAATTAAGGTGAGAAGACGAGAATATCCAATTCCTACTCACCTTTGTCACACACAGTGACACATAGTGTTTCCTTGAGTTTTTCTAGATTTTGGATTTCTGTACTTTTGAGTCTTGCACATTGTAAATGGTTAATGGGTATTTGTCGTAGGACAAATGAATGAGTGGGTGGATGGATGGATGCATGATGAGGGCTCTGATGTTGTCGTCATGCGTCCCTGGAGGAAATAAATTCTATTTTCCAAACATGGGCACTTGTATCATAGTAACAACATTGGAATTAAGTTTAGATTCCTCCATTATTTGTATCTTTCCTAGGACCCACTGACTGCATCTTCAGGTTTCTTAATAGATGGGTTGTTTGTATAAGGCCTTCTTCTATTGGCTCACCCCGCATGTATCTTCATGTTTACAATCTGCATTCCCCCTGGGAATAAGGCAGTGGTGGAACCTACCTTTTTTTCTTTTTACTTTGAATGTTCTTAGAGGCAGAAAGCAGAGATGTGAGTTTAATAGCACATTATTTATTCCTGCCTCTCAGGGGGAGGAAGATGGTGACGTGCTTGTGAATGTAGCATAATGTGGATTAGGGTATGAGAAGCTTTTTATCATGGATAGTCTTGTTACAGATGTTGCCAGCACCTGTTGAGGATGAGCTGCCTTCGAGAAACGTCTCCCCAGCTCACCCGTTTGGGGTTTCTCTTTGCATTACTATTCTAAACTCTTGTCTCCCAAGAGCTTCTCCTTCAGAGCTAAGCTTTGCTCTTTGTTGAAACTTGGCAAACAAAACCTCAGCTTGGGAACACTTTCTTCCCTCTGTCTCCCCATCTCCTCCACCCCCTGTTTATTAATGTCTTCCCAGAACTGCCCAACTGCATTTAATTGCGTACACGTTTTGCAAAACAAACAAACAAAAATACATAGCAATGAAATCTTGATTCCCCTCCTTTATTTTAAGCTTTTTCTAATTAAAGAAATGTTTTGATTACTCCCCCCCACCAACCCCTCAAAAGGAAAAGAAAGTTTAAAGTTAGTGGTGACATCCAAATATTCTGGAATAAATTCTTCTTTTTGAGTTCAGAGTTGAAAGATGGTCAAACCTTACCCTAGTATCATGCAAAAGCCTTCTGTAAGTCTTTTTTTTTTTTTTTCCAGATTGAAGTTGTTAAGCAGCTTCCGAGAATGCTCAGGCCCCGCAACCACTGGATCCCTCCTTGGTCTTTTTTTTTTTTTTTTTTAATTTTTATTCCAGTATAGTTGATTACAATGTTGTGTTAGTTTCTGTTGTACAGCAAAGTGAATCAGTTATACATATATCCACTCTTTTTTAGATTATTTTCCCATATAGGTCATTACAGAGTATTGAGTAGAGTTCCCTGTGCTATAGCGTAGGTCCGTATAAGTTATCTATTTTATATATAGTAGTGTGTATATATCAGTCCCTGTCTCCCAATTTATCCCTCCCCCCGGCCTTCCCCACGGTAACCATAGGTTTTTCTACATCTGTGACTCTTTTTCTGTTTTGTAAATATGTTCATTTGTACGATTTTTTTTAGATTCCACATATGAACGATATCATATGAAAGAAGAACAAACAAAACCCAAAGTCAGTAGAAGGAGGCAAGAATAAGTGCGGCCGCCTCCTTGGTCGTATGATGCTTGCTGTCTCTCGTTCTCCTCCTCACCCTCTAGCCCTTTGGACCACAGATTGTGATGCTTAAGGAAATGGGCTCCTTTGGGAAATTTCCCAAACTTCTATGCCTCAGTCTTCTCATAGATGAATGGGGGGTACAATACTTCCCTGCCTCCGAGTGTTGTTATAAAGATGAAGTGGGTGAAAACAAGCCAAGCCCTCAGCACAGTGCCTGGGGGCACAGTAAACAAACCCTAAATGCTGCTTGGTGTGTCCTTATGACTGAGAACTCTCTTCTCCCCTTTTCAACCTGTCCCCTGATTCTTGGTGTTCCCCAGAGTCTTATCTGTAGCCACTTTTCTGTTCGCTATTTATTTTATTTTATATCATTTTATATTTTTGGCCGGGCCGCCCAGCTTGCGGGATCTTAGTTCCCTGACCAGGGATTGAACCCGGGCCCTCAGCAGTGAAAGTGCAAAGTCTTAACCACTGGACCACCAGGGAATTCCCCTCTGTTCACTATTTTAAAATATCACTGGGATGATGTGAACTATTATGATACGTGTTAACATGCATTGTGCCCTCCCTATGTAGATGGCGCTATACTTCGTGTCATCAAATTCATAGACCCTCCTGTAGGCTCTGTGTTGGGCAACTCACCTCCCTGAGCCACAATTTCCTTCTCTTTAACGTGGGGATAATATTAGTACCTACCCGAGAAAGGATTTTTGCATGAATTTGATGACCTAATACCAAAAAGCCCTTATCCGATGGGTACTAGGATTATCCCCCAGTTGTATAAGAAGCAATGACGCACAGGAAGGTAAAGTCACTTCCCACGGTCACAGAATGGGACAACAAGGGCATGCGAATCCAGCCAGGCTGACCCCAGGCTCACGTTGGCAGCAAGGAATAACTTGGATAGCGTCTAGTTCCCAGAGGCAGGAAAAAACTCAAGAAGTGGTAAATAGATGAGCTTCTGAAACCAGCCCCATGATGTCCTCAAACGCTAATAAAAACATCTTCCTGGCCCTAATTGATGAGTGCCCAGGCAGCATCTAGAAATGTCTGCTCTGTCCACATGGGCAGGAAGTCAAACTGGGCAGCCCTTGACAGACAGCAAGACTGTTCCATCATTTTCTAACCCAGCAACATGAGAAGAAAAAGCAAATAGGCTAGATATTCTTCAGGCATCTATCTCCCCTTTGGGCATCGGGTTCACACTGACTTCAAAGGAAGAAACTGCTGAACCGGAGTGAAGGGAAACCGGACCCAGAAGAATTGGGCTAGAAGAGCATAAATAATGACAAGGAGCGGAGTCTGGGAAATTGGCTTGAATAATCTGTTGTGCTTTTCAGCAATATACATGATTAAGTTTTCCCTATAAAGTGAGATTTTCTTTTATCTCACAAGTGTCTCCTTAAACAATGTTTTTAATTAGGACCCTTGTTTTCTTTTATTTATTAGGGAAGCTTCACACTTAGCCTGAAATTTGAATGTTCTTAGAAATAAACAGTTTCCGTAAAAGTAAAATTTCTTCATAAGATCATTATTATTACGTTGTATGGGAAATAGCATAGCCCCTCTGGGAATTGCATGCTGTCAAGAGTCTATTTCAGTAACACGTGATGCTCTCCAGTCAGATCGGCCCTGTCTCCATTTGCTGCTACTTCCCAGGAAACCAGAGGAGACCATCAAATCCTGCTGATGATTAAAATCAAAGGCATTTTCTTGCATGCACAGATAAATTATCTTTTTAAAAATGGAGCCCTTTTTGAACATTAGAATCCCCTGGTGCTTGTTGGTTGAACCCGGTGGTGAAAATTGGCCATCATGGCAGAGGGAGAGAAATCACTGCCAAACAAAAACGCTCCCACTCTTTAAAATGGGATTTCAGCTTTTTTTCTTTTTGCTTTCGTTTGAGGATTTGGGAGAATGAGGAGAGAATCTGTCAAGATGAGATTCCACCGCACAGAATTTCAAATCTCGGTGGTGTTGGGTAGAATTTCTTTGTTCACAGTTGTCCAAAAAAAGTCCCTGACTCTCTGCAAAGGCCATCCTGGGCCTCGGGCTGACCCGCTCCCCACCTCCCTCAATGACTCATGTGTAATATAACATCCGAGTGTGAATGTAAGCATTTTCACATGAAAAGGATTGATTTTTGCCACTGACATGGGATTCTAATGATTGGAAACAATATATTGATTTTTTTTTTTTTCTTAATTAAAGCCATCTTCCCACTCATAATGGAAGGTCTTGCCCTTTGTGAAATTTATATCCATAGTCCTTGGGTGATGTCTGCAATTACAAGTCCCAATGGCTAGCACCACATTTGGGAAGGAGGGAGGACTAATAGGAGGGAAATTATTCTCACTCCCTTCTCCATAACGGGCTTTTAGTGTTGGTCAAAGGTGGCTGATGGAAGGCTGGATGGATGTTGAGTGTCTCGGCCCCAAGGCACAGCTCTAGAGGGACAAATTCCCCAGGGCATCAGGGCTGCTCCTAGTTCGTGTGCTCAGAATTCCTTTTATCCTTGTCCTGCTCCTTGAGGCATCTGCAAGATGCCAATAAAGACACTCCATTTTGAGAAAATGGTTTAAATTTAGTCCCGTTTGGTCAAAGCGCCCTTTCTCACCACAGATATCATTCAAGCGCTGTCACTGGGATCTGGTACCCAGGTCGTGAAGACCAGAGTCTAGCTCCGCCCAGAATGGCTCAAAACAAACCCTGAAATAAGGAACTGGAGTAGATTAACTTGGGGCCGTATTACCCTCCACTGCTCTCAGCTCCCGCCTCCCTCCCTCTCACCTCATACACGCATGGTGGTCACAGCTGTTGGAGACCTCCCAGGACATCAGAGGGGATCTGAGTTAAGTCCTCTGTTTTATACCTGAGTACACCGGGGCCGGGGTGTTTAAGTCACGTGCCCGGGCTTGTTTCCGCAGAGCCCGGCCAGTGGGAGTTCTCTTATGCTCAGTCCAGGGCCCTCTTTCTGATACCACATTCCTTCAAGCCCCAAATACCACAGAAGCTTTTCCCCAAGTTCTCTTGGTGACTTACACTGTGGTCCACGGTGGTCTTTCGTGTGGCTCCTCGTGTTGGCCACTGTTCCTTCCTTCATCCCTGGCTCAGCCCCCCTCCCCCTCCCTGCCCTCCCCCCAACTGCAGGTTCACCCTACCCCCACCACTTCCTCAACATCCTGGCTGGTCTTTCTCCCCTCCCCCATGGGCCCCCTTGCTCCTTTCTCTTTCCTTCTACATTTCTCTACACCTAGCTGTAGATAACGTAGATGGAAAGGGCATACGAGACCCGGGTGCTAACCCTGGCTGCCACATTCTAACTTTATTACCGTTTGAGTATGAGATTTCTCACCAGCAAGGGAGAAATCATATCCACTTGTCTCTTGGGTTGTTGTGAAGATCAGCTCAAATAATATTTATGAAAATATATGTAAACTATAAGAAATACCCCCAAACATAGCCTGGCCAACGAATGTGAGAACCTAAGGCAAGCATGATAGATAATAGTTGTGAGTGGATTAGGATTTATCCCTCTTGACTGACATGTTTGCCCAGGCAGCATCTTCTGAAGGCAAAGTGACTGCTCAGTGGGTGACCCTAATGGGGTGATGGCAGGCACCAGTGCAGGACTTGAGGAGATCATTTTCCATGCAATAATTCCAAGGTCTAGGAAGTTTCATCTTGAACACTTTTCTTCCACCATGCTTAAGACAGGCATTGCCCTAAGAGAAACAAAATGGGAGAAAGCCATTACCTTGAAGATTCACATTGTAGTAGAGGGGAGTGCTTTCCTAAAGTAAAAATGTGACCACTGCAAAGGACAGACGTAGACCATAGTCAGCCATGTGACCCACCAGGTGTGGGACCAGATACCCTCTTCATCTCCAGGCTTAGCAATTACAGGTGACTGAAAATATCATTACTCTAACTGATGTGTTGCCTCGAATACAGATCCCTCACTAGCCTCGAATGTGGCCAGCATATGGAGAGGCTCTTACAGTATCAGAAAATACGTCTGAGAGTTAAATCACTTGTCAGGTTTTTATTCTTTGGTGCAGCTGGGTTTGCTATTTTATTTCTTTACTTCGCTAGATAATGAGAAATGGGTTGAGAAAGCAATGAGTCTTTTGGCTCAGAAACCAAGATAAGGGTAAGGGATTAAAAGGTATAAACTACTATGTTTAAAATAAATAAGCTTCAAGGAGATACTGTACAATACAAGGAATATAGCCATATTTTATAGTAACTTTAAATAAAGTATAAGTTTAAAATATTGTGCATCATTGTGTTGTACACCTATACCATAAAATATTGTACATCAACCATACCTCAATAAAGAATTTTTTTTAAAAATTAAAACAAAAAAACAAGGATGGTTCATGTTGCTGAAGCCCTCTTGTGTAAAGCAAGCTCCAAGTCTCTGTATGAAGGAAGGGGGAGAGAAAGCAGTACGCCAGGTAGCCGGCTGCCTTTCCGGCAACGTCAGGCCAACTCTGGAGGCTTCCTGGAAATGAGCTTTGCTGTTCCTCCCTCAGGGGGCATCAGGCAGATAGTGGAGTCATTGGGGGTCTTTGAAGATTCGATTTATTTGTGGGAGTGGCAAGCACGCCCTCAAGGACCCCTGGAGAGGTAGAAGGTCAAGTTGCCTCCTGGCGCATAGGCTGTGAGTGCTGTGGGCCACCGTTCATACCCTCCCCTGTACCTTCACTCCGTGTTCACTGTACAAATCCCCTACCAAACCCCATTCCAGTTCCTCTTTGCAACATGCCACAACTCCACAGTTTCTTCCTCTTTACTATTCCTGTGTCTCTGCGTGTCTTGCTGACTGAGACATGTATTTTTCTGCTGACAAAAATGTTTGCCTGATTTTACTTATTCGATAATTTCTTTTTCTACTAACAAAGCATAAGAAACGAAGGATTGCAGACAACACCCTTTTCAAGGCCAAGTTTCTCTTCATGTTACTTAACCCAATAGGATTTCCCTACTTTGGGAAATTTTTCTTCAGATCCGTACTGAGACAGGCTGGGACCTGGGACCCTTTACTGCAGTGCTGCAATGCTTGCACCTGGACAAATGTCTCCTTGAGCAACAAAATACAAAGAAACTATAAGGGACTAAAAATAACTGCGTGCATGTGCAGTGGGGCAAATTCTGGACAGAAAGATACAAAAAGACCAAAAAACCCAACTGCCACTTCTGAAGAGCCCGGAGCAAAAACAGGGTGTCGGGAGCAAAAGCAGGGTACAGTACATGCCCCCTGCACTCAGCACCACCAAAGAGCTGGGCAAACCACCTAAGCCCCCCTCTCTGGCCTGACCCCTGGACGAACTCCTACCCTCATCCCATATAAGGAACCAGCTCGCCCCCCACTCGGGGAGTGAGCAAGGGAAATTGTTACTTGTTCTGGCTCCCCGCTGTTGCAGCAGGGGCCCCAATAAAGCCTTGCCTGAATTTCTTGTCTGGCCTCTAGTCAATTTCTATTGAGTAGGGAAGGCCAAGAACCTTGGTCTACATCAATATCACCCACCCCTTCTGCATTTACTGCACCGCACACGTCTTGACGCATTTCTTACCTCCTTCTGAGAAAGCTCCCTTCTCTGCTGTCACCGTGTTCCTTCCCCATCTCAGCAGTTGCCCCAGCATGTATGTCCAGTTCACGTTCTGACCCAGTGCTGTACCGTGTGTGGCTTAACTCGCGTGATCTAGCTGCTCTCCTGAAATGCTAAGAGATCGTCTCTGGACCTTCAGACACAGTGCGGTTTGAGGAATCTGCTCACAATGGCCAACAGGTGAAATGTGTGTTTCCTATGTTCCCTAAGGGCTGCAGGTAATCTTGGAAGCAGGGGTTGCCCAGGTAAAATGGTGACCACTGCCAACTTGGCAGGGACTAAAAATGGGGGAGAAATTGTTATCCCTCCATCTTCCCTGATCATGTAGAAGATTCACCAAGGCCATTGTAAGTGAGACCCATGACCAAGAGACCAGCAATTGTTTTAAATGCAATTTTGTACCAAGAGTTACACTACTTTAAAATGTAGTGAATTTGGATTAGCTTTTAAAAGGAGAATCTCCAGATTATTCTGGGTTTCAAACTGATAGGCAAATCCCCACAAGTGGAAACTTGAAGTTCCCTTGAACCATTGCCAGATGTGACACAAGCTAGAGAGTGGTGATGACCTCACGGAAAGCCGAGACGAAAGTTTCTTACAAATGTTAGAAAGACAACTCACATTGTCACTCTCTTTCGACACACTGTGATGCCTTATGTAGCCCCGGGGTCCCACTGATCTAGATGTGGTTTTCCATATACCCAATTTTCGCTGCAATCATGATAGACAAAAGTGGGAAAACTGGACACTCACCCCAGAATTGAGAGTAACATTTTTACTTGATCACCATTATGAAAATTGTAGATAACGAGAAATTTGGATTTGGATCCTATATCCACATGAAAAAAATGTGTCCATGCAAAGAAGGAATTGCAAATAGTTTTTCTAAGTGTTAAAACTGAAGTGTGATTTGAGGACCACAGGAGTCCAGGGGTGGGAGAAGGTTGTTAACCATGGGAGGGGAGACTGACTCTGTACCTTCTGATGCTGGTGACTTCCACAGAAAGTTAGTCACTTCTGGAGAGCAATAAAGGCCATCTGTTAGTGTCTGCTGTATTCCTGTTAAAGGCTGGTGGGGACGAAGTGAACTTTTGATGTTTAATTCAAGCCCCTAGCAGCGCATAGTCTCTGCTTATCTGCAAATGGTATATGCTAGTGATTTAAAAGAGCTGCACAGGTGAGTGACTTCACACGTAGGAGTGACAGATGTCCCAGGTTAAAGGAAAGCAACTTGGAGCAAAGCACTTTGGAAGGAGTCCTTTTGATTAGGTTTTCAAATTACTGAGGTCACCTCTTGGTTAAATTCTGACTCTCTTCCTTATAGAAATCTGAGTGTTGAATTGAAGTAGTGCTCCCAGGAGTCAGGCTTTGATAACCTGTGATTGTGGGAAAAAAAACTTGTTTCTGTGTGAATGAGCTAGAAGAGGTGAACAAAAAGCCGTCGTTTATGGAGGGAGGTGGCTCTATTCTGGGGGAGTGTTTTCTGAGGCTTTCAGAACAAGTGGCAACACATCACGTAATTTCTGCCAGGGGGCTTTTCCTCAGGCAGAACCTAGTTTGAGGAGGAGATTTCAGAGAATAATACACTGACATCTCAAAGAACTGGATTCTAAACCTTGCATTAGATATTAGGATCTCAGTTTCCTAATCTGAAAAGGGACAAACTTGGACTAGATCATTCCAGTGAAAATGGGCATATTTTTCTCTCAGTGATGAGAGTGAAGGAGACATGATTTGGAACTTCCGAGATCTTTCTAAACTCACAAATCCGCAGCGCTGCCATCAAAAACATGCTAAGTAGCAAAGAGCCATTTGCTTAGAAATAGTGAAGGAGGATAGCTGCTGTGCCATTTTTTTGGCTAAGAGACAAGCCTTGAAAGGGAATGATATTTATGAAAAGGAACAACATAATGGGATCTCAGGTTTTATTTCTGCATTGAATATGTTTGTATTATAGCCATTAAAATTAGGTTTCTCCCCAAAGGTGGTTTCCTACAGAAGGCATCTACTCTGAGTGGTGGATAGCATTGAATAACAATGAAGTGATGACATTTTGGCAGTGGTTTCTCTTCAGCTTCTGGTAGGCTAATCTTCCAGTGAGAGCCTCTCCCATCTGCTGTGCTGAGTAGCGGGAACACAGACAAGAAATTAGGAAAAACCTCCCGTTAAGCAAAACTATTCTGGGCTCACCTACTCTCTACATCACTAGAGAAAGTGCCGACAGGTTCTCAGAAAGAGGCAGAATGACTGCATCCTCACATGCCTATGCCATCTCAATAGGTATCTCTTCTGCAAAAACATTCCAAGTATCTTAGAAAGCAATGGACTTGGAAATTCTATTTGCTCATTCTTCATTTCGGTGTAATCAGCGCATCCAGATAGGTAAAAATGACACATGTCTGGAGGGCTGCATTGCTAACACAACCAGCGCAGCCCAGGCTACTTACTGGTGCTCACAGCTTAGAAGTAGGCGCATTCCTGCCCAGCAGAGCTGTAATCTAAACTGATAAGACAGAACACTGGAGATATGTAAGAAAATCGTCTTCAAGGTCCTTCTAGAAAGCTTCCACGTAAGCCGGGATTAATGAATTAAATGGGAAATGAATTAGCAATATGGTGCTTTGCTCTTGCCTTTGAGCTGGTACCACAGTCGTATTCCAGGCTCACCTCTATTAATTTTGCAATTCTTTTCTGCACTTGGAATTTCTGTTTTCCAAATTTTTGACCATTTACATGGTGCCTCGTCTTTACTTCCAGGCTGGACTACAAATGTCTTGAGGAAAATTGCTCTCTTCCCCTCCTCTCAATCCTTCAAGCTCGGAGACGGTGCTCTCATGCACACTCAATACACAGTTAATGACTACTCGTCAGCAAAGCCTGCCGTATCCTATTATCTCTCTGTAGCTCAGTGACTCCGAGATGTCAGTCACCTGACTAGGGCCATTCTAATTGAGGTTTCCATTGATCTTCAGTGAAATGAGAAAAATGAAGGCAATGTAGATAGCTTTTCATAAAGCTAAATTTATTCTATTTAGAGGACTAGCATATTCTAAAATGATGCCTTGTTCCTACCTTGGTATTGATATGTCCTTTCTTTTATCAAAATAATTGGGATGGTAAACAGTAACTACCTGTTTGTTATTTCATATTCTTTGTCGACAAAATAAAAATCTCAACAACCCTATGCTTTACTCCCATGTCCCTTATCCCTTCTTAAATGTTATTAGTACAAGAAACTCAAAAGCCTGGGAAGCCTGCTTTAGAGGGCAGGACTCCTGATTTTTGTTTCTTTGTTTAAAACCATGTATGTATCATATGTAGCTTGGGTTGATTTTTCCAGTAATGGTCCCTCTTGCTGCTGCCAAATTCGTTTTTTCTTAACATTGCCTGAGTTCAATGAGTAGAAATTCACTGATATCTACACCTCTGGGTAGACCCTTCTGACAATGGGTCGGGCTGGGCTATGTGATTTGCTTGCACCAGTGGGACAGCAGCAAAGCTGACACAGACATTGGAAAAGTGTTTGCACATTGGGCTTGACCTTTAGCTACCCTTGAAGCCCTGCCTCTGCCAGGCTAAGGTGCCCAGGCTAGCCTCATGGATGATGAGAGGCACGTGGCCCAGTGCCCCATATTATCCCAGTCAACACCCAGCCAACCGCCAGCCGTGTGAGTGAGGCCATAGGGACGAGCCAGCCTCACTGTCAAGTGAGTACAGTCACGTGACAGAGCCCAGCAGAGACCATCGGGGCAAGGCAAGAATGGCTCAGCAGAATAATGAGCTAATTAAGGGATTTTTGTTTAAGCCACTCTGTTTTGGGGCAGTCTGTTACACGGCAATAGATAACTGACACAGGGACTCAGTGCCAAGTCTTCAAAACATTGTGAAGACTATCTGAGATTATCTTGGATGTCTAGGATATGACAAAATCCTTTGGCTAAAAGTGAATTTGGACTCAGAGATCTCTCTGCTCTTCAAGAAGTGCATGTCTCTCTCTCTCTCTCTCTAAGATCTTCTCCAGAGCAGGAGCCCAGTACAATGCCTGGTTTTTAGGATCAACATCTTTTGAACAAATCCAACACCTAGGATCAGGGCCAGCCTAGTGGTAGGAATGACCCACAGCCTGTGATTTGGAGGTTGTAGGAAGGGCTGCCTCTCTGATCACATCTCCTTGATGAACACTTGACATTTCAGCCTCAGCAATTTGTTCTCTGGGCTGAAACTGTGCTCCCCATGAGGCCTTTAAAAAATTGCAAACATTCCTGGCTTGGTTAGCATACTTCCCCTTCCCAGGAATGCAATTATCAGATAACTCGGTCACCAAGGGGTCAAAGTCGGGGTGAGAGTAAACAGCAAAAGGGAGAAGCAATGCTGAAAGAGGTGACAAGGCCCCAGTGACCAACAGAGTGCTGAGTCGGCTCTGCCGCCTGGGGAGAGCGCCAGCCAAGAGTGGAATGGCCCCACCAAGGAGAGGAGCAATGGAATCTGCCTGGCTTTGGACTGTTGCCCTGGGAGTGAGTTGGTTGGATGTGAGGACAGATTCATCACCTCTCAGTATTAGCATTTCCCTCGGAAGGCCTCCTCTGCTTCTTTGTACTCTGAGGCAATATTTTTCAGTACCTTTGTGGGGTGCACAGCAGCTCTACTCTTGGTTACACTTTCCATCATCACAGCCCGCATGTCTCTCTCTACTTTTCTTAGACTCTTTGGATATCAAATGGTTTTGCCAACATGCAGAACTCCAGTGGCTAAGGGGGACAGGCCGCTGGGATGCACGGCTGGCTGTTGCCAGCTTTCTTCTTTCTGAGCATTATCCGAGTTTAATGAGTTGAAACTCACAAGTATAATTAGCATGAGGCTTAAGATACTACTCTCTGTACATAATTGAATTTAATTTACAGCCTGAACAATTGCATTTACATGTTCAACCAAATGTTTGTCTTTGTTGGTAAAAGTCTCCATCCGTATTTACCTAGGAAACCTTAGCAAGGCCAAGGAGGATTTGTAAAGAGCTAGGGTATTAGGGCTTCTCTCTGCTTGAATTGGAAAGTGTGTTTGTAAAAATGCAATCCTTGGAAATTACCTAAAAGACTTTAGGCTTTCTGATGTGAGACACTTATCAGCTTTCTAAATGTATAGCCTTAAGCCTTAAAAGAATGCTACTCTGTTGCTTAATACAGCAACTTGGAAGTCTCCTGGGGTGAAAAGTACTTAGCATAATTAAACTGCTGACTATTCTTGAAGAGGGAAGGTGGGTTTTGCTTTAAGATTACAAGTGGCATTTCCAAGCACTTTGAGTGGAGGCCATCTTGATAGTCTAGGGTATCTTGCAGTCTGCCATCCTTGAATTACTGGCATAGCAAACTAAAAGTGCTTGTAAGAGTCAGTGTAATTCCATACACATGTTCCCCAGGGTACCCCCAGACATAGATGAAATCATCTCTCCCCTCCCTCCTCCCGTCCCTTCTTTAGTAACCGAAAGCAGAGCGTGAACAAGACAAGTGTTTGCAAAACTGAGTTCTTCTTTCCCAGGCATTTGGAGCGAAGACTCTAAAGACCTATGATCTCATCCTCAAGCCCCCCAGGCAAACATGGAGGATCTGCAAGGTTTGGCCAAGTGCAACTGCTGTCTTTGGACTTCAGCCGAGACTTCTGTACTGTTGGGCTTTCTTTGTGTCACTGTTTCTCATAGTAGAGGAATGTACAGATAGATCCTCTTTCCAGAAAAATAATCCGTAGATTCCAGTGTTGAATTATAATGTTATTTAAACAGTAAAGTACCTAGGCTTCGAAAAAACCTGCAAACAAAATAGAAGCAAACCTATAAAACCAGTGACATTCAGATGAACAACTTTAATTCAAAGAGATACCTGATCTTGTTTTGCAGAAACTGCATCACCTTTATATCAGTAGGAAGCACGGCTGCCATGTTCTGCTCACACAGCCCTAAGCTCTCAGGAGAGCACGTGATGACACAGTCCTTGCCTCACCTTACTGTGTCAAAATCAAAGTGAATTTTTAATTTGGTAGCACTCGGAGCCATTGGTCTTTCATGAACTGAATGTCCATTTATGTCTGAAGTCTGCCTCTGTTCTTTCTGCACTAACCCATGACAGTGAATGTCATAATGCTTTAGCAGAGAATGAGAACAGGGGGAGGGAGAAGCTGTTGGTCGCCCAGGCCAGCAGACCACTCCCCAGGAAGGTAGCCCTGCCTGAGTGAACACGCTGCGGGCTCCAGGGTCCGGGGGCTCCTTGGCATCTTCAGAAGGGTGAGGGGTTTGGAGGGAGTGATGCCGGACATACCCCCTCTTGGTCAGGGCAGCTGTCATAAGCACACATCTGAAAACAGCCTATTGTCTCGGCAGAGGCCTGTCTATTCCCCATGACAGCAGAAGGCAGATGACACTATCAGGAATAGCTTCTCTTTGCTGCAGCTGAAAGCTGGTTTACCCCTGAAGACCCTTACAGTAAGTCCCCTACATATGAGTGAGTTCTGTTCCGTAAGTCCAATTTGTTCGTAAGTCCACCAAAGTTAGCCTAGGTACCCAACTAACACAATCGGCTATATAGTACTGTAGTGTAATAGGTTTATAATACTTTTCACACAAATAATACATAACAAACAAACACAAAATATAAAGAAAACTTTTTAATCATACAGTATAGTACCTTGAAAAGTACAGCAGTACAGTACAACAGCTGGCATACAGGGGCTGGCATCAAGTAAACAGGCAAGAAATAAAGATACTGTATACTGTACTCTGTACAGTACTGTACAGTAAAGTACACAAAAGCACAACTACTTGTAGAGGATGCACACAGGTGACAATGTACACCAGATACGTGAACTAACTTACGTGATTAGACATGCGAACGCACGTTCATACGTTTGAAAGTTCACAACTTGAAGGTTCGTATGTAGGGGACTTACTGTATTGCCTGTGCTCCCCATAAAAAGATGGTGCCCACTGACCCGTGGTCACTCCATGGACCACAGTCTTGGAAGACGGAGTCCTCATCCTTCTGGAAGCCCAATGCCACTTCCGACACTGCGCTGGTCCTCTCTCCTGCAGCTTGGAAGTACTGCCCCATCTATGCCAACACTCATTTGCTCTTTCTGTTGCTGACAGTTACTCGCTCCCTGGGCTGACCTCTCAGTCACACACTTGGGAATCTGGTTCTTGGTCCCCATCAACACCTCTAATCCAGTCAGCATGTCTTATTGTTTCATTTGTACTGCTGGTTCGGCAACCAAACCTTGAAGCTCTCAGACTCCCTCAGCGTCAATGGCCTTTTATCACCCCCTCACTTTAGCCCCCTGCTCAGGTGTCTGCTGTGTGTGTTTTGCCATCACGCGGAACTCTTCTGCCTCTGAAAGCTTAATTTTCCATGTCTTCCTCTCTGGCCATAAACGTCTACCTTAACTCTCACTACTCCTGATCTTTGACCTCATGCATGCAACTCTGATTGCTTTAATTTATTCCATTCTACCACTTTATCATAACTTTCCAACCTTCCAGCCTAGACTACTTGGACCATTGCTTCAAGCACTTGTTTGCCAAAATTCTCAGTTTCTTTGGTCTATTATTCTTCTGTGACACATGCTCCATAAAACTCCAACTCCAAGTTAGCTTAACTGTTTGACTTCTATGTTTCCTTATATCAAAAACCTCTCAGGCTGGTGATGCTGATTTATAACCTCAGTTAGACTCAAAGCTGCCCAGTAATCTTTATATATCTTTCTTATTCCCCACAGTGCTTATTTCAAACCTCATCTCTTCTCAAACCTTCTACCTCTCTGCATGCCTTCTCATACTTTTAGCAGGGAGCTATATTCCTATTTCACTAAAGTAAATGGAATAATTTTCTAGGACCCCCCCCACCATTTTCTGCTACCCTACCTAAAACTTAGCTGCACGGGCATCCCATTCTTTACTTTTTGTTTCCTAATTTAATAGAAGAGAAGAATTCACCCAGCTCCTCTTCACTCCCACCATGCTAATCTTAGCCTAGGGCTGATTTCTCCACCACTGCTCTGGATCAGATCTCTTGTTGCCTCTCAAGAGATGTTGTTGTTCTTCAGTTACCCCTTTGTCTTCTACAGCTTCGGCCCCTTCCTTTCTTTCTTTCTTTTTTTTTTTAACATCTTTATTGGAGTATAATTGCTTTACAATGTTGTGTTAGTTTCTGCTGTTTAACAAAGTGAATCAGCTATATGTATACATATATCACCATATTCCCTCCCTCTTGCGTCTCCCTCCCACCCTCCCTATCTCACCCCTCTAGGTGGTCACAAAACACCAAGCTGATCTCCCTGTGCTATGCAGCTGCTTCCCACTAGCTAGCTATTTTACATTTGGTAGTGTATATATGTCAATGCTACTCTCTCACTTCGTCCCAGCTCACCATTCCCCCTCCCCATGTCCTCAAGTCCATTCTCTACGTCTGCATCTTTACTCCTGTCCTTCAGCTCCTTCCTTTCTATTGGCCTCCTTCCATTACCATTCAAACACATTCAAGTTTATCCTATATTCAAATAAAAAAATAAACTTCCACTCAATCTCATGTCCCTTTTTACGTATCACCCTATCTTTCTCCTCCTCTTCACAATTAGATCCATTGAAAGAGTTGCCCACTCACCTTGTTTTCACTTTATCAATCACCTCCCTTTTACTTCTTACCTCATGTCCTTCTGGCTTCTACACCCATCCTTGTACCAAAACACTCCTTGCACCTGTCTTTCTGTCCCTAAATCCAATGCAGGCTTCATTCCTTATCTTACCATCCTCTTTGCAGCACTGGAGACCACTCTCACCTATTCAACACTCAACCTTAGCTTCTGTGGCTCTGCCCTCTCCTGCTTTTCTTCCTATCCTTCTGGCTGGTGTTTCTCAGTCTAATCTTCACATCTGTCTCTTTAGCTTTGGAGGTTCTTGAGATTCTCTCTTGGGCCCTCTTCTTTTCTTACTTTAATACGTTGTACTAGGCAGTCTCAATAACAACCATGGTTTCAAGTTGCTGAAGAGCTTTGGAAGCAGCAAAGATGGTCTTGAATCCCAGCCAAGGGAATGCCATTCAGAGGTGAGTAATTTCAGCTCTGAGAATATTTTCAGACTCTGGGCCCAGACTGAGGGTTATACTTGGAGTGACCCACTCAGAGGCACTCTCTTAAAGGCAAGAGAAACTAGTGAGACTTTTGGTGATTGTGAAAGGCTGAAATGACATATTAGAAATGTAGGAGATCTAAAACTGTGGTCTCTGTTTTTCTCATAGGACATTTATTTAGTTCTGGGATAGCATGCAGTGTGGTGAGTTACAACTTCTTAGACATTTCTGCAATTGATAGTTGGGGATCTATGTCCCCTACCCTTGAATCTGGGCAAGCTAAGTGACTGCTTTGACAAATAAAATACTGCAAAAGTGTTGCTGTAACAAATCCTAAGTCCAGTCTTTAAGAGATTTGCAGCTTCCATTCCCTGCCTCTTAGAACCCAGACTCTATGCTGTGAGAATATCCAAACAGCTCCATGGAGAGGCCCATGTGGAGAGGAATGTCAGCCAATAGCTCCAGCTAAGCTACCAGCTGACAGATATCACCAACTTACCAGATGTGAGTAAGCCATCATGGAACCAGAATGATTAAAGACACAAACCAATAGATTCACAAAACTCAGAGGGCCCTAAGTAGAATAAATACAGAGAAACCACCCCTAGGTACATCACAGTCAAATTTCTGTAAAACAAAAACAGAGGAAAAAATCTTTAGAGTAGCCTGAGGAAAAAACACATTACATTTAAATGAGGGACAATAAAATTGATGGCTGACATTTCAACAAGAATCATGGAAGCCAGAAGACAATAGAATAACATCTGTAAAATGCTAAAGTAAAAGAAAAAAAAAGCTAAAGTTCTATGAGAAAATGGCAGCAAAATGGAGATCAAAATTGAACACAAAAACAAAGGCATTTTCAGACAAGCAAAAGTTGAGAAAAATTTTCTCCAGACAACTAGAACTGTCAGAAACATTGAAGAAACTTCTTCAAGCTGAAGGAAAATGATTCCAAAAGGAAGCACAAAACTGGAGGAAGAGTAAAGAACAATAATAATATCTGTGAGTTAACGACACATAGATGTAAATTATACTCCATAAATAATGGGTCAGTAAATGGAGATAAAATACCAAATGCTTGCATTGTTTGGGAAGTAATAAAAATACTAATTTAAGGTAGGCTATTGTAAGTTAAGGCTGCAGATTATACAATGATGTACAACTAAATAATTAAGAAAGGAGAGAACATTAGAAATATATTTGATTAATCTGAAAAAAATGAAAGAAGGGAGCAATAAAGGAATGAAACACCAGAAGGAACAAATTGTGGAGAAGTAGAATTGAGTCACCCCCCAGAAAACTCACACTTAAATCAAGTCATTTAATGAAGCCAGTGAACACTTACAGAGCAATTGTGAAAACTGATAGTCATCTGAATTCACTGGGTGGGGAACAGTAAATGCAACTGGCACTCACTCCTGCTGCACTTTATTAAGTTGCATGCACAGCACCCTGCTATGTCCATTTGGATCTCCCAGACTGGAACTGGCTGCCTGAAATTAGACTTTCCCTAGCATCATATGAAAATCTCATTGTGGAGCTCTTGTCCTATAAATATTTGTCCCCCAGTCTGTGTGCTCTCTCTCTCTTCTCCTCAGTCTTCAAAGATCACTTTTGCTGTTGGGTCTGATCCCTTACCCAGGACTCCCCTTTGCTTTACATATGCCTGCTTGAGTACGAGACTTTTAAATTCCTGTGACTGCTATCTTGTGTATGGTAACTACTGACATTCAACACCTTAAAAAAGGGAGGGAGCAGAATGCCCAGCTGGCAGAGTGGCATCATAACACAAATGAAAATAAGTAAATAAACAAATAAATCAACAGGATGATAAACTTAAATCCAATTATATTCGTAATTACATAAAAGCCAAGCAAAGATTGTCAGACAGGATAGGAAAAGCAACTACAAACTCTTCATAATACTTAGGACATAAGATTGAAAAAAAAAAAAGATGGAAAAAAGATACACCATACAGACACCAACCAAAAGAAAATTAATGTACCTATGTTAATATCATATAAAGAAGGCATAAGACAAGATATTTTGTTAGAGGTGATGATTAAAAAGTCAATTCAAGAGAAAAAAGTATAACAATTCAACTTGGCCCAGTAACAAAATTCAAAACATATAAAGTAACTATTGACAGGATTTTTTTTTAAAGAAATAGAGACATTCTCAATCTAGTTGAAAAAATAGCCAATGAGGAGACAACGCAGGGTTTTCACAGTTACAATTCTCACAGGGTTGTACGGTTTCTGCCTCCCTTGAGCTAGGCTTGCATTTCTGAGGGTGGGCCGTCCAGAATCTTCCCCCCATCCCAACCTAAAGGAGAAAATCATGCTGATTGCTTCCTCCTTGGCTGTCAAGGTGCCTCTGGGCAATTTTCCATTTTGTGCCCTGAGACTTGATTCATACACACAGGGATGACCCCCTTTGGGATTTCCTCACCAATTTAGCCATTACCATCCATTAATGCCTCCATTTAAATGAGTTTATCAAATTAGTTTTGTCTCCTAATGGGCTGGAATTCCAAGTTGGTCAGCTTTTGCAGAAGAACAGTAGGAACTTAAAAAGATGACACAAGATGATGTTTCTCAGACCAAGGGAGAGACCCATAGCACAGGTGTCCAATGGTTTTCCAGTGACTGTGTGTAAGACAACACTCAGCCGCCGAGTATGGAAGCTGGTCTCTTTAAGTCTCTTTCAATCCTTTTCATTAATCAAAGAGAATTTCTCTTTTTAGTTCTGGAGAGTCCTTGGCATTTCTGTCACCCTCATGAATCTTCCACTGAAGCCAAGAAAGTTGTCTTAGGGTCTGGGCAGTATTATCAATATTCCTTCATTTTTTATACTCGTTATTGTTGTCACCATGGATTAGTGGTCAGTGGTACTAGTTTTTCATTTATTCATTTAGCCAAAGTAGGATAGCCACTTTGTGCCAGGCATGTCATTCTAAGGAATCTGAATTTTCTCCTTGAAGGGGTTGAGGAACCACAGTGAGATTTTAAACAGAGGAATCGTTTGACCAGCTGTCCTCTTCGAAAAATGACACTAGCTGCTTCTCTCTGAACTTTTCATTTAAAAAGAAAAAACAACAAATCTATCAAAGTGCTCTGAAATTGGTGAGAACCAAAAAAAACCAAAAACTCTCTTTTCTCACCCTTCTGCTACCATCCAGTAAAGCACTGTTGGCCATCCTCTACTTTCTGCTCTTAAAGAGTGCGCCAAGAAAGATGGTCCAGACAATGAAAAGTCATAGTTGCTTGCCTGCACCTTCAGGCACCTGATTACTCTCTATCTGCAGCCTTTGGGAAGCCGACTCAGCTTCTCCATCTCCTTGGAGGCTGACGTAATCCTCTAAGGTCTACCTCCTCTCGTTTTGTAAGTGAGGAAACAGACCGCCCCAAGGTGGTAGAGTCCAGGCTCAAGCGGATATATTCTCATTTTGGTTGCTCCTTCCAAAACACCACAGGGCCACTGAAGAGAAACGAACTATTGTCCACCTGGGACTGAGCTTTATGGCTTCTTTCCACAGTGTTGCACGACCAGGATCTCATCCCCTTTGGGGACGTCACCTACTGGCTTCCCTTAATGACTGCACTTTATCTTTCCACTCCTCATCCACGTTAAAGAATAACTTTCATTTCACTTTTACCCTTCAAGTGAGTCTTGACAGCGATTTTTCCTACCCCTTTCCAGTAGGGTTCAGTGGTAATGTCAAAACCTGGCTGTAATAGACCTACTTTGGTTAGGCAGTGCTTTTCTCTCAGCATCTTTAGACTTCATGACAGACCTGGCATTGTAGGGTGGATGCTCTTTGCTAATATGTTTTCCCCTTTCATTTCCGCTCCTCTGAGAAACAGATTATCACTAAACTAAATGCCGTGAGCAAAACTTAATTCATTCCGCGAATTCACATCTTTAAAACAAGCAATGATGGGAGAGCTATTTAAAATGAAATAAGAGCTGAATCTTACACAGTGAAGAAGAAGAAGAAGAGGAAGAGGAAGAGGAAAAGGAAAAGGAAGAGGAAGGAGAAGGAGGAGGAGAAGAAGAAGAAGAAGAGGAAGGAGAAATGGGCTGACATTCCTCTCTCAGTGTGAAGGGATGAAGATGGATTTGATTATCTCACCTGGCTGGTGTTATTTCATTTATTCTTGCTCCCTATCGTTTTCTTTTTTTTTAATAGCTAATATGATACCATAAGGTCTGATGTTATCATCTTGATTTCTCCCTTTAGGAAAGTTGAAGAGCCCCAGGTTAAAAAGTCAAAATCACAGTTCAAAATGTTCATATGAGGCTTTAGTCACTGCTCAGTCATGTACGAATGCCAACAATAACTGGAGACTCAGGACTGAATAGCTTACACTTTTTTTGAATAAAGTAAATGGGTTCCTAGTGTGATCTGGATGTGAAAAGAAGACGTGGTTATTGAACGTATTGGTGCAACATCGCGGAATGTAATCTCAGATCCATCCTCCTGTCCAGGCCAGCCGTGTTCACACAAAAGTGGGGTGTTTGGGCCCACGGCAGTTTCTTTTTTTTTTTTTTTTAATTTTTTTTTTTATAGCTACTTTATTTATTTATTTATTTATTTTTGGCTGTGTTGGGTCTTCAGTTCGTGCGAGGGCTTTCTCCAGTTGCGGCAAGCGGGGGCCACTCTTCATCGCGGTGCGGGGACCGCTCTTCATCGCGGTGCGCGGGCCTTTCACTATCGCGGCCCCTCCCGTTGCGGGGCACAGGCTCCAGACGCGCAGGCTCAGTAGTTGTGGCTCACGGGCCTAGTTGCTCCGCGGCATGTGGGATCTTCCCAGACCAGGGCTCGAACCCGTGTCCCCTGCATTGGCAGGCAGATTCTCAACCACTGCGCCACCAGGGAAGCCCACGGCAGTTTCTTTTACTGATTAAAATATACACATGCACTGACACAAAGCAGTAGTTTCTGCTTCTTCCCTTTTATTCTAAGATGATGGCTAGCACCAGTTTAATATTTGCGGTTTTCTCCTCTCCTCTGACGTGGCTGCGAGCAGGGGAAGGAACTTTCCATAATTCTTTCTCTTAATTACCAAACACCTGAAAATTCTCCTGTGATAAAGACCCAGACAGCAGCCTTGAGCATGAACTATATTAAGGGAAAACTTGAAGGAGAAAGGAGTGAATAATATAATGCAAAGAGGAACCAATCCAGGGAACTAGGAATTATTATTCCAAACGCTGGGAGCAGAACAGTAAGGTGATGCAGGAAAATGAAGGCAGGTGGCATGTGCCTTGTGGCTGCCTGGCAGGCAAGGAGAGCGGGGAAAGAGGACGTGGCCAGTGTGGAGGAGCTCAGACCTTTGCGGGGAGGAGGCCCCGAGTGCTTGGTCCAGCTCTTGGTCACTTCCACTGTGTAGGAGACTCTTGGCTGCTACTTTTGTTCAGGAGCTATAAGCCAGAGAAAAACTAAGGAGCAGAAAGTGAAGATGTATCAGCCTCTGATGGGACCAGGGAGGCAGTGATGGGCATCTCACCCTGATCCTGGCTCCAGAGATCTAAGAACAGCCACGAAACAGGATGGTGTTCTTGAGGGCTAAACCCCGTGCCTCCTGGCTGAGACACATGTCAAAAGGCTGGCCAATGACAACGTATGATTAGTAGTTGCAAACAGGATACCCCCCCCCCCCCCCAATCCCAGCTGTCCCAGGGCTCTCCACACCATCAGGAATATTCAGAGGGAGGCAGATAATCTCTCCTCTCTTTGGAAACACTGGAAGAAAATCTAAGAAATTACTTCCAATCTGATCCTTACCACTGAATGCCCAACTGATGAGGATAAGCGAGGGACAAATACATTAGCCCCCTTGTAAAATGGCTTTTGGAGAAGTCAGATCGGATCCACTGAGCCCGATGGTCATTACAACCTGTAATCAGTGAAACCACACTTCACAGTTAATGGGACACTTGCTTATCCTCATCCAGCTCAGGGGAGCCGTGTGTGGACATGGTGTGGAAGGAAGAAAAACATTCTAGGCTGCAAAAATGCTCCGTCTCATTCTGTGCAGGCTCGAGGTCAGTTGGATTTTATTTCTCGGGCGTTGTTCATACTGGTGGTCCTACTAGCTGGGGTGAGCCAACTGAGCTGGTTTGTGGAATGTGGGCTGCAGCTTTTGGCTTCCAGCTCAAGTCAGAGCCCTGGGATCTGACCACTGCTGAGAGCAGGTCTCCCTGAGGCTTTGCTACCAAGGTGAACACAGGTAAGCACCATGAACCAATAAAACGCAGATGAGGGCAGTGGTCATCACCCGATTACCCTCCAGAGTCAATTTACAGCAAATTCAATGCTACTAAATCCCAATGCTGAACATCTAAGGAACCCCATGGGCTCTGTCCAGAAGGAAGATAGGATGATTTCGTAACCTGCTGGAGGCCAGAAAGGAATTTGTGTTTATGAGAATAGGCTACACAGCTTAAGGTCTCTCAACATGGGCTTCTTAAGGACATAGCATTATTTCTCTCTGAATCTTTTCTAAATTACAAAAATTTTCAACTAGAACAAAAGGAACTTTTCCTGTTTTTCAGTAGAATTCCCTTGCTTTTGATTTCTAAATGTTGGCATCTGGGATAAAAATCAGAGCATCCCCAGTACAACGGGCAGCAGAGCAGGCTCACCGCCCTGTGGGCGAGCAGGAATGGTTGCCCACTTCCTGCTCTGGCTGAGTCGCCTTGAGAAAGTGCACCTCAATAAACACTTTGGATAATAGCAGGTCCTACCTCTGAGGGTGCCTCTCAGGGAAAAGGCCCCCACCAGTGTCCGCAGTGGCCACCAGTGCCCTTTGACAGCTCTAATCATTAGGAAACTTTTTTTTTTGTGAAGCCCTCATCAGCTTTACTATGCCTCCCACCTCTTCACAAAGGAAACATGAATTTTAAAATGTCTTTGCCCTGGAGCAAAAAGCACTTGGATATAAATACTGTATTTGCCAAATTCAGATAAAAGGTTGATGTGTATTCTTGAGTGGCAGTAGGAGCCAGTGTGTCCCATATATGCAAACTCAAATGAACACAGCTGCAGTCAACTTCAGCATTCTATTAAGGGGAACCACATGAAATTGCTAACTTTGTGGGTAGCAGATGAACAATTGGCATCTTTGTACGGTTCGGCCTATAACATGATGGCTAAGAATGCAGACTTTAGGGGCTTCCCTGGTGGCGCAGTGGTTAAGAATCCGCCTGCCAATGCAGGGGACACGGGTACGAGCCCTGGTCCGGGAAGATCCCACATGCCGTGGAGCAACTAAGCCTGTGAGCCACAACTACTGAGCTCAAGTGCCACAACTACTGAAGCCCATGCGCCTAGAGCCCGTGCTCCGCAACAAGAGAAGCCACCGCAGTGAGAAGCCTGCACACCGCAAGGAAGAGTAGTGCCCGCTCGCCACAACTAGAGAAAGCCTGCAGCGCAACAACGAAGACCCAACACAGCCAGAAATAAATTAATTAATTTATTAAAAAAAAAAAAGGAATGCGGACTTTGGAGGGCTTCATTGTAAATTTTTGACATTATTTCCAAATAAAGGTAAACATGCAGTCACACAGACACACTGACAATATTTACAAACTACTATTAATTCATAGTAAGTTATTAATTCTTAACATTGTATTTATTATAATACTTAGAGCCTTGTTTTGGCATATCTTCATTTTTAATTTTTTTAATTTTTAAAAAATTAAAAAAAAATTTTTTAATGTTTATTTTTTGGTTTTTTTTTTTTGGGGCCATGCCACACGGCTTTTGGGATTTTAGTTCCCTGACCAGGGATCGAACCCAGGCCCTTGGCAGTGAGAATGTGGAGTCCTAACCACAGGACCGCCAGGGAATTCCCTTCATTTTTTAATATACTTGAACCTCATAAAAACATACAATTGGCTTGATTTCCTTAATCTCTGAGAGGCTGCAGAGAAGGTAACAGCTAAAAGCCATTAACCCCTGTATATTTCTCATGTGAAAATACAAAAGGAGAATATTGCTCAAAGGATAAAGCTAGCAGAGTCCTCCCTTGTTAGAGCCCTTGAGTTCTACCCACAGGTCCCCTGTATCTCCAGCTCAATGATATGCTCAAATGTTTGGGAGGGGGGTTGGTGGCACCATGGAATAGTGTCTATCACTGCCCATGCCAAGAAATGCAACCCTGAGCTCATTGCCAATGCTTGTTAAATGCCCTATTGAGAGAAATAACATTTAGGAAAAAAAAATAATTGAAGATTACAATACTCCACATCCTCAGATGCTCTGAAATCTCACCATGGATTAATACAGTTCAGTAAAGAACTGCTTATTTACAATATTTTAATGACTATATTCCCAAACTGCTTCACAGAATTGCCTGTATAATGGGTCAATATGATAGACAGTGCACTGTTGCAAAGTCACTGTTGAATCTATTATAATAATATTGTTCTGATTTCAAATGGTGTTCGCTTTATGTATAGAGGAATTCCTATTTGGTCTTGAAACCAAGACCAGTACATTTTGTAAATGACTAGATTACCATTTTCAGGATGGCAATTAGAAATCTTAGAACCAAATTCATGGTCCTTTAAGTAAGCATCAGTTTTTCTTAATGTTATTCCAAGTGCACTTTATGTATCTGCCATTATTTTGTTTTCTCTTAATTTTAAAAATCAGCCTTATTGAGCTATGATTTAAATGCAATGAAATTCACCAATTTTAAGTGTAAAATTCAATGAATTTTGACAAACGTTGTAGAGTTCTGTAACTACCACCACCCTGGTGGTATATAGAGCAATCCCATCACCCAAATAAAGTTCCCCAGTGCTCATTTTCTATCAATCTCCATTTCCCATCTCCAGGTTTTGGAAGCTACGAATCTGCCACTATAGTTCTGCCTTTTCTAGAATTTCATATAAATAGAATCATACAGTCTTTTATCTGGTCTTTTGCATTTAGCATAGTCTTTTTGAGATTTATCTGTGTTGTTGCGTTTATCAACAGATCATTCCTTTCTATTGCTAAATAGTAATTTCATTGTGTGAATATACAGATATGCTAAGATACAGATTGATTCCAATTTGGAGCTATTATAAATAAAGCAGTGACGAACTTTAGAAGTATTTGTGTGAACATATATTTTTCATTATTTTGGGTAAGTATGTAGGAATGGAATTATTGGATCATATGTTAAGTCCATGTTTAACTGTATAAGAAACTGCCAAGGTGGTTCCCAAATTGGTTGTACCATTTTGCATTTCACCAGCAATATATGAGCATTCCAGTGTTTGCATATCCTTAGCAACACATGGCATTGTCAGTCTTTTTCATTTTATATATTCTAGTGCATATGTAGTGGTATATTATTGTGGTTTTAATTTGCATTTTCCAATGGTTATTGATGTTAAGCATATCTTTATGTTATTTGTCATTCATATATATATATCTTCTTTTGGGAAGTGTGTGGTCAAAACTTTTGTCCCTCCTACCTTTTTAAAATTGAGTTGTTTGTCTTATTATTGAGTTGTAAGAGCTCTTTATATGCTCTGCATATATTCTGGATATAGATCTTCCTTGACTTACCATGGGGTTATGTCCCAATAAACCCATTGTTAAGTTGAAAATATTGTAAGTCGAACCAATATAAGTTTGGGGCCATCTGTATATTTGTGCAAATATTTTCCTCCAGTCTGTTTCTTGCTTTTCATTTTCTTAACAATGCTTTCCAAAAGCAAAAGTTTCTAATTTTGATAGTCTAATTTATAAAATTTTTATTTTATAGTTCTTGATTTTCATGTCCTAAGAAATCTTTGCCTAAACCAAGGTTAAAAATATTGTCTTATATTTTCTTCTAGAAGTTTTGGTTTTTGACTTTACTTTTACATCTATGATCTATTTCAAGTAAATTTTGGTAAGTGGTGTGAGGTAAGGGTCCAAGTTCATTTTTTGCACATCAACATTCAATTTTTCCAGCATCATTTATTGAAAGGAATAGCAGTTCTTCATTATCTTTGCACCTTAAAAAAATCCCAATAGACCATATGTGCATGTATTTATTTCTGGACTCCGTGCTGTTTCATTGATTTAGATGTATATGTGATTGCTGCAGCTTTATAGTAAGTCTTGAAATTAGGTGATATGTGTCTTCCAATTTTGTTATTTTTTTTCTCCAAATTATTTTAGGTATTCCTTTACATTTCCATGTACATTTCAGAACCAGCTCATGGGTTTGTGCAAAAAAAATAAAATACTGATGGGATTTTGATTGAAATTACGTTGAATCCATATGGCAGACATGAAACCGTGCCTTATAGACCTTCTGCTACACGGAGGTTAATTGATCCAGGGCCCCAGATGCTTCCCTTTGAAATCCACTGCTTCCTTTGGGGCAATATCACACCTGCCATGGGCTGCTCCCCAGTCAAGGACTGAGTGTTATGGGGACACAAAAATGACTCATTTCTGGGGACATAGAACTCCTCTTTTGGCCAATTTAAGCTCAAGGAATCCTTGCCGTCTTTGTTGAGGCTTCCTTAGACTGCATGACAGCCTACCCTCCCGCTTTCCCTCACTGGGGCTCACACTTGCCTCATACTCTGTCCTCTCTCCCAGCCTTTTCTGGCTCTCTCCCTAATCGTTTTCTCACAGGCATCTTCCTTAATAAAATTCTTGCATGTTTTTCCATAACCTTGCCTTTATGTCTGCTTCTCAGAGGGTCTGGATTAACACAAATAGTACCAAGAGTGGTTTGGGCAAACAGGCAGCAAGATGGGGCAAAGAATGAGTTTACCTATGTCTTGGCAGGTAGAGAGCCCATGTATGGTCCCTGGCACAAGATGCAGTCCAACTGCTAAATAGTTCACTGGCAGTGACCCTTGAAATTGTCCCTGTGGATGCAAAGCTGTGGTGGGTGTGATGATACTGCATTTGGAAATACGAAGAGAGCAGTGTCTGCAATGTGGGCCGCCCCACATTTCACACCTAGGGAAACTGCTCCAGCCCATGAACTGGGTGACAAAGAAGGCTGCCAGCTCTGAAGAGCACCCAGAGCGGGTAAGAACACTGCATCAGGCCCAGGGCACGATGCCCTCCGCCCAGCCATTGGGATCATCCAATCAAGCAGATCCTCTGCTTTAGGAAGTGTCAGTGGGCAAAAGGTGTTGCAGTGTAGAGCTTATGCTAAGCTCCAGTAGGAGGGTCACAACACAGGCCAGTGTGATTCTGGAGTCAAGCCAGGCCATCCTTAGCAGAGAAGGAAACAGAACCTAGTATGTCACTGGCCCTGTGAGAGCTAGAATGCTGAACTATGAAGCACCAAGTGACCATGAATCCAGAACGTCCCATTATGAGCTGGGTTCTCTCAGACCATCCAAGTCCTAAAGTCAACGGGCCCAGAAAGTCCACCACAAGACGGAAGTGGGGCATCCAAGATCAAGTCCAAACAGGACCAGAGAGCACATGTCAGTTGCATGAGCAGGTAACCCCAAACCCCTGTCACCCACTGGGGTTGTACCAGTGTACCTACTCCATACCTAAGGAGGAGGAAAGATTCAAGGTTGGTTTGCAGATAGGTTGGCTCCGTATGCGGGTACAAGTCAACAATGGGCAGGGGCTGCATTACGGCCACTTTCATGGGTGACCGAAAAGCAGGAGAAAGGGAAAATTTCCCCAGTGGGCAGCGCATTGAACCTGACGTTGCCTGATGTGAGAATACAGACTACTGGGCAGTGGCCAGGAGGGAGAAGGACGGGAAGACTGGGGCAAGGATTTCTGGGATAGAGACATGTGGATGGACAATAAACCAAGTCAGCACAGAGTGTGCAGATGTTCGCATCACACTTTAATGCCCACCACAGAGCATCCACAGAAGGGGCCCCGAATAACTAAGCAGACAAAATGACTTGACCAGTTGACATTCGTCAGCTTCATCATCAGCCAGCCAGAGCTCACAGGACAGGCCCAGGAACAGAATGGCTATGGTGGCAGAGACAGGTTACAGACAAGCCCAGCAGCGTGAACTTCCTCTTCCCAAGGCCTATCTCACTACTGCTGGCTTTGAATGTCCAACTTGTCTGCAACAGACCCCAGTGCTGAGCCCCAGTGCGGCACTGCGGAACCAACAGGTCCTATAGTTTCCATATTGGGGGGCCCAGAGGTTTGTCATCGTAATAGATACCTGCTCTAGGGATGGATTTTCCCAGGAGCCTCAGCTGTTTAAGAAGCTCTTGAAGGTTCATGAATTTATTTACAAAACAAAAATAGACTCACAGACATAGAAAACAAACTTATGGTTACCAACGGGGAAAGTGGTGGGGGGAGGGATAAATTAGGAGTTTGGGGTTAACAGATACACACTACTATATATAAAATAAGTAAAGAGCAAGGACCTACTATAGAGCACAGGGAACTATATTATTATCTTGTAATAACCTATAATGGAAAAGAATCTGAAAAGTTTTATATGCATATATATATAATACTATACATTTATATATATATATAAATAACTGAATCACTTTGCTGTACACCTGAAACTAACACAACATTGTAAATCAACTATACGTCAATAAATATATATATATATAAACATAAATAATTAAAAAAAGAGTTGATAAGAAATGTTGGTTGTGTGGCAGTAGAGAGAGATCATAGGATTCAAGTTTAAATAAATACCTAAAAGGTCAACAGTATATTAAGATAAAGGCTAACTTTCTTTTAAGGATCCTCAGGCCCACCTTTCTACATTTTAATAGCCAATAGTTTTCCCTGATTATCTTCTGAGTCAGTGAATCCTTTGATAAAATTGCAAACAGTGTTTCAGGGTTCCACAGTCACAAAGAAAGCAGGGCAACTATCTAGTGGCAATGTGCCCAGAAAGGGTGTTCCTTTTGGCAGAAGGAACCAGAGCAATTTCCAAAGTAGTATTTATTCTTTTTAAAATTATGCACACAATCAAGGTCTGGGTGAACTGACTTCTCTCATCCATGAGCTAATGTGTAGGTAGGCTTATAATTTGGAGCCCTCACTCAGGAAATCCTGAAATGAAGTTTCTTTCAGAAGTGTTGACTCATCGCCTCGGCATTTTCTCAATATATCCATTTAAAACACCAATTACTAATTCTAAACTGCCTTCTAAATTCTGCAGGTGATTTTCAGATGAAATGTGGCTTGGCTAATTCTGGTGAGTGTTGTTTAGAATTTGGTTTTGCACTGAAAATAGCTTTGATTTTTGCTTTTGATAAAAAATAAATGAAAACTACTAGAAAAGGTCCAACCAACTGAATATTTCCTGGATCTACCACTGTGACTCCAGCACAATCTACACGAGTCCATGAGGTTTACATTCAACGATGGTATTCATCCATGCACACTTTTCACATCTGTAGAAAGCAACTCCTTGGCACAGGATAGTTTATGGAAAAACCATTGCTTTTAACCATCTATGTGCAATTCCCAGGAAACATGCATGAGACGTCAAACATTAATATTACTCAGTGTCAAACATTAATCTGTACTACTGAGTGTCAAACATTAATTTTAATTTAAAACTAATGATTTCAAACCTTCAACAAAAGCAGATACCTCTCACGGAGAGCCATGAATATGATGGATTTTTAAGTGATTTTTTATGTTGGATGCATGCAGAAAGCATCCATTCTGAAGCAGAATTTCCAAGTTGAGAAAAAGGAGAACAAAGGTAAAGATAAGAATTTGGTTTCTCACCTCATCAGTTGTGTGTGACCACAGTTTGGAAACTGGGGATAAACACAGTGAAAGGGAGGGCAGGGCGCAGGAAAGGATATTGGCAGAAGGAAGGCCTTCTTTTCTGTAAAGTTTGCTTCTAAAAGCGCATCAGCCTCCCTGGGTTGGCCAATGGGATGCTTATTCTTCAATAACAATAACATGAAGTTGCTTAAAAACAAAAATATTTACAGCCCCTAAAGTACTGAACACAGCTATTCACTCTGCATGTACATTTGTTTACAGCCCTCAGTGTTCAAGCTATAAAAGAACATAGGACCACAAATTGTTACTGAACATAAGTTGGTGGGCCCGACACACAGTGAGGCCAAAAAATACTGAAACGTCCAAGTCTGGAACAGAGAAAGCTTTATTGCAAGGCCATGCAAAAAGAATGGTTGGTTCATACCCCTCAAAACCCCAAACTCCCCGAAAGTTTTCAGCAAAGCATTTTTAAAGGCCAGGTGAGGGAGGGGCGTTGTTGGTTGTTGCAGACTTCTTGGTGTTGGAATCCTTCGTTCTTGCAGCTGTATGCGTAGGTCAGGTCATGATGTTCCTGTAAACCTCCGACAAGACCAATGTTATTCTCTGTTCTGCAATGTTTTATCTTTATATGAATGGAAAAGTGTCATACCCTTAAAGGTCAGAGCCTTGAGAATGGGCTATCCTGTACATTTCAGGCTATAGGCAACATTTCTAACTGGAAGAAAAAGCAATAGAATACAAAGGTTAAAATAAAAGAAACAGATCTAATATGGAGTTAGATTTGTTCTTCCCTATGACAAAATCTCATGGAAAACTCAATCTCATATGGTATTAGGGAAAGAAGGCAGTGGATGGAAATGACCAAGTTACAGACTCTCGAGGGATTCTTCCATTTGGAAGTTATGAAAGAGGAACTTAAGTTTCAACTTTGGGGTAAGGCTTATGAATTTTAATGTCTATTCCTAATCCTAGGTTCTATGAAGTCATAAAAATGTTACATATGGCCAAATTTTTGTCATACTCTTTGCTGCCACATCCCTTTATGCCACCCTCACATTTTCACGGGGGAAAAAAAAGTTTTATCAAAGACTTACATGGCTTTATTTTCTTCATGAACATTTAGTACATGCAAATTATTTGACATTGACTAGTTTGCAGTTCTTCAGCCAGGACTGTATTTTCCAAACCTGAAGAATTGAATCGAGACACGTGTTTCACATGGTGGTATCAACAGGAGAGCATATTTGAAATTTCAACATACGGCTAAGAAAAGGCTCTACTCTCTTCCTCTGTCCTAAATCCCTCCTTTTATTGCTCTTCTTATCTTCTCCTCCTTCTATCCCTATTTCCATACTCCTCCTCCAGTTTCTTCTGATTCCCAATCAAACACACGCACACACACCCCACCCCACCCCACATTTTTATCTCTTTTCTTTCCTTTCGAATTTTGCTTATTTCTCTACTCTTCCTCCCTTTTATTTCTTCTCCTTCTGTTCATCTTTTTAAGACTGAGGTATTAGAACGGGGCTCTGAGGACTCATTAAGGATGGAAAGTATAGATCAGCTTTTGTTGTCCTCCAAATTGGAGGACATTTCTAATGCTTCCCTTGGGGAAGAAAGGAAACTGAAAAGTCAACAATGTTAGTGAATTCTTAGTTTCCAGGAATTAAATTAAAAACTAATTCTTGATATTTAAGATCTTAGAGACTAAGCCTCAGGACATAACACCAATGGACACAGAATTTCAATAGATTTATATATTAGTAAGTTTTATTCACAGTTGCCATTCTGGATAGTAAAACAGGAAGAAAGTTACTTTTTAAGTAAAAATTTTATTAAAATATCCTATACATACAGAAAAGTGCATGAAACATAACTACACAGCAGATTGAATTTTCACAGTTAACCATCCTTATCACCAGATCAGGAAAAATAGGACATTACCAGACCCCTAAAACTCCCTGAACTGGCCCCTTCCCAGTCATTAAGTCCCATCAAAACTATCTATTCTGGGCTTCCCTGGTGGCGCAGTGGTTAAGAATCTGCCTGCCAATGCAGGGGACATGGGTTCGAGCCCTGGTCTGGGAAGATCCCACATGTCGCAGAGCAACTAGGCCCGTGAGCCACAATTGCTGAGCCTGCGCGTCTGGAGCCTGTGCTCCGCAACAAGAGAGGCCGCGATAGTGAGAGGCCCGTGCACCGCGATGAAGAGTGGCCCCCGCTTGCCACAACTAGAGAGAGCCCTTGCACAGAAACGAAGACCCGACACAGCCATAAAAAAATAAATAAATAAATAAATATTTAAAAAACAAAAACAAAAACTATCTATTCTCCGAAATCCCTTCACCATGGATTAGTTTGATCAGTTTCTGAGTTTTATATAAGTAAAATTGCACAGTAAATATATATTTCTGATCATTTCTTTTGCCTAACATTATTTCATGACATTTGTTTCTATTGCTAAGGTATAGCCATGGTCTATCTCCTTACCACTTTATTGTAATTAATTGTATGCTCCTATTTATACATTCTATTGTTGATAAATATTGATTGGTTTCCAGTTTTCTGGCTATTATAAATAAAGCTGCTCTGAATGTTCTCATATATGTCTTTTGGTGTACACATATATGCCTAACAAAATTGCTAGGCATTTACCTAGGAATGGAGGTGCTGGGTTATAGAATATGTGTAGTGTAGTTTTAATAAATACTGCCAGACAGGTTTTTAAGGTGGTTGGACAGATATATACTCTGGCCAGAAATATATGAGAATTCCAATTGTTCCACATTCTTGCCAATAGTTGGGGTACTCTGTCTTTTTATCATTAACTATTCTGTCAGTTGTGTAGAAGTATTTCATCGTGGTTTTAATTTTTATTTCCCTCCTGACTAATGGGCATGTTTTCCTATGTTTATTGATGATTTCAGTATTTTCTTTTGTAAAGTGCTGTTCAATTCTTTGTCCATTTCTCTATTGTGCTGTTTGTCTCTCGTTGATTTGTAAGGTGTGGTAGGCAGCTCTAAAATGGCCTGCAAAGGTTCTCACCTCCCATATTCATGTCCCTTGAGTGTGGACTGAGCCTAGTGACTACATAGCAAAAGTAATGAGGGAAGAAGTAAACAGGGAAGAACAAATCTGACTCCATATCCGATGTTTTCTTTTACTTTAACCTTTGTATTCTATTGCTTTTGCTACAAGTTAATCACTAAAGAGATGTTGCCTATAGCTTAAAGTATACATAATGTCCCATCTCTGGGAACCCTGACTCCTATGCCTGAGTGTTAAGCTAAAATACCTTTGTTTAAGCTCACAGGAAATATCCTGGCCAAGCCCACCTATGAAATGTCTGCAG
Source organism: Balaenoptera musculus (assembly GCF_009873245.2). Classification (NCBI taxonomy): domain Eukaryota; kingdom Metazoa; phylum Chordata; class Mammalia; order Artiodactyla; family Balaenopteridae; genus Balaenoptera; species Balaenoptera musculus. The sequence goes on along the minus strand of NC_045786.1, from coordinate 17,200,099 downwards.
GAAGAAATTAACACATCCCCTCCCTCAGGAGTCTGGCCAGAACCAGGATAAGTTCCAACAACTTATCGCTTTTTTTACTTTACCTCCTCACCTCCCCTTCTTTGTTCTATAAAAGAAACTAGCATCCAAACCTGGGCAAGATGATTCTTTAGGACACTAGCCCACCATCTTCTTTGTCTGCTGGCTTTCCAAATAAAGTTGCTACTCTTTGCCCCAACAACTCATCTCTCAGTGTATTGGCCAGTTGTGCAGCAAGCAGTAAGCGCTTGGACTCGGTAACAAGATATCACCTCTGACATTAGGTTATAAAATGATGGTGACTTATGTCTTGCTGGTTCTCTCTCTCTCTGTCTCTGTCTCCCTCTATCTCTCCCTCTTTCTCTATCTCTTTCTCTATCTTTCTTTGTCTCTCAGAGTCTTTGCTTGGGGGAAGCCAGCTGCCATGTCGTGAGCTGCCCCATGTGATGCCTGCTACCTCCACGTGAGTGAATTTGCAAACAGATTGTCCCCTAGTCCTGCCTTGGGGTGGCCCAGCATTAGCTGACAGCTCCACTGCAATCCCGTGAGAGACCCTGAGCCAGAGGCACTCAGCTAAACCACATTTGGACTCCTGACCCACAGAAACTGTAGGAATCATGCGTTTGTTGTTTTAAGCCACTAACCTTTGGGGTAATTTGTTTTGCAGCAATAGATAAATAATATAAGGTGTTCTTTGTATATTCTGGATATGAGTCCTTTGCCATTTATATGTATTGCAAATACCTTCTCCCACTCTTGGCTTTCCTTTTCATTATTAATTCATTTGATAAGCGTAAGTTCTTAATTTTTCATGTATTTCAGTTTATTCTACTTATCTTTTATGATGAGTGCTGATGTGTTTTATTTAAGAAATTCTAAGAAATCTTTACTTATCCAAAAATCAAGAATATCACCTTCAATTGCTGCATTTTCAAAAGAAAAAATTATTCATCTGAACAGAACGTTTCCAAATAATCATATTATAATGTATAATATTTATTGCACAATTACTAAGGGAAAAGCTCCATGCCAGTTGCTTTAGGTACATAATATAATTCAAACTCACAAGCTACTATGTAGCAGAGGTAGGATCTGAAACCAGAACTGTATGATCCTTTCAAAGACTTCACCATTTACTTACTTATTGCTTTCTTGACACAAGCTTGTCATTTTAGGGTTCTAGCTTGCCTAAAGTATTTTCTGTCTCAGTGAGGCAGGGTACGGGGTCGGGGGAAAGGGTTAGTTTGAAACTAATCAATGAATTAAAACACATTGATCTTCCTTTTTGTTCCTTTTGGTTTCTGTGTAGTAATTTCAAAGTACTGTCAAAGTTACAGTTAATAGAAGGTACACCCAGCTTCAGATGTTCTGTCTTCTAGTCCAGAGGTGAAACTTTTGTAGTCTTGTGAGCTTGGGCAATCCATTTCACCTCTTTGAGTGTATTTTGGTGTTTCTGAAGCAGACACTTTTCCTTCCCTGAGTACCCAACATTTTGCCTTTTTAACAGTGCTCTGATTTTTTTCCTGGGGAGTTCCCTCTTTACCATGGAGCACAGCCTTGGTGGCACAGATCAGGAGCACTGCCTTCCTGCCAGGAAGACATCTATGTCCCTGGAGACTCCTTCTCCCAACTTCTTCTTCTCCCATCACAACAGAGCCAAGGACCAGGCACATAACCTGGGCTCAGCTAACCACAAACTCATTCTGGCGATACAATGGGGTGATGATGCAAAATTGGAGATTAACTGGTTTCAGTTCATTCATTCCAGTGGAATTGACTGACATTCAAGTAGTTCCCGTCCTGTTTCCACCTCTACCACACAGGACCTGGTAAGGACTGAATTATGTTAAGTAGTTGCAGCAACTAGCATAGCACTTTCCCTTAGTAATTGTTCAATAAATGTTATGCATCATATGGTGATAATGAGGAAATGTATGTTCTATTCTGGTTAATGAGATTTTCTTTTGAAACTACAATAAAACAAATGGTATAGTTCAATTTTTATCTTCATAATGTTTGTATTTGGGTGTCTGATTTATGCTCTAAGTTCTTCCTTAAGACTGAAGCCTTGTCTCTCTGAAAACCAAGTGGATACAATGTAGAAAAAACTTAGCATAACTAGAAACAGCTGTTAAGAAAGTGACTTTGAGGGCACTTGTGTGCACATAGGCTGTTTTGTCTCCTTATAGATTAGAGCATCTAGTGCCTGTTAACAATAAGATAGCTATGCTTAATTATTTAATGTTCTTGTTCTGAATATCCTGTTAGGTCTTAGGGATTAACCTCTTTGACTTAAATCTTTATGTTCTTTGAATGGTGCATTCCAGGGGCAGGATGATTACACAATCTGTTTATATGTATGTTTCTATATAAATATATTGGGTTGGCCAAAAAATTCATTCAGGTTTTCCCGTAGCATCTTCCGGAAACCCCGAACGAACTTTTTGGCCAGCCCAATATTTTGTCCGAGTTCTCTCAGAGCAATCGTCTATACCCTTACCTTTCTTTTCCAAAAGTATTCATTTGGGGTGGGGTGAAGAAGTTGGTGAAGAAGATCCAGGGCCCTAGAGAGAGGATGAAGGAGAGAAATGGGGTCAGGACAAGAAGAAAGCCCCTGATTCTCATAGCTCACGAGAGTCTGTGACAGCCCACAACCTGCTTCCTATAGCCCGACCCACTCAAGGACCTCACCTAAGGCCAGGGCTTACACAGCGCATCACATCCTCTGGACCTCTGGTCCACCAGGGCCGGCTGCCACCCTCTGGGGAGAGGCGGGGACAACCTGCAGACAGGACAGAGGAAGGGTCAGAGGCCATCGGGGGGCTTCGGGGAAAGGCAGCTCTCAGGGACTCTTCAAAAGCTCGTGCTATACAGAGACCACTTATGAATTAAAGTCTGTCTCTGGAAATTTAGGAAATAAAACACCAAAAAGAAAAGAACAGAAAGCAACCCTTGACTGAAGCAATGATGGTCACTTACTCTTTGGTAGAAGCATGATGATAAAATCACAAACCGCACCTCATATCTCTACAGAAAACACCTCATTTGTGAACACTAATACCAAACATTTGGGGACTGCAGTCCTGGCTTTAGCCCAAGTTGAAGGAAATTCCAGGTTTTTCTTGCAATGAGGCAGCTCAGCTTTAGCAACACAGGGACTGTGTGAGAGCACCTCCGGGCAGCCAGAGGCTAGCTTAGAATTTTCCTGACTGTCTCACCACAGGCTCTTGCTACCTTCTTTGGGACTGTGGTCTCCCCAGACCTGACCCCTGGTACTCTCTCTATAGCTATTTCCATCTAGATTTGGAAGTATTTCTTTCCCCATTAGAAGCAAAAGTTCATAAAATTCTTTAGAAGACAATAAAGGACAAAGTTGGGAGTTTCCCTTAGGAAACTGATGAAGACTCTAAAACAAAGCTTCCCCAAAGAGTAACTGCTAACATGTAGAAATCAGTGTTCTGTATCGCAGGTTAATTACAATCTGATGGCACACTGGCTATGCAGGAATATTCCCCATCCCCTCTCCAGCCCCCCTCCCACCCACTCCTTGGGCTTGAAAGCTGAACTCGGGTATCTAAAGCCCAAGCCTCAGGAGGACAAAATGGTCCTGGTGGACTTGCATTTCCTCTTGGAACCTTCCTCCAAATCTCCTCTGAAGATACACCTCTAGGTGATCCCCTCTGGGTCTTTACTGTGCAGTATGTTTGTGTTGCCCTGGTCACGATGAGTTCAGCTCTGATTCTTGGCTCCTGAATCAGTTCCAGGAAATTTCTTTTCTTGGTTTTAAGTCATGTGCATGGATCTTCAAGCCATTCATGTATCACAGGTATCTAAGGACCTGAACACATATAACCTTTACTCTTGGCTGACTTAATTCTTACTGCCCTGGTTAAGTAGTCTAAGTCAGAAGCCCTCTTGGAGGGTTTGTTAAAAAAAAACACAGATTTCTGGACCCCACCTCCAGAGTTTTGGATTCAGTAGATCTTAATAAGCAGCCAAGAGTCTGCATTTCTAGTATGTTCCCAGAAGGTGCTGAAGCTGCTGGTCAGAGATCACTCTGTGCAATCTGCTTGTCTACAGCCTCGCTGCTCAAAATGCAGCTCCTGGACCAGCTGCATAGGAGGAACCTGGGAGTTTTTTAGATCTGCAGAATCTGGGATCCCATCCTGGACGTACAGAATCAGAATCTAAATCTTAATAAGTTTTCCAAGTGCTTTGTACAGGTCAATATGTCCTCCACTTGGTGCTTATTAAATTGAGGCACTTATACCCCATAGTATGCCAGGGACACACAAATGGCAATTTAAAACACTATTTTTATATTAAAACAAACACACGTATATCAGGGGGTAGAAAGCACAATTCACAGAGCTTTTTCTTATTTTTAAAGTGAAAACAAGAAATTATAAATAAATTTCTGCTTTACAGAAGGTATCAGACTCTACCCCCAAGGATCTTGGGCATGTACAATATGTACCATCCTCCCTTATGAATAATTACATTAGAAGGTTTGAGAAGCTGTAGTGTTTTACCGGTTTCTGAAAGCATATGAGCCTAATTCTATTCATCATGGTGTGGCTTTTTTTTTTTTTTTTAATGATATGGTTTTAATAGTGGCTGTATCTTCCTTGAGGGACAGCACAGGAAATGTTCTTGTCATAACTAGCAGAAGACTTCTCTTTTAGTTGGAAGTTTGGTAATCTTGTTGGAATACTCCCTGTTCTCTATTTCTGGCCTGAGTTTCCAGTTACAGCATCTTCTGTGTAGAGAGAAAAATTATGTTTTAGTAGAAACTATAATACACACTTGTAGGTATTAGATTCTAGTTCTGTTCATTGTTTTTGAGGTTTTGTTTTCTACCTGTAAACTGAACAAAATCCTGAATTCTTCCAGATTCCTCCAATATTTGGCTGCAACTCTCCACACTAATGTTTCCAATTTTTCTCTCACTCTTTGACTTAGAATCATTGAGAACTAAAGCAGCCTTTTTCTCAAAGCCACGGAAGCTAAAGTTGGACAATTTGATATAAACTTTGGAGAGATCACCACAACAGCTCATGGGCGGACAATCTTCATGCCTGTAGCTGTATGACCACTCAGACAGACCACCTGGAAAACCAGGAAAATCAATCTACAAACCAGGAAAATCTGTCAGACTGCCACTGCCACCCTCACGCCATCTGAAGATACTTCTATTCCAGAGAAATCTTCTGGACTGGCTGCCTTCAAAACTCAGAAACTGGTGTTATAGTCTGCTCAGATCATTAACCATTGTTTTTCTTTTGTTTCCATAGAAATGTCACTTGTTAAATACCTGATGGAGCTACTCACACCGTGTAGGACTAACTTTGGAGGTCCACCTACAACACCACCTCCTAAAATGAGACACAACTGTTTAGCTAAACCAACTTATTTTCAAGACTAAGAGACCGGTTCAATAGAGCAATCTATGTACTCAGTTTCAAAGGCAGAGCTGAAAGGGAGCAAAATAAGCCACCCCAAAAGTACAGCTGCAGCAAGGGCACTCTGACCCTCCTTTGTCCCCCTGAAAGCAGGAAACAAATCTCCCATGCGAAGGTACACTCCCTATACCAGGAGGATAAAAGGCATCCTTATCACCAGAAATAGGGAACTTAGTGCCAAGAAGACTGCATAAACAAACCTTGTTACTTCTTCACTGATTTACTACCACAAGATCAAACCCCTCTGTTTTGTCAGTTCCTCACAAATGTATTGTTTCCTTGTCCAAAAGGTATTAAAGTTGCCTGCTTTGGTCACATCGGGGAGTCATATTTAATAGGTGCCCTTACATACAAAATTAAATTTGTTTTTCCCCTGTTAATCTGTCTATGTCAATTTAATTATTAGACCAGCCGAAGAACCCAGAAGAAGGGGAAGGTTTTCCTCCCCAGCATCTGTAAGTTCTGATGAGATGTTTCCCTCTCCTCCCCTTCTCCACTCCGCTCCCACCAGAGAATTGATTTTCTTCAAAATCCTATTCTACTCAGAGTTACAATGTTAAGCATTTTTATGCATGCAGTAATGATAATAAACAACGCTATGAGAAAGGCTGTCCTCTGTTCTCACAATAACTCTGACATGTCTCATTAGACAATTTGGTTGATTCTGCTCTGTTGAACATCTAAAGAGATATTGTAACTAGAAAAGAGACTTTAGGGATGAAGCTAGAAGACAGAGGCTTATCAATTCCTTAGAAGACAATAAAGGATGCAGAGAGAAAATTGTGGAGTTATATATTTGGAGAAAAAGGTAAATGCATGGGAAATGTGAGAAGGTGTATTTGAACTTTGATGGTGAAATCATACCCAGTAAAATCCCTTGCCAACAACCACCGTTGCTTTTGAACTTCTGGCTCTACAAGATGGGGGAGAGAAAAAAAGACTCCAATTGTTATTTCGGTATTCTGGCACACCAATAAGATAACAGCCTTATTATTACTTCTCTTATAGATTAAAAATGCTGTTTAGGACTGTATAGGAACTTCTTTCTGAATGTAGCTCATGTTAGTGATGAAGTAGGGTCATGATAAAATAATCACAACGGACTCTGGCTGAAAACACTATACTTGTTCATTTTATTTGGCCTCGATACAAAATAACTCAAGTGATAAAAGCTCTCCCCGGTCACCAAGGAATAGTAGTTGTAGATAAGTAGCTGCGAATTTGAGATGGAAATGTTTTATAAAGAACAAAATTTCTTAGAATGCTCTGGATGATGGCCGTCTTAGGGCTCACTTAGTTACCCAGGCTCCAAGGAAGGCACTTACACGCCAATTTAAGTCACACTGCACAGAAAGGGCTAGAACACCAGAATTTCCTTCCTTGTTATCATACCTGCCCTCTCCCTGCCTAAAAACTTCCAGCCCTTTTATCCTGATGTATATGAATTAAATTGGAATTTTATGGTAGCTTACATAGTACTTTACATTTTAAAAATTGTTGAAGAAACAGATGGTGGTAGCTTATAAGGAATAGAGTGGAAATATACACTGATGGAATTTTCTTCTCTACTGTAGACCTTGCCCTAAAAACGATGATGGTTTTCCAAGTTCTGGATTTTTCTCCATGAGAGCAGCACTGGTCAGATTTTGGAACTCAAGGCATGCTCACCCAATGTGATGCTTGTTTTGCAGCAAATAGCAGGTTTGATACAGTTTTTCCCTTTGCATCTTGCAAAGCAATTTTGAAACTACTTTACTGGTGCCCCTCCTCAAAGTAGGGTGTGATTCCACAGACAGAATCATGCCCAGGCCAATAATAGATGCATAAAATCTGATATCCTTGGGATTTTCACATGACTGTCAGAAGGCAAAATATAGAAGATGATGTAAGTTTTAGTAGTTATGAATTTTTAGTCTAATCTCAATGTCCTCATTAATACATCAACTGTGTAACTTCATTATATGCTGCGCTTATTATTTAGTAACAAAGAAGCAGAGAAAAGCTGTTAGAGGGAAAACTGTTCCTTTCGAGTAATGAGCTACAGCTCAAAGGAAGCAACTGTGTTTCTTCTCTGCTCCTACGTGCTCTTGAGGGAACCAAGACCCCTGCAGGAGGTGAAGCTGGGTTACCCTGGGCTCAGAAGGCACCTGGGGTCCTGGAGGCTCAGGGGGATGCAGGGAAAACCCTCCTCTCGTGGAGGGGGGGGCAGTTATAAAGTGCCAGCAGAGGGCTTTGGGTACCACTTATTTATTAAAATAGGGGCATCAAGGTCCCCATGTTTCTTGTGGAAAGCCGAGAGGTGCCACCCAGGAGGTCCTCCCAAGGAAATTAGAGCAATATAAAAACTGGCTGCCCTCATGCCCTCTGCATGGGTGGTTTGTACCGTCTCTCCTCTCAGGAAGTCTTGGATCAAAACTGCTGAGCACAGACAAAAGGGCGGCCCAGTTTCCTGGCGGCTTTCAGGTCTCTGTCTTTCTTTACTTGAGTAAAAAGATGGGGACTTTCTACTGAGCAGTATGCTTAGGTGAAGGACCCTGGCAGACTCCTTTTCAAATGCCAGGAAAGAATCCATAAGTCTTATGAATAGTCACATTTATATAACATTTAAAAAAGGTAACCAAATAGTATTATATTAAATCCAACCAGGCTGAATGTATCCTAGAGACACTGACAACAATAGTATTTGAGTGAGAACATAGATTTAAAAACAAAAAAAGTGTTATGTGAAACCCAGACCACACTCAGTCCTTCTGATCCAATTCACAACCTTGCAGCCTGGCTCTGTTGGTTTGGCTTTTGCATACTTTCTGGAGAGTGTTTCCACCAGGATGCTGGGGTTCTGGGAAGCCTGCGGCCAAGTCCGATGCACTGTGCAATAGGGAGCTGCCCAACGGGGTTCCCGGAAGAAGCAGTGACTATTCTCTCCATGCTGCTGCTACTCCGATACGCCTCACGCCACTCAGCGTCCTCCGGATAGATCTTAGTTAAAAGCCATTTCCCAGTCACCGAAGTGCAGCTATCACTTATGAGACTGTTATGAGATGGTGCATGACCGTCGTGTAATTGACAGAGACCTTAGATTTCATTTGTGAATACTTTTTCATTAAAAATGAGTCATAACAATGTGAAAAAGATACTGAAAAATACCGTAATCACGTCGTCCCAGCACAATTGCTACCATTTTTTTTTTTAATAAATTTATTTATTTATTTATTTATTTATTTTTGGCTGTGTTGGGTCTTCATTTCTGTGCGAGGGCTTTCTCCACTTGTGGCGAGCGGGGGCCACTCCTCATCGCGGTGCGCAGGCCTCTCACTGTCGCGGCCTCTCCCGTTGCGGAGCACAGGCTCCAGACGTGCAGGCTCAGTAGTTGTGGCTCACGGGCTTAGTTGCTCCGTGGCATGTGGGATCTTCCCAGACCAGGGCTCGAACCCGTGTCCTCTGCATTGGCAGGCAGACTCCCAACCACTGCGTCATCAGGGAAGCCCTGCTACCATTTTTTTTCTTATTGTGCATGTTTTACATAGTGGCAATCATAGTATCATTTTTAACTGTGATTTTTAAAAAATTTTTATTGGCGTAGAGTTAATTTACAATGTTGTGTTAGTTTCAGGTGTATAGCAAAGTGAACCAGTTATACATATGCATATATCCACTCTTTTTTAGATTCTTTTCCCATATAGGCCATTACAGAGTATTGAGTAGAATTCCCTGTGCTATACAGTAGGTCCTTATTTTTTAAAAAAAATAACGCTTCATCCCACTTTTCACATTGCCCATATATTTTTCTTAGCTATTTCTCTCCGTGACTGCATGTTAATTCACTGTGTAATGTACCCACATGGTCCTATTGTTGGACATTCAGTGTATCCTTTTTCCCCCTCATGTTGATAATGTTATAGAGAATACACTTCATAGAGCTTTTGCTTCTACTGAATTATTTTCTTAGGATAAAGTCTTAGGGATGAAATTACTAAGCCAAACTTTATGACCTTCTTTGTTGCTCTATTCTATGCCATATTGCTTTCCCCAAAAAAGTTTATACCAATTTACATGGCCAACAGTAAACATATTGCAGTAAATGTATAAGATCATTCTTTTCATAAAGTTTGGGTCAGATTTTTTTGCTAATTCAGATGAAAAACAATTCCCCAAGTTTGCTTTGGTATGCACTTCTTTGGTTATACTTCTGAAAATATGAATTATTTCCCTGTGTTTCTTATTTGTATTTCCTCTTGTACCAATTATCAGAATGTTATATTTGTAATTTCTCTTATGTGCTGGAACCATCAATTTTATAATGGGGGCTAGAAAACCTGCACAGCTGATGAAGTCTCAATAATCTACCTGTTTCTTCCAGTACCTTGAGGAATGGCTTCATAATGATGTTTTTGACTCATAGACATTAGTAAACAACTATTCAGGCTTACACTTCATTGGGCTTCATGCTTCACTCACTATCTCCTTGGAGTCCAGATTTCATCCTAGGGCAGAGCAAGTGGTCAGTATTAATAGCCTCAAGCCAGTGATTCTAAGTGTAATAAAAACAATTTTACCAGGGAAGTAGAGCTGCAGAAGCACTGAGCTATTTAAGGTGCATATCTAAGCAGTAGAGACCATCTTTCCCAGCACAGGAGAGAATCTTATTTAAAGACTTCTTTAGGGCTTCCCTAGTGGCGCAGTGGTTAAGAATCTGCCTGCCAATGCAAGGGACATGGGTTCGAGCTCTTGTCTGAGAAGATCCCACATGCCACGGAGCAACTAAGCCCGTGCGCTACAACTACTGAGCCTGCGATCTAGAGCCTGAGAGCCACAACTACTGAAGCCTGCGCACCTAGAGCCCGTGCTCCGCAACAAGAGAAGCCACCACAATGAGAAACCCACACACAGCAATGAAGAGTAGCCCCCGCTCACTGCAACTAGAGAAAGCCCGCGCACAGCAATGAAGACCCAATGCAGCCAAAAATAAATAAATAAAATAGAATTAAAAATAAATAAATAGGAGCTTCAAGATGGCAGAGGAGTAAGACGTGGAGATCACCTTCCTCCCCACAAATGCATCAGAAATACATCTACATGTGGACCAACTCCTACAGAACACCTACTGAATGCTGGCAGGAGAACTCACACCTCCCAAAAGGCAAGAAACTTCACATGTACCTGGGTAGGGCAAAAGAAAAAAGAAAAAACAGAGACAAAAGGATAGGGACAGGACCTGCACCTCAGGGAGGGAGCTGTGAAGGAGGAAAGGTTTCCACACACTAGGAAGCACCTTCACTGGTGGAGATGGGGGGTGGGGTGGGGAAGCTTTAGAGCCACAGAGGAGAGCGCAGCAACAGTGGTGCGGAGGGCACAGCAGAGAGGTTCCCGCACAGAGGATCAGTGCCGACCAGCACTCACCAGCCGGAGAGGCTTGTCTGCTGACCCACCGGGGCGGGTGGGGGCTGGGAGCTGAGGCCCGGGCTTTGGAGGTCGGATCCCAGGGAGAGGACTGGGGTTGGCGGCGTGAACACAGCCTGAAGGGGGCTAGTGCGCCACAGCTAGCCGGGAGGGAGTCCAGGAAAAGGTCTGGAGCTGCCGAAGAGACAAGAGACTTTTTCTTGCCTCTTTGTTTCACGGTGCACGAGGAGAGGGGATTCAGAGCACCACGTAAATGAGCTCCAGAGACGGGCGCGAGCTGCGGCTATCAGCGCCGATCCCAGAGACGGGCATGGGACGCTAAGGCTGCTGCTGCCGCCACCAAGAAGCCTGTGTGCAAGCACAGGTCACTATCCACACCTCCCCTCCTGGGAGCCTGTGCAGCCCGCCACGGCCAGGGTCCCATGATCCAGGAACAACTTCCCCGGGAGAACGCATGGCACATCTCAGGCTGGTGCAACGTCACACCGGCCTCTGCCCCGCAGGTTCGCCCTGCATCCGTGCCACTCCCTCCTCCCGGCCTGAGGGAGCCAGAGCCCCCGAATCAGCTGCTCCTTTAACCCTGTCCTGTCTGAGCAAAGAACAGGTGACCTACACGCAGAGAAGGGGCCAAATCCAAAGCTGAACCCCAGGAGCTGTGTGAACAAAGAAGAGAAAGGGAAATCTCTCCCAGCAGTCTCAGGAGCAGTGGATTAAATCCCTACAATCAACTTGATGTATCCTGCATCTGTGGAATACCTGATAGACAACGAATCACCCCAAATTGAGGCAGTGGACTTTGGGAGCAATGATATATATAATTTTTTCTTTTTTCTTTTTTTGTGAGTGTGTATGTGTATGCTTCTGTGTGTCTGTATAGCTTTGCTTTTACCATTTGTCCTAGGGTTCTGTCTGTCCATTTTTTTGTTTGTTTGTTTTGTATTTTTGGGTTTTTTTACTATATTTTTTAGCGCTTGTTATCATTGGTGCATTTGGTTTTTGGTTTGGTTGCTCTCTTCTTTCTTTCTTTTTTCTATTACTTAAAAATTTAATAATAATTTTTTTTTATCTTTTATTTTAATAACTTTCTTTTCTTTTCTTTTCTTTTTTCTTTCTTTCCTTCTTTTTTTCCCCCTTTTATTCGAGCCGTGTGGATGACAGGGTCTTGGTGCTCTGGCCGGGTGTTAGGCCTGTGCCTCTGAGGTGGGAGAGCCGAGTTTGGGACATTGGTCCACCAGAGACCTCCCAGCTCCATGTAATATCAAACGGCAAAAATCTCTCAGAGATCTCCATCTCAACGTCAAGACCCAGCTCCACTCAACGACCAGCAAGCTACACTGCTGGACACCCTATGCCAAACAACTAGCAAGACAGGAACACAACCCCACCCATTAGCAGAGAGCCTGCCTAAAATCATAATAAGGTAACAGACACCCCAAAACACACCACTGGATGTGGACCTGCTCACCAGAAAGACAAGATCCAGCCTCATTCACCAGAACACAGGCACTAGTCCCCTCCACCAGGAAGCCTACACAACCCACTGAACCAACCTTAGCCACTGGGGGCAGAAACAAAATACAACGGGAACTACGAACTTGCAGCCTGCGAAAAGGAGACCCCAAACACAGTAAGTTAAGCAAAATGAGAAGACACAGAAACACACAGCAGATGAAGGAACAAGGTAAAAACCCACCAGACCAAACAAATGAAGAGGAAACAGGCAGTCTACCTGAAAAAGAATTCAGAATAATGATAGTAAAGATGATCCAAAATCTTGGAAATAGAATGGAGAAAATACAAGAAATGTTTAACAAGGACCTAGAAGAACTAAAGAGCGAACAAACAATGATGAACAACACAATAAATGAAATTAAAAATTCTCTAGAAGGAATCAATAGCAGAATAACTGAAGCAGAAGAACGGATAAGTGACCTGGAAGATAAAATAGTGGAAATAACTACTGCAGAGCAGAATAAAGAAAAAATAATGAAAAGAATTGAGGACAGTCTCAGAGACCTCTGGGACAACGTTAAATGCACCAACATTCGAATTAGAAGAAGAGAGAAAGAAAGGGACTGAGAAAATATTTGAAGAGATTATAGTTGAAAACCTCCCTAATATGGGAAAGAAAATATTTAATCAAGTCCAGGAAGCACAGAGAGTCCCATACCAGATAAATCCAAGGAGAAACATGCCAAGACACATACTAATCAAACTATCAAAAATTACTAACAAAGAAAAAATATTAAAAGCAGCAAGGGAAAAACAACAAATAACATACAAGGGAATCCCCATAAGGTTAACAGCTGATCCTTCAGCAGAACCTTTGCAAGCCAGAAGGGAGTGGCAGGACATATTTAAAGTGATGAAAGGGAAAAACCTACAACTAAGATTACTCTACCCAGCAAGGATCTCATTCAGATTCGACAGAGAAGTTAAAACCTTTACAGACAAGCAAAAGCTAAGAGAATTCATCACCACCAAACCAGCTTTACAGCAAATGCTAAAGGAACTTCTCTAGGCAGGAAACACAAAAGAAGGGAAAGACCTACAATAACAAACACAAACAATGAAGAAAATGGTAATAGGAACATACATATCGATAATTACCTTAAATGTAAATGGATTAAATGCTCCAACCAAAAGGCACAGCCTGGTTGAATGGATATAAAAACAAGTCCCGTATATATGCCATCTACAAGAGACCCACTTCAGACCTAGGAGCACATACAGACTGAAAGTGAGGTAATGGAAAAAGATATTCCATGCAAATGGAAATCAAAAGAAAGCTGGAGTAGCAATTCCCATATCAGACAAAATAGACTTTACAACATAGACTATTATGAGAAACAGAGAAGAACACTACATAATGATCACGGGATCAATCCACGAAGAAGATATAACAATTGTAAATATTTATGCACCCAACATAGGAGCACCTCAATACATAAGGCAAATGCTAACAGCCGTAAAAGGGGAAATCGACAGTAACACAATCACAGTAGGGGACTTTCACCAATGGACAGATCATCCAAAATGAAAACAAATAAGGAAACACAAACTTTAAATGATACATTACACAATAAGGACTTAATGGATATTTATAGGACATTCCATCCAAAAACAGCAGAATACACCTTCTTCTCAAGTGCTCATGGAACATTCTCCAGGATAGATCATATCTTGGATCACAAATCAAGCCTTGGTAAATTTAAGAAAATTGAAATCGTATCAAGTATCTTTTCTGACCACAATGCTATGAGACGAGATATCAATTACAGGAAAAAATCTGTAAAAAAATACAGAAACATGGAAGCTAAACAATACACTACTTAATAACCAAGAGATCACTGAAGAAATCAAAGAGGAAATCAAAAAATACCTAGAAACAAATGACAATGAAAACACGATGACCCAAAACCTATGGGATTCAGCAAAAGCAGTTCTAAGAGGGAAGTTTATAGCAATACAATCCTACCTTAAGAAACAAGAAACATCTCAAATAAACAACCTAACCTTACACCTACAACAGTTAGAGAAAGAAGAACAAAAATACCCCAATGTTAGCAGAAGGAAAGAAATCATAAAGATCAGATCAGAAATAAATGAAAAAGAAATGAAGGAAACAATAGCACAGATCAATAAAACTAAAAACTGGTTCTTTGAGAAGATAAACAAAATTGATAAATCATTAGCCAGACTCATTAAGAAAAAAATGGAGAAGACTCAAATCAATAGAATTAGAAATGAAAAAGGAGAAGTAACAACTGACACTGCAGAAATACAAAGGATCATGAGAGATTACTACAAGCAACGATATGCTAATAAAATGGACAACCTGGAAGAAATGGACAAATTCTAAGAAAAGCACAACCTTCCAGGAAGAAATAGAAAATATAAACAGACCAATCACAAGCACTGAAATTGAAACTGTGATTAAAAATCTTCCAACAAACAATAGCCCAGGACCAGATGGCTTCACAGGCGAATTCTACCAAACCTTTAGAGAAGAGCTAACACCAATCCTTCTCAAACTCTTCCAAAATATAGCAGAGGCAGGAACACTCCCCAACTCATTCTATGAGGCCACCATCACGCTGATACCAAAACCAGACAAAGATGTCACAAAGAAAGAAAACTACAGGCCAATATCACTGATGAACATAGATGCAAAAATCCTCAACAAAATACGAGCAAACAGAATCCAACAGCATATTAAAAGGATCATACACCATGATCAAGTGGGGTTTATCCCAGGAATGCAAGGATTCTTCAATATACGCAAATCAATGAATGTGATACACCATATTAACAAATTGAAGAATAAAAACCATATGATCATCTCAATAGATGCAGAAAAAGCTTTAGACAAAATTCAACACCCATTTATGATAAAAACCCTCCAGAAAGTAGGCATACAGGGAACTTACCTCAACATAATAAAGGCCATATATGACAAACCCACAGCCAGCATCGTCCTCAATGGTGAAAAACTGAAACCATTTCCACTAAGATCAGGAATAAGACAAGGCTGCCCACTCTCACCACTATTATTCAACATTTTTTGGCAATCAGAGAAGAAAAAGAAATAAAAGGAATCCAAATTGGAAAAGAAGTAAAGCTGTCACTGTTTGCAGATGACATGATACTATACATAGAGGATCCTAAAAATGCTACCAGAAAACTACTAGAGTTAATCAATGAATTTGGTAAAGTAGCAGGATACAAAATTAATGCATAGAAGTCTCTTGCATTCCTATACAGTAATGATGAAAAATCTGAAATAGAAATTAAGGAAACACTCTCATTTACCATTACAACAAAAAGAATAAAATACCTAGGAATAAACCTACCTAAGGAGACAAAAGACCTGTATGCGGAAAACTATAAGACATCGATGAAAGAAGTTAAAGATGATACAAACAGATGAAGAGATATACCAAGTTCTTGGATTGGAAGAATCAACATTGTGAAAATGACTTTACTATCCAAAGCAACCTACAGATTCAGTGCAATCCCTATCAAACTACCAATGGCATTTTTCACAGAACTAGAACAAAAAATCTTAAAATTTGTATGGAAACACAAAAGACCCTGAATAGCCAAAGCAATCTTGAGAAAGAAAAACAGAGCTGGAGGAATCAGGCTCCCTGACTTCAGACTATACTACAAAGCTACAGTAATCAAGACATTATGATACTGGCAAAACACCAGAAATATAGATCAATGGAACAGGATGGAAAGCCCAGAGACAAACCCATGCACATATGGTCACCTTATTTTTGATAAAGGAGGCAAGAATATACAATGGAGAAAAGACAGCCTCTTCAATAAGTGGTGCTGGGAAAACTGGACAGGTACACGTAAAAGAATGAAATTAGAACACTCCCTAACACAATACACAAAAATAAACTCAAAATGGATTAAAGACCTAAATGTAAAGCCAGACACTCTAAAACTCTTAGAGGAAAACATAGGCAGAACACTCTATGACATAAATCACAGCAAGATCCTTTTTGACCCACCTCCTAGAGAAATGGAAATAAAAACACAAATAAACAAATGGGACCTAATGAAACTTAAAAGCTTTTGCACAGCAAAGGAAACCATAAGCAAGACGAAAAGACAACCCTCAGAATGGGAGAAAATATTTGTAAATGAAGGAACGGACAAAGGATTAATCTCCAAAATTTACAAGCAGCTCATTCAGCTCAATATCAAAAAACCAAACAACCCAATCCAAAAATGGGCAGAAGACCTAAACAGACATTTCTCTAAAGAAGATACACAGATTGCCAACAAACACATGAAAGAATGCTCAACATCATTAATCATAAGAGCAATGCAAATCAAAACTACAATGAGGTATCACCTCACACCAGTCAGCATGGCCATCATTAAAATATCTACAAACAATAAATGCTGGAGAGGGTGTGGAGAAAAGGGAACCCTCCTGCACTCTTTGTGGGAATGTAAATTGATACAGCCACTATGGAGAACAGTATGGAGGTTCCTTAAAAAACTAAAAATAGAACTACCATATGACCCAGCAATCCCACTACTGGGCATATACCCTGAGAAAACCATAATTCAAAAAGAGTCATGTACCACAATGTTTACTGCAGCTCTATTTACAATCGCCAGGAAATGGAAGCAACCTAAGTGTCCATTGACAAGTGAATGGATAAAGAAGATGTGGCATATATATGCAATGGAATATTACTCAGCCATAAAAAGAAGTGAATTTGAGTTATTTGTAGTGAGGTGGATGGACCTAGAGTCTGTCATACAGAGTGAAGTAAGTCAGAAAGAGAAACACAAATACCATATGCTAACACATATATATGGAATCTAAAAAAAAAAAAAAAAAGGTCAAGAAGAACCTAGGGGCAGGACGGGAACAAAGATGCAGACCTACTAGAGAATGGACTTGAGGACACGGGGAGGGGGAAGATTAAGCTGGGACAAAGTGAGAGAGTGGCATGTACATATATACTCTACCAAATGTAAAACTGATAGCTAGTGAGAAGCAGCTGCATAGCACAGGGAGATCAGCTCGGTGCTTTGTGACCACCTAGAGCAGTGGGTAGGGAGGGTGGGAGGGAGGGAGATGCAAGAGGGAAGAGATATGGGGATATATGTATATGTATAGCTGATTCACTTTGTTATAAAGCAGAAACTAACACATCATTGTAAAGCAATTATACTCCAATAAAGATGTAAATAAATAAATAAATAAATAAATAAATAAAGACCTCTTTATTCTGATGGTCAGTCTAGACAGCCAGTGTTTCTTTCCCCTGGACCAAAAAAAATCTGTCATCTCTCCCAAGTTCAATCTCATCCTGAGTGTCCAGCACAATTCTCAGCATGTAGCAGGTGCTTAATAATTATTTGTTAAATAAATAAATGAAAAAATGAAATCGTATGATCACAAAATTACTCTCACTACAACTGGGACATATCAAGATATAGACCTTATCTCTCTTACGACCTGGGAGCCTGCCTGCTAGGTGGTAGAGAGATAAACTTTAGTTCAAGTTTCAATCTTGGACAGAAACAAGAACTGACAGTCTCTTTTGAGCATTAACTCAATCTTTTTGGTAGAATTGCTCAGGCTTTCAGATTCTTCTCCTGTCTCCTGGCTCATCTCTGAGACGCTGTTCGGGGCACAGGGAGAGGCCAGCATGACTTGTGTCACTGGAGGAACAAAGCCCCCAGCCTAGTGGTGATTCTGCTCTGGCTGGTGGTGAGGAGCCATGTTTGAGCCAGAGTTCAGGGTCACTGTGGACGATGAACTTGTAGCCTATTCGGAGCCCTGGAAATTTGGCTTTTTCCTAGAAAGTGATGGTGCACAGATGCCACTGAGTGTCTGACACATCTTCCATCTGTCCCCTGGCCCAACCGCATGTCTCCCAGGCCCCTCGGCAGCCACCAGCTCCCAACGCAGTAGGAAGCCGGGAGCCTTGGAGCACCACCCAGGCACCTCTCCTAACCAGGATGCTTCCTCTTCCTCCCTGGGCCCAGGTTGCCTCATGTCGAAGGATTATACAGAAAAGCGAAGGAGAAAAGTAAAAATAGCGCCCTGCTCCATGAAAGAGTGACTGTTGGGAGGTCTTCACAAAGAAGTATATCACATGACCCTGGATGTGAGACAGCTTACAAATTAATTTGGGAGGGAACTTGGAGGAGTGTCCTGAATTCTTTTTTTTAAGTTGACGGCCATTTTCATTCTTTTTTCTGCTTCTTTTTAAAATTTTTTTAAAATTTAAATATATTTGATTTACAATATTGTGTTATTTTCAGGTGTACAGCAAAGTGATTCAGTTATACATACATATACATATATATATATATATATATTTTTTTTTTTTTTTTTAGATTCTTTTCCATTATAGATTATTACAAGATATTGAGTATAGTTCCCTGTGCTCTACAGTAGGTCCTTGATGGTTAGCTATTTTATATATAGTAGTGCATATGTCTTAATCCCAAACTCCTAATTTATCCAGTGAATTGTTAATCCAGTGCCCTACGCAACCTATAAAACTGAGATTCAGACATTCTTGTCTTGTTCTTGGTCATTCACTGGTCCTCTCTATGGAAGGATGAGTGGAGGCGTGGAAAGATGGAGGCCAAGCGTCTGGTGCAGATGAAGTGTGTCCACTGGGAAGGCGTGGAGATGACCAGGTGCAGATGCTGTCCTCACACGGGGCTGGACAAGGACGCCAGAGAGAGAGGAGTGTCTGTGCTTCCACAAGAGCTGGTCCCAAGCTATTTTGCTTCTTTCTTACTGATTTTCTCTCCTTACTTCAGTCCAACCTCCCACCCAAAGAAGCAAGGAAGCTTGAAGAAAGCTACCCAATCCTTTTTTTTTTTTTCTTCACGTCAACCCTGCTACAGCTGAGAACAAACCCATCTCCATCACCTAAATGGGGTGGTCTGCAGCAGCCTGGGCTCCCTGGAAAATAAGGATGGTATTTATCAATACTTTCATAAGACGTTTGACTTCAAAATGCCATCATATATATGTTTATTTATATTGCTGTTCTCTTTAGCAAAACAAACGAAAAACAAAAACAAAGAGGACGACAACGAAAAATCCTTCTGTAATGATCTTTGTTGAACTCAGGCTGCTATTAAACGTGGTTGGCATCTGCTGAGCCTCTGCCAGTGGGGCAGAGGGGGACCACTGGAGTGAACCGGGCGTTGGGAGAAGGGGCTGCCCAGGATCTGTCATCCTCCGGGGCAAGTCCTCCCCGGTGAGTCCTCCTCAGTGAGTCAGGAGTGGCCTGTTTCGCTGGCAGCTGTTGAAGGCAAGCACGTTCTCTGTTTGACTCTCAGAGAGGCACGTGCCCTTTGGACCATAGAAACGGTCTCTGGCTTGACGGTGAAATCAGGGTTCAGGAAAATGCTTCTGAATAAACTTCCACCAAGTGAACTGTGAGCAATAAACCCAGATGGTTGCCAAAGAGGGCAAACATCAGCCCCGGGTGGCCAGGTGCAGGCTAACTGGCCTGCTCACGGCAGGAAGGGGTGCTGCGCCCCGGGCAGGGCTAGGAAAATGGGGGATCTTCCCTGGAGTCCAAGAGGGTGGGGCCTGGTCCAGGGGCTGACACTTCACTTCGTTTGTGCAACCCCTCTCCTTATTACATAATTTCCCCGTGAGCCTGCACAGTAGGCAAAATATGTGCCCAAGAAGCTTTCCTT
This sequence comes from Balaenoptera musculus, assembly GCF_009873245.2. Classification (NCBI taxonomy): domain Eukaryota; kingdom Metazoa; phylum Chordata; class Mammalia; order Artiodactyla; family Balaenopteridae; genus Balaenoptera; species Balaenoptera musculus. Next base: position 17,180,009 of record NC_045786.1, on the reverse strand, counting down.
TGCCTACATATCGTTTTCTGCACACATGATTGGCGAAGTCTTCTCTTCACACCCCGAGTCTATGATTGGCCTTGATTACTCGACAACGGGAGGTCAGGGATGGGATACCCGGCTTCCTGCCTCCTCGTCTCCTTCCTTTCCCATCCGGGGATAATCACCATGATTCTCAAATTCTAAATTCGCTAAGGGCTGATTCACCACACTTGCCACTTATCCAAACAATTTAGCAGCAAGGCACTCTTGGGGCCTAATTTCTGATTTGAATCGTGTTCATCCTCATCTTAGAACAAATGAAGACTCATCTGATGGGAATGCAGTGTTAGTTGTGTGGCCGGTTAAATCTCAGGTGAAGGATGGACGTGGTGGTGGCACAGAGGGATGCTGGAGGATGGTGACCCTTCTTCACCTGCTTCCCTCTGGAGTGAGTGGCCACCAGCCCTTGGAGGTAAACACTGAACCGGGGGGCAGTGCCACGACACGCAGTGGAAACACAGCTGCAGGAGGCCGGCCGGCTGCTCCTGCTTTGCAGATAACCGAGGAAGCTGGGGCCCGGGGAGCTGAGTGTCCTTTACAGACTCAGTGGGTCTCATTGCCCCACTGCTGTTCTCACACCAGAAGCCACGTGGTCTGAATTCTTCTGGGGCTTGTGTGAGAGGCACCAGGCTGCCCATTTTAGGAGCCATGACCTGGGGTCCATGTCAGGATTTCACAAACTTACCAACAGGTTTTGTCTTCAGCCCCTTGTCACCCGTCTTAGACCCTCTGTCCTTTCTCAGGTTCTCTACCTTGAGTACTTATTCCTATGCCATCCATCGACTACCCGAACTATTTATGAATGTTTCCTAAAAGCATCTTAGCCAACAAGAGAATCATTACTTTTTTTCCTGGCAAACTCTGTTCCTCCAATATTTACTTGTCTCAACTCAAAGTGGCCTATTGGGCATTGATCTATCTGACTGACCATGACCAGGCGGTAGGTTTCTCTGCCTTGATTCTTTCCTGAATCTGCTTCGCACACTGAAATCTACCTCCCCTGTATACCATCCCTTCAACCCACCTGTTCCCAGTCAACTGACTGTCTGGTTCAATGCAATGAAGTAAGATATTTAGAGACAAGAAACAACAGCATGGGTCTGTTTTAACTGGTGACATGACACCTTAATCCAAAGAAGGGACTCCAATGCCAGGAATTTCGGACTCTCAGGAAGACAGTGGGTGGTTGGGGCTGAATACATCAGGTCAGTCTTTTCGGAGCCCCTCAGCTCCCACCTGCCAGCTCAGTGCCGCCTACTCTGACCAGGCTTAGCATAGCTTATTCACCCATCACGTGCACTCTTGTCCCAAATCTATATGTAGGGCAATTTTTCAGAGTGGTCGTATTTTCCAACCAGAAATTAAGATACATGACCTAAAAAAAGGGACTTCTTGGTTGTGAATTTATTGATAGAACAAAGAGAAATCTACAAAAACACACTATTCAGGTGAAGAACAAAAAGAATTCTTATTAAAAAGTAAAAAATCATAGGAAATGGGAAGTTTTTCAGGATATCGAAGGTACATGGTTTTATGGTTGCCACATCAGGTCATAATGCTGCAGAGCCATAGCAGAATGAGAGCCTTGGGTCTGGAGACCTTTGTTTTTAATCACAGCAGTGCCAGTAATGTGCTGTGACATGGATCAAGTCCTTCAATACCTATAGACATCCTCCCTCATCCTTTAAAGAGGAGAAGAAATGTAGAGTAAGAGTGCACAGTGTGGTCTGTGGCATCAGACAGACCTCTGTGTTGATTCTGGCTCTGCCATGTTTCAAGCAGTGTGACTCTAAGCATGTAACTTACCCCATCTCTGAGCTGCGGTTTCCTCATCTGTAAAACAAAGATAATGATAGTACTCAGCTCACCGGGGCACACATATTATGTGTCCAGTGAATGGTAGCTATAATTATAAAATTAATACAATATTGTGATTAGATTCACTGAATACAAAATTCCTTTCTAGTCAATCTATCAGGAGAGAAAGTAGAGGAAATAAAGGGAGAAGTTTATCGGTTATGACCGTACTTTTGTTTTTCCCTCCATTTTTCTCTGGTGATCTAGAAGGAGCTTAATACAACTTCTAGATCTGGATGACTCAGCCAGTCCCCTTCCCACCCCCAGCCAAGAACATTTCCAGGGAAGAGGTAGACTGTACATTTTAAGTATAATCCCTCAGTTTCGTTTCCCCGGTGAGCTCTGTCAGGATCCAGAATCTCCCTCTCTAATAATAAACTTCCCCAGTGAAAATTAAAGACTCATTCATCTAGAGACAGCCAAATGTAAAATTGTGCTTGTAAAATAACACCAGCTAGGTCATCATCCTTCAACTTCGTGTCAAATAGGAAGCTTTTAACCTCAGAACAGTTAAGAATTTGAGTTTTAAGAAGCCATAACCCAGAGGTAATACATGAATCTTTTGCAGAGAAACTTCCTGCCATGCTCTTTTGCTGTAGTTTTCTTCCCAGCCACCTAAACCTCATGAAACTAAAAATAATGATCAATCACCCAAAGTAGTACTTGTCTAAAATAACTGAAATGCGATAGAAAATGAGTGCTAGGAATGCACAGCAGCAGACACTGGCTATCAAGCCAGGAGATTACTCATTAATATTTGGCCCAGGTTGATAGGGGGTCACTCCCAGAGCCTCTGCACTGTGTCTTGACAGCCTGGTGTCCACTTATGTTCTTCAACCGCCACATCAACTTGAGTAGACCAGTTGTCCATGTGAGCCGGGAGCTTTAGCCGGCAAAGATGGTGAGCTGGTTCTGTGCTCACGGACCCAAGGAAATCAGGGTAATAAGCCTTAGAAAAAGTTAGCTCATTTTTTTATGATCATTTTAACCTTTTTCCTTAAACAAGAATTTTATAAAAAAATTCACATGTACCCTCCCAACCCGCTTTTAAAATAGTCTTTCAAGCTTGTTGAAGGATGACGCTTTTGTAGTCTAAAAGTAGGGTGAAGCAGGGATAACTCTGAGGGTGAGGGATTTATTTGAACCACTTTGATTCTGGCAAATATGGTCATCCAAATGGGCACCTATGAGTCACGTGTGACATGCGATCCAGGAATGTGTTGAGTTTGCTTTCCTCTCCTCTCTAGGTGGCTTTGATACATTTGGTAAACTTCCTGACTCATTCTAAAATTATTTTTCACCAGGTGCTAAGTGTCTGAAATAGAAAGATAAGAGAACACAGTCCTTGCCTTCAAGGAACTCACAGTCTCCTGGGGGAGGTAAAAGAGGACACAAGGAATCACACTCCTGCAGTAGGGTGATCCCAAGGAGTCATGGGGGCCCCAGGAAGAGCAACCAGCTTGGAGAAGGACACAGGCGCCTCGAAGAAGTGACATCCGCCAGCAAAGAGAATAGTAATCCAGAGTGGAGGGCCTAGTATTGACGTAGGAGTAGAAATCCAGATTGGAAATTTAATCTAAAACTTGAGCGATTGTTTGCGAAATCCATTTACTTTCAGAAATCTAATCTCTGAAGTTGAGTTCTTCAGAGGACTAAACTTCCATCCTAGTTCTTAGGACGGAAGAGGTGATGTTTGTGGCGTCTGAGTGACGGTGCCAGGCCTCCCAGAAGAAGAGACTGCATCCCTGCTGGGTTTCTGGACTGACGCTGGAAGTGGATTTCTACACCATTGACCTTGGACACACCTGACAAGTGGACTCTCACTGTGGGAGGCAGTGGGCGGGACAGGGGGGCAGGAGTGAGGTCAAATGGGAGCGGGGGATGAAGCTGGACCGTTCACAGCCTCTCTAGGGGAGTCACGATCCAGAAAGGCCTTCCTTCACCAGCCCCAACCCTGCTCCTCGGTTCCCCCAGCTGCTTGAGAGGCCAAAATCCTGAGGCTGAGACCTACCCAGGCTGCTGACAGGGGACCCCAGCCCTCCTGCAGAAAGAACCAGGCACATGGACACGAGCTGTCATCACTGCTGACAGTTACACCGCCAATAAGCACAATGCCCGGCTTTCTGTAGCGTGGTGCTCTCAACCCACAGTTATGTGTAGAATCACATATCACCAACCTCGCTGGGTCGTTGTGAGGATTAAGTGAAACCGCTTTCTCTATAAACTGCACAGCACCATATAAACACGGATTATTCCTGTTATTTTATTATCATCAGTCTGCACAGAAAATCCCGAGAGGCCGGGAGGCAGGCATTATTAACTCACATTTTTGTGTGGAAGGAACACAGAGAATTGGGAAGAAAATGCAGTACATGGACTTAGAAAAGCTGTGGATGGTTTTTGTTCTGGAAGAAAGGAAATAAAACAGTAGATTTTACAAACTCTTTTCTCATCCAACAATTTCAAGTTTAAATAATATGGTTTGATTTCATTTTACTTTTTCTATGTCTCGAAGGGCTCCTCTGGGAGAATAGAAAGAGGTGTTTTTCCCTTCATTCTTCACTTTATGAGCAGTAAATTTGGTATGGTTATGCCTGAGAACAAAGAAGAACTACATCAAACTGCTGGGTTTTTATTTTTCCAGTGAAGATCAACTTCAAAAAAAAAAATGGGACGTGTGTTCAGGTGGGGCAGGTGGACAGGTGTGGCAACTTCCGAGAGAGCAAAATGTTGACTCGCGTTTCCCTGGAGGGCAGGGCAGTGCCTGAGCACTGGAGCATCTTTGTTCTTGCCTGAGCGCAAGGGGCTCTGCTCTAATGCCATCCATCCCCTCTGTGAAGTGTCTTTGTCATTTGCAGCTTTAAGTGATGCAGCGGCTGCAGGCAGATGGAGTGCGGCTGGCGTGTTTGGGCGGCCAGAAGTGCTACTAGGGCTAGAATTCCCTGCTGGAGAGGGCCTTATCTTGATGAAAGGAGCCAGTGGCCAGACACCGCGAAGGGGCTTTGCCCTTTGCATCAGCTACAGGGCATTGCTTGCCGGAGTTGCTGGGCTTGCTTAGGTGCGGTCCGCGGGAGAGGGATGAAGAGTGGATGGATCTCCATCAGGCTCATCTGTGCCAAGAGAGGGGAGACCACACTAGAAGCAACCCTCATTTCCAAAGGGAGGTACTTCCAAAAGCTTCAGGCAAGACCCCTGCTGAGGAAGGAAGACGTGATTTTTGCGAGGACGACTTAGGTCTGGGACTGTCCCAGGTCCTGCCTTTGTCCTGGTGTGATTATGAATAGTGCTTCCTCTCACTCTCCCAAGTGTCACTCTCCTCTTAGGTATGTGCCTAAGGTGTGACCCAGGTGGCCCAAGGACCCAATGCGGGCTGACACTTACCCAGCGCTTAATCACGTGCCAGGCATGATTCTAAATGCTCTGATCATACTTTGAACTTTCCATCAGCCCTACCATCCCGGTATCATTTTCCCTAGGACACCACTCAGGACACAGGCTTAGAGTGGTTGCATCACTGGTCTAGAGCCGCCCAGCGGGAAGTGGCAATGTTAGAAACCCAACCCAGCTCCACCCCAAAGGGTCGGCTGGGACTGGGGCCCGTAATGGCTCTTCAAGGGTTCTTTAGTGCAAGACAGAATCGGGGGTCCACTGTCATTCTCACCTTGTTGGCTGACTTTCCCAGAAACAAGCTTCCCAGGGTGTTCATGAACATGATGAACCATAAGGGCTGTCTTCCCACCTAGTTGGGAAGGGACCGGAAATGACTTGCCTTCAAGTGGGATGCTGGGCTGGGTAACAAAATGCAAACCCCTTTAACTCTGAGTGGGAAAGCTATCGAGTGACGCCTGTATTTGTACACTCGTATTTCCCACCATGCCACAGAAGTGTGCCTTTGTAGAGGAGCTACCCAATGTGTGTGACAATGAGTGAGTTTTTAACAAGACCAGAGAATTTAAAAATAATACTAATAACTCCTTGGGGTGCCCATTTCTTGCAGATTCGAAGCAAGTGTGATGTAAGTAGGTCTTTAATCACGTCAGAGAACTGGACTGGGAGAAGACCTCAAGCCTTGATGTTGGGAATATTTTGCATTAGGTGCTGGCCATTGAATCTGACCTCAGTGAGGACATTTGTTGCTGTCAGGGATTGACACTGGGGTGCTTTCACTCACATCAGAAAAACCCTCACTTAGAGGATTTCGTGTTAGGACCCCTTCGTCCTCTGTGAGGTGCTGGCTCTTTCAACCTGGGTTTGTAAACTAGAGTCTGCACTGGCCCCAAAGGGGTCCCTGCCACTTGCCCCAAAGCGGTCCCTGCCACTTGGAGCTGTACGTTCCCCTCCTGGAATTTAGATGTGAGAGGACTCAGAGAGGAGAGTGACTGAAACGGAAGACCCAGAGTGGCCTGGCTCTAACACACCTCTTTAGCCATTTGAAACCGTTCTGAAAGGCTTCACAGCCCAAGGGCAGGGAGATGGTTCTTCATTTCCGAGGTCTCCACAGGGGAGCCTGACCTTCCACAGAGCTTCCAGCAGATTCAGGACTGAGGTCATGAGTGGTCTCTCAGAGAAAACTACTGTGGCCTCCAAAATGGTGGCAAGAAGCCATTCGGTCTTGAGGGGCTGGGATTCTCATCTGGGTGGGACTGGGGCAGAAGAGCCCAGAAGGGGAATTCAGTGAAAACAAAAAGCCATACTTCTTTGGATTTTTGATGACTACTATTTAAGGAAAGAGGAATATTCATCTACCACAATATATAATAGTTGATGTTTTATACCAAGAAATTGTGTAAGGATACATTTACGGACATAATTAAAACACCACTTTAATGGTGGAAATGGTTAATGATTCTGTCTAAAAAAGAAGACAGCTTCCTTTTCCTGGTATCAAGATGGTGGATTAACTTACCTGTTGATGCTAAAAATCTCTTCCGACTCTTTTAAAGTCTATGTCAAGGGCCTGATCCTTCAACTCTTTATTCCGAACTCCCCAAAGGGTAGGCACTTTTCTTTAATACTTTATTTCACCCGCCATCAGCAATGTAGATGGTATTTAAAATCTCCTAAGATGTCCATATGAATTTTCCTTTGTATCTCTCAGGTTGAATTTTTTTGTTTCTTTTCCCCTTTGAGTCTCTGAAATCAGGACACGCTCTGGTGGGCCCCCCAGGCATCTCCTGTATTTCTGACTCAAGCGAGATCTTTTTGATACCCTGATAGTGGGGCAAGTCAATTCCATAAAACAAGGAAAGAAAAGAAAGCATATTCATTCCCTCTCCTCTGGCCTATCGAGAAGGTCCTTGCACTGCGATTCTTTATCCAATCTCTGCTTCTTTATGTCAAGATTACAAAATTTAAAGGACTATCTTAAACAACAACAAAAACCTCTACCTACATTAGCAATTATCATTAACTCCCTTTTACAATCATTCCATTTTCCCTCCTGCTGTTCTAGGAAAATCTGAATTAGAAAGCCTGGTGCTGCTCAAGGGCAATTAAGAGCAATGAGATGACAAAAGATCTTACAACAGCTGACAAAGTGGCCCTGGGAGGGAACTGGGCCCCGGCTCAAAGTCCCGGTGGGGAGCGTGTGCCCCGTGCAGCATGAGCTTTCATGCATGAAGAATGAAAAGATTTTCATCACCCAGGATAATGCAATTAAAAAGTACACCACCAGAACCCACCCCATGCCAACTTGTTCAAAATTGGGCCTCAGACCCAGGGGCCCGAATTGAAATTTGAAGCTGAAACATCTCCATCTGCAGGGAGGGAGGGGAAGGGCTTGGTCTGCTTCCTAGCGCAGACAGGTGCCTGTTAGAACAGGAGGGACATATGTTCATCGCCCGTGGTAAGAAATGATTACAGGACCTAGGACGGGTGGACAGAGGGAGGCCCAACTAATGTCAGAGAAGAAGCTAATTAAAGCGGGATCACAGGTCTCTTCTCCTTTCCACGCGGTGTTTCTGCCCTATGCCGTATGCACCCAATTTAACGTGCATGGAGAGAGGAAAGCAACCACCTCTAATTGCCCGAAAATGACATCGTGTTTGTTGTCCTGGAGGCCGCTTTGCCCAGGTGGGAATTGTTTTCCTGATTAGTGTGCTCGCACAGACTCTGCGAGGTCCACCTTGCGGCTGGGAATTTGTTTCTAATCTTACGGAATTGAGCACAATTCAGCGTCCTCATCACTGACACACCAGAGTAATCGGTCTAGGCAATTGCTCTGACCCTGGATTGCCAGGAGCACAGAGGAGAGGGAAAGACTCCCTCCCTACCCGGGGCGCGTGAGATGAACCCGCGGAGGTAAGGAGGGCCGCCTTCTGTCACGTGGCTGTAAGGGCCCCAGCAGCAATCTTGACGCTGTGCGCTGCTGCACGATGCTCACGCCGCAATATTTACACTTCTCACTCTGACTCCTGATGTGTTTCCTGTTCCCAGGGTTACTACTAACGGCACACAGATTCCATGAGCGAGTCAGGCCCTCGGAGCTGAGCTTAAATCGGCAGGCATCTGCGGCTGTTGGCGGTGACGGACTCCTATCGGCTTGTTCTGGTGAAGGCTTCAATGCAGAGGGGCAAGTTCACAGCACTCTTCTGTCCAATCAGGAAATTTCCCTGTGAAGTACGTGGTGGGAAAAGAGCGAAGGGACATGAAGGAGCTGGGGAACGTACACCCTCACGCACCACGAAGAAGGCAGACCAAGAGGTTTTGGCTACCTTAAGAATGACGGTTATACTTGACCGAGGGCTACCTCTGTAGCAGGGACTGCGTGGTCTTCACATGCATGCTCTTTTTTAACGTTCACACTAAGCCTTATAGGCAAGTCCTTTGATGGTGTCCATTTTACAGATGAGAAAGCTGAGGCTTAAAGAGGTTAAAGACACACAGAAGTGGCAGAATTCAAACTGGTCAGTCTGTCCTCGGACTTGACCCAAACTCCTGACCAAGCTGAGGGCCCAATGTGTACAGGGAAAATCAAAGATTCTCAAGGATAGACCCATTTCCAGTTAACAAAACTAGATGAAAAATGGCAACTTCTACAATGTGTTATAAACGAGTTGTCTAGCCAGACTGAATAATGGGCACTCCTAACCAATCACCGTTTATATCTTCACCTCCCTTTGTGATGATCTTCTATGGAGCAACCACTATGGGGTCTCTGGGCTGACAATGGTTCACATTTGGGGTTTCTTGGGAAAGACACAGAGTTATAGCCTCCGGAAGCCTGGGGCACAGGGAGGTAATTGTTTCCAGGATGCACAACTCAAAGGGTGCTTAGGAAGGTGGAGAGGGCAGGGAGGGGATGCTATAGGAGGGTGGAGAAAAGTGTTATTTTAAAAGGTGCAGTTCCTTTGGGAAGAGTCTGTGTATCTGTGTGGGTGAATGGTAGTCAGGTGTAGAAAGCAGGGCCAGTCTGAAAGCTAAAGCCTCCCTCTCCTCGGAATGAATAGTCCTCTTGTCTGTGCTCTGTTGGCAATTAATGATACACCAGCATGTAACGTCTCCTTTACTACTGTCTTGGATTATTGTCTGCAGCCTTTGTTGTCTACTTCCTCATGTATTATTGGCCAGTCTTGCTACCTCAACGATAAGCTTTTGGAGAGGGGAAAATGAAGTTCTAAAATTACTTTTAGCCCCTGTCGTACCTAACAGAAACCTAGTCTATATCGATCAGCTGCTAAAAGAAGATGCTTGTGCTCATTTTTTCCTCCTAGCTTGAAGTAACAAAAGGAATTTAATCTAAGACATATTGGAGGGGCTCAGAGGAGAATAGTAGTAACAGCTTTTTCACTACAACTCCAGACGCTTCATTCATGCATGCATCCGTCCATTCATCTGTTGAGCCATTTATTCAATGTTCCTAGAATCATGCCAGTGAGAGGGGTACAAAGAGGAATAAGCACTTGGTCATGTCCTTCAGGACCTCAGAGCACCATAGGCAGGAAGAGAGGGCTATGGCTGCTAACATTTGGGTAAATGGGAATACCTGAGGGTCTCAGGTAGCTGGTAAGTAGTCCTCACATGCGTATCTATTAACTCAGTCATTCACCCAATAAATGTTTATTGAGTGTTTACTGGAAACTGGGATATATGTGTGAATAAGATAGATAAAGACCTTATCCTCATGAAGCTTGTAGTCTAGTGAGGGAGACAGACATCTACAAAATAATGCCAATGATTATTTAATTATAAGCACAATGAAAAAGAAGCACAAGTTTATGTGGAAGTGTACAATGGGTGAGTGGGGAGGGGTCTAACCTAGATTTGGCCAAAAGTGGTGGCAGGAAAAGTATTTCCCATAGAAGTTTCGATGAAACTGCAACTTAAAGGCTCAGGAGGGGTTCACTGAAGGAGAAGATAGGAAACGGTGGAGAATCCCAGTTGAGTGGCTTGCAGGTGGAAAAGAGCTTGGCACAAAAGAGGAAATGAAATAACACTAGTCGATAGAGCAAGGGGGTGGTGCCAGATGAGGCTAATGAGTGAAGCAGGGACAGATCATGCAGGAGGTTTGAGTTGTTTTCGTTTCAGTTTCACCATATAGCATCCACCCCTTCTTTCTGTTTGGGGGGCATCTCCCACTGTGCATGGCATCAGTCATATCCATAGCTATAGTCTCCTGTTATGCAGGATGAAGCAGAGAGATCCTCCTTCTCCCATCTCCTAGCATCCAAGGCATAGTCATGGGACCTATGATTGTCTGCTTACTCACCCTGGATCACCCTAGTCTCTGGATCTGGAGCAGGAAATGCAAAGTCACAGGAAGAGTGCAGAATTTATTCGTGGCAGTGGCACCCTATGGCATCCAGCAGTGGCAGCAGCGCTATCTGGTGCCCTGTTCTTCCATCTGGCCTCCAGAGCCCCCCCACCCCGTCCATTCTTCTCATTTCCCAAGCCATCCAGGGGTTCTTTGAGCCTGCTACCATCTTCCAAAAAGCTCCCTCTGTCTAAGTTCACCAGAACTCATTTCAGTTGCTTACAACCCAGAACCTTGACCAGTGAACAGTGATTAGGAGGTTGGTTTTGAACTTAAGGACAACAGAAGCTTTGAAGGGTCCCATTGAAGGTGTAAGTTGAATATGAACATCACTGAAAGTCCTTTAGTTTTCAAACTACTTCCACGTCACTCATCTGGTTTTTATAGAAACTAGAGAGGTAAGTACTATCATCTCTCCATTTTGCACCAAATAGAGAGTGCCATGGAAGAATCCGATGCGAAACAGCTGGTTAATTAATGGCAGAACAAGTGTCAGAGACCAGGTCTTCTGATTTCTTGTACATTTCATCTTCTGTTTCATGGCTTCTGTGTCAGAAGCAGTAGAGAATTGTTTAAGCTTTGGACTTAAACTCAGCAATAGAAATTCTTGTAAACTCCGTGCTCATACCCACCTCTATTTATACTAGATAGTAGATCCACATGAGAAAGAAGGTAGCATCCCTCAGAACAGAGTCTGTCTGGAAACCCTTCTAAAGCACAAAGGGGCAGTTACGAATTTACAGGTTCACAATTCTGTAGAGCTACAAAGACATGCATTCTCACTAGAGAAAAGTTTGAAGCTTGGAATCACAAGATGCCAAACAACAACAGAAAGTATATTAGTAAAAGGATGGAACAAGGTATTAGGTAGCCTGCTGGGAAGCAGCAAAGATTGAGAGTCCAATCATAAGCTTTGACATGAGACACAAAGACAATACCTATCTTGTAGGACTATTGTAAGCATTAAACAAAGTAGCCCATGGAATGTTCTTAGCACAAACCCCAATACAGAGAAAATACTCCATTAGACCTTCATGACCTTCCTTTGTTTCCAGAGACATTAGAAAGCAAGTGGGGATTTGTCTCCTAGAGCCCTGGATTGATATGATGGGTCAGAGAGGATCTTTAGCACAGAGAGCCATGGTCAAAGCCAAATCTGTCAGGCAGGGGCTGTGGAGAGAGGCTGGAGGGACAGCTAGCAGAGTCTCTCCCCTCCTTCTCCAGGCCAACCATGTTGCTGGAATTTTCTTTCTTATAGGTTCTCTGGAATTTAGATGACCTATTCCACCTTCAAGGATGTTAGAAGAAATTGGTGTGTTGCTTGAAATAAAACACACAAACATTAATCCAATTCTTTTACATGTTTTTCTAAAAACCAATTGATAAGAAAAGTTTATTTTTTTCTTTTTTGGGGAAAGAAACAAAAGAATCTTTTGATTAGAAAAAGAGTATTTTCTTTCCTATGAAAACCAAATATTTTTCAAAAAGCAAATTTTATTTTCTCAAATATTTGACAAGAGCAAGCTGTAAAATTCTGAAGGAGTTTAGTCAGCTGTGCAGATTGACTTTTGAAGTGTAAAATAAACCTTTACTTAACAGATGTCAGGACTGTGGCTTTGAGAGATAATGACAGTTTTTATAGTAGGTTGGTGACAGAATTTCTAAGGAAAATGAATAAAGTTTTGGTGCCAAGTCTGGAAAAAAAATGACAACATGATTATTAACAATTGACTGAGTTGAGGAAAGCAAAAATAAGTGTTCTAATTTGTTTGATTAGACAGCATAAATTGTTCCATAAATACCAGTAAAATACATTTAACAAAAGGACAAGCTGTACCTTCAGGTAAGGATGAGAATAACTCAAAGGCCCTGCCTCCTTCCAAAATCACCATGAATGAAGTTGGTGGAAAATCATTTCAAAGGCTTTAGACAAGGGATCAAACAGCCACTTGAAGACTTTTTAATGACTATATTCAGACTCTACCCCTAGAGCAGCAAATAGGAAGTCTGCAATGCTGACAAACACATTTCAACTGGATGATGTAGGGTCAACAGCCACTGCAATATTTAGCAGAGTTGAAATTTTAGGCAAAATCAAATACCCCTGGGCCCCATTCTGGTATCCTGCCATCTTCCCCTCAGTCCAACTTGCATGCCGCTGGGCAACTTCTGGGTGCAACTTAAGTCCTATTGCTCTGCAAAACCCTCTTGGACTCCTCTGTTCTCCAGGCAGCTCTCTCTTCCTGAATAAAGAGGCCCCTGGTATAATCTACACTGCAGGATTGTGCATTGTTCCGCAAGAGTCTGGTCAAGCCAGAATCTCCAAACCTTTAATTCCACTCTAGGTAACTGTTACTGCACTTGGCGGTGTTTCCTAGGAGATGATACACAGGGACACCAGCTTCACATAGGGATCCTGTTCTTTTCTGGAAAAGTGAGTTTGGGGAATAAAATGGATAACTCCAGAATATTTTACCTGAAGGCTGAAGCAAGAATCTGGTCTGAATGTCCACCTCCTCCCTTCACATTTAGTGATTTTTGAAATGGTTGGGTTAAATCAACCATCTTGATATCAGATTTCTATTTGTTCCATTTGTTCTTTATTTTTCTTCTTTTTCTGACTTCTCTAGGTTTAATTAAGCAATTCTAATTCAATTTCATCTCCTCTACTGAATTATCTAACTTCTTTAAGATAATTGCTAGTGGTTGTCTTAGGATTTACAATATAATTTTTACATAATTTGTGTCCAATTGCAAATAAATTTTACTTCCTTGTGTTGGGTAAGCACCTTATAATGGTGTATTTCCAATTCCTCATTCCAATCTCTTGCAGTGTTGTCATAAAGTTTACTTTTACATATTCTGTAAACATTCAGTACATTGTTACTACTCTTTAAAGTTATTTTTAGAGCAATTAATAAGAAAAAAATTTTACCTCCATTTATTCCATCCCTAGTGCTCTTCATTTCTTTGTGTAGATTCAAGTTTCTGGCCTCTATCATACTCCTTTGGCCTGGAGAAGCTCCTTTAACATATAACATCTCTTATGAAGAAGTTCTGCCACCAACGCATCCATTCCCTCAGTTTTTGTTTGTTTGAAAATGTCTTTTTTTCAAGTTATCTTTTTTGTCCATTCATCTGTAATTGTTTTCATATCTTAACTATTGTGAATAATGCTGCAATGAATGTAGGAGTGCAGATATCTCTTTGAGAGAGTGATTTCATTTCCTTTGGATATATGCCCAAATAGGATTGCTGGGTCATATGGTAGTTCTATTTTTAATTTTTTGAGGAATGTCCGTACTGTTTTCCATAGTGGCTGCACCAATTTACATGGTACATGACCATCATGTATTTGACAGAGACCTTAGATTTCATTTGTGAATACTTTCTCATAAAAAAGGAGTCATAACAATGTAAAAAAGAGATTGAAAAATACCATAATCATGTCATCCCAGCACAATCGCTACCATTTTTACTTACTGTGCGTGTTTTACATAGTGGCAATTTACATGTCCACCAACTGTGTACCAGGGTTCCCTTTTCTCCACATCTTCTCCAACATTTATCTCTTGTCTGTTTGATAATAACCATTCTAACAGGTGTGATGTGATGTATCATCACGGTTTTGTTTGCATTGCCCTGATGATTAGTGATGTTGAGAACCTTTTCATGTACCTGTTGGCCATTTATATATCTTCTCTGGAGAAATGTCTCTTCAGGTCCTCTGCCCATATTGAGTGGACTATTATTATTATTGCTATTGGGTTGTATGAGTTCTTTATATACTTTGGATATTAACCCTTTATGTTATGTGTGGTTTGCAAATATTTTCTCTCATTCTGTAAGTAGCCTTTTCATTCTGTTGATTGTTTTCTTTGCTGTGCAGGAGCTTTTTAGTTTGATGTAGTCCCGCTTGCTTATTTTGCTTTTGTTGCTTGTGGTCTTGGTGTCATAGAAAAACCCTGCCTTGAGAACCTTCTTACTGTGGGGTGGTAATAAGGCTGCTTTTATTGTCATTTTCATTCAAGGTAATTAGTTTAAATACTGACATCCATCAGCTTTCCTTCCTTCCTTCTTCTTTCTTTTCTCCTTCCCTCTCTTCTATTCCTTCTTCAACAAATATTTATAAACAACTTGCTAGGGACCAGCCCTCGAGGAAACACAGATGCTTACTAGGTGCTTGGAAGCCCCAGATACCAAATATCAATATCTTTGGGGGTATCCCTAGCTTTTAAAATTCTCAGCTTTATCTTAACCACCATGGCAGGACTAAAATTTCCCTGGAATTCTACCATCTTTTAGGAGCAAAAATAATGACAGAAGTATAATTGGAAGTCTTCTGGTCTCTGGCTTAACTGATCAAAAAAAAGTATTTTGGTGTCTTACCAACAAATCTCAGTGAACAATCAGATAAATTGTTCATATCAATGAAGAATACTCTTGGGAGGTCTACCCAAGAGGAATGATAAGTTCAGAACTTTACTGTTCAGTCAGGGATATCTTGTTTCGATATGCTCTGCAGCTCTATTTTACTTTTTTACAGCAGAGATTTCCAGATTTTATGTGTTTGGAAACACCTCAGGATGAATCTAATTGACTAAGAAATGATGTAAAATTCTTAAGACAATATTACTTGTAGGGTTGGGGGAACACATGTGATTGTGTTCTTTTTTGTTATTCTGCTTCTGTAATTTTTGGTACTGATTATTAGCTCAAAGTAAGGTATTAGGCCAGAGGTAAAGGTGTGTAAACATCTTAGTACTTTCTCATGTAAGAGAGTATATTCTTCATTTTAATAATGCTTTTTACCATACGAATTATACTTGAATATAGCCTCCCTGTAAAAAAAAAATACACACTCCATAATCAGAGTAAAAAATTTCTCTTGATTTCCTCTCTCAATTCCAATGGAATTCCTTTATTATATATATTTCATTTGAGTCCAGTTTAAATTTTTAAAATGTGTTGAAAACACCTCTAAGAATGTGAGAGACTTCTAAAAATTAAATAACAACACAGCTTATAACTCCCAAGAACCTGGAGATCCCTGTCCTGTACTCTCAGGGCTTGGTTCCTGTTGAATACTCCTTATAAGGTGTCATCATGACATTCAGAAAAATAACATATAAAAATAACATATAAAAGTCATATAAGCTACAGTGAAACTTTCCTTGTTCATAAAACATTTGAGCTACCTGGATCTTCTGATTCCAAATTCAGTGTTTTTACTTTAAACCAAGGCTACTCACCCCTATACTTTTTTCAAGATCTCTAAAATTCTTTTTGCTTTAAAATTCTATGATTATTGACTGATGGAATATAAAAGTTAGGTGCTATTTTTTAAAGACACAGACTTTATTATTTTCTGTCCATTTTGGGGATGTTTTCATTAGCGCAGTAAGCTGTACCAATTTTGAGACAACTTACAGAGCACACACTAGGACAGGGATGAATAATTTCTTTACCTCTTTACCCCACTGTGTGAACAAGAGATTGTGCTGAGTGGGTGCATGGGGCACACAGAGTAGTATTTCCAGCTGTCTCCCCTCATATGATGCATGAAAAGGAAAACAGACTCGCATTGGCATTTGGGAATTAATTCATGGCTACATAGGAATGCAAGGTAGAGACAACCGCTACCCCTGCAGTTAATAAATTTGTGTGCAGATGAGAGAGAAGAAGGCCAGGCTCTAAGGCCAAACCCACAAAAGCTGTTTCTGATTGTTACCAGGCTAATTTCTTCACAGTTTCACGATCATGAAGCATTTTCTAACAGCCGTCTATCTTATTGCTCTCTTCTAAGGGAACTCACCATGTGAAGGGGGCATGGACTGCCTTGCAGGTACAAGGGCAGTGTCTTTCGTGATTTGGTCTCCACTTGCTGCAGTACTAGGGCCTCTGAGACCATTTAAGCCACAGCAGATATTAAGTACAATGATGATAACTTTTTTAAAGTTCCATTCAACTAAAGATTCTATACCATGATCCTTTCAGTGGATTCAGAACCCAGGTGATGAGCAGAAATATTGGGTTTGTCACTGACGAAACGTTCCTCTAAAATGAAGTATACAATTGGAGGTCAGGCTTATATGGTTGATTACTGATTTTACTCTCTTAATTGACAATATTGTCAATAACTAATGACCTAATTTGCATTATTTTGTGTAAGTAAGCAGAGAATCAAAATGAAGGAAATAGAGAAATTGACTTTTTCAGTTCTGTATTTCATGAAAAATATAAAACTCCTGTTAGTGAAACATGTGACTCTTCTAGACCCTGGTTCTCCGTACACAAACCCATTCCAAATGCTCCAATTCAATCAGACCAGTTATTAGATGTCATGAAAATAATGAAAGGAAAAATATGAGCTGGTTTAAATCATAAGTAATGAAAGGAAGAATATCAGCTGACTTAAAATTCTTTTTCTTAACTAGTTTGTGTAATTAGAAACAGACATGGTCTCTCTCTCTACCAACTTTTTTGAAAGTCAGAATGTTTTGCATCTTCTAGAGCTTCCCATTTTTTTTTTTTAATTTTGAGGAGTAAAAATATATATAATTTCAACTTTTTATTGGTCAAATAAAGACCAGAGAAGCCATTTAGTTTAAACTAAATATACCCATTGATTAAAATATAAAGTTAAAGATTAACTCTGATTTGAAAATTGTGGGTTCACTGCCCCTTTGTCGGGACTTTTTTAAAAACCATCTTTATTGTGGAAATATACCATAAGATCCTGGGAAGAATGTATTTGGTATGTCAAATAGATGGTTATTCCTACAACTTCCTAAGATTTATTTTTCTACTTGGAGAAATATGAAAACTGGAATATAAGATGTGGGCTTATGTGGGAGAAAGGAGAACTAAAACAAAAGAAAAAAGATAAAAACGAAAGCAGGAATAAGAAAAAGTATTCACTACTATACATATAAAAAAGACATCAGGTTGATTACAGAAAAAACTACTCAGTTTTTTACACCAGAATTCTATTACACTCATGCCATTTTTATGATTAACAGCAACAACATAAAAGGCTTCTGGGATGCTAATTTTGTCAAGTGGGGGGTGAAATTCTACTCAGAAATGAACATAAAATACTAGTATTTTCAAGAAGGTCCGTGCAATCTAGTCCCAGTGCTCTAGCCTTAGAAAGAAACGGTAAATTAGCAATGTTTGCCGTGGCTTCCAGCCTTGCAAACGGTTAAAACTGTTTCTGAAGGAAAACCACCCAGCAGAACCAATAGGGTCCCCAGCCCGCGGCACTGTCTACCCCCTGTTACCGTGGCCCTTGCATTTCCCCAGCTCTCTCACCTCCGCAAATGAGCACCCCGTTCTCCAGCCCCCAGTACATCTGTTACAGAAGCTTCAGATCAGAGCGTGGAAGCAGGGACTAGTTCCACCCACTCCGAGGTACGTGCTGCTCCTCCAAATGTCAGCAATCGAGCAACGTGCTTTGTCCTCTCCCAATCTCTCAGTTCAGGCATTTCTGGAAGGTAGCTGACAGGTAAAGAGGATGATTTTCCTGCCAAAATCCACCCCCCCACACACACAGTGCATGAAGCTATTTGCCATTCTTTAGAAATAAACAGAGAACATAAAGAAAAATATAAAATAGGAAAAATGTGTCATAGCACCAGAAGCCTGAGAATGAACCAGTGGCCGCCTCATCTGCTCAGACAGATACATAGAACATCAGACATGCATTGATTCATTCAACAGATATTTACTGACTCGACTGTGCAGAGCTGATGTTTAAATAGATAAGTATCAATAGAAATAATGAATATTAAGATACAGTTGAATAAGCAACAATAAATGATGAGTTTTTTTACATTATTGTACTTAAGGGCCTAAATCACATGTCTTGCTTTTGCAAATTTTATAGTCTCCTGTTGCTCCCGGTGGTGAGAGTTTCAGCATGAGTATGAAATAATGTTATATGTCACTACCTCATGACATAGGGGTGAAAGGAGAAGTGGAGCTAGGAAAGAAAGGTTTCGGGATGAAGCACTGCACTCTGTGGGCTGAGATAAGGAGAGATCATTGGTAGAAGGGAAGACACAGCTTGGAGAAAGTAGAGCTGCCCCTACCTGTATTCGGGGTCGGTAAAATAGCCTCTCTCAGGAAGAGATCAAGGTCCTAGGAAGTCCCTGGGGAAGCACTGGAGACTTCCCACCTCCTACGTGGGTAGTGACCATTCATAGTTCAGGACCTACTTGGCTATTGACACCCAGTTTGATGATCTGCACTGGAGTTGAGTTTGGACTAACTTGCATATAGAGCAGCAGAAATGGAAGAGAACTTACGCCTTCCCCATATGCAATCTGTTTATTTTGTGTATGACACCCAGCGAAATGGAATGACTTGCCCGTGGTCACACAGCAGATGAGGCACAGCTGATATTTAGAATGTAGATTTCCCGATCCCAGCCTTTTTCCAAAGGGCTCCTTCACAGGGGTCTTCTGAAAAAGTGACCCAATACCCTCTGCCAATTTGGGATGAAGGTTGGAAATACATAAGCATTTAGGTGTGTCGTCTAAGAAATAAACGTCTTGGAGTTCCAATTACATGTAGGCCATCCTTTTCCTTATTCCTTAGCTTAGGTCACATCCAGAAGTGTGCTGGAGCTGTTTGTTCCCAACCGCTAGAGCCGATTGTTGAATTTTCAGCAGTTGTGCAAGTCAGATGACATCATATCGGTAGCTTGATATCCACCCACCCTGAGGGGAGGGTCTTCACCATGCTCTACACCATGAAATCCATGGTGAGAAGCCAGTTGTCAAGCATTTGCCAGCACATCATGGATTACATCAGTTGCTGAATTTATAATTGGATGAAATATGCACTACATCATTTTCGAACCTTCACTTGATGGACCAACTCTCTCCAGCAACAGCATAATAGTCTGAACATAATTACCACACTTAATGAATATTAAATAATATGAGCTGTGGTATTCTTTTCTCCCTATGACTCACTTCGAACATCCTGTGACCTGCCCACTTGTGTAATAAAAAACTGCAAGTTCAAGTTAGCATTATCTGGAGGGCTTGTCTTTGAAAGCTTACGTGACTGCTCAGTATCTACACGCTGTAAACTGCTAGAATTAGGACGTTTACGGTCATAAATGTTCATCTCAAAGCCAGTCCCTTGCCTTCCCACAAATCTGAACCTACAGACCATTCCAGGATTGAAAGAATTTCCTTAAGGGAAGCAAAGACCACAAACTGCTTCCTGCACGCACCTGCCCCAGTACAGGGAAATAAACCACTCAAGAGAGGCTCATGTCCTATTTACACAGAAGGTCTAGTCTTACCCGTTTTCTTAAAATTGCTGTGTGGTGTAATTTTTGGTTCATGATTATATATGCTAAGTGATCTTGCATCACTATATCTGCTAAATCAGATGATCTGGTCATTTTCTTTTTCATAGAAGGAACAATTTGAATTCACCATGAAATAGTAGCTCGAAGGCAAATAGTAGGTAGTGGTGGGTGGCTTTTTAAGTCTAAATGTTTCTTCCTATTTGATTTACGTAATTGAGCTAATGGGTTCTATGATCGGCTGAATAGTCTGGTAGCTAAAGTCATCATTAGCTATTTTCTTGGCTAACCCAATAATGACCCTTAAATTGTCTCCAGTATTTCCAATTACCTTTGAAAAACATGTGGAATGTCAGAAGCCCTAATAGGAAACATATATGATATGATGTTTGTAGGAAATGTACTAGGAAAACTAGTAGTTTTCACAAAGTCCTTTTAAGTGTCAAGAGGAAATGGGGAAACAAATTACAAAACAAAAACAGAGAAGGATCTGAAGGGAGGATTTTGTCTTGAGAAATTCTGGAATCAACGGGTACTGGAATGATTTAGAAATCCTTTAACCCAATCATTTCATTTTATGGTTGAGAAAACCAAGGCTGGGGATGATAATTACCTTATAAAGATAACATAGCTAACGAGTCGCGGGCAAAATTAGAGCCCATTTTTTTTCCGTTGAAAAGTGTATTTCTTGTACTAGTCTATTAAAAATATGCTTTACTTAAGAGGCATTTAAACTTCAAATTCCAAGTGGCTTAAGCCTCTCTTTCTTTTCTCTCTCTCTCTCTTTCTTCCTCTCTCACTCTTCTCTTTCACATAAACATAAATTGCAATTCATTTGCAGGATCATTTTCAAAGCACTGAACTAGCTGCTGAGGTTGGGGTGGGGCAATAGAATACAAGCGTGCCTGAAGCTCAGTTCCTAGCTTCAGTTGCAGCCTGCTGAGGATGGCATGTTGTATTACAGATGGTATAATGTAGTAAACAAGGAGAAATCAGAGTTGGAGTAAAATTGCTGAGTGTGGATTGAGGATAAATGTAACTTTGGGTTCTAAGGTGGATCATTAGTGTTGCGATACAGGCTGGAATCTCACAGGTGGGCAATTCTTCATTGGAATAATCGGTTTGGGCTCCCATCTTGGGGTTTTATAATATTTCTCTTAGTGTAGTAAAATTCGAGGAAATGGTTTTGGTCAAGCAAATTCACAAGAGAATGACTGACTGCACCTAACCTTATCTTGTTGAATCACAATGTGGAAAATCATTGCCACAGGGTCTGGAATACCTGTCAGCTGGCCATCACACTCTCTACCCTGCAGCAAAATCTATGAGCTGCTCGAAGCAGTGCATATGCATTATTTATCTTTGTATGCCCAGCACCGAGTGTGATATTTGTCACAGTGACGGTGCTCGAGAAATGTATAGTGAATGAATGAATAAATGAGTGAACTACCAGAAGGCCGCTTGCTGAGCATGAATCTGGCAAAGGGAGTTGGATGATTCTAAGAAAGGGTGTCAGCTCACAATTGTAAGGGTACATAGAGGCTATGAAGGATCTTCACTACACCCTCTGCATCCAGTCACCTCGGAAGCAATGATGAGATCAAATCTCTGACCTCAAAAGTGTGAGCGTCCATACTCTGTACGATTATGTATGATACTCATTAAGATTACACCATCTTGTTGGAAACTTGGCAGCTGGTCCTCCTTGACAACGCCCCACCCTCATCACCTACCTCCATTTGAAACATCTCCAGTCTCTATACCTGAGGAAGCCCTCTCTTCTGCAGGAATCCATACCGGTACCAAGCCAGCAGAATACCCACGATAGCAGAGCAAGATAGATTCCTCCTTCACAAGCTGTTAAGTTGATTGTTTCCAGCAGGAGACTGAATAGTGGTGGCAGTTATTGAATTCCAAAATGACTGAATTCCTGCTGATGGATGTGTTTTGCCAAGCTGCCTAAAGCAATATGACAATAAAAATGAATTGCACCTATATCATAATGCCAATCCTTAGTCGGTGGTTCTTTTAAATGTTCTCTTTCCATTTAGAAGCTAAATTTATTCTTAAGTAAATTATAGTTGATATTTAAATTTTAATTTAATTTTAAAATATGTACAACAAAATTGACATTTTTGTGTATAGTTCTATGAATTTGAGCACATGTAAGAATCATGTAAGCCCTAGTATGGAGGTTCCTTAAAAAACTAAAAATAGAGTTACCATATGATCCAGCAATCCCACTCTTGGGCATATATCTGGAAAAGATGAAAACTCTAATCGAGAAGATACATGCACCCCCATGTTCATAGCAGCACTATTTACAATAGCCAGGTCATGGAAGCAACCTAAGTGTCCATCAATAGATGAATGGATAAAGAAGATACAATGAAATATTACTCAGCCCTAAAAAAGAATGAAATAATGCCATTTGCAGCAACATGGATGAACCTAGAGATTATCATACTAAGTGAAGTAAGTCAGACAGAGAAAGACAAATACCATTTGATATCACGAATATGTGGAATCTAAAAAAATAATACAAATGAATTTTTTACAAAACAGAAATAGACTCACAGACATAAAAAACAATCTTATGGTTACCAAAGGGGAAAGTGGCAGAGGGATAAATTAGGAGTTTGGGATTAACAGATACACACTACCATATACAAAATAGATAAACAACAAGGACCTACTATATAGTACAGGGAATACTCAATAGTTTGTAATAACCTCTAAGGAAAAAGAATCTGAAAAAGAATATATATATTTATTTGAATCACTTTTCTGTACACTGGAAACTAACACACCATTGTAAATCAACTATACTTCAATTAAAAAAGAAAAGAATCACATAAGCCCCACGACAATCAGGAAACAGAGTAGTTCCCCAACTCCCTCGTACAGTCATTTGTAGTCACACCCTACGCTGCTCCAACCTCTGTCAACGACTGATATAGTCTCTGTAACTAGTTTGTCTTTGCAAGAATATTATACCAAGGGAGTAATACTGTATGTAATCTTTAAGACGGGCTTCTTTCTCTCAGGGTAATGCCTTTAATATTCATCAAAGTGGTTGTATGTATCAATACTTCATTCCTTCTATGTTGAGTAATATTCCATTGTATGGATGTACTGTAGTTTATCCACTAACATGTTGAAGGAAATTTGAGTTGTTCCTGGCATATGGCAATTATGAACAGAAATGCTGTAAAATCTGTGTACAGGTCTTGTATGAACATGATTTCATTTCTCTTGGGTAAAATACTTAGAGGTGGATTGCTGGATTATATGGCAAGTATACATTTATTTTATAGAAATCGCCAAAGTGTTTTCCAGAGCAGCTGGACCATCTTCCCACAAGCAGTGTATGAGAGTTCCAGTAGCTCAGTATCCTTGCCAGGACTTGGTATTATTTTAGACATTCTAATCGGTATAGAATGCTAGTTTATTGTGCTTTTAATTTGCATCTCCCTAATGATTATTGATGTGGAGCACGTTTTTATGTGCTTATTTGCCTTCCCTATATCTTCTTTGATGAAGTGCCTAAGTATTTTTCTCATTCTTAATATTGGGTTGTTTGTTTTCTTATAGTTGAATTCTGTGCACAGAGTAAATATATTTAATTTTGACAAAGTCCAATTATCAAGTTTTTATTGGATGGACCCAGTTTTGTGGTCTTGTGCAAAAACTCTTTGCCTAGCTTCAGATCTTAAACGTTTTCTCCTATGTTTTCTTCTAAATATTTTCTGGTTTTACATTTTACTTTTAGGTCTATCATCCATTTTGAACTAATTTCTTCCACTGCAGGGGGCATAGGTTCGATCCCTGGTCGGGGACCTAATTTCCCTTAGTTCAGAAAACTAAGATCCCGCATGCCATGTGGCATGGCCAAAAAAAAAATCATCATATCAACTGAGAGTAAAAATAGTTTTATTTCTTCCTTTGTAATCTGGCCTCCAAGGTTTTTGATGACTACAGTCATATGCATTGGTGTCCCCCTATGAGCAATTTATTACTTTTCTCTACTAAATTTCCTGTTTTGTTTTGGTTTTTTTCTTTGTCTTTAGTTCTCAGCAGTTTGAATATAATGTACGTGAGTGTAGAATTTTTTTGCTATATCTTGTTTGGGGCTCAGTGAGTTTCTTGGATCTATATGTTTATGTCTTTCACCAAACTTTGGAAGTTTTTAGCCATTATTTCTTCAGATGCTTTTTCTGAATCTTGATTTTCTCCTTCTGGAATTCTGATGACATGCACATAAGACTTTTTAGAATTGTTTCATGGCCCCTGATCATTTTTCAATTTTGATCTTTTTCTCTCTGTTGTTCAGATGGGATAATATCTATTCTTCCATCATTGAGTGCACTGAATTTTTACTCTGTCATGTCCATTCTGCTATTGAGCCATCTAGTGAATTTTTTATTTTGGATATTGTATTTGACAGTTCTAACATTTCCATGTGGTCCTTTATACCTTCTCTTCCTTTGATGATACTTTCTATTTTAACTTTGTTTTAAGAATAGTTATGATTGCTTCCTCAAGCATTTTTATGGTAGCTACTTTGAAGTGTTTGCCAGAGAAACCAGAATCTGTGTCATCTCATTTTTGGGGCATCTGTTGATTATCTTTTGCCATGTGAGTTGATATTTTCCTGGTCCTTTCTATGTCACATAATTTTGAATTTTATCCTGAGCACTATGAATAAGATAAGGCTGTGAATCTTGATAAAATTCTATGGAGAATTTTGATGTTTTTGATTCAGCAGATAAAAAATTTGATCTGGTTAGTTATGACTATCCTTATTTGAGTTTTCATTCCAATGTCAGTTTGGTTTTCCAAACCTCTGCAGGGCTACTCAGACTGTCACCCATGTGTACCACCTAGAGGCCAGTCTGGGGCAGGGGTGGTGGTCTATCCCACAGTTCAGATCTCAAGGTCTACCTGCCTCTGCTGTGTAGGTGCAGATCCAGACATGAGCTGCTCAAGTGGGAACCCAGGAGTTCACAGACAACTTTACAAGGCTGTTTTCCTAAGCTTCTTCGTCTCCATGACCACCTTGGGACTTTCCAGTTCCCTGGGGCTCTCCTTTTCAGTCTTCAAGCCAGAAAGTGGCAGCTCACTCTATCAGGAAGGCAGAGAGAAGAAAAATGCAATCAAGCTGGCCCACCCTCTTGGGATCACAGTCTCCTGCCTCAGAGTTTTATATTCTTGCACAAGCCCATCACCACCACCACCAGTGCAAACACAGAACAGCTCTGGGGCTAGGTTGTGAGGAAACAGAGAAAAAAATAAAAACAAAGAAGATAAAAAGAATAACAGGATTTCCCTGCTTTCTCTGAGCGTTAAGAGCTCCCCTTCAGGTTCCTGGAGACAGAACTGGAGGTCTTCTTCTGGAGCTCTCTGTGTCTGGTCCTGAGACCCACTTCCAGGTTTCAGGCTGCATGGAGTTCAGGTCAGAGAATATGCCAAAAGATGGACAAAATAGTAGACTCTCCACCAGTTCAGTGGTAATTCAATTTTAGACATATTCCCCAATGTGTCAGCTGCTTTTGACTTTTCAGAGTCCTCAAACAGCTGCTCCGTGCATTCTGCCACATGACAAGACAGGATGGAGAGTGCTTCCTCCATCTCAGAGGAACTGGAAACTTGCTGGTGGGTTTTTAAGTCTTATTCTTGAAGGAAAAGCTAATAATTATAGCCCTGACGCTGACAGATTCAATCCTGGGGACACCGTTTGGAAATTTTAACTTTTGCTATATTTTCAAACTTCTACAAAACATGCAAAAATATAGCACAAGATACTCCCTTATACTGTTGACCCAGACTTCCTAATTTTGTACATTTTGTCCCATCTGCTATCTTATTCTCTCTCTTCTCGCTCTCTAGATAGGTAGATTTTTTTTCCCTGAATCATTGAAAATTAAGTTGAAGACATCATGCTTGCTCTGTAACTACTTCATTGTGTGTTCCCTAAGAATAGAGAACACTCTACATAATCATAGTACAATTATCAAAGTCAAGTAATTTAATATTGACATAATGCCACTGTCTGTTCCACAATCCATATTCCAATTTGCAATTCAAGATTATGCATTTCATTTAGGTTTTGTGTCTCTTTAGTATCTTTAATCGGTAACAGCTTCTAAGCCCTTTCTTTGTCTTCCTTGACCTTGATCTTTTGAAGAATGCAAGTCCATTATTTTGTAAAACATCCTCAATTTGGGTTTGCTGATATTTCCTTATGCTTGGATTCTGCTTATGAATTTGTGGCAGGAATACCACAAAAGTAATGTTGTGTCCTTCTCAAGGAATCATATCAGGAGTCTCTTGATGTCAATTTGTCCAAATACTGGTTTTTATAACTTGGTTAAGGTGGCATCCACCAGCCTTACCCATACAAAACTAATAGAGTTTCTGCCCAAGAACAAGTCTGGGGGAAACAGTAGCTGCTCGCTCTTGTGAAACTTCTTTCTCTTGCTTTGTTTAGGTTGGTGGTTGTTTTGACCTAACATCTAGGGAATGCGTTATTTGCATTCTGCCTGGAATCAAAACAAGTTCGAGTTATCCTTTTACTGCTTGCTTGCTATTCCCGGCTGAGAGCTGCGCTGATGCCTGGGTGGCAGTGGACCTCTCCCAGCCACGTCTGGGCAACCACCATTATTCTGCATGCCTGTGGTGCCCAAATGAATGGAGGTTGACCAGCTCTGGGGGTGGGAAGGAAAAGATTTGCGAGACAACAAGGCCCTAATTTTCATGGGAAAAAGTCTATCCTAAACCTTACTTCTGGTTCTCGAAATAATCCAGTGAGAAAATGCTTTTTGAAAATGAATTTCAGCCAAAGAGCCATTCAAGAGAGTTCAGTTCCTGAAAGCGCTGGCATCTTCCACCCCCTCGGTCTCTGCAGCTCTGCGGTGTGTGATCTCGCACAAGTTGTGGATGAGTTGAGACAAGTCATCAATATTTCATTTCTATATTTATAACTCCACTGAAATGCAAGTCTGACAAAGCAAATGTCCATTAAGGAAAAAGTAAAAAAGAAAGAAATTTGCTCCAGGGCGTTTCCTGGATGTATTCACACTGATGAATTGAGGCCACATCCTCAAAGAGTTCATTATATCCAGGTCAGGTGGGTCCTGGTGAATGCTTCCGTCTCACTGCAAACTCAGCCATTAGTACCCAACTTCCAAAGTTACTGGAGGGATCTGAGGAAACAAATACAGCCCTGAGCCCCTGCCAGGCGAAGAACTGTTGTCTGGAGTTTCATTTGCCCCAGTAGTTTAAGGCATTTAGAGGCTAAATTATGGATTCATCCTTCATCGTGATTTATTAGTCTCAATATTTCGATGCACCCTTTTCAGAGACTTGAGTGCTCCGACTCAGCACCGTGAGAGCGAGAACCTTGAGTAGCTTGCATTCCTGGATTTTTCTAGGTTTCCCTCTCCACAGAATTCAGACATTTAAAAAAAAAATTACAGATGTGACAAGTGGAGCGGAGAATGGCCCAGGGCTACAGAGGAAATTCTTCAGTTCTTGTTGCTCCAGTAGCCAGAAGTTTCTCAGGGCACATAGACAAAGTCTATGCAGACACACAACTCGTCTTCAACCCTGCCTGAGAAATGTGAGGATTGCCCTTGTCACAAGGGAGCAGTCCATCACTGCGTTAGTATCACCCTGATTACCTCTGGCTCTCACTTCCAGCTCTCTCCACTTTCACAGTGAACAAATTGGTCATTTTTGACACATTTATAGAAGTTTATAGGTGTATCCTTTTTTTGTTGTTTTACACTTTGTCTGGGATTCCTGGGATGCTTTCATTACTACACCCCTCTTTTCCTTATACGTTCAAGATTCACACGTCACTCTCCATTTCACACCTGCCTGTCCTCAATATGTCTCTCATTAGAATTGCTTATTCTTTCTAGTCGTCTTCTGGGGAGTGAAAGATGCTTGAAACAAGGCCCTGGTGACTTCTGGCCATGTCTGTTTGGAAGGCCATTGAGTCCCACCAGTTCTGGGAGGCCGTGAGGTAGACGTTGGCAGTAGATCCAGGCAGGCAAGAAAAGGTCTTCCTCTTGAGGCGATCCTGAGATGTTTACCCACCTTGTTTCTGCATGAACCTTTATGGTTGATGGGAGCAGGCACCTCCCAGGTATCTCTCTCCGAGATACTTCTGACTGGCTTGGACTTCTCAGCCCCTACTTAGTTAGAGACAAGGACAAGGAAGGTGGCAAGGAAGAGAGTCTGAGTGAATTTATTGTGAGTCAGAATTCCTCAGCAACATTGTCTTCCAGACCTCCATGCAGCTCTCCATCTTCCCACTTTTCCCTGGAGTAATGTTTCTGCTTGCTTTTCCTTTCTCTATTTATTTATTTGTTTATTTTTAAGATTTTTTTTTTAATATGGACCATTTTTAAAGTCTTTATTGAATTTGTTATAATATTGCTTCTGTTTTACTTTTTTTTGGCCGCGAGACGTATGGGATCTTAGCTCCCCGACCAGGGATCGAACCCACACCCCCTGCATTGGAAGGCGAAGTCTTAACCACTGGACCACCAGGGAAGTCTCTCCTTCTCTATTTAGAATGATGCTTATAGTTCTTTGAAGCTAAAATGCTCCTTAGAGCTTTTCTAGTATAGTGCCCTATTTTGACAGATGATGAAACTGCACCTCTTTAGATATAGGAACATGGAAGAGAATAGTAGAAAAAGCTGGGGTTTGAAGTCAGAAGAACTGGGGTTCACTTCTGACTCCATTTACTTAAGGTTTAGTGCCTCTGAACCTTAGTGTCTCATCAGTAAAATGAGAGCAATGATTTTGGTCCTGTGAACTTTCTGAGAATTAAAAGAAATAACATATGTAGAGTGCCTAGCACAGTGGCTGGTATATAGTAGGTGCTTAATAAGTATTCATCTCCTTTCTCTTTTCTCAGTATCTTCTCCAATGTCATCTTGGAATGTTTCCTTATTCTCTCCCCAATACCTTTCTCTTAAGTGGCTCTCCCAAGAAACCACCTTGCTTGTTCTCTTGCTTTCCACCTGCTTCTGTCTCTCTCAATGTTTCTCTTCCTGGTGAGTCTGAAATCCTACTTACAGCTCCCTGCAGGCTTTCACTTTCATCCACCTACGAGGATCATTTCTTTCAAAGGCAATTTCTGGAAGCATATCTTGATTCCTACAGCCTTCAGGCTCTTTTCCCCTTTGAGCTCCCGTCTGTCTTCCCGTCTCCATCACTCCCATTGACTCGCCACACTTTGCCTATATTACTGGTTCTACTGGTGTGCATGTGTCCTACCTCCTGAGCTAGAATGGAAGATCCCTTTTATTTTTATTCAGGTAAAATTGACATGCAACATTATATTAGTTCCAGATGTACAAAATAATTATTCAACATTTGTATACATTGAGAAATGATCACCACAATAAGTCTTGTAAACATTCATCACGATACATAGTTACAGGATATTTTTTTATGAGGAACTTTTAAGATTTACTTCCTTAACAACTTTCAAATATGCAGTGCAGTGTTATTAACTATAGTCTCCATGCTGGACGTTACATCTCCATGACTTATTTATTTTATAACTGGAAGTCTGTACTTCTCAACCCTCTTCACGCATTTCGCCCAGCCCTCACTCCTGTCTCTGGCAACCACCAATTTGAATCTCTGAATCTGTGAGCTTGGGTTTTTGTTCTTGTTTTGGCTTTTGTTTTTAGATTCTACATATATGAGAGGATCATATGGTATTTGTCTTTCTCTGTCTGACTTATTGCATTTAGCATAATGCCCTCAAGATCCATCCATGTTGTCACAAATGACAGGATTTAATTCTTTTATGGCTGAATAATATTCCATTGTATTTTTATGCCACATTTTCTTTATCCATTCATCCATCAATGGACATTTAGGTTGTTTCCATATCTTGGCTATTGTAAATAATGCTGCAATAACCACGGTGGTGTATATATCTTTTTGAGTTAGTGTTTTCAGTTTCTTATGGTAAATACCCAGGAGTGAATTGCTGCATCATACAGTTGTTCTTTTTCTAGTTTTTTGAGGAACCACCATACTGTTTTCCACAGTGGCTGCACCAGCTTACATTCCTACCAACAGCACACAAGTGTTCCCTTTTCCCCACATCCTCACCAACACTTGTTATTTCTTGTCTTTTTGATAATAGCCATTCTGACAGGTGTGAGGTGATATCTTATTGTGGTTTTGATTTGCATTTTCCCAATGATTAGTGATGTTGAGCATCTTTTCATGTTTCAAATAGCCATTAGTACGTCTTCTTTGGAAAAACAGGTGGTATGTTAGATTCTCTGCCCGTTTTTAATGGGATTGTTTGGGGTTTTTGGTATTGAGCTGTTTGAGTTCTTTATATATTTCGGATGTTAACTCCTTATCACATATATGATTTGCAAATATTTTCTCCCTCTTTCAGTAGGTTTCCTTTTCATTTTGTTGATGGTTTCCTTTGTTGTGCAAAAGCTTTTTAGTTTGATGAGTCCCATTTGTTTATTTTTACTTTCATTGCTTTTGTTTTGTTGTCAAATCCAAAAAACCATCACCAAACCAATGTCAAGGCGTTTCCTGCTTATATTTTCTTCTAGGAGTTTCATGGTTTCAGGTCTTACATTCGAGTCTTTAATCCATTTTGAGTGAGTTTTTGTGTATGGTGTAAGGCTGTGGTCCAGTTTCTTGCTTTTGCATGTGGTTGTCCTTTTTCCATTGTATATTCTTGGCTGCTTTGTCAAAATTAATCGACCACATATATATGGGTTAATTTCTGAGCTCTCCACTCTGTTCCATTAACGTATGTGTCTATTTTTATGCCAACACTATACTGCTTTGATTACTATGGCTTTGTAATATAATTTGGAATCTAGCAGCATGATGCTGCCAGCTTTGTTCTTTCTCAAGATTACTTTGGCTTTTTGGGGTCTTTTATGGTTCCAGACAAATTTTAGGATTGTTTGTTCTACTTCTGTGAAAAATTGGAAGATTCCTGAGAGCTGGACCTACTCTATATATTTTTTAGTTATTATTTCTTACCAGGTCTCATAATAATCTCTCTCAACTGGTGGATACACAATAGATATTCATTGGTAGATTAATAGATCCCTATTGCCTTTTTCCCAAGATACCTTCTCCTTTATGAGAGGGGACAAATACACCATGCGTTGAATATTAGGTCGCCTTTTTACAGCTAATGGAATGTCCACGAGTAAAGGCACACTAAGTAAAAGGGTGCAGTCCTTACGTTCAGTGGCCTGCAAACACGCTGCCACAATGAGGGGTTATGAGCACACCACTGCGTCTGCACGTTGGTTTTGCTGTTTGCACTGGGAAAGCACAGAAGCTTGTGTCCGTGGTGATGAACTCACCTTTTCCCTCTTGGAACACAAGACCGTTTCCCGTGTACCTGTGGCCCATCTCAGACCCACCCGTCAGGGCTGGAGAGGCCCGATTACGCCGTCCAGGCTGTTCTACAGAGAGGCAGCCTGCTCCCCGCTGTGCATTTGCCGGCCCTTCATCCCTTTCACTCGAAGCCCTTCAGACTGAATTTACAAATGGGTTTTAAACTGGATCACCTAAGATGAATTTCTGTGCTCAGTCAGATGCTAGCAGTGTGTTACTTGGGTTGTGTAAAATGGGAGTTTAGTGAGGTTAATTTCTCCCTCCTCCCCACCTTAGGCTAATTATTGAAGAAAGTGTTTGCAGACCTGGAACTTCTCATAATTCATCCTGCCTTCTGTTTCTTTAGAGTCGGGGCTCATAAATCTCTGTTTGTGATGACATAATCGGTTACAAGAGGAATGAGGTGGTATTGCCAGCTGAGAGTTACAGCTACCGACAGACTCCAAGCAAACCAAAAGAGACTCATCCGGAGAGATATACCACCCACCCCCCCTTTTCTTCCCTGACTTGCAGGAGTCGATGTGTTGAAACACTCTCACGAAAAAGGGTAGCCACAACATATTAAACTAAGAGAATTTGATGCTTATTTGAAAACACAGACTCCCAAAACCTTATGAAGATAATAAACATACCCTAAGAGGAACCAGTCGCTTCAGAATTTATTGTCTATTAGCAAGTGCAATGTTAAAAAAATATATCAAATCAACATCTTTCTCTTTAGAGATCACTTACCTTTGAAATATAGTCAAATATAATGTGATCTTCCATTTAAAATTTCTGCTTCCCTCCTCTCTTTATAGTGTCTATGAATTTACATCTCTTTGACGTACGTATATATTATGCATTCGAAAAAAATTATATAAAGAAAGTGAGAATCGTGGTGCATTAGAGCTCTAAGAACATTTATAAGATTTAGTCCAATCCCTAATTTTAGAGATGCAGACGCTGAGATCCAAACGTATGTCTGAGAGCTGTTTGCTGAAACAGGGTTAGTGTCATAGATGAGGTGGGGTCCAGGCTTCTATCCCCAGCCCAACAGTCTGGGGGCCACACTGCCCATTAGCAAGATGTCAGACGGACAGACATTTCCATTCATCTTGGCACACTCCCATCAATGATTATGAGAATCCTATTATTAGAAAAAAGTTAATGTAAGTATTCTCATTTCACACTCAGGAAATGGAAATGAAATGGAAAAATATTGAAGTTCACCACATAGAACGTTGAAGTGGTTCTACCATCACTGTCTTCATCTTTATTGTTTTGATTTTTTATTTTTTGGCCACACCACGCAGCTTGCAGGATCTTAGTTCCCTGACCAGGGATTGAACCCACACCCTCGGCAGTGAAAGTGTGGAGTCCTAACCACTGGACCTCCAGGGAATTCCCTCTCTTCATCTTTAAAATGACGGGGTTGAGTAGTTGATCCTTGAGTCTTCTCCAACTGAAATACTCAAGAATTCTAAATCTTGTTGAATATTCTCTGTGAGGTTTGCGCTTTTCCTCTCCTGAAATATTGCTCCTTAACAATCCTAAACCTTCATTTTCCCCAAATACAAATAGAGCTAATTATATTCACCAGGGCAGTGGTGACAGTAAACAAGATGATACACATAAAGCACATTTAATTCCTTGAATGAAAAGCAATGAACAGTAAACCACTTAGAGCAGCTCAAAAATAGCAGTAACTGTAGAATATAATCATCTCTAAATCCATGTATGGATTACTCTTTGGTGGATTATTTCTAGGAAATATTCCATTTCAGGTTGACTCCCCTGCCACTCAGGATGTATCAGGACAAGTCAGGATGAACTCAAGGAAACACTAACCACTTTTAATATTTAATAAAACCATCTATTATTAGAAAGGTAATTTGCTATTGCTTTGAAAATATAAATCCCAATACACTTCAGACCTAGGGTTTAATAGCATTTTGCTTGCTGTTTGAGATTACGTATATACGTTCCCTCCCTTAGCAGAGCTATGTGAGGGCCTATTATAATGCCTTTTATAAAATTCAAAACATGTTTTTTGTGTATTATAATTATTTTCTCCTTTATCATCTCACTTGCAAGTATATCTGTCAAGATACTTAAAATTGGTTCATGCTCTCAAATGAACTTTCTGTGGCTTGATCTTGGCAACTATTACATGGACAGGATAGCTGCCATCATGGATGTGGCTTGAGCAGAGTGATCTAAATCTGACTCAACACAGCCCCGTAGTCAGCTGATTATTTGTTTCAAATGTATAAATCCTTCTGCGTATAGTTAATGGCAAAGAGTAAAGGCTTGCCTTAGGAAGGAACACAAAGCCACCAGGGTTACTTTGGTGTCAGGAATTCCTTTTAAGAAACAGAAGGGAATACACCTGAAACTAACACAACATTGTAAATCAACTATACTCCGATAAAATTTGTTTCAAGAAAAGGTTACACACAGCGTGATTCTATTTATATATTATTTTTGAAATAACAAAATTATAGAAATGGATAACATATCAGTGGTTGTCAGGAGTTAAGGAGTGAACTGGGGCAAGAGAAAAGTGAGAGTGGCTATCAAAGGGCACAGTTCCTTTGGTGATGGAACTGTTCTTTACCTTGACTGTATCAATGTCAATAATCTGGTTGTGATGGTGTGCTATAGTTTTGAAAGGTGTTATCATTGAGGGGAAAATGGTAAAAGGCACATGAATTGTTCCCTGCATTATTTCTTACAGGTTCATGTGAATCTCTTAAGTATCTCAAAATTTTAAAAAATGAATGCAAAAAAAAAAAAGAAAGAAAGAAAGAGAAGAAACAGAGGGGAAAGGTGGGCATGAATTTTTGTCTGTGTGGGTGAACCCAGCCTGTAGATAATAGTATCTCCACATTATTTCTCTTGCCTATCAATCCTCACCCAACTTGAAGGAGTTAAGAAGATATTGTGTAAAGAGTGGAAGTTTCAAAGAAGACTTAATGAACAAATTAAAATATTATTGAAGTATTATGTGCAATTCGCCACTCGAATCATTAAAGGGAATATAAACAAACTGACACCTCTCTGAAGCGGGGCAACCAGACTTGACATAATCCATGTAGTCTGAGGAACAGACACGGAAATGGAGATGTTGTCCCTGGAGATGACAGACCCAGTGGGGACATGTTAGGTGTCTTCAAATACCTGAAGTGTTGTCATGTGGAAAAATGACTTTAATTCTTCTACTTGGCTCCTAGGGATATGGAAGGGCAGATTTTAGCTTCTTATAAGGAAATATTTTCTAAGGACTGGAAAGATGGAGAGAGTCTGTAGACCATGAGCTCTCAGTAACAGAGGCTTGGGGCCCAGTGTGGGTGAACATAGTTTAGGGGAGGCCAATGCTGGCGGAAGTTTGGACTGGATGACCCTCAAGGGTGCTTCTGTCTCAGAGATGCTATAATTTTAACAGAGTGGCTTTGGCTAAATGACTGTTTAGCTCTCTGTCTTTGCACCTATAAAATGAAAGATTGTCACAATCACTAGCTCAGCGACTGTCACTCATTTTTTTCAGAATGGTAAATCTCTTATTTTCCCCTAAATGAAATCTTGTGTAGAACTCTAATGTAAAAAAGGAGAGGGAAGTTTTTGTGTTTGGAAAAGGGGATTGAAAATCTGGAGCTCTGGCCCTCGGCCTTCCCATCCCCTCCACCCCTTCCTCCCCTTGGGCAGCTCTGAGTACCTCTGAGCAATCTGGAAACTAGTCTGAAAACCACAAGATTAAATGCTTTCTGATATTCCTAGCATAGCTACAATTTTATGATTGTCATATAATTCTACAACTACTCTCTAACTAGATTACTAAACACTAAAATTTATTTTTCAACCTGTTTCAGGCTTGAGGCTTCCAGAAGGGAAACTATGTAGTGGAATGGTTAAACAGATCAGCTCCAGGATCAGCAAAGCTTGGGTTCAAATCTCAGCTCCGTATCTTAGTTTCGTGACACTAGGTGAATTGCTTTGCCTCTCCAAGACTCAGGTGATGAATGTAGAGAAAAGACCCATCTTATGGAATTTTGGGGAAGATTAAAAAGATCATTTATGAAAAACTCATGTTATGTTTGAAATGTGAAATAAGTGCTCAACTAGGTGGCTACTTTATTAATAAAAAGACCAAATTAGACCGAGCAAAACATTTTCTTCCATATAGATTGAATTTCTTTTAAAAAAAATTTTATTGGGGTAGAGTTAATTTACAATGTTGTGTTAGTTTCAGGTGTACAGCAAAGTGAATCTGTTATGCATATACATATATGCACTCTTTTTTAGATTCTTTTCCCATATAGGCCATTACAGAGTATTAGGTAGAGTTCTCTTTGCTATACAGTGCATCCTTATTAGTTTAGATTTAATTTCTTATACCGGTAATAAGAATTAGAAGCCAACAACCTTATCATTACCTTCTGAAGCTTGGAATACGATAGGTCCATCTAGAGGAGGAAGTACAATGACATTGACATCAGCCTCCAGCGCCACCACTCACCCTTCTGTATGACCTTCATCAAAGTTCTCGGCCACCTTAGGACTCTTCCCCGTTAATAAATGAAGCTTACATTTTCAATGTAAAGAGATGCCTTTAAGAAGGATTGAGGTTCAGTTTATCCAAGAGAGCCTAACTTTCTTTTCCCATTTATTTCATTATTTATTTATTTGTTGAGAGATATAGTTGATGTGCAATGTTTATATTGGATACATACAATATTTATATTTATTTTCAGATGTACAACATAGGGATTCACAATTTTAAGTGTTGTATTCCATTTATAGCTATTATAAAATATCAGCTATATTCCCTATGTGTGTATCCTTGTAGCTTATTTACAAGACAGCCTAACTTTGGGGACAACTTTCCCAAAAGCCAAAAGCTTTCTTGGGAAAATCCCAGAGCTGCCTCTAAATAACCCTAAGACAGTCCCTAAGAATAACCCCAAACATTCTTGTTAGTCCTTTTTTTCTAAGGATTGCCTATTCTTTTTGCCTAAAGTGGAAGTATATTTATGCAGCAAACATTGCCTGCACGCTCACTCTGCATAGAGTTTTGAAGAAAACAGGAACCAGAATAAATCCTACCTTTATAGAACTGATGGTTTTATTCAGAGACTTGCAACCACACGGTAGAGGTTCTTCTAAGATGTTTTGCAGCAGCCCTTTATATCGCTGGGTTCCAAGCTCCAGCACTAACCCTCTTGTATTCCTGAGAACTCCCATCCTTAAAGATTGGAGGAAACGGTGAGAATACGGTTAATATGCTTAATTCTCCTCCTTCTTACCTGTCATTTAGGGAGTGATGTTTTCCATAACCTTTATAAATTTAAGATTCAATCTTTAGTTGATGGGATGCATAAGAGAGATACTTTTCTGCAGCTTTCTATTCTGAAATTTTGCCGATCCTTGCTGACCTTTGCTCTGAATTATGGAACCAAGTATCAGTACGTAGAGGAACGTTCCTGTAAACAAAAAAGAATACATAGTAAACACTGCTTCAAAATAACATAACAAGCAACATACAGAAAAGCAAATAAAGGGCAAGGAACTCTTGCCCTTGGGGAGAGGACTCTCTGGGTAGGTATGCTTCATTTGGGTTTGGAAGGAGGTGGTAAGCATATGCATACTGGATCCCATTTTTTTCTGTTTTCTTGGAAGTTTTGAAAGAAGGCTGAGAGCACAGATATAGATTAGGACTGCCTGTCTAAAGATGATACCAAAGGTAAGTGTGCTTTGGGGTTTAACAGTTTAACATACGTGCTGGAAGCTCTTTACTGACTGGTTACTAGGAGACAGCATGATTCAATTCCTTCCTTCTCCTCTGTGACCAACCTCCCGTCATTTATCACCCCGCACACTGGATCAAGACTGATAGAATCTTCAGAAAAAATTATGGAGTGCTCTATTCTCGTAAGGAGGCACTAAACTGTGGAAATAAAATGATCGCTGAAGATGAAGTCTACTCAGAAAGCGTCCCCACATATGTCCTGTATGCATTGACAGCCTAGGGCTTTACACCTGGTAGAGAAACACAAGATAAAATAGAAACAATATATTTTTTAAAAAGCCCCACACATGGCAATATTGAAACCAATATGGGCAGTAAATACTGTATCTTCCCTAGAGATTTTCTCCCCAACTTTCTGAATAATTATATTTAATTATAGCCCAGTGTTCCTAATTTCCATAAAATGAGACACTTAAATATTCCTTTAATAATCTTTCTAAAGATTCGAATAACTGGAATAGTTTAATTGCGAATTCCAAACAATCAGATCTTCCAAGATAATTATAAATTAAAATAATTAATAATCTTCTAATAGATTAGAATAATCTTTAATAATAATCTTTCTAAAGATTCGAATAACTGGAATAG
Source organism: Balaenoptera musculus (assembly GCF_009873245.2). Classification (NCBI taxonomy): domain Eukaryota; kingdom Metazoa; phylum Chordata; class Mammalia; order Artiodactyla; family Balaenopteridae; genus Balaenoptera; species Balaenoptera musculus. The sequence goes on along the minus strand of NC_045786.1, from coordinate 17,142,245 downwards.
TTTAATTGCGAATTCCAAACAATCAGATCTTCCAAGATAATTATAAATTAAAATACAAATTATAAGACATTTAAGAAGTACTGTGGGTATGAATTGACATATAGAAAACGTTGGTCACCTATGCACCAACCATTACCTCTAGGGCATCAGCTCTAATGTACAACTTGTTGGGAATTTTAATCAAGGAACATTTAATGTATTTTCATAACAGCATCTTTATTGTCAGAGACAAAGCCTAGATAATATAAGCCTCACCTGATAGGAGAAGAAAGTGGTATTAAAGATCAAAAGAATGGGAAACTATGCCCACATGGGAATGATTGTGTGCGTGTGAGAGCTAGGGCCAGCGGTGAGGCCAACGCACAAGTGTGAACGTAAGTGAGGGGAGATGCAGCAGGAGTGTATTTTGCAATATTTGCTGAAGTTTTCACTCTGTATTCTGCCCTTACCTTCTTCACCAGTTTGAGCAGATATCAAGATCAGTGCCTGCTGGGGATTTGCAACAGGGAAGAAAGCAAAAATTGTCAAAATTCTACAGCCATTGAGAAGTGCAGTGACTCAGGAGAGAGTGTCTATATGCATCTTCCAGGGAGATAAGGCGGTGGGGAAGGAGGGAAGGAGGGAGGTGATCTCCCTCTGAGCAACTCAGATCTCCCCAGTTCAGGCAGGTGAGGGCTTGCTCCCTGCTCTGGGCACCATCTTGAGGCTGACACGGGGCCTCAGGGGAGGTGGGCAGGTGATGCCCCCAAGACTCGCGGCCCCAAGCTTCGCATAGAAGCTGCAGAGCAGAGCTCATCCCGTGCCCTGGGACCATGTGCCACCAGGCAGACGGAGGAAACTTGGCCACCCGAGGTCTCATCATCAGATCCCCAGACCCTGTTCAGACACGCTGAAGGTGGTGATGAGGAAGCCCCAGCAGGGGCTCAGCCTTTCTTTCCTCCAGCCCAGGGGGAAAATGACTTAGAGATGATGTGAAGGTGATTGATGGATGGGAAACCACCAGACTGTATAAACTAAGATTTATACCTGCTACAAAAGTATAGAGCTTTCTACCCTGTGTATCCCAACAAGCACGTGCTCTGAGACAGACTGCTGGGCTCTGGCCCCAGCTCCACCACTACTTAGCTGTGTGTGACCTTGGCAAGTGTCTTAACCTCCCTGACCTCAGTTTCTTCATCTGTAAACCTGGGATGAACAATAGCATCAATACCAATCTTACATGCCTGTTGCAAGAATGAAGCAAGAGCGTCTGAATCTTTGACACAGAGCCAAGCCTCAATAATTATCAGATATTATAATCATCATGAATGTTATTATTTATCAATAGTTTTCTTTTTTTTTAAATAGTTTTATTCTAGAACTGCCCCAGTTGTTACCTACATGTGAAGGAGAGATTTATACCTAAAAAAAAAATTTCAATTGATACCCCAGTTATTTGTGGATTTTCTTTCATCATAGGCTTAAAAAAATAAACAAATACGCAAAAATCTCTTTTTTCCTTTCGGCCCCCCGGAGACTACTAAATTGTATGTGAAACAAACACCTTCAGGGGAAGTGTTCCTGGGATAAAGGGATTTTTCCTAGATCTTCAATAGTTTGTTGAGTCCTGACTAGGGGCAGTGCCTCCCAACAGCCAAGTCGGAGTGCCAGCTCTGAGGGTAGCAAGTCCAGCCGACTCTTTTTTTCCATCCAATGGGAATCAGATTTCTGATACCCAAAAATCCAATGGGCTCTTCAGGGTCTTGGAACGCGTGCCAGATAGAGGAGGGAGAAGGATAATTCTTTCTTATAACTGACACATACAGGAGTGCTCTGAGATGAGCCGGATTAATTCTGTGGGATTTCAGAGTGCAGGTGGCTGCAGGAGTCCGTGAACTGTCATCCCTGATTACACTGGGAGGACAGTTTATGAAATGAGCCTGTATTGAATTGTTGTGACAATACCTAACGGTTGTGAGTGAAATAAGCAAGTGATTTGTCTACGGAATTGCCTGGGCGGGACTGAGGGCCCTGCAGACAGTCCCCAGGACAGCACAGTCCTGCCTCGGCCCCTGACCTCTAAGTAAGTGGAAAGCTAACGGGCTCTGTACTTGGTGGCTGTGACTCACCTGGGTAGATGTGACGCACGTGGACAGACGTGGCCAAGTGTGCGCTACCCCCATCCATGCAACAGTGCATGTGTTCACTGATGTCTATTCGTTCATGGCCTTGCGGACCTCATTTCTCTAGGTGGCCTGTTCCAGTGGCACAAACTGTGGGCTCCCCAGCTCTGCACACACAGGTCAGAACCCTCTTAGTACAGCCCCACCTCCCCGCAATCCTTCACCTTCCCCATGGTCTTGACGCTTAGCATCTCTTACTTGGCACCTTGAAAGTACTGGGGTGATGTCTTAAGTTTTGACCTGTAGAGCTGCCCGAGCTCTCCCTTCCTCATCATGTAAGATGCTCCAGACTCCAGGCCTGGGGGTACACACGGCCTGCCCACCTGCCTCTGCAAGGTTCTCACGCTCTACAGTCAAGGAAAATGTATTCAGAGAAGTCCTGTCCCTCAGGGTGTGAAGCTGGTCCAGGCCCCTCGGAGGCTACAGAGGCTCTTTCTTCCTCCGTGGGGTTATGCCCTCACAGGGAGATGGCTACAGAACCGGATATCTCTGGGGCAAATGGCACAGAAGGGTTAAAATAGATACAGGTTATTTGAAGGGGGAGGAGGCTCCTGGGTAGGAACCTCAAGGAAGACCCTCGGGTCTGGAAAGGGAAGGAGAACTGTGGCCGTGTGGGTCGGGGTAACAGGGTGAGGAGAGGCTTGGGCTTATAAAAGGAGTATTTGGGAGGCTTTGAACCTGGCTCTGAGGTTCCCTCAGAAAACTGTAGCAGGAAGACAGCAGCTGAGTGGGAATCAAGACATTTTAGTCTTTTGAGTTCTTTGAAAATAGAGTATTATCTAGAAATAACTCCATAATGTAACCTTGAAGAATAGGCATGGGACATTGGGGGGGGGGGACAGGGGACTCAAAGACCAGAAGCCCCAAACCCACTGCCACTTGGATCCATCTCCTGAGGCCGCTGTAACAAGTTACCACAAAATGGGAGGCATAAAACAACAGAAAAGTATTCTCTCACAGTCTTGAAGGCCACAAGTTCAAAGTCACTATCACTGGGTCGAAATCCAGCTCCTTCCTGAGGCTCTGGGGGTGAATTGCTTCCTTGTTCCTCCAGCTTTTAGAGGCGTCGGGCGCTCCTGGGCTGCTTGTGGGTGCATCACGGCAATCTCTGCCATGTGGTAACATCGCCTCCTGTGTGTGTGTGTGTGTGTGTGTGTGTGTGTGTGTGTGTGTGTGTGTGTGTAGACCCTCCCTCTTATAAGGAAACATGATTGCATCTAGGGCCCACCGGACAATCCAGAATAATCTCTCTATCTCAAGATCCCTAACTTAATCACAGCTGCAAAGACTCTTTTTTTGCCGTGTAAGGTAACATTCGCAGGTTTCAGGAATTAAGGCGTAGATATTTTGGGGGGGGCTACTTTTCAGCCTACCACAGAGCTCATCGTTATACAGACTGTCTTGAATTTCTCAGCAGTTACTCAGTTGTGCTTTACTGACCCAAAGGGGTTCTGTCCTCCCCAAGTGCCTCTGTCCCATTCAGACCTCTGGCCTAAGTCTAAAAACTAATGCAGACCCCACTTGGCAAAGTCCTCTTCTCAAAAAAAACCTTTCCAGGTCTTACCAACTTCATTAAGAAATGTAGAGAAATAGGTCAGAAGCTCTTCGTAGACAGTCGGTCTCATTGTGCACGAGAAAGCAGTGAAGCTTTGTAAAGGGATGACCATTTGGAAATGCCTTTAGAAATCCAAATACAAAGACTTATGATTGTTTGACATTGATTTCATACCCCCATCTACCAATTTCCACTTATGTCTTTGTTCCTTATTTTCATTATTTTAATGTATTCCGTCTCACAATTGTAAAAAGGAGCCCAACTGTGCATTTCAGGGTCATGATTGCACATCTTAGGAAGTTCAAGCCCCCGTCTTTGACTGTATGCTTTCTAATACCACCCAAGGTGTGTCAAAATTGCCCACAAATGCACAATCTGTCAGGTCTTATTGCTCAGATGAAACCCACTTCCACAGTAGCACAAGGAGGGAGGGGGTAGCTCTCCTGCTATTTGCATCAGCGCTTGTCCTTGGGAAATGCTGAATCTTGGCACTGAGAGAAAGTGTAAAAATGATCAATTTGTCGCCTAATATGGACCACTGCACTCACAAGACTGCAACTCCTTATATTAATGGAGATTAGGATATAACTTTTTAAATTTGGAGCCTCATTACACAGTATAAATAAAAATAGAGCCCCAACTATATCATCTTTAATTGCCTCTGAACAGAATGCTGACTGTCTACTGAGGTCTTGGCCGTGTGTTTCTGGGGAGCCAGCAGAGTTTGTGCCTTGGTTTGAAAGCAAAGGCAGAAAAGATGTGTGGGTATCATTAAGAGAGGGCCGAGGGCTTCTCTGGTGGCGCAGTGGTTGAGAACCTGCCTGCCAATGCAGGGGACACGGGTTCGAGCCCTGGTCTGGGAAGATCCCACATGCCGCGGAGCAGCTAGGCCCGTGATACGCAACTACTGAGCCTGCGCGTCTGGAGCCTGTGCTCCGCAACAAGAGAGGCCGCGACAGTGAGAGGCCCGTGCATCGCGATGAAGAGTGGACCCCGCTCGCCGCAACTAGAGAAAGCCCTCGCACAGAAACGAAGACCCAACACAGCCAAAAATAAATAAATTAAAAAAACAAAAACAAAAAAAAATGCAGCTTAATTTAAAAAAAAAAAAGAGAGAGGGCAGAGCTGGATGCCTGTAGTCATGCCAACTAACATCACAGTTGAACAAAATGTGTGAACAAAAATATGACGGGATTGTCAAAGTGATGCCTTCCTTGTGTGGCGTTGGAGGGAGGATGTACATCACCCACGTGAGTGTATAGAGCCATCCAGCCGCTTCTACTCAGTGTTCTTGTTACCAAGAGTTTGAAAATAGCCACAGTTTTCACTCTTAGTCTGGCAGAGACCCAGAGAGAGATGTTGGTACTCAAGCTGCGATCGCTGAGTCTTTTAGCATCCCTCTGGACAACTGATTAAAGCAATTGATCAATACTGAAGTTTGAGAAAAACTAGTGTGGGTATGTTACAGACAACGTCGCATGAATAAATAACTCAGATAATGGCATTTGTCTTACTATCAAGCTCATCCATAATTTAGCAAGAATATCACCCATTAAAAGAACTCCTAGGATGATCTGTGCCGAAATAAAGAGTTAATTGGTTTCTATCTTCTGGGAAGGCTCTCAAACAAGATAGGGAAGGGAAAGTGGCTAGCTACTATAACAATAAATGTAAAGCAGCTCCTACGCCTTACCCTTATCTGCTGGAGACTTTCCTTCAATTGCACTTCAAGGAGCATCTTTGGGATCCACCTTCTACAACTCAATAGAAGCTTTTAGAAAGGTCTTTTTCTTTTCCAAGTAGGGATCAAATCTGTATCATAGAAAAATATAATTCACTGCTTTAAATAAATTAATTCACTGAGCAGTGGCTATAGAGAGTATAAGTAAATTCCTCCTGGGATTGAAATGTTTCTGTAGTATAAATGAGACATTACACGAGGCATTCCTCTCCATTCTGGCCGGTATGGGCTTCAGTTATAAATGGCTAATGGGGCCTCATTTGCGTGCTCCAAGACTTGGGGGTGGTCAAAAGGGCACGAGAAATCAGGACCCACTCTGGGATGAGAGTAGTTACAAGATGACACCCCAAAAGGCCAGCAGGTAGAAATGGTGTGATCAAGGGCCAAACTATCCATTGAAACAGATGGTTCTTGCTTCACCACCAAAGAAATTAGGTACAAGGAAATCAAAGCGATTCCATCAAGGTTCAAGTTGGGAGCCCAGTCAGCAAGTTTATACTGAGGTGACGGACTTGGTAGCTTCTAAATTTTAATGGGATGATGCTAGTAATAGACCGTGCATTCGAGGCTGGGGTCTTGGTTATTACAGGGTAAAAAAAAAAAAAAAATGACATCCTTGTCACAGAGTTGATGGGCATCAGCTTTTGCGTCACCAGTTGACCTGTCATTGGATTTCTCTGAGCCCTTTAGAGGCACACGGATAAGGTTGGAGTGTGTGAAAATCATTGTTGAACCCTATCATCTCCAAAGGGGTACTGGGGAAAAATCATGTCTTTCAAATAATGTCCATGCTTATACTGAATCAGTAATTGCTGTATAAAATAAACTTGAGTATGTTCTTAATGTCCTCTAGAGATGCTGTAAGTACCGTTTGCTAGTATTTATGGTCTGCAATCAAACAGGAGTTGAGGCCATAAATCATTACCCTGAATATAATATTTTTGTTTCATGAAAGTCTGAGCTTTCAACCCCAGAGCAACAAATCAGTCCACTTCTTATTGAGCCTGTCACAGCCCCATCCTTGAGTGCGGCCACATTTATTACCATTGTCAACTGCCTCGTGTGAAGGAACAGGAGAGGAGGGAAGAAGAATATCAATATAAATTGAAAAGCAGTGCTGGGAGGGTAGTGGCCTGGCTGAGGGGAGAGGCAACATGACGTGGAGGCTTCACCTCAGGGTCACATTTTTGATGGCCTGTGTGCTGATGTGGTGATCAAGTTTCCACGTCACCAAGAATCCGGCTGTTAACTGTCACCATCGCTGAGAAGCTTGACATGAGGGCAAAGTGCTCAGAGGAGTTGGAGGCTGAACTCTCAGCCTTTTGACTGACCCCTGAAGCACTCTGGGCTCCTCTGAGGACAAGCCTGCTTCTCAAGGAACTACATTCTCTTATCTCCAAGGGAAGTTGGAGGGATCAGAGATGGGTAGGTATTAGCTTGTTTGTGGAGGAAAGATTTTACCTCTAGGGATTTATCTTTGACAGATTTGATGAAACCTTAAAAATGCTTCTTCTAAGACAAGAAACTGCTGCTTTCACTCTCATGGGGAGATTACGGTGTGGGCACAGCCTTTAGGGAAGTAATGCCACCAAAAGAGGGGAAAAGCCAGATCTCCAAAGGCAGAAGGTAAATCTGTAACTGGAGTAACCACCCGGAAGATGCCGAACAATATTTGCTGGAGACACAGAAGAAATCTGGTCACAATGTGGAACTTTCCTCTGGTGTCTCAATAAAACCATCATCCTCTGGAGTGTTTTTTCATATGTACGATACTTGTAAAAGCAGGCTCCTGCTGATGTCTTAGGTGCGGATGCAGTGAGATACCTTTTATTTTCATCTTCCTCATTCAAAAACAAACTCTAACTTGAGCATAGGGTTTTACTAGGTAAATTATCTCATTAGAGGATGTTATATGCCAACACATACAAAACTGGAACATGAAAGATAGACACAAGATGTCATTAAGGAATTGCATTCAGATGCTTCCAGAATCCTTTACCTTACTCACATTTGTCCTTCTTTACTCCACCTAAATGGTCCCCAATATAACATGACTAAGGAATTAATTTTCTTTTATTCTGTTTTAAGTTGTTCTGATGATATTGGTTTAAAAGTCTTCAAGGAGGGACTTCCCTGGTGGTCCAGTGGTAAAGAATCTGCCTTACAATGCAGGGGACATGGGTTCAATCCCTGGTCAGGGAACTAAGATCCCACATGCCGTGGGGCAACTTAGCCGGCGCTCCACAACTACTGAGCTTGCGTGCCTCAACTAGAGCCCACAAGCCACAACTACAGAGCCCACGTGCCCTGGAGCCCACGTGCCCTGGAGCCTGTGCACCACAACTAGAGAACAGAAAAAAAAAAATCCACACGCCACAACTAGAGAGAAGCCTGCACACCACAACGAAAGATTCCACATGCCTCAAAGGTCCCACGTGCCACAACTGATACCTGACGGAGCCAAAAAATAAATAAAATAAATAAATAATAAATAAATCTTAAAAAAATAAAGTCTCCAAGGAATCAGAAACCAGTCCTTGCCAAAAAACTTGAAATGAGTAGTTTTGCTTGCAAAATACCACGTGTACTTTATTTCTACTTCAATGTGGTTCTAATCATGACACTTCCAGCACGCTGCCCCAGGCCAATCTACCCTTAGCGACGCAAAAATTCAAGCACTATTGACGTATTTATAAAACAAAAAGCCAGCATCTTAGTCTAATGTTACAAAGAGCGTGGTGCTGTCATTTTGTCAAGAGAGCAAGTAGAGACAGAGCGTTGGTGTTCAATGAACATTAGGTCGGAGGAAGGCCAAATTGCTGCTGGGTCCACATGATGTGAGGGCAAGGTGTTTCTTTTCTCTGTGTCTCAGCTCCTCCATTTGAAACAGAGGGCAACTCTTTCCCGGGGGTGTACTGGGCGTTAGAGTGCTGATGCGCTGCACACAAGAAACCCACGCCCAACCCTCCCTTTAATTCAACTTCAGACAGGCCTGGGTTAGGGAGCTGTATTTCTCTTGGAACGGAACTAAAATGAATTATGGAGAATTTGGACATAATTCAGAAGAACAGTGAAGATAATTTGATGCCTCCGAAATGAATTCCATGAGCAAACCAAAGAAACTGGGGTATTTGGGGGATAGAAAGATGATTGTGAAATCTAAGGCACACAGCCCTCACATGTAGTAAAATGTGATCCATAGAAATTCAGCACACACAAATGCGCATTTATAAAGCTTTCTTCAGAAATGGTCAACGTTCTGTACCTGATGACAGGTGAACAAACAACGGTTTGGAGAGACTGAACTAACTTTTCCATGTTCACGCTGCTAGTTCAATGCCACAGCTAGGATACGGATGCGAGTTCTGTCTGACCCCAAAATGCATGCTCTATGGAAAATCATAAGGTCGAATACATAAAGCACTTGCTCTGGGGTCTGGCACACAGTAAGTGAACTAAACCAGGTGTGTATTAACTTCTTGAGTTTGTGCCACTATTTTTGCTAGATATCCATCTACTTTGCCACCATTCCAGAGCTTCCATCAAACTAGTAGTTACAAAAGCCAACAAATTAGACACAGGAACTGAATGGCCCAAGACACTTCCTGTAGAATACTGGGGAGACAGTTTGCCACAAGACTTTTCACACTTGTATGTTCTGTTTGGCTGTTGTCACTCCCCCCCCGGCCCCCCATCCTGTTCCCATTATTTCTTTGAGTTATTGTGCCGAATACAGTAGGTTTCTGAGTATTTTAATAACGTGCTGTGAATATGATTGTGTTATAAGACACTGTGCACTTTCTATTTATATAATTTTTTAAAGGTTGTTGTGTGTGTATATATATATGTGTATGCACGTATATATGTATATTTGATATTTCCTGGAGTATTCCTCAGGAAACATAGATTAGAGTACTCTAATTACAAATTACAAAAGCAAACAAACAAAATACCAGATCTTCAGAGGGCCAGGGCCCCTGTACGGGCTCCCTCCGTGTTCTGTCATTCCGAGCACGTTTAGCTGGATGAGATTTTAATGATTCAGCAGATGAAGTCAGACAGCGAGAGTAATTGTTCTCAACTTGAAGACTATTTAGTAAGTGAAGAGAAGACAGTTTCTTCTTTAACCAAGATCCACACGACTAAGAGTCTTCCAGATTCAAACTGCAATACCCAGTCAGTTTGAGTGCCAAAGAGAAGATGCTAAAAGATCATGAGACAGTCTGTTATTCCAAGACTGCCAGTGACAAAGAAGTCTAGAGGAACTTGTTGGGGAGGATTGAATGTGTTCCTCTTAAACTCAACACTTCCACAACTCCATTTTAAGTCCACTTTAGTGAATTACATTCCGTCGAGAACTGCCAAATATACCAGCAACAAATATGAAGAATTACAGAGAATGACACAACACCCAACTACTATATTTTTTAAATTTCAGTTTTATTAAAGTATAATTGATATGCAAAACTGTAAGATATTTATTTATTTTTCTCTGTCAGAATTGTGTTTCCTGTTTTTATCATGGATCATGAGCTTTTAGCTGGATATGAAGTGAAATTTGAATATTACTTTCACACGCTTTTGAAGATAGATATATATATGTATATATATAACCATAAAGATTATCCGAGAGTATGCTGATAAGATACTCACATCTCTATGCTGGAAATATTTCTAAAATGGGTAGCATGTGGTTCTAGAAGGTATTTCACCAATGCTTAGTGTTTGCTGAATTTCTTTATTGTTCATGGAGGTACTTTTGAACACTCAGCTACTTTAGATTGTCTTCTGTTTCATGTCCCATCTTCCCATAGCTAACTCCTCACTTCCAGATCTGCGCAGAGGCTAAGTTTACAAGGTGACCATACAACAAGTCAACTTGCCCAATCAATTTAGTCAATCAACTTGTAAGTTCAGTGGGAACTGACACATTGATTGAATTCACCTGGAAATTAAGTTAAAATGTTCAAGCATGTATATGCCTTCTGTTGAGGCTCTGACTCTTAATAGGCTAACGCCAAGGCTGGATTCCAATTTTAGTTCACTTGTAAATGAAAGTTGGTGTTCTCTGAACATTAAGGGCTAATAATTATTGAGATTGCTGTAATTATGATTCGCACAGCTTAAAAGTTAGGAGTATCATTTTATTTGCTAAATGGTGTTGTTTTATTCTGCATGTTTACAGTTACCAAGCAAATAGAGCTTTGAAGGTATCTGTCTCTCTTGGGACCCCCATGGAAAATGAGGTGCTGTGTCGCATAAGCATAAGACATTCTTGGCAAATGCCGTATGTAAACCAAAAAAAAAAAAAAAGAAAGAAAATCCATATGGTGCACAACATCTCTCAAATGAAAATAAGGCTTCCCAAGGAAGGAGCCTTGGGGGATTCTGAAGTCAAATTGCAAGGAACAAATGTGCTATTTTAATTTTGGCCTTAAAACTTCCTCTCCTGGAATGGTCTCAATCTCACGATCTCTGTTCAACAGCACACTTTAAAGTAGAAACTCATTTTCTGGTTTACTTTCTTCAGAAAAAAAAATCATCAGGGCTCTGGATGAGATTTGCAACCCCTCCTATACCAATCTTAGAAGCTCAAGAAGATTCTATAACTTAATCCCTAAGCAAGCTGCAAAAAAGGGAATTCTCCAGGAGAAAAGACTTTTTTTTCTTTCCTTCCTCCTCCTTTGTTTGAATTTCTGAGGCTTTTTCCTGGGCTTCCCGCTGTTCAGATGGGTTTTGCCCCTTCCTCTTCCCATTGTTGAGAGGCTGCCCCCCCCACCCCGCCCCATGGAGGGAGCCCTGGTGCAGCAGCTCGCACTGGACCTCTGTAGTTTCCCTGCACCTGGGAATGTGTATCTCCTTCCCGATGTTCCTCAGTGTGGCTAAGGCGGTCAGGGGAGATCCTGTAGGGCCACATGCAGCTATGACAATTTGTCCGTCTTCATTATCACAAGATGTGTGGCAGCACCGCTGAAGTGAGGGGTCAGTGTGGCTTCCAATTAAAACTCCCTATTGAAGATGGATTTATGTTTGGTCTATTTCAAAACACATTGGGCTGCAACTTATCATTTAAGTTGTCAAGCTGGAGCACTTTCCTTTTTTAGTGCAAAGGGTTTAAAAGCCATTAATTCATTTTGTTTAAGATGTAAAGACATAAACGAATGAGTGGGTTGTTTTTTTTTTTTTTTTCTAAAGAGGAAAAAAATAAAAGCTTTGGTCCAGATGTTTTCTGGATACACTGAAACAGTTAGAATGTGAGTCAAATTTTCAGGTTTTTTGTCCTATTTACCGGGCATTTCTGCTTTTAATGTGTTTACTATGGGAATGTTTTGGTGAAAAAAAAAAAAAAGAACAGACTCTTTCAGATGATCCTCAAAATCATATGCTGGGAATTTCAAACAGAGTCCAACTCTTTTAGGGTTGAGGTCCATTTCTAAAGGAGAAACATGATTTCCTGTTTTTAAGGATAAGAAATATGCATTATTAATCATCCTGAACACAAAGTCGAATTCATGTCGTGACATTTTGATGATGTCAGCACAAATAAATCACTTTCAGGAATGAAGATTCTATTACATATCTGTGATTTAAAAAAATTAAAGAGAAGGGAAAAAATGGAAAGGGACAAAATGTTTTCAGGGCACATCCTGGCAAATCAGATTCAAATCAGGTCTGGGGATGATCTCTGTCTTTGAAAAATGAGAGCTGAAAGGGGAAGGAGACAATAGCAAGATGGGAGCGTGTCTCTTGCCAAGAAAGACCCAAACGTTTCAAACCCAATATGTCTCCGCTCATTTATCTTTGGTAAGAGCCATCTCTTGGCCTTCCTCTAATCTTGTTTCGTTGTTTTCTTAGAGGGTGTCCTCGCTGAGGTCTTCTTTAGTGAACAATGAAAATCTTTAGATTTCTCATCTCTTTTTTAAAAAAAGTTATTTCATTGAAGTACTGTTGATTTACAGTGTTGTGTTAATTTCTACTGTACAGCAAAGTGATTCAGTTATACAGACGTATACTTTCTTTTGCATGTTCTTTTTCATTATGGGTTATCACAGGATATTGAATAGAATTCCCTGTGCTTTACAGTAGGACCTTGCTGTGTATCCATTCTCTATAAAATAGGTTGCCTTATCTCATTTTTTTTTAATTTTTTAAAAAATTTTTTATTTATTTGGCTGTGTTGGGTCTTTGTTTCTGTGCGAGGGCTTTCTCTAGCTGCGGCAAGCGGGGGCCACTCCTCATGGCGGTGCGCAGGCCTCTCACTACCACGGCCTCTCTTATTGCAGAGCACAGGCTCCAGACACGCAGGCTCAGCAGTTGTGGCTCAAGGGCCTAGTAGCTCCGCGGCATGTGGGATCCTCCCAGACCAGGGCTTGAACCCGTGTCCCCTGCATTGGCAGGAAGACTCTCAACCACTGCGCCACCAGGGAAACCCCCCCCTCATCTCTTTTTGATAACCTTAAGCTTACTCCTCTCTAGAACCCATTCTTGCCCCTGCCCCATGCCCCATAACTTGGGCAAAATCAATTAAGCTCACTCACTCCATCTACTTAGCTAGATCCATTAACCGTGAAACCCAGAGTCCTGACATTCACAATCCCCGTCAGGCAACCTTGGGATGGAAGCAAGTTAATGTAGCTGATGATGTTGTCATCATCCGGCACTACTTTGCAGCCAGGGAGGAACCCTCAGCAGGGCAAAAAAAGCCCAGAAACACAAGAATTGGAGGGTGTGGAGAGGCTACACTTGCTCCTTCATCTCAGCTCAGACCCTCGACACTACCCAGGCGATTCTGGGATCATAAGGTAATAAAGAACCGCAGTTTTTACCCTCTAACTACACTGGTGTCAGAGGGAGTCTGAAAAGGATCTCCTTTATGTTAGGAAAACTGGGAGATCTTCCTAAAACCTCAGAGAAGCAACCTTAAATGTCGTAAGGAGAATTATTGAGAAGTTTCCTTTTTAAAATCTGGTTGAATCCAGGAAATGCTACTGAGTTGTGTAGCACCCCGTCAAGATTAAAGACATATAATGATAATAAAATGATACTCCTAGCTCCTATTTATTGAGCCATACTTACCCCTTGCCACACACAGGATGCTAAGAGCCCGACAGACTTGATCTCACCTAATCCTCACAGCAGGGACGATTTTACAATTATTTTTAAAATGAAGTAACTAAGGTTTTGAGAGGTTAAGTAATTTGCCCCCGGACATAAAATAGTGAAGCTGGGATTTGAACGTTGAGATCTGCCTCCTGAATCTTCAGGCTTAATTCTCCCCAAAGTGTGGCAGATAGAATGCCTGGTTATCCCAAATGTGTCCGTTGAGTTACAATTCAGCCACCCCAGCGGCAATCTCTGGTTGGATTTTCCTGTCCCCAAGGGTTGTCTTCCACTCTGACTCAAGTAAAAATGATGTATTGCCAGTTCTTAAAGGAAGAGAGAGCATTACGTGTGGGTGACTGGTGTGCAAGTTTACAGGGTGGAGTGTGCATTTAGAAAGGAGGAAAAGCCATTAAAAGAGGCACTTGGGATCAATTTCGTCACAATTAAGCCCAATATATGAATTCATAGCCAGAGAAGTGTTACTGGTTCAGAGTTCCCTCTGTGCCAGGGGTGACCACTGGGGCCTTCCAGTAACTGGGCAGTTGGGTGACTCAGAGGAAGAACATCTCCTAGCTGAAGTAAGGGATTGGGTAGGTCCAGTTTCTTTCTACAGAATTCTGCTCAGCTTTTCTATCTGTTTTGCCAAGTGTGTCAATGTTATCAAGCAAAGGCTGCTCATAAATATTGAATAAAATGGGTTTGACTCTGTCCTGCCATGGGTGGACCACCTCGGCCTCTCGCCTGGGCTCTGTTTGTGCCTATACAGTCATAGGGCAGAGGAAGGAGCAGGAGATCTTGGTGGAGGGTTGCATTTGTTTGTTTGTTTTTATTCTCAAATTATGTCAGCTCCTTTTTACATCTAAGGCATTGAATTAGCCAAAACACTGAAATGAAACTCAGACTGGACCCGGAGCTAATAGTGAAAGAACTTCATGTGAGAACAGGTTTGGAGGGGTTTGTCCCCCAAAATTCTCAGAATCTGAAGAATTGCCGGCTTCTTTGGCTGTGAAGGTCAAGGCTTTGTCCAAGGAGCCCTTGTTTCTCCTCTGGGTAGAGGAAATGAGTCAGACTAGCAGAGGTGCCAAAATGGGGTGGCTGTGTGTCCAAGTTACCCCGCAAGATACAAGGGCCCAGGAGAGCGACTGTGTTTCTGTCTTATCAGCCCCCAGATTGCCCATCAGCCCAGGCTTTCTCAGGAATCCAGTGGAGAAATTGCAGGATTTGAGTTGTCAGCTAGCTTCCCTCCCTCCCTCTGCCCTCCATCCAACCCCAGCTATGGGAGTCAGGAAAGCCAACCTTTCTGAAAATGCAGCAGCCTCAAGGGGCTGGAAAAAAGCTTTTCCTTCCGGGAGTGCACGTTTGGTGCACATTCGCTTCGTCCTGTGACTCAGAACCTGCCTGTGTTTGCTGTCACCTGAGAGAGTTGCTCAGAAGGTAAACAGTCGCTTTGCCAACTGCAGTGTGATTTTTAATGTCTTCAATCAACCCATGAGAACTGCTGGTGTTTCCCATCCAAGACACCAAATACAAGTCCCATCTGTGGTCTGTGTGTGTTTCACAAAAAAATGTTGTTCAGGCGGATGGGGTGTAACCTCTGACTAGGAGGCTCAGTCCGAATGCGAGAGGTTCATCAGTATCCAGACCGTTTGGCCAAGCTTCTCAGATCCAGAAATCAGGCTGGAAGTTTTGCAGAATTCTGTGGGAAAAGACGTTTGAAATACATTTTGAATTATTCCTTATTTTAATCAGGCTAAAAATACCCAAACATAGCCTTTCAGTCTTCTATCATTGGTCTCTGTCCCCTCTGTCAGCACAAACATATCAACAATAAGGAAGAATTCATCTCCCTCTAAATATCTGGCCTCTTACATATATATCATGGCTTGGACTTGGGTTGGCTCCAGTTTGGTGGAAAGATCCAGATTAATGATTTAGTTACTTTGATCCAAACCAGATTTCTCTAGCTGGAATTCGATTTTCTAAGATTTATCTTTGCCAGGGAGAATCTAGAGGCATTTCTTTTTTATTCCAAGTTGGAGCAACACAGTTCAGGAGATTACACTGCAGGAAAAGTACAACGAAAGTCTGTTATCAAAAGTTAAAGATGTGATCGCAACATAGTGTTGAATGTTAGGGAGTTAATAAATATTCTGCCTGCATATTGACTATTGTATAGGTTTCTAACCTACACAGAAGCCCTTATCCTATCAACTCTGAAATACAACAAATCTTCACAGTAATAAAATAAGCAGAGTGCAGGTGAATGCCAACTTATATTTGAAATCAGTGGGTAATTATTCTAAGGGTTTTTTGTTTTTTGGGTTTTTTTTTTTTAAGATAGGGCAGTTATTCCCAAGCCTAGATGCACATCGGAACTAGTTGGGGATTTTTTTTAGGTGCCAATAGATAGATCCCTTCCCAGTAAACTCTGATATCATTGGTCTGGTATGAGGTGCTGATGCCACGTAATGAAAATGGGATTAGGAGTTAGACAGAGCTGGATTCAAATCCCAGATATACTCCTTACTAGCATAAGACTTTGACCAAGGTACGAAAACTCTTTAAGTACCAGTTTCCTAGTCTGTAAAATGACAGTGTAATAGTGCCAGCCTTGCAAGACTGCCATGGAAATATATGTGCAAAGATCTTAGAAGAGTGTCAAGAACATCAAGTGCTCCAGAACTCTTTCTGAATGAATAAACAGAAGACCTCAAAAACGCCTCACTGCTCTTTGTGTTTAGTTACTAAATCAGATACCTCTTCAGTAGCACTTCAGAGCTCGTCCTCATCTGTCTCTTTTTCCAGCCATCAAATGGAGGATCATCCTTTTCTGCACAGTTTTGGACTGTTTTGCACAACCTTGATGTCACCTTCCCTCATTCCCATGCCATGTGCCTCTCACCTTCCATCCAAGGGAAACCCTGCCCAGAGTCCACATAAGTACAACCTGAAGAGTGGAAGGGTTTATGCACCCTGGGCAGAGCATTGAGTGGTGAGAGATGGAGATGGAGGATAAATATTCTCATTTTCTCCCCAAGACCTACTGACCAGATACAGTCTATGCAGCTTCTTGAAGGATGGACCTAGCAATCAGTCACAGTCGGTAGAGACAATTGTAGGCTCACCCTCTTCCCTTTTCCCTTTTCTCTCCCTCTGCAACTTGGTATTGCAGTTCCTAATGAAGAAATCAGGCTCTGATCTCTGACAAGCTTAGTCTAAACAGTTATCCTCTTGACAACAGGGCTGCACATTGTAATACATTTATTATCTTACTTTCCCTAATGTCCATTTTTTAACCTGCTTGAAATTGGAGTTAATTATGAAATAGTAGAGCTTATAGTTACTGTTATGGACTGAATGTTTGTGCACTCCCCCAAATTTGTAATTTGAAACTCTACCCCACAGTGTGATGATGTTGGGGCCTTTGGGAGGTAATTAGGATTAGATGAGGTCAGGAAGGTGGCGCCCTCTTGAATGGTATTAGTGCCCTTATAAGTGTCATGAGAGAGCTTGCTTCCTCTCTCTCTCTGCCCTGTGAAGAAACAATGAGAAGGAGACAGCTTCCACCCTGGATAGGGTTCTCATCAGAGCTCATCCACGCTGGTACCCTGATCTTGGGCTTCCAGCCTCCGGGACTGTGAGAAAGAACTTTTTGTTGTTTTTAAGCCACTCAGTCCGTGGTACTTTGTTACAGCAGTCCAAGCTGTCTCCTCAGGCTCTCATCCTCCATCAGCCTGGATGGAGGTGCCCAGGAATCTCTGTGGTGCTCTTATTTTCACTGAAAACACCCAATGTATGTTTGCATAGGTACATGCATGTTTTATTGTCTTTTTTAATTTTTCTCTGCTTTCATATTGTTAAAACTCTATCTCCAACACCAGCCACTTCTTGTTTTTGAGCTCTGTCTCACCCTCTTCCTCTCTAGATTCTCTCTTCTAGATAGGAATGGTTATTACGATCCTGGTCATTACCAGGTAAAGCTCTAGAGAAGAAATAGCCTTTTTTAAGATAATGATACTGTAAACCCATCTAACATTGTTCACAATATAGTAGTGCCTGTCAAGGGCCACTATTAAGTCTCTTTCAGACACCCAAGAACTGGAAAGTTCCCGAAGACTGCAAGTCTATTCTCCGAAAAACCACATCCTATAGAGACACAGCCAGCCCAGGTACTGCTGTGGACCAGAATAGACATAAACCCACCCCCTTTTCCAGCACCTTGCCCTTTGAAGCCCAGTAAAAGACTTAAACCCCCACCCCCTTTGGTGCTGATGCCACTCTATGCATCTGGCCCTTTTCCTCCCTCGGAAAGTGAATAAAAACTTTCCTTTCTTCCCTTGTTAATTTTTCTGTGAATTGTTTCACAACCAGCGTCAGCTCACCTAACAGATACAGTATTGGAAATATCCTGTACCTTGAAGCTCAGAAGGAGCTGAAGAAACCCAACAGCAGAACTTAACGTGTTGATATGGATGATGTGCTTTAAGATTAGATATGACTTATAGCCAAAGTTTCCAGATGGCTTTAAAGATCACTGAAAGTTGGAAATCCTGCAGTAATGTATTCTGAGCATTCATAATTATATATATATATATATATACACACACACATATACACATAATCATGACATTGTACAACCTAAATATACACCATTTTGTCAACTATACCTCAATAAAGCCAGAGGATAAATGAACAAATAACAAGAAGAGGGTCTATATTAGGTAATGGATATCATCACAAATATACTTGCCCAGTAGAGCCATATAAATATTCCCTTGTACCCCCATCATCAGCAGCCCTTATTTTCAGCCCTTGTCCTTGGCAGGTTATACAACCAGAATGACTCCTGCCCCAGGAAAAACCATACAAAGGCTCTGCACCAGAGGCAGAGTTGCAAACCTTGTCGCCCGTGCATCACGAATGGAGTTTCTAGATGTCGACAGATTTCTGATCTTAAAACCTGGGACTCTGGAAATTTTTCCTAGCTGCTGAGCCTCTGTCTTATTGTAACTGCTACCCTTCATTCTGACTCCTGACTTCTCACCTGTGAGGATTCCACTGCTTTCTAAAGGCCTGGATTCTGCAGATTTCAGGTTCTAACTTCCTCCCTGGCCTGTGAAGCATCAAAGGTTCATGACAAAAATGGCAAAGAGAACTACACCTCAGTGCCTGGGAGCTAGAGAATCTACTCTTGCTCTAGACTTTGTTGGGAGGGAATAAATGAAAGTGATTCAACTGTCTTTTCTATTATTTTTGGTATTTTTTTACTTTCCCCAGGAGGATGAGCTTCATGTTGTTCTCAGCTGAGATTTAGTAAATGTTTTCTTTTACCCACTTCCTCCTAAGTTAGCCAGACTCTGAGAAAATGGGGATCATAAAACAAGATACAGTGTTTCCAGAAAGTATAAAAAGATTTCTTAATTGATTACCCAGATCTGCCACCAATGGATTGAAACTTGGGAGATTCTTGAAGTCTTAAGAGAATGATTATATACCTGGTGCAGGAATCCCAAGGAGATTAGTCAAAATGAATAGGGATTGGATAAGTCTTAGGAAAAAAAGGTAAGTATAGTTAAGGCTATTTAAACTGGAGAACAGAGGTAGAAAATTGTTTTGTAAGGAAATGGGTGGGCTTCCCACTTACGCTGCCCTGTGCTCCTGGAAGCTCCATTATCCCAGCAGAAAGTCATAGAGGAACAGCCTGCCCATATACATCTCTACACTGAACCTTGAAAATGCCCAGCATCATTGGTAGAAACCATTGCATGAGCAGATAAATGTGTGAGAAACAAAGTATCGGTATTCACAAGGCTGCGTTGACTGAGTCAAGAAAAACATCTTTGAAGTAACAATAAATTAATAAGTCAATGAGGATTGCCATGATGACCCTGGGTCATGGCATCTGTTTTTTTCTTCTAGTAACAATACACATGGCATTAATACCTTGACTGTTGTACTTCAGTAATAATTTTTGTGACCACCCTGAGCTCTATGGCTCTCCTCTGGTCTTAGACGAATGACCTATCTTTTTCAAAGAAAAATATGATACTGAATGTGTCCTGAGCAGAAACTGGAGAGCAGCAATGCGAATAGATACATAAAAACAAGCTGATCCTTAAAACGGGAGCAATGGCTTAGAAGCCAGCATTTTGGTTAATGCTTTGGCCTCGGTCCTTACACCAGACCCCAATGAGTCCTTTCTAAAGCACTCTGACGCTTGTGTACTTGAACTCAGATTCTCTAGATCACATTCTAAAATGCATGTTTTAAGGTACAAGGCTAGAATGGTCTATGTTGTATGTGGCTAGACCTGCCAAGTGTCCAGGATACAGTTACTGCTCGTCCCAAAGAGTGCTGTACGACTGTATCCAGGAGACTACTTTAGGGAGCAGTGTCATGCATAGGTTTTTGTTTTTTGTGTTTTTTGTCTGTTTGTTTGACCCTCTCAACTGGAACATCAGCAGCTAATGCATGGACCGGCCCTATGCTTGTGTAGCTACAATGCTCTTTGAGAAGGGCTCTGTGTCAGTTACCCTGATGGTTCATGCACTAGTTGCATACTCTTTCCTTAATGAAAATATATGGACCACTGTTTTCCTGAGCCCGTGTGCTTCCCTGGGGGTCCAAGTGACACAGCTGCCCCTGACACAAGCCAAAGGACATTGCCACCTCTCTTTCTCCTATCTGCCATGTTGGCTTCAGTCTAACATAGCTTGGGAAGGTGGAAAATGAAGAGTGTGCCTCCACTGGATATCATTACCGCCCCCCTCCAAAATCTTGCAGCCACTAGACTTCAATAAACATATCTAGCAAACCATTTCACAATGCAGGGTTTTGAGCTCTCATGCAGCAGCACTTAATTCTCATTCAGATTAAACAAAGAGAATATGTCTGTTGTTGGCTTTGTTAGAAGTCTAATCACTCAGGCATGACATGAAGCTTGGGTCCAAAATGAGCTTTCTCCAATGGAGTGGCTGGCGTTAGCGCTGTAAACAATGACCACCCGCTAGTCTCTCGAATGCATCCAGAAGATAAGCAGCACTTTATTATTTTAACTAGCAAGCAGCCTCTGGAGGCTATCCTATAGACATCAATCACCAAATTTATGACCTGTAGTGATATCTAGGAGGGAACGAGACTGCAATGTCTTTAAGAATCCCTTTCATAAAATAGGAAGTCAAATTGAACTTTAATCTTTAGAGCAAAGAAAGTACATCTTTTTCCATGGGGAATTAAAAAAAAAATGTGAGCAAATTGTAAGTGACTTTTAAAGCATACAATAAGACTGCCAGCCCTATTCAAGGGCAAAAAATAATTGGCACTTTATGTCAGTATTTTCCATGAATTATTTGAAAAACAGATAAAATGTGTCATTTATATGAAACCATGTCCCAGTGTTCCTCAAATCTCCTCTCTCCTGAATAAGTAATCACCTTTCATTGGTGATTGGCACATGTGTATAATGCCAGCTTGGGCAAAATATGTCAGAAAAGCCATGGGTTGGTTTTATATGTAATGCATCCAGAGTCAGTGGCGGAAAGAAAGGAACTGGAAAAACAAAAGAAGATGCTCAACTCTGTCACCCTGGGGTGACAAGCTCAGATGTCTATTCTTCCTCTGGGCACTGAATCCTGGGGACTGGGAGAGAGTTCTATGCAGATAAATCAATGCTCGCTGGAGTTACAAACCACATTTTTTGTCTCCGTTTGAAATTTCAGCTCTTAATGAAACATTTCTCTGACACTTACCCTTAAATTAAGTGAAAAATCATCTCAAGACAAGCTAATTTGTTGGAGAACAGTGTGTGTTCCTGGTGTTTCTCATCTTTGTGACAAAAGCTGAAAACCTAAGCAAAAAGATTTCCATCGTCTATAGGAGAGAGTGATGCGTAAAGCTTGCCAGCACAATGTGTTGTAGATTGTGCATGGAAGGGTGGTTAGCTATCTCAGAGACAAATATTTTGTTATTTCTTGGCAAGAGCATTGGGAGTGGGCGTTTGAAGTTAAAACCCTGAGTCCTGCTTCTAAACGTTTCCATGTCCTTCTTCTAGCAGCCACGTGACATTGAAATCTCCAGCAAATTAAGCAAATGAGTAAAACATGTAGCACGTTGAGATGTAGGCAAGCTTAACGTATTAGTCCTTCCGTGTATGAAAAATACCATGAGGTAATATATATAAGAGCAACTCTGGAAGTTATTTCATGAAATCTTTCTTTAAAAGTTTTTATAAACACCCTAAGCCTACAACTATTCAAAGTGTTAGGTTAGAAGGTATATACCGGTTGTGTTCTTTCATTTTCAGAGGACACACATTTTCAACACATCTCTCTTTATTTTGGCTCAGACATTATATGTGACTGGAGCTGTTACCCTTTTCTCCTCTCAGGAATCACTCACCCTATCAGGAAGGGTTAAGAGAGAGACCACCACTGAGCAGGGGGCACGGGGATGGCACGTCCCCACAAATGCCATTCAGAGCAAGTGGAAGTCCTGAGGACCCTTCTTGTTCTGTCCCAGTAGAGGTCACGTCCTCAGCCCCGCTGTTTCCTACAGGTTCCCCTGGGCCCCTACTCAGAAAGCCACCTGAACTGCTCAGCCGGGTCTCGAGGCCCAGGTCAGCAGCCCATGGGACTAACTATCCCAGGGACAGTCCCTTCCCCTAACCTCGAGCTCTAGACTAAGAGCTAGGTTTCTGTCTTGTCCAATCCATGTGTATTTCAAGGCCACTTCCTGGTTCCCACTTCTTCCGAGGTAGGGCCCTTCCTTATGCTTGTGCCACAGGACCTGGAGCTCAGCCAGAAGTGGGGACCCAGGAACTTGCTCCCAAAGCTCCCCGTGCTGTCTGCCCGCTTCCTCATGGTGCCTGGGTTCCCACTGCCACGCAGGTCTGGGGTCTTAGACACCATCTAGTCCTGTGGACTCAGGTGGTGAACAGCAGTGCCTTTGCTGCCTGGACCCCTGGCAGTCCTGGATCGCATGTGTGTGCTCAGATGCCCGGCCTGGTTACCTGTATTTCCTGTAGCTAAGTTGGTCTCCAAGCTCCAGTCCCATTCCAGTTTGCGTGTGTCTCCACCTCCAGTGTATTATTTCAGTGGTTTTCTAACTGCTGGGTGACCTGACCAGCTCTTCTTCTCTGGGCCCTGACCCCTGACCCACAGCAGCCAGGTGTCTACTCCATGGCCCTGTGACCCCCTTCCTCCCTGCATACCGCCCCCCACCCCATCGCAGGTGGTGGCCCTACCCAGACTGGATCCATCCTGATCTTTGCACATGGGATTCAGAAGTGTGTATGTGTGTTTAAAGGGAGAGACAGAGACAGAGAGAGACAGAGAGATCTGATGACCTGCCGTCCCAGTCCTAGGTCCTCCCTCCAACCCAGCTGCGTGAGTGGATCCTCTGGGTCTAGGAGGTAATTGTTATAATCATCATTATGACTTTACTTGATCTCATCCTTACTCAGGTTGAGTTCTTTCCTTTGCAACTAGAAGAGTCCTAACTCATGCAGCTCCCCAGAGATCTAAGGGCCTGATAACTTCCCACAGGAAAACTTCGTGGGACTATGGTGCAGAGCCTGGCGGGGGATGGCTATCATCCACCCCCTCTGCCTTCAACCCAGCCCCTCTATCTTACATGTTTCATATTTTGGGATGTCACACATTATTTTACTTCAAACGTGGTCTGTTGACTTTCTGTTGCTAAAAAATGAAAACCACTCCCTGAGGACCTGGGGGACTCCCCACTCTCCTACCCTTTTGTACACTGGGGCAATGGGGTTCCTCAGCTTCAGGCCTCACCTCCTCTCTGGCTGGGAGAATGGTCTGTTCTAGATCATTCCTGAGGTCACTGCAAACATTGAGATGCTGTGATTGACTGAGCCCAAATCTACATTTTCTCATTTTTAGTCTCTCTTTTCTGCCTCAGATCTGCATAGACCTCTGACAATTCAAGGGTCTGGAACCAAGCATTAAGTCTAGGAAGGACCACCTCTTCTTACAATCGCTCAGACTCCCTACAGAAAAGATTATGTGACTACTATCACCATTTATCTCACAATTCTGTAGTTTGACAAGCCCAGTGATAAAAGGCAATACATATGATAAATCCTCTTATAATAACATATAAAGTCTTGTTAGAATGATTTTTGTAAGGATATTTTGTTCTAACACTTGAGATTTTAAAAAGGAACAATCTATTGCCTGTTTTAGAAAGTAATTTTTATGTGTATAAAGATTTCCATAATGGAAATTGTTGCTAAAAAAATTAATGGGCAAGTAAGAAATAGCCTCCAGTGTTCTGGAAGATGAGAAAGATCCCTGATTTTGTTTACTTGCTCTTATCCTTGCAAAAGTCTAGGACTAAACTGACATTCACAGAGAGCTGCTCGAATCCTACAATCTCATTTAAGGCATTTGGAGCTTTCCCATTAGCCTTGGAATTTGGAAAAGTTCATTATAATTGGGGTTGGAGGGTTACTTCATGTACTTTATTAACTCCTGTGCCAAAAAATCTCTTCACATTAATGATATCTCCATCCAAGTTATTACGTTTTTCTCTGAAAATTATTGGGCAATAAATGTTTGAACATAACTCATGTGATATAATAATGGAATTAATGTAAGTAGAGATATAATGGCTTCTTTGATTAATGGATTCTTGGACAACACAGCCAACTGAGACTATAATATCTTTTAATTAGAAGTGAAAACAATTTTCTCTTTTGAATATTGGTACTGCTTACATGGTTTTTACTCACCATGGGTGAGATTATTTACAATCTAAATGAAAGTACTTATCTGGCAAACTGAAAGCTGGGCTGTGATCCATTCCCCATGGCATAATTTGCTTGCTTTTTCTTGTCTATTTAAAGAAAAGCTCCTGCACCCACTCCCTACGCCCCAAGTCCTTGGCTCTCTGTACTCGACACAGCGAACTCCACCTCTGACTTTTTAGATGCCCCACTCCACCTCTTTTAATCTTGTTTTCACATTTTTGTCAGCACTAGAACCACAGCTCTTATCCTGATAAAGTTTTTACAGACAGTCCTCATGGAATTTGGCTAATTTTAAAGTCACTCATTTCCTTTTCTCAACTTAACAAGAGATATTTGTAAATGATTTCAGATTTTTGTCTTTCTTATTTTCCAGACCATGTCATTGAAGAAAATTGGCATTTTGATCTGTTTTATAGAAGTGGAACCAGAGGAACATGGAAGTAATAATCTCATCCAAGGAACATAGGGCTCAATTGCAAAGAATTAATTAAAACTATCATGTCGTTTCTTTAGTCATTCAGCTGCGAATGTGTTTAAAGACCGGGTGTCTGCCGTTGGCCACAGTCCTGGAAACACGTTCAGAGAACAGGAATATTCTCAGTGTCAGGCTATGAAACGAGGTGTTTGGGGAGACCAGGAGGCAGTGCTGGGTGGCAGTGGACGGGGAGTGGCCAGGGTTGGAAACTGTTAAGGTTTTCCTGCATGAGTGTTGTTTCCGGGCAAGAACTGTTGGTAAAGTTTAATTAATTGAACCCTGCAGCAAAAGCGGACAAAACCTCTGGTTGGGAACTCAATAGCCAATGCACACACATGGATGGCAGAGGACCACTTGTGCTCATTTCTCCAAGTCTAACACTGACTTGGTATGATCACCGCCATTTGCTCCGCAGACCTTCTCCTCTGCCCTGGGACTGAAGGACTGGGAATAGCCTAGTCTACTGAAACCAAGAGAATCCAGCAAGCCCCCACAAGGGCATTCCAAAGTCTAATGGCCTTTTTCACTGATCACCCTGGAATTAAAATTCCATAGCTCTTAGTAACAGTAGCGATAACAGTCATTGCAGATTCTCTGTTGCTATAACCTTGGATAATTTAACTGGTGATGGTGGTGGTGCAGCATCTCAGGGAAGGTGGCCCGTTGGCATTGAAGCCATTCCAAGGACAGTGCCCTTGGACTATTCTCTATCCTGCCTTTTAGGTAAGTTGGAGAAATTCAGTACTCAAATCAAAGCCAGTTGAAAAATTTAAAAAGTCATTTTTAAATGCCACCTGAGGTCTTTTCATGGGCATGTGAAAAAATTAGGAAAGCAGGGACAGGAAGATAATAAGTATCCAACTTAAGTAAATAGGAATATTAGAGCTCAGTTTCATTCTGCTCTTCATTTTTCTCTGAACCAGGTCACCTCTTCCTAATTATGACTGAAAACTACTCAAGCATAGAATTATCACGGCATTTAAAGACTGCTGTGTTTAGGGGCTGCCATTGTCCTATAAAAATCTGCATGTAGAATTGAGTTCTAATCCAAGGATATTTGACCTCTGCTGTACCAAGGGCTCCATTTGCAACCTCCCAGAAGCCCAGTGGCTGTGCCTGATTTGCATGGATATTTACATAAATCAACATATGCTTGGTTTGCAGGTTTGGACCATGAGTTGATTATGTCTTGTTTGCTCTAAAGTTCAGAATTGAAAGCAAAGGTGAAGGGTGTAACTATCCAAGAGAAAAACATTTGTTGCCCAGGAAATTTCTTTTAGGAATCTCTTCCTGAATATCTGAATATGTCTTTTACAAATGAGGACGTAACTAAAACTCAAGATCTTTGGGAACTGAAAAGCCCTTTGAAAGTAATTATGGTCAGTCCTCTGACTTTCATTTCCGTGGGGCCATAATGAAACTTCTCATCTATCAATTAAATGTTAAGCATTCTTAAATAATATTATAAGAGACAGTTCTCACCTTGAAAGTGATACATGCCACATGTTAAATGATTAGAGAAAAATATAAGGGGAACCTTTGTTTTACAGGCCACCTCTGTTACTGGGAAATCCAAGGCTGCACCATTCTAACTGAGGTCACCCCTCCAGATTCTTATGTCTTAACCCCATCAGTCTCCCATCCCACCCCACCTCACTGCAGCCATCAGGTGGCCAGTTTTAGGACTCCTTTTATGAGGCAGATTTACATGGGCTTTGTTCTTTGATACAAGAACATTCCTCTGCTTTGTACCATCGTGTAGAAGACGTAGAACATAGGGATTAAGAATAGGAGCTATGAAATCACGTTAAGTGTAAGTTTGAATTCTGACCCTGCCACTTATGCCCTATGTGATTCTTGGTAAATTGCTTTAATTCTCTATGCCTCAGTTTCCTGCTCTGTAAGATGACTTAATGATACTACCTCAAACAGTAGTTGTAAGGATTAGATGAGATAATGTACATAGTGTTGCCCCATAAAGAGAACTCACTCAATCAAGGATGAGTATTATCATTATTACCTTTAATTATCGTTACTCTGTCTTTTAGCCAATTCAGTACTTATGCAGAATTGGTCAGTTTTGTCCCAGTTCTGAGATTTCCATCTCCCACTACTCATCATATCTCTTACCAACAATTGTAACAGCTTGCTTGACCTCTGAACAATGCTCTTACTTTTTAATACATTAGAGATAATTTTTGAAGGATTTAGGCTAAACGTTCATAGAGCTGGACCATGGAAATTCCTATGGCATGATCCCACTTTTCCTGCACTAACGCCACTTCTTCTCTGCCATTTCTCCATGACTTAAAGTAGAACCCATTCCTACTGGCTGTCTCTGGGATCAGAGCTGGGACCCTTCTTCATACTGTAGTACGAGGGCAAGTTCAATGTCGTTTTCATAGAATCATTGGACGGTGCTAGGTTCAGTATGGCCATTGCATACTGAACCTAAATTCTCCAAAACACTTTTTTTCCCAGATGTTTTGTATAACTTACCAGGAACTGTGAAAAGGAAGTTTAAACTCATTTCTCACCAGCTGAAATGATTTTATATGTAAATCAAAGAACAAGAGGCATGCCATCATATTGCAGAATTCCTAGGGGAGGTGTACTCAGATTAGACCCTTTCTGGACCCCTAGTTATATTCTATGATGCAGACTTTAGGTACAGTAGATCATACCTAAATCTGGGATTTGCCAGAGACAAAAGCTAAAGATTCCAAATTTCATGTTCAAGAGTTACTGCATGACAAAGATAGGTAGAGAACTACCTATTTTCATTAAGTTGAAGATGCCCAATGGTAGACTAGATTCCCACACTGGTCAGTGATTTCTTACTGTACACCATGATTCTAATGCCCAATGAAAGTAATAAGAATTGGAATCCTTTGCAATAGTTGAAAGTACAAATGGTATATCTATAAATTCCAAAAGTCTGCTTTGTTGCAGAGGTTTATAGAAGGTGAAAATCACCATTGTGGTATTTGAACTATGCCTTGAAATAACTTATGGCTTGAAAACAGAAGAAAAAGGAAAGAGTGCATGGGATGATATATTCAATTATAGAAAGAAGGAAGTGACTGGGAGAGAGAATAGGCTGAAATGGACCTCAGAGGAATAGAGTTTATTTTTAAAGCCCTCACTTGGTGTAAATCATGCTAGTATTCAACAGTTGCTTTATTTCCCAGAAGTTTGAGTTATAACTAACCAGAAATTCTCATAATGAAGTTTCAAGCCATTCTTGTTGTGTTCATTGTGAAGCTAGGTCACCATCCTTGCACCAAAGATGAGGAGACGTTCAATTATGTGACACTGGTAGCAAATGGTCACCAACCTCTGCATAAGTTGTTTTGTTTGTAAATTGCTATGGAATTATCTTTCAGCCTCTGTCCTTCAGAATTAAGCTTTTCGATCCATTTTGATATTTTTCCCCTGGGTTTCACTTTTAACTTCTTAACTTATTTGATTCTTTACTGAACTACACGAACAGCAGATCTTCTCATGGCTAGAAGTAGAAAAAATATGATAAAAATATATTGCTTCTAAAGGATGAATGATTTGTGTGTGTGTGCGTGTGTGTGTGTGTGTGTGTGTGTGACATACATGCTGTTTTACAGCTTCTTTTTCTTCTGGCAAATAAGCATTTTTTCCTTTTGTTCCACTTTCCCTGCCAGGGAAACTCATTCCTCTACTAAGTGAAACAACATGGAAGAAAAGAAAGGATGCAGTGACTTACAGACCCTTGTTAAGTGACCAGACTAGAGTAGCCAGAGTAGTGGATGAGGAGATGGATGTGGAGTTTCTAGGTTGAATCTGATCTTCATGGAATTGAAAGCAATTCTTCTCACCTCTCTGTGTTCCATTCTCCTGCTTAGAGAATGGAGACGAAATTCCCTTTTCTCACTTCTTTATATCCGGTGGACGGAAATCTACTTTTAAAGAAGAGCACTCTGTAGATCATATGTCCGTCTATCCCCAACTTTCTTCAATGGTCTCAAATTAAACAATAAGGCTCCTTTGTCTACATAAAGCCATGAACATTTCCTGGCAATTCTAACATTTGAATATTCAAGATACATTTCCTACATTGCCAAAGATGCACAGAAATGCTACAAAAATCCTTTTCTCTGGCCATACTCTTTAGATTTTTGGTGTTGAAAATGTAATAAATCAGTATCCAGTTCAATGGAATATTTTATTTTGTGTGTGTTTCTTGTGCTCAGCCATCTACATCTTTATAGGGAGTGTTGAGGATTGGTTGGTGTGTCGAAATCCCAACATCACCGCCTTTCCTCCTAGCCCAAGATTATCTTTCTTCGCTTGAACAACAATCCCCCTTGTTATCATGTGTCTCCATTTGTCTCACATAATTTGCCTCATTTTCTTCATTTTGGGAGCTTCCATAAATATCCTTGCAGTCTAACTAGGCTTAGCAAGAAGGGAAAATGTGTTTGACACCCAACTGTAGGACACATGGTTGCAGAATGCTTTTTGTTCAGGACTCTTATTTCTGAGATTAAGAGGGCGTGACGCTGAGACAGTGATTATGAAAGAATACCCATGCCAAACAAACCCAGAGGAAGATTTCTAATGACGTTACTCCTTGGCACTTTGATATTTGCACCATCATTTCTCGCTTGCCTGGGCTGCTGAAAAAGCCTCCTACCAGCTCCCACCTTCCTCTTTTTCCCCATGAAATAGCCAAAGTGATCTTTTAAGGTAAAAATCAGATTTCATCACTCGCCATCCATCCAAGTCTTCAATTCCTCACCATTACACTGAGGATGAAGCTCTAACTTCAACTTGGCTTAAAGACCCACTTCACTGGGGCCCTGTCCTTCTCGGCTCCCAGCTCCACACCCACCTCCTTCCTTGCTTTTCAGCACCTTCTGATCTCACACCCCCACTGGGCTTTTATGTCTGACGTTTCTCTTGATGTCATTCAGGTCTACATGTGGATGTTACCTCTCAGACAAATGCACATCTGTCCCTTCTGCTTTGCCCTGCTTTTCTTTTCTTTGTAGAATCACCTGAAATTATGTTAAACTATTAGTTTGTTTTTTAAATGTCTCTCTTTTGAGAACAGGGACTTTTTGGAATTATTCACTATTGTCTTCCCAGAAACTAGAACCACACCAGGCACATATTCAGTGCTTAATAAACATTTGTCAGGTAAATGAATAAATTCTTATATACACATTATACAAGCTTCTTATAGCCAGTGTTATTCTTCTTCAGAGGGGAAGATAAACGTTCGTCTCATTTTTTATGATTGAACTGTTTTTGGAAGATAAAATCATTTTGTTATCGATTTATATGAAACCTGTTCATTCACTTCACAGGAAGTTTCTACATTATTTTCTCCCCAATAAAGCTGAGGATCCTCAAGCCTGAAAATGAAAGAGTTCATCATCTACCTGGCAATTCTTCACTAACTTTTGACACAACAAAGAGGAACTAAGATAGAGATGATGACTGCTTGGGTACATAGGAACGAGAGGGGGAAAGAGCAAAGGCAGTGGTAGCATATAAATAGATCACCTTTGTCCCTCTTCTGTCTGGCCCTAGAAGAAATATCAAGATGCTGGCAGAACTCCTAGTAATTGAACCCAAGACTGCCAAAGCTGTGACTGGACATAGTTGAGGGGAAAAAGAGGTAGCTTTCCTTTGATTCCATGTTTACTTATTGCAAAGTTGATGGGGCTACAGTAATATTTATCACTCCAGAAGACCTTATTGAAAGACACTGAGAGAAAAGTCTAAACTTAAACTTTCTTAGAAATGATGCTGGGAGAGTGGTGTGTTCTTTCATTATAATAAATTATTCTAGGAAGAATCAAAGGAAAAAAAAAATGCTGTTCTCATTTTCGGTGAACCTAACAGAGAACATTTTTCTCCAGACATTGTTTTGCTGGCATTTGATGAGAATTTACCATACCAAGAATTCACAGATTCAAGTCTGCCAGGACCAATCTGAATTGGTCAAGAGAATGTTCTTGATTTTCGATGGAATTTATAATTATCCAGTAGAATTATGCTAGGGAGCCAGTCTCTGAATGGAATCAACCAATCCAAACTTACAGCATTTTACAAAGGATCATAATGCACCACAAAGATATTTGCAAGCTCCATATACTCACATGTTGTTAGGACCCTAAATTCTTGATTCTCCCATTACTTCATTAATTTAGTAACTTTATTCAATAAACGTTAGTAAACACCTACTGGCACCAGGGACCACACCAGGTCAGGGGATGCCAACGTATATTCTTTTTCTCGTATAGTTTAGAATCTAGTTTATTTTGAACTTTCCTATCATGTGGCAGAAAATTTGTCTGGGAAAAAAATAGGAATTTTCCTCATGGAGAGAAAACAATACATTTAGAACTCTTGGTGGAAATCAAATGGAAAATGACAGCTAAGACACAGAATGAGATTTCTTAGATTTAATTTTGGTCTCAGTGTAGTACGGATTGCACAAGACTAAACTATGGACCCAAGATTTAAGTTCATCAGTTAGTTTTCTTTTCTTCCAAAGCTACATACTTCACCTCTGAATTCAAGCCAGCAGTTTCCCAAATGTTTGTGTACTCAGGACATAGGTGACATGCAGAGAGGAAAAGTTTTACCCAAATATTGCATTATTATTAAAAATGACACACAACAAGGGCACCGGAAGCCCTTCTCTTTAATTTGGTAAATTGTTAACTCCATAATATTGTAAATGTTGGATACATTTGTTAGACTTCTTGACCTTCCCCAAGTTGGGAAGCTATATTTGCTTCTTCCTATTGCATAGGCACAGAGTCCTATGGTCAGGAGTGGACAGGATGTGGGATTGCAGGCATCAGAGGTATAGAATTTCTGACTTGCAAACTCCTGAGGATAATTGCTGACTCTCTCAAAGGTGACCAGAGTGTATGGATTTTTGTCCCTTTATTGGACAGAGTTGAGAAACTGTTGCCAAGCACACTGCTTGAAGTTTTTATGCAGTCATATAATTTATTAATGTGATTCCCATGAATGAGTCTATTTTTGCATACACACTCTACACACTGAGTGTCCAGAGGAAATACTGTCTTTGGCTTACAGAAATCTGTGTGCATTGCCTTCTGAAATACACACACCCAAAGCTGAGTTTTCCCTCAATGCAGGTGTTTCATTTTGCCCACTTAAATCTAGAATATTTGAACTGGAAGGATCTTTAAAAGAGACAATTTAACCCAACTCCTCTAAATGCCCTAAGGCCACTCAGTGAATTAGCAGAGGGGCTAATGCTAGAACTCAGAGCGCTTGGGTCCCAAACCATTGCTTACCTTAGGATGAGGCCTGGTGAAGATGCTCTTGGAGCCCCTCAAAACACCTCTTGAACAGCGCAAAGTCATGGACATAAAAAATTCACAT
This sequence comes from Balaenoptera musculus, assembly GCF_009873245.2. NCBI lineage: Eukaryota > Metazoa > Chordata > Mammalia > Artiodactyla > Balaenopteridae > Balaenoptera > Balaenoptera musculus. Next base: position 17,110,031 of record NC_045786.1, on the reverse strand, counting down.
ACGGTCTTTATTTTCTGCAGCTCATCTGAGACCCTGGAGAAAGGTTTTCATTACTTTGAGTCATGGTGGAATCTAATACTTTAATTTGTTTAAGGCCCATGAAGTTCAAAGGTTACAAATGGAAGAGGGGTGAAAGGTTATAGGGGGTTCTTTTCTCAATCCTTTGAAGCAGGTAAAGTTTACGTAGGGAAGACACACAGTGATGGTCAACGGTAACAAGCCGCCAGTCACCAGCTCTGACACTGGGTTAGGAATCTGTGTGCCCAGGACAAGCCAAAAAGCAGTGCTGGGAACCAAGAATGAAGACACCCTTTCAAGCTGAGGTAAATCTTTACATTTGGAGTACATTGACATACAAGGTGTTCTTTCTCCAGGCTTCCAACACCAGTTGAGGTTCTCTAAGAGCAAATGGGGTTTTTTTTTTTTTGCATTTGAAAGGTTCCCTGACAATGAGATGGGGGAACTGTGTCTCCATACCCAGGAAGCCAGGGAGAATCTTTTTCAGTTATTTGGGATTCTGGAATATATCTTATGCCTGCTTTTTCAGTTTAAAAAATAAAATGGTTGGGGGGCATGACTGGGGTCTCAGTTTCTGAGCTGGATACTGATACTTGATCTGATAAGGAAGACTTGATACTTCATTGCGAGGCCTTGTGTCCATCTGGACCCAGGCTCACACTGAGTAACAAAGGCAGGTCAAGTTCAAACATGTAGGCCTGGGTGAGAGTGAATATTAGGAATCCTCCCCAGGTCTTCATGTGAGGAAAGAATGAGTCTAGAAGGCTTTTTTCTCCTGGCACTTCTGATCTGTCTCCTCTTTCATGCATATCTTTTTCATTCCTGTCTCGGAGAAAGAGATATCCAATTTTTATTTATTTATTTATTTTTTTGCCAAGGTCAACTCACTCACTGTCCTGGCAAACTTGATTTGATCCTACCTAGTTATATCAATTAATTGTCACTGTTTCCCTATCTCATTAATCCCTTCTTTTCTGCCTACATTCTCGTTTAAGCCTGATTTGAAAGGTCGTGTGAGGCTAGAGTCATGTAAACCCGAGTCTGAAGCCTCTGTCATTTGACAGCTGTGTGTCCTTGAACAAATCATTCCTCTCTTAGTTTCCTCATTGTAAAATGAGAATAATAATAGAATCTATGTCTTCAGAGTTTTATAACAAGATAAATGATAATGTATATGTAGTACCTGCCATATAATATAGACTTAATAAACAGTAGTAATTGGTTTTTTTGCTGTTATTATTATATAAGTAATATAATAGTATATTATTATCACTAATATATTATTATATCTCATCTGCTGCTAGACAAAAATCTCCTTTAATATATGGGAGCATTTCTTCTTCATTACTTGAGAGTATCTGTCATAATGTTGTAATATATCTTCACTAAGTGTTTATTGAGTAAATGCAGTCAACAATTTGCTACAATGATTTGAGAAGTGTGAAAGTTTGGTTTGGATGTCCAAGGCTTTAGCCATTTGTCCTTTTTGAGCTTTTTGACGTTTGTTTCATAATTGAGTAAGGCTTAAGCTATTTGTGGTCATTTGCTAGTGGCTCAGAAGTCTCAGTGGCATAAAAAGTTGTGGTCCAGGGCATGCATAAAATGTACCACTTTTGGTGTTCATGGAAACTAAAAAAGTGGGACTAGTAAGATATCATTAGGAAGAATAACAGGATTTCAATGCACACACAGATTCCAATTTTTGTTCTTGAAAGAAGAGTGAGACTCAGCTTTTCATTGTCTCGCCTTGAATTACATAAGACAGCACCATGTGGGATCTGGAGCACACCCTGCAGATCATAGGCCAGAGTTTCTCAAAGTGCTTCCAAGTCTGCTAATTGTTATGCAAAGAAAACAAAGGAAGAAGTCTGTGGCCAAATCACTTTGGGGAATTTTGGCAAAAACAAAGATAAGCAAGTTCCTTTACTACAGGATCGTGAATATCCTACTGGGGATACAATGTATAGTGATTTCCAAATTCATTTGCCCAAGGAACATTGTTTTTCATAGTATATCTCAGGATTATTGTCAGGAGTGATCTGCTTCTAGCCTCTTTATTTAATAGATGTGGAGATCAAGTTCCAGAAAATTAATTTGCCAAAGATTGCTCAGCAGTAGAGCACAAAGAATCTAGACGTCTTTATCCTTATCTGAAATTAGTCTTACTGTTTATTTTTGCTTTCTTGGAGAAATAATAAAATTCACATATGAATGTCTTACAAGCTTACACTAAAAATATCACAACTAACTTTTGAGAATTAAACACATTAATAATAATGAAATTATTTTCCTGTGAAATTGAGAATAAATCACTTCCAAAGTTCTATTAGGAAAATTGGTAACTGTTTTTTTTTTTTTAACTAGAATTCCCCAAACAAATTTCTTTGGTATTTTACTCATTATTTTTATAATTAGGCATAAAATGATTCATGCTTTATCCATAATTTAACAGATCCTTTTGGTTATTTCCAAATAAGATTAGTCTTCCTGCATATTATAGATAAGCAGTCAGTCATTTGTGACATAACGCTCTTCTTAAAAATAATTAGGTTTGCAATGTGATATTTAGAATTTCTCAAACTGTCTGATAAAAATAATCAAAAATTCATAAGAAATGTAAAAATCTGCTGTCAATGTGATGAAACTAAAAGAGTGTGAAAGTCAAGTTATAGCATTTCACTCACTGCAAGACTGTTTCTCTAGCTGCATGGTTTTCAAACTTTTGACCAAGAGCAGCTAATGTCCACTAGTTTCTCACTGGATTAAAAAAAAAAGACAGTTTAGGACCTGAGTCTAAGGTAATCTTTAAAGAAAATCATTGTGTGTTGTTATTGGTGATGTTCTAAGTACACTGACCACAGGCCACTGGAGCAGGTGATAAGTATCTTTACATGTACTGGCTTCTCCACACGTAAAAACCAATGACTAGAAAACCATCAATTGAACCAGCAAGGTTCAATTGATAAAGGTTACTTGGGCCTTTGTTACTGCAACAGGAAGTAGACTTTCAGTACCTTCTCCTCTTTTGATTACGGGAGACGATCTTCATCCATATAGTTGGAAGCGCATAGGTCACCTTTCCAAGCAATGATGCTAAAGACCACAGCACGGAGGGGCCAGGGCTGCCCTCAGACACGGTGCAGGGAATACGGACACGCAGTTATCCCGGGAAGCTTTGTTTTTCCCTGGAAAGTTGTACCATTACTTGTAAATGAGGGATGCCCAGCTACCTAAGCTAAAGAATATCTCTTAAATTTTAAAACAAGTATTTTTTAAGAGTGAGAGGTACGTTGTTATATCTGTGCTGTTGGCTGGGAAAAATTACTTAGACATTCTTGGGTCTCTGAGAGTGTCTAGAATTGGTATTTGTTTAGAGACTTCTTGAAATGAATGTGCCAGAAAATGTGTGTCTAAGAACAGAACTTGAGATCTGAGGTATGAGAAGGTTATGAGCCTTGTGAGTTAGCACACTGGCCACTGACCAACGCATTACTCCATCTATATTTATGTCATCCTCTGAATGTGCAGCCGAGTGTGCCAGGTGGATGTTTTCTATGTAGTAGCCCTGGGTGGGCTGTTCCTGAATCTCCAAACGAACTAGAGGCAGCACCCAGTGCAGGCCCTGCACTTCTCAGCATCTCTAGTTGCTATGGTATCAGGTGTCTTGTACATTCTCAGTAAATACTTGTTAATTGGTTGATTGATTAGCTTCTGACTTCACCCTTTAGCCTCAGTAGCTAAGTTTCTCTCTCAAGTCTCAGGACTCTCTCTAAACTCTATATTTTCCTCGTATTTAGCATTCATCTGGTGTCCCCTCAAGCCATTCTGTTATTTCAGATACTGCCTTAGCAGAATTTCTAAATGCTGAAGACTCTTTTTTTTTTTTTTTTAACAACATAGAAGGGAGATTGAGAATCATAAGTATGCTGCCAGCCCTGGAACGTTTGCCTAGTGACCTAATTTCATGGGAATTTGCCAGGCCAGCTCCGTGGAAGAAATCCAGTCCTATTCCTCCAGTTTCCTTGGGTTATTCAGCTGACACGCTCCACAGCCATCTTCTTCACATTGTTGTGACCTTCAAGATACTCTCCCCTGAATACTGCTCTATTTTAATTTTGCTATATAAAAAAACCAATAAGAAATAAAGGTGTACTAATTTATGTGGCTTAGGCAAATTTACACAATATAAGGAGCTTAACTCAAATGGTATTTCTTATACTGAATTATGACAGACACTTGTTTCTTATTACTCTAGACTTCTGTCACATGTATTTTGGATAATTTCAGAAGTGTATCAGTGTAATTTATCCGGCACTTCATCTAGACCTGTTCCGTAAGATGTAAGTTACTTTTTCTCCATCACAGACTTTCATGTACCTTCTCGTCTCTTTTTTGCCCACTAGTTCCTTCTAAAGCCAGATCTACAGTTATTTTAGACACCACAGTTCATTTGACATGGTAGTATATTGATCTGACATTCTCTTCAGAAAACCAATACCAAAGTACTGTGTGTTAGTACACTAAGAATTGTACGCTAATTCTGTTCTGTCTACAAGCGTATAACCTTTTCTGAAGAACACTCTACCTGTTTTATCCCTCCATCTGGAAGCACTGCAATGGCCTTTGGCCAAAAGCAATGATGTTGTGACTTTCTTACCTCTCTATAGCCTGCCCAGGGACATTAATGAAAGAAAAGTAAACCTACTCTATTATCCCAAATGGCTTTTCAAATAATTAGGAGATTTTAATAATAGCGTCCCGCTGATGCTCTCAGGTTTCCCACAGGCACTGCAGCATTTCCGAAGTGAATAAGATTGCACCGATGCTTCAGGAGAAAAGACCTCGCTCTCACTACCCATGACCTTCAATTCACACAAATGCTGAAAACAGCACCGGGCATCCCGTTGCTGAAATGGAGTGTCTGGCATCAACGCTTGCAGTTTTGGAGTCTAACACCATTTTGTGGTGATATCTTTGAGAAAAGAAGTGATTCAAATTTTTAAAGAGGCAGAGACTTTTGAGAAGGTTGGATTTTTGACATTTTGTTTTTTTCCAAGCTGGTCCCCAAAATCACTGAGTCACCTCCAACTTCTCTATATAGAAGGTGATGAAAATAGATGGCAAGACCTTAGGTATTTCAGAGGAGTAAAGGGGTTATGTTAAAGTGACCTCAAAATGAATCCACAGCCTTGAAAAGTACAAACTCATAACTAGCAACTCCACTACTAAAAGTTCATACTCAGTAAGTAGAATCAATAATGCATACACGGGACTTCCCTGGTGGCGCAGTGGTTAAGAATCCGCCTGCCAATGCAGGTGACACAGGTTCGAGCCCTGGACTGGGAAGATCCCACATGCATGGAGCAACAAAGCCCGTGTGCCACAACTACTGAGCCTGTGCTCTAGAGCCCACGAGCCACAACTACTGAGCCCACGTGCTGCAACTACTGAAGCCTGCCTGCTCTAGGGCCCACGTGCAGCAACCACTGAGCCCACGTGCCGCAACTACTGAAGCCCACGTGCTTAGAGCCTGTGCTCCTCAATAAGAGAAGCCACCACAATAAGAAGCCTGCGCACCACAACAAAGAGTAGCCCCTGAGTAGCCCCTGCTCGCCACAACTAGAGAAAGCCCATGTGCAGCGACAAAGACCCAATGCAGCCAAAAATAATAAAGTAAAAAGAATAAAAAATTAAAAAAACCTAAAAAAAGAATAATGCATACACACATTTAAATACAAGGATAATCATCACAGTGTTCTTTATAACATTGACATTTTGGAAGCAAATATCCAGCAATAGGAAAATGGTTAAACAATGGAACACACTGTAGCTATAAAACATTTTGTTGTAAAATATGTTTATTGACCTTCACAATACTTTACTTGAAATAAAAAAGCAGATTATAAAATAGTTCCTATCATGAATTTTTTTTAAGAAACAGTGACATATTAACATGGTTGATGTATTAAAGATGGTATTTTTTAAAATTTTGTCTGCATTTTCTGATTATTCTATAGGAAATATGTAGTATTTATCAAAAAAAAAGGAAAGGAGAAAATAGGATGTATTACAATTCATATTAAAATATGTTCTCCTCTTTCTTTTAAAGAAGACTTTAAAGGGGAGTGGAGTGCAGTTGTCACAAAGGCGGATAAGAATGCCCTGATCAGCCTCTGGCACCCTAACATGAGGGGAGAGGGGAAGAGGGGTTGCTTTGAGGAGGAAGAATGGGGCAAGTAAGCAATTTCTTAGTTTGAACAGAGAGGTGCAGTACTTCTGTGCATCTGTTCATATCCAGCCCCACAGGGTGTGATGCCCCTAGATGTCAGGGGATGGGAAAGAGGCAACAGTTTCCAAACACCATCAGTGGAGAACATTTTCAAGGTGTTGGCTTCTAAGAAAGTTTCCAGAAGGAATATCATGCCTTTTCAAGAACACATGTACACACACACACACACACACACACACACACACACACACACACACAGAGGCACACAAAGAGGTGACAGCATTTCAATTTCTACTTCCTAGAGTAAGTAGATACCATTAGTTGGGAATTTTATCCACTTACTTCTTCACCTGTTCTTTTGTCCTTTTCTCTTGTACAGAAGAATGAGTTTCCTTTTGAAGAATAGTCCCTTCCCCTCTGCTCTTTACCCTGACACCTCCCACCTCCTCAAGAACCTTGTTCTTTAGACCATTTCGGCCCTTAAGCAATAGAGATAAACTGCCTGGGACTCGTGAATGATTCTAGTACCTACAGACATGTTTGTGTCCAGAAAAAAAGTTTGAATTCAAAATATAATTAATGAAAATCAAATGTAATAAATAACAGAATGTATATAAAATGTAACATGATGTCAGCGTTGTGAACTTAATATTCATGAACATTTCACTCCATTTGAAAACAATTTGTGAGTTGGAGGTTCTCCATTTTCCAAAATCCCGACTTTGCACATTAAGTGTTGATCAAGAGACTGAATTATAAATTGAGTTATCTAGAGCCAACTCATTTTGAAAGCAAAATTATAAACATCCTTTTACTTTTTTTCTTTGTGAAAAATGTACTTAACGTGAGCGACTGGTGCATTTTAATATGTTTAATCTGAGGTCGGGAAGGACCTCAGTTAAGAGTGCCGGGGCTACTAGCCTTGCGGCTCCATAAGCTATGTGTTCGCCATCCTGTACCTTTCTTCTCACTTTGTCCTAGCTCCTTTCTCTAAGCAGTTACATATGCTCTCACATTGCAACATTACCATCTATGTATCGTCCTCACCTTTCAGCAGTTGCCCTATTCCTCTACTCCTCTTCCCAATTTCTCAAATGTGGTCTACAGACATGGTCTATATTTTCTCACTTCATATTCACTCTTTAGCTCACAGAAATATTACTTCTATCATAGCCATTCCACCGAAATGGGATGTCCTCACCAAAGACACCAACAACCTCGTTCCTCAATCCAATTCATAGATTTCAGTTCCTTATTTACTCACTTTATCTTCCTTTTTCTTGAAACACAGTTGCCTTGGCTTCTGTGATATTTTTCTCTCTTGGTATTCTTCTTACTTCTCTGGTTGCTTCTTGATCTTCCTTCAAGATTCCTCTTTAACCCTTGGATGATGGTGTTTGGGGATTTTACCCAAGGCTTTCTCTCTTCTCCCTCTAAATACTCTCCCTGGGCAAGTCCCCTGATACATCTACCATGTGGCAATGATTCTCAAACCTGTAGCCCCAGTCTATCTCTCTCTCTCCTAGAGTTCAGACCAATATGATAACCAGCTGTCTACCGGTCATCTCCAATAGAGTTTAGACCATGGTACTAAACGAAATTTCTATCCCTCATCCTCATGCCCCACTCCCATCTCTTCTTCCTTGTGCTCATGATATCAACAAATGGTACCAACAGCAAACGTAGCCAGAAACTGGGAGCCAGCTTTGACTCCTCAGCCTCCCCTGCCTGCCATATTCAACGATCTAGAAGTCTTAAATCTTGTATCTTCTATAACTCCATCCCCTCTTCTCCATCCCCAATGCTGCTTTCCTAATCTAGGCCGCCATCATTCTGTGTCTGAATTACTACAGCAGCCTCTGCCATCAATCATTTTCCCACTCTGCTCCACAAGTGATATTTTTTAAAATATGAAACCAATTATGATATGTCATGGCTTAAATCCTTCAACATTTTCCCCAGTACTCTCAGGAAAAAAGTCCAAAGTCCTTAACATGGTTTACAAAACTAGCAAAACCTGGTTCCAATATGTCCACAGCCACATCTGCTTCCCCTCTTCCTACCCTATCCTGTGAGAGTGAAAATCTTGTCCTCCCCAATCACTCCACATCCTTGCTCGCTTCCAGGCTCTCATGCACACCATTGCCATGGCTGGTAACACTCTTACCTATGTTCCCCCATCTAACTGACCCCTACCTGCTTTTCAGATTTCAGTGTAGAAGTCAGTTACTTCCCTATGCTTTCCCTGATGCACCAAACAAGAAATAGATAACTCTCTTAAGTGTCACCAAAGTATTCTTTTTTCTAATGGGGCTTTTGCATTGTTTATAATTGCTTGGCTACTTGGCTATCTCATATTCTCACTAGGCTGTAAACTCTGGGAGACCAGGGTTTATGTCTATACTGTCTAATAGTATAACAAATTCTTGATAAATATTTGTCAAACATGTAAATGAACAAGCACCGCCACACATCTGATTGGCTGCTAATTGTTCTGACTTCAGTAGGAGACTTCCTGAGTTAGATTTCCCATCTAACAACTTTGTTCTTAACCATTGTTATAATGCTTTCGAAAACCATTGAGAAAGTGCACTAATATTTACCAAGCACTTTGAAATAGTGAGATAAATGCTCCTAGTGAAGGTGGCCTATTTTAAGTAAGACCTGGGTCTGACTACACGGCACAAAATGGGCTGCCTTTACTGCAGTGATGCCATTCAAGGTTATTTGTCGCAAGCATCAAAATTTACTGCTGGTGGGGAAGGAAACCACCGAGTACATCCAGAGCCAGATTCAGACAAATGCTTGCTGCTGTTCGCAGCAATCGGTGAAAGCCTCTGTTCCACATGCTTTATTCTCAGTAACGTGGGGCACAGTTGTTGCCACGTTTAGGAAAGTAAGCAGAGAAGTTGTCTGATTTCCTTCCCAGTTATAACTTACAGTCATGACTGAACCAGTTAGCAAATATACTTTGTTGATAATTAAGCAGTATTATTTGTGAAATTTTGCACAGGGGCTGCAGCAATATTAGCTTTTCACCTGTGATTGCCAGGTTAATTCATAAAGGAAGCAGCAAAAGTGAAAGACATTCCAGATTATTAGGGTGAGTTAATTTGAAGGCAGGGGAATATGAAATTTAGGCTTAACAAATAAAGGGGCTTTTGGCAGAGTTTGATCAGGCATCCAGAGAGCCTCCTTTTCTTACTGTGAAAATGGTCTGAGTCCAAAGGGACAAGAAACGCCTGCAGCTAGACATTTGGAGACACCATTATTTTTATGTGCTTCCTGTACTGACATAATTATGGCTATGCGTTTGTGCTCTTGCTTTGGCATAAGCACCAGGAGAAGCTTCTTTAAAATATGAAGTTAATACTACCTATGTGTGACTCAAGATCTGTAGGATAATTCTTTAGGTAGAGGGAATATCAGTGCATAAAAAGAAATCCTAGCCCTTTAAGGTAACAGCGTTTATAATACACATCCTTGCAAAAGAAAAGAACTAGAATTCGTGATTTTGCTGAAGTCCTCTGGTGGAGGTATGTAACCAAACCCACATAACTGGATCAAGTTCTAGGTTTAACTCCCACACTTTTGCTTCAAGCTAACGAACTATAAACTTCAATTTTTTTCCTTCTTTACATCTCATTTAAAACACGGTGCAGTGGTATTTTCTTGAGGACTGGAGAGCTAGTTAGTTAACGTTTGCCAAGCACTTTGAAGATGAAAGGGACTACATTAAATCCAGAATTACAACTATTATCACCACAAAGCTCAGATTAGCTCAGAAATTTAGGAATGATGATTCAGGAACCCACATTCCAGATTCTAGTGAGATTATGTCTGAAAATAGTCAAACCAATTCCTGCAATGATTCAGATGCTAAGGATTTATGGGGTTCAGCATGACTGTATCCCAAATCATGCATGACAATAAAAATTAGACTGCATTCCGACTGATAATTTAGGAAACAAGTTATTGAAGGAATCCCAAGGAGTCTTGTGTCTGTGTTCTCTCCAAGGCCAGATCCGTGCACAGTTAGACTGAAGAGACAGCAATCAGCTAAAGTATTTCATAAGTCACAATGCTAGAAACTAAAAAATTTAGTAGGGACAAATCCACATCAGGCAACTATCCTTAGCCCTTCTTTCTTGAAGACCCTTTCCTGGGCACCATTGCTCACAGTAATCTCTCATTAATTTTTAAAATATTTTTGGAAGAAAATGTTAACTACAGGTAAAATGCCCTTAATTGGGTTGAGGAAGTCCCCTTTTAGTTTGCTCCTAGTTCGCTGAGAGTTTTTTATTTTTTTTATATTTTCTAATCAAGGATGGATGCTGGATTTCTGTCAAGTGCTTTTTCTGTGTCCATTGAGATGATTATTTGTTTTGTCTTTCTTAGATTAATATGATGAATCATACTGATTTTTTTAAATGTTAAATCAGCATTCCTGAGATAAACCCCATTTGGTCATAATATATCATGACTTTTATATATTTTGGAGTTTGATTTGGTTAAATTCTACTTAGAATTTTGCATGTATGTTTTTAAGGATATTGTGCTATACTGACCTTTTTTTTGTAATGTCTTTGTTTGCTTTTGATGTTAGTGTAAGGCTGGCCTCATACAACAGGTTAGGAAGTATCCTCTCCTTTCCTGAAAGACTTTGTGTAGGCTTGGTATTATTTCTTCCTTAAATATTTGGTAGAATTCACAAATGAAACCATCTGAGCCTAGCGTTTTCTTTATGGGAAGGTTTTTAACAACAGATCCAATTTAATAGCTATATTTAGTTTCCAATTATCTATTTTCCAAGCATCTTTCTGTTACTGTTTTCTAATTTCTTTGAATGGTGGTCAGAGAGCATACGTTATATTACTTGGATCCTTTTAAATTGCGTACTGAGACTTTCTAATGACAGAATATGGTATATCTTGGTAAAATACCATGGGTACTTGAAAAGATGGTTTATTCTAAGTCGTTGGCTGAAGTTTCCTATAGATGTCAGTTAGATCAGTTGGTTGTAGTGTTGTTCAGATCTTCTATATCCTAACTGATTTCCTGTCTGCTTGTTCTACCAATTATTAACAGAAGAGTATAAAAATTTCTGATTATAAATGTAGATTTATCTATTTCTCCCTGTATCTCTGTCAGTTTTTGCTTCATGAATTATAAAGCTCTTTCATTACATGCATAAATGTTTAAAATTATTATGTCCTCTTGATTAACTGACCACTTTATCATTATGACCTTTTTCTATCCCTATTAATATTCTTTGCCTTGAGATCTACTTTGTCTAATATTAATATAGCCGCTCTAACTTTTAAAAAATTAGTTTTTGCATAGTATATTTTTGCGATTCTTTTACTTTTAAACTATCTGTGCCTTTATATTTAAAATGTGTTTCTTGTAGATAACATTTAGTTGGGTCTTGCTTTTTTGTAATTTAAGGGCCTCTGCCTTTTAAGCAGGATATTTAAACCATTTCTATTTAATATAGTTATATATGTGGATAAATATAAATCTACTATTTTTCTATTTGTTTTCTATTTGTCCTACCTATTCTTTGTTCCTTCTTTCCCTCTTTTTAGGTTATGTTTTTAATCAACTGCATATTTTTTTATAATTCCATTGCATATCTTCTAATCATTTCAAATACTTTTTCTCCCTGGCTTCAGGTAGTCTCCTCACATGCACAATCTGGTCCATACTCAGGTAAAAACCAGAGGAGACCCTCTGCACACCCTCAGAGTTCGCTCTCCTCTCTCCCTCTCTGTCTCTGTCTGTCTGCAGATATCTCCTAACAGTATGGTATCCTGTGAATTCTACCTGCATTGGTTCCCTTAACTCTCAGCTCCTTCTCCACAAGTGAGTAAGACCACCAGACTCTACCTGGGTTCCCCTTCCCTACACAGTGGCTTGTAAGTAGCTGAGGCAATAGCTGGGGCAATTGTAGAGCTTACCTCATTAGTCTACCATCCCTCAGGGATCATGGTCCTTTGTTGTCTAATGTCCAACTTCTTGAAAACTGTTGCTTCACATGTTTTGTTTATTTTGGGGTTTTGTTTTTGTTTTTTTTGGTTGTTTCAGGCAAAAGGGTAAATCTAGTTCCTTTTACTCTGTCTTAGCCTGAAGTGATTCTGGATGGAAGGTGATACTGTTGACAATCACGAGTTATTCTGATGCAAATTGGACATGTTTTGAAACATGAGTCTGAAGATTTTCTGAAACTATTCGTTGAATGTCCTAGAATATTTAAGAAAACTGGTTGGAATTTTTTATTATGTTAATTACTCCAAAATTTATAGTGTCATTAAAATATTAAAGCAAAGTAACCCAGAAACAAATAGCTAATTCTTGCTCCAGTGTAACAATCTCTGAAAACACTAATGTAACGGCTCTCTCAAGGGCTTAGTTAAAAGGAATGGCTGTTAGATTTATTTCCTTTTCAGAAAAGAGAGAGGTCATTATGGTTTAACAATTACACAGTTCCCTCCTAGATTTAATCTTAATCTGTAAACACAGGCCTATGTTTTGAAGACTATTATGCTGAATGAAACAAACTTATTATTGACATTGGCGGCTAAATGTTTACCCCAGTGCCTGGAAGATACATACACAAAGCTAATTTACCATGTGTGATTATCTGAAAAATATGTCTTCCATGTAGTGTAGTCTAAAAATATTTCCTTAGGGCTCTGAAAAAAAATGGTTTTTAAGAAAAAAATGAATAAAACCATGTAAATACTTGTACATTTTCCATATGTCAATTTTTTTTAAAGGGCAGCTTTTTTTTCTTGGTTGTATTTATCTCTGATTCTATGATATCTTTATGATGTATCAGCTATTTTCCCTTATTCTTTCTCAGACCCTTCAGTTTTCAAGAGCACCTGATATGAACAATGCCAGTGCCCTAGATTTCTGTGTTACTGGCAATGCCTGAACTTCTCTGGATCAGATTGCTTGACCATCTATCTCGTTTTTTCTGGACAGTCCTCACTTTTGAATCATCTCATTTTCTTTTATGAATTCCCCAAATTCTTCAAGTCTAACATATATATCTACATTTATGTAGATATAGATATAGTATATTTATATATTATATATTGCACATATATCTATTCGATTTTAAGAGTATATGTTCACATATATATGTATTGTATATATAGTTTCATTTTTACCTAGAGTGAATTTCCTTGATTTTAAGAAGAGGAAAAATAGTAACATCCTTAAGTTTGGAGGAACAAAGAACTGTCCTGGGAGGAAGGGAAACACACAGCTTTGTCAGCTTGAACTCCTTCTGCCTTCCACCCCTGTGAAGCCAAAGCAGGTAATGAAGATGAGAGCCGTCCTGAGCCACTGACCCTCTCCATCCTCTTCTTTCTGCAGACCTGAATAGAATATAGTCCTCCAGTTTAGTCCTGTAAGTTTCAATTCACAAAACCCTAACTGACCTCAGGACTCTTACAATACCTCTCTGATTCTGGAACATTCTCAGGGTTAGCCGCCCCAGTCTCTCAACTGGCTTCCACAGCGCTTCGCATCCTTCATGTCCCTCCCCTGTGACTGGCTGTGATCAATCTGTCCACTTCAGCTTCTGAGGACTTGTTTTTACTCTGACCTGCCTGTGTGTGTTGATGCTGGGAGGGGCAAATCACTGTCACGACAATTTGTCCCTCAGTTTCCCGAATTCCTTCGCCTAATTTATTTTCAAGTTGCCATTTCCTGTTGGTACTGTGAGGCGCTGGCACACCAAGTGTGACTTTTTTTCCTCTGTGCATCACCACCCGTCCCGGGAGACACACTGCTAAATGAACGTAAGCAAATGGCCGAGGTGGTGGGGAGGCTTAGAGATGAGAAAACCTGAAGCTCGTCCAGGTAGAAGCTGCTCCCTCACCTGTTTGGCCTCTACTGTGACTTTCTGCCATTAAATGAGATGAGAGAGGGCTGTGAGGAGAGGGAAGTGGGTGTGGAATTTGGATTGGAGTAGGAATTAGGAGAAGCAAAAAAATAGATTCTGAACATTTAGCAGAGAAATGGTAGAATATTGAAAGTTGAGTCCATTGAAGGGGAGGAGATTGGGGTATTGGTGGGGAAGGAAAGAAGAAACATCATACAAGGAGCTGGATGTGACAGGATTTTTTTCACAGAAAGAATCATGTTTTGCTGGGACCAGATTTTGTCCATGTTAGGGATATTTCCACACTTAGTTCTGTGAAACGCCTGGAGGTACTTTTTCTTTTTTCTTACAAATGTTTCTGTAGATGTGTAGGTTTGCTATAAACTGCTTTCACCATGCAAGGGATTTTTCCTATAAAACCTTCCAAGGTACCACATTTCAAAACTCTACGTATGAGAAGATGGTACATATGAGGACATTGTTATAAGATATTTTAACTGAGCAGAGAGAAGAAGCTGAGACAGGTGCCGAAGTTAGGCGTAGATGTTGCCCACATTTGATGTCAGGCAGAGTCTAAATGTAACATCTTTCACAGTGTCGCATGCCAGCAAAAGGCAGATTCTTATACTGATGATCGTAAGGAATCACACATATCAAGCTTGATCTTACAGTGCATATGTATGCAAAACACCAATCAAAATGATGGGAGTTTGCTTGTGTAGACTTGGCAATATCGTACACAATTGATGTTTATTTACCTCTGTAGCTGCTTCATAAATACGACACATTATAAAGTCAGTTATGGCTTCCTAAAATATTCTCTCGGACTTCCTACGTTTAAATCTTCTACTGTCTCCTCTACTTTGCCAACCCATTTATGAGAAAATGGGTGAGCTCTGCTTATGTCACTTCAGAGAACCCTGCCTTTATTTAGGAATCAGTCAGCTAAACTGCCAAGATTTTAAGAGTTCATACCATCTATCTATATTAATTTCAAGTTCCTTTGTAAGGAAAGATGCATTTTTGATTTCTCTATGTCTACCAGGACAGTAATAGAGCTACTTACCAATTTTTTTTTCCTCAGAAACAATGAACTAGGCCTCTTCTGCCAGGAGGAAGAGGGTCAATGAGAAATGGGAGAGTTTACTGGCCATTAGCAAGGTCACAAGTCAGGTAGTTAAATCTTAAAGAAAGTTTCATAGGCCTGGGACTGCCTATTTCTATGTTGTAGATACAAGAGGGAAAAAGGTAAATATAGTCAGTGATAATTCCCTCTTTTCTTGTCATCCACCATCATTGATTCAGCTGACCTCAAATGTGTAAGAGACAACAAGTTTTGGAGACAGGAGGGCTGGGTGGGAGGGGAATCAGGTAAAACAGCTAAGTCTTTCTGGTTTTAAAAGTCCAGGTCTGAGGACAAGGGCGTGTACACACTGTTAGCTGTACTAAGTGATCACAGTTTTTGAGCATATTTTAAATAAGGGTCTCTCAAACACTCTCTCCTCTGTACATATGCCTTTCACAAGTATTTAAAGCAGAGATGAAGACTTTCCGTACCTTTCATAGCATGTCCAAAGCTCTTTAAGAAAACCAGTTGAAATTTTTTCTAAAGTCGGTCCAATTAAATAGGGTAGGTTATTAGACCCTTAGTTCCCAATTTCATAGTGTGATTAAAATTTCATAGATAGCCTTTTGGTGGTACGTATGCACTCATGCACAGACATACACATTTTCCATTGGCAGAATAGTGAATTAAAATAACATTTTAGTAAGTGTTGGGAAGCATGAACACAGGCCTGACTTTGACATCAGCGTGTAGCCTTGTGCCATCACTGAATTTCTCTGGGCCTTGGTCTCCTAGGCTGTACAATGGTGATAGAGAGAAGCCCAGCCCAGGAGGGGCAGTTAGTAATGTTGGACCAAATGAGACCCTTCCCTTCAAGGTCCCTTATGGGAAACTTGCTTATAAATTCTTCCAAATTCCTCTCACTCCCTACTATTCCATGAGAGGAGGGGGCCACCTCTAGGAGAATTATTTAATTTTATTTGTACTTATCTTCCCATGAAATGTTTGTCCAGGTCCCAAACATAACTTGTCTCCAATCAGACTTAAAATAATGCATATCTACCTACAGTATATATCTGCTGAACAATGAGACCCTGCAGAAAAAAAAATTAATTTCTGAATTTCATAAAATTTTGTTTTCCAAGACATTTATCTTTCACATGGTAGATAAATATTTTTTCAGTATTTGACCATTGACATAAAGAATTCAAGTATATTTTGTTTTTTTCATCTTGATCTTGCTGTCTCTGTCTTGAGTCTAAATGCAAATTAATTTGCACACCAATTTACAGTACTAAAACTGGCCACACATTTTAAAAAACTATATCTGGAGAACACTGACTCTTACCTGGAATTGTGTTGTTGACATAGTGTCTCTCATTTTTCACTTTCTATAGTGTAGTGTCTTTAGTGGAGTTTGTATTTATCTCTGTATGAAGCTGTATTTCACTTTACTTTCTCTTTATGGTCTTATCACATCGTTTACAAACACTTTATCTCTGTTACACAAAATAAATAGAATTCCAGGCTTTCGATGAAATGTCATGCTGAAATGGATGGTCCAAAAATCTATATTTAGATGACTGACTCCTGTTTGAGAAAGACATGATAAATGTTTCATGCACATACACTGAAGGATGATGGATTTAATGACCATCCCCTAACCGGGGAATGCTATTTTGGAATAATTAAATGTTCCATCATTTGCAAGTCTAAATAGTCCATTGTTAGTTCCTGCTTTTGTCTGTCAACAGATCGTTCTATTTTCTAAAGGAAATTTATCATTAAAACAACTGAACACATAGCAACATCCCACCAGAGTGTGTTAGCAATAGCACATTTCATGGGACTCTGATTCATAGCTACAGTTTAGGAAGACTTAATTTATGTATAAGTCTGCTTCATATATGACAAACATGGCAAGCATTATTTAAAGGCTACTGGTAGATATTTATCTTCAGGTATTGAAGTGATCTTCTGCTTGAAGAGGTGGCTAAGCCTTTTGTCAGATGAAAAACTCTCATGGAATAAAAGAGCATTAACAAAGTATTTTGTAATTAAATAATAATAATTTTGCACTCTATTTTCTTGCTGGTCCTTCTATTTTAGAGGTTTTTACATCCGAAATTCCTTTTTAACTCTTAATTGTTGAGGAATTTCAAAATAATTGTGTCTAGTTATCTATATGTATGTATGTTAATATAAATTTTAATATTTAATTCTCCTAGGTCTTGGTCTTTTAGCTGCAAAAGGCAGTGGAGAGAAGGCGTGGGACTGGAGAATATTTATTTATATCTGCATAATATATTATATATATATATACTTATATCTGAATAAATATAGCATCTTTCTCATGAAAACTTTTTCTTATTTATAAAACATGGATATAGAAAAATTTCCCCAAACTCTATCAAAATGTTTACCCTTGTGTTCAAGATCTTTATATACCTCTCCAGATAGACAGATAGATAGAACAACTATATAATGGGAATGACATAGTTAATACATTAGTAATACATATGAATAGCAAATCACTTAATTGTTGAGTTAATGCTTCTCACCCTTATCGCTGGCACAGTAATGCTCATATGAATTATTTCCATAAAGCTGCATTGCATGAATGTTTCTGAGAACCTAGTCAAGACTTCACAATTTCTGTTGACTAGGTACTGGAAATCAAAACAACTAGACCAATTATCAGGAAAGCCTGGCCGCATTGCTGACCAACTTGGATCATGGAATTATTGATTCAGATGCTACCCAATTAATTATTAAGATGGCTGAAAATACCAGACGGATCATCCCACGACTAACAGATTTTGATTGCCTTGCCTGTGCTGTGTGGTCCATATGTGGAAGTCAGAACATTTGTAGATAGTAGGACTGGCTGGGCATGACCAGATGGGTTTTGCCCAAGTTGGGAAAATCATGGAAGCCATTCAGAGCTTTTTATTTATCAATGCAGTGGAGAGACATGTTGGTGAAGTTGATGATGGAATTGATTCAAGCAGCAGCAGTCATGGAGCAAGTAATTCATTAGAAGCTATGGTCTGCTTTTAAGAACTCTATGTTGAAGGTTTCCAAACTCTACTTGGACAGGGTTTATTGCAATCCTTGTTGATTATTTTACTTAATTCAAGCATAACCAGCTGCCTTATTGATTATGAATGGCTTAAAGCAGTTCCCCACATTGGAGCAAGGCTGTTTGAAGATGCATAAGTTTCTGTGTATAGGCTGTAATGAAATACAGTGATCCAAGACCATCAAATCTGACCTGGTCAATTTGGTATTTTCAGACTCCCTAAAGACCAAATGTACTGCAATCCTCAAAACTATTCTTGGAAATTTTAAACCCAATTTATATGTGATTTCTATCATGAAATATATAATGATGCTAAATCATCTGCAATTTAGGAGATTTCATGAAGAGAAGTACCAATGATTCAACAGTCTGCCCCCGAAAAGGTAAAGTCTTATACTGAAAATAAGCTTGTATTAGTGGACATGAATGGATTTTTAGGTTTCCCTGAAAGAAAAAAATCTTTAAGGCATGTTTCAGTAAATGTTTTGAAAATAATTTAAAGAAGAGAAAAGAAAATGCTAGTCATTAGAAATCAGAAAGATAAAGCATTGTTTAGCTACGGAAAGGTTGATTTCTGATTTGTTATGAGTTCTATCTTAAGTATTTTTCAATATATTTTATTAATTAAGGTGGTATTATAAACATTAAAATGTTGGTAAAGGTATAAATATCAAAATCATGCCTTGACTCAAAATATTGTAAAGAAAAAGTCAATCCAGTGTTATCAACAGTGATTCACCTGGATTTATTGCAGTATTTGTTTGATTAACCAGAAGTTGGTTATTAGAGAAGTAATAAAAGTAAAATGTACCCTCAAAATTTTTGATTTAGTGAATCAGTGTAGACATCAGAAATTAATTGCACTTTAATCATAATCCTAATAATAAATGAACATTAAAACATAATTCAAATTTATGGGATGCTCACAGAGAAAGTTGATTTAAAGTGGAATGGAAAGACATGGCTGCCTTCATGCAGCAAAGCTTTGATTTGGATTGCAGGAAATATGGTGCAAGCTAACATGAGTTCCTAGAGGAGAGAAAACATGTCTTATTCATCTTTTTATTCTCTCATAGTACCCTCCTCAATACCTTCTTATAGAATGAATGATTTTTAAACAATTATTTAACTGTTGAAACATTGCACAGGAAAAACAGAAAAGAGAAACCACTAACCCATTGTTTTAAAAAATGGGTTTTATTGTTGGATCTGTCCTTTGCTTGTTGCTTTTTGTTGCCAAGTCACTTAACTTCTTACTCTTGTATAAAATTAGAACTAGATCTTTCTGTCTACTTCTCAAGATTGTTGAAATGATCAAACAAAAGATGCATATGATGCAAGTGCTTGGAATATGGTGAGATACTAAAAAAATGGATTGATGATTTCACTATTTATATCCATAATTCAAATCAGGCAAGTGTGATTGGATATGTTAGTAGATTGAATGCTGACATTGGCCACCCAGGAAGCATGTGGTTGGAATCACCATTCCACTGGTCTTTAACATAGAGTTTCATCGCTATAGGATGGTATCGATTGAGAAGGAAACTGGATAAGAAATGTTTTAGGGTTTTTGTCAATAGTATAGATTCAAGAGTCTAACTCTTATTTTCAACAGAAAATAGAGGATTAAAAAAATTAAGCTAAGGAATTCCCTGGCAGTCCAGTGGTTAGGACTCCATGCTTCCACTGCCGGGGGCCCAGGTTCGATCCCTGGACAGGGAACAAACATCTCGCAAGCCCCAAGGCACAGCCTAAAATAAAATAAAATAAAATATTAAGCTATGATCTGTGAATGTTACTTTAAAACTAAAACAAACAAAACTTTAAAAAAATTGGGAGTCGATATAAACTGAATTGCGTTCCCCCAAAATTCATGTGTTGAAGCCCTAATCTCTAAAATGATTGTAGAGGGCCTTTCCAGAATTAATTAAGGTTAAATGAGGACATAAATGTTGAACCTCAATCTGATAAGATTAGTGTCCTTCTAAGAAGAGGAAGAGAAGCCAGAGCTCTCACCCACTTCTTGTCCACACCAATGAAAGACACGTGAGCAGGAGGATAGAGGGCGGCTGTGTGCAGGCCAAAAAGAGGGCCCTCACCAAAACCTGACCATGCTGGCGTAAGCCGATCTCATAAGCCATTTGACTTTCCACTTCTATTTGGTTCAATTCTTTTTGTTTAGACTTGCAGAGTTGCATGTACAACCTATATGCTAGTCCTTTAGAAGTAATGTAAAACGGAAACATCTTCTCTCAGACTATGCCTTATCTATCACCTTTGTTGAATAGAAATCTTTCATATTTATGCAATAAATTCCATCAATTTCCCTTTATGGTTTATAGCTTTGCATGTTATTAAATAAATCATTCTTCAAAACAATGTCACAAAATACCCCTTACATTGTTTTCTAATCGAGGTGTGTTTTGCCTTTCATGTTTGAAACTTGAGACCATCTGAAATTTATTGCGGTGTATGGTGTGAGATAGGGATATAATCTGATTTCTGTACATATGGCAAACTAATTTCCTCAGCACAATATATGTAAATATTGATATTTCCCAATGATTTGTAATTTCTCTACTATCATACACTAGGTTTCCATAGTGTATGTATCTGTGTATATGTACACATAGTGTAGTGTATCTGTTTATGATTCATTGCTCTAGTTGTCTGATCATTTCTTGGCACTAAAAAACGTAAATGTTCTCTCTAATTTGACTATTAAAATATTCTACATTGTGTTTTAAGTGTGTGATACTTTTTCTATCATTTGCCCTACACTGCATTCTGTATATCTTTTAGTATGAGTTCTGATATTTCCCTTTAAATCTGAGAGTTCTCAGTCTTTTTAATTGCTAAACTTTGTTCATTAATTCCATTTATCATCTTTATTTCAAAAAACTTGAACTTCATAGTTGTCTTGGATACATTTTGTGGCCATCTTCCTCACCTTGGGGCTGTCATCTGCTTCTGTTTATGACATCTTCCCAGGGTATCATGGGTTTATTTTATACATTTATCTGTTTGTTATTTTATGCCTCCTCATTAGAATGTAAACCCCTTCAGAGCAATGAATATAGCTGTCTGTCCCAGTTACATTAATTGTTCCACTAATAATATCTGATATATACTACACCCAAGATATATGTATTTTACAAACAAATGTATAAATGATTCCCTGTTCTAGCTAAAACAGGCTAGATTATGCTATAGAAATAAACAATCTCAAATCTTAGTAGCTTAAAATACCTGAAGGCTTTCCTCCACTCCATTTTTCCTCATGTACTTGGAGTGATGGATTGTGGTTGCACAGAGTCAAGGAAAGGGGTTCAAGATGGGTTCAGAAAGGTAGACAGGGGCCAAATCAGGTGGTCTTTAGAGCCAAGGTATGGATTTGGGGTTTTATTTTTACTGTGAGGGAATGCAGTGAAGAATTTTAAACAGGGGGTGAGACAGTATGATTTACCAGGTTACTCTGGCTGCTGTGTAGGAAATACATTGAAGGAGGCAAGACCAGCATCTGGAACACCACTAAAGAGGTGCCAGCAGCATTTCAGGCAAGAGGTGATAGTAGTTTAGAGGCAGTGTGGGAGTGAGTGGTAAACAGAAATAGATGGGTCTGGCACATGTTCTGGAAGCAGTTAATAGATCTTGTGATGGATTGAAAATAGGGAGTAGGGGAATAAAAGAAGTCAAGGATGACACCTGGGTTCTTGGCTTGGGCGACTGGTAGATGCTGGAATATTTTGCGGGCAAGAGGCAGACTGGGAAGATGTTTGTGGTAAGAAATCAAGAATTCTGTTTTGAACAGGAAGTTGAAAGCCTGTGAGTCATTTACATGTAGACGTCAAATAACCAGAGGAGGTCAGGACGGAAGTAATAGATTTGGGATTCATTATCATATAGATGACAGCTATAGCAATGGGACTTGATAAGATTACCTGGGGAAGAAGCAAAGATACAGAAGAGAAGGAGGCTGGGATTATAACTTGGATATTGAACAGAGGAAGAAGAGCTAGTGGAGGAGACTAGCAAATATCAAAGGAGGGGAAGAGCATGATGTTAAGGAAACCAAGAGCGGTGTTTTACCAAGAAGGAAATGTTCAAGTGTTTTTGAAAGGTCCTAAGAAGTCAAGTAAAAAAAAGAAAAGGAAATGACCACTGGTGACTTTTAAAAGAGCAATTTCAGAGGAAGATGGGAATAGAAGCCTGATTGGAGAGGGGTGAGTGCTGAAATGAGGTAAGAAGTAGAGACCCACTACAGAAAATTCTCTCCAGGGGAGAAGGTGAGCGGGGGATTTAGACAGAAAAGCAGAATGCATCTTTGTTTTCTCCTTTTGTCACAGAGGAAATCAAGAGTTTGACTCAAGTGAAAAAAAAAAAAATGAGGAAAAGAAAAAAAAAATCAGTACCAAGTGAAATTTTCACAAAATCAAATGGAAGTAATAAAATAGTTGGTTTTCTTATATTAAACTTTTCAGGTATAAATTAGTGATTTATTGAAGAATTTTTATCTGTTTTGCAAAAGAGCTGGAAAACTATGTAACCAATCAGATTTGTACATTTGTTCATTATTTTATATTGCTACTAAAATGCCAAAGATAATTTTCAGTTGTATATGAAGTACTAGTAACATGACTATATTCTTGTAATTTAAAAATTATTGCATGCCAATAAAACTATTATATTATAATTTTAAGCCATGAAAATGAATAATTTAAAGGGTATAAGGAAAGCTTTCACTTTAATAAGTTCATAAGGTGTCAAACTTTGCAATTTATTACAGATTCTCTAGCCAATTTGCTGTAATTAATGTGAATGAAAAATATTTCTTTGCTTAAATATTCTGTTTATGTATTCCTTTCTAATGATGAAACAAAAGAACTAATCTGTTAAAGATGTTCTTTAATTGATTCCAAGGGGAATACTTAGAATATAATTTGCTGACTGGTTCTGTGCAATTCCTGATTTCTACCACTCAATGACATCCATAATTTTATGATGACAAACAGTATAATCATATAGGAATGGGATTCCTAAGCACTAAAGTTCCCAGTTAATTTTCACTATCAACTGTGTGGTTTAATAGAAAGAACACTGGCATTAAGACCCACATACTCTAGGCCTTCCTCAGCTATTAAGCAGTTGTACAATCTTGGTTTTTTAGCTTGGTTAAAAACAACTTTTCATTTTTAAAGATGGAGAAAAAAACAGGTTCTTCTGGTGAAGTAGGACCTTTCAACCAAGACTACAGACCCAGGAGTAGGTAGGCAGACAGATGGATGGACAGATGTACTGCCTTTTATTGCCAGACATTTGCCCATCTGGGGAGAAAGGAAGGTCCCCTACTTCAAGGGAGAGTCAGCTTATAGATCTGTTCACTCAATTCCAAGTGCGATGGGCGTCATCAGGTATTAAAGGGACAGGATTCCACCACCTAAGAGGAAGGTGGTGGCTTTGTCTTGTCAGGGGAAAACTACCAGTTCTGCCCGGCACCTTCTTTTAGGGTCCTAGCTGAGCAGCATCGTGGTCTTACTGATAGTGGTCAGGGACCCACCAGCTGGGCTGCATGGGCCCCAAAACAACTGACCAATCCTCTCAGCCACACCCTAATCATTCAATTATTGCATCTGAATTTAAGCTACTACAATACAACTTAAGGAAGTTGCATGTTCTTATCAGTGATTTAGGGCGTATATGCTTTGACAAGTTAGGGGAGACTCGAGGCAGAGTGTTTGCTTGAAGAGGCAGGTCTCATGAGGGTTTGTTTGATTTCAATTCGATTTTTAGGAGTTCATCACTTAGGATCTACTTATGTAAATAAATTACCATATTCTAAACCTTAGTTTGCTCAATAGCAAAACAATGATAGAATTAGGAACCATTCAACATCCACAGTAGGATGTTTGTGAGACCCTCAAAGATGCCTGTGAAGGTTCTTAGGTGAGTTTGTGCTACTTTACCAATAGAAGGCTGCTTTAGTTTCAGTGTTCTAATATTAAAATTCTAATCACATTGGATATTTGTTACAATATAGCTCGTG
Source organism: Balaenoptera musculus (assembly GCF_009873245.2). Lineage (NCBI taxonomy): Eukaryota > Metazoa > Chordata > Mammalia > Artiodactyla > Balaenopteridae > Balaenoptera > Balaenoptera musculus. Next base: position 17,085,693 of record NC_045786.1, on the reverse strand, counting down.
TGAAGGGTAATAACTCCTAAATCCTATGACCCCACAGAAAAGTGTAGTGATCTGTTCATATAGCCAAAACTTCTCTTAGCTCTGGAAGTCATGATGGGCAGAACAAATGTGGGCCCGTGACATGGTCCTGACATTAGGAAGTAAACATCACGTGATGTCATGTGCATGGAATATGAAATGTGAAAGCCAAGTCATTCTTTAACCCCATCTGTCATACGTAAGGCCCTTTATTAATGGGTTCTGCCAAGATGGGGTCTTTACTACTAAAGAGACATAGAGAACTTGGACTAGGTCCAGAGGAGAACATGACAATTATTAATGACTTAGAAGAAGGACCTATGAAGAAAGGTCAAAGAAACTCAGAACTTTTCAGAGAGGAGTTAAGTATCTTCACAATTCGAAAGTGGGTAATTAACCATCAGGGAACACAAAATCAAGAAGAGTAGTCTGGCTGTGAAAGTTGTCAAACGTTAGGAGAAGTTTTCTAGAGACAATGTGGAATCTTGTCTGGAGGTGATTATGGGTTTCATGGTCTTTGGCTTGGATGGCTTCAATCTCCTCTTATCTCAAGTCATAGGCTTCAACTCGTGGACCTCCTGAGGTCATTTAGAAAGGGGTGGTGAGGCTTATCTGAAGGGAGACGTTTGTTCTCTGTGTCAGACTTCGAGATGAAATCAAAAGGATAGAAACTGAGACTGCGTTTTCATTCTGGTAGCCAAATTGTGATGCCCTTGATGTAATTTGTTGAAATAAAAATCCACCCAGTTCATAAAAAATCACTTGAATATTCAGTTTCAGTTTTAGTTCTTTCTGAGAGGCACCCTGTTTAATGTCCCACACATACTTACTGAAGACACCCTGAATTCATCCCATATTTCCTTATATCTGAAAGTTTTCTTACACTTTCCTTTCCTCCAGGAATGCTTTTGTTCATCCCTTCCATCTGTTAAAATACTACTATTTTATTTCCTATTCCTCAAGGCCAATACAATTGGTATTTCCTCCAAGTAAACTTCCTTAGTTCTCTCCTTCCATTCTGTTGGAACTAATCTCTCCCATATGCACATGTGGAAGTATAGCTTCTATAGCATTTTGTATCTTTATTTTACTTCTGCTTTTGAAAATAGATGCTCAATTATTTATTCGTTTCTCTTCTAGAGACAAAGTATCTTGAGGACAAGAGAAATTATTCATTCTTCTACTCCCCATAGTGCCATGTATAGAATAAACAATAATATTTCTCAGGAGGTATTCTCTGCAATGATGGGCCTATGAGTCCTTGTACATTCTTTTCTTCATGACTGGGATATACTTTCTTATCCTAAGAAAAGTAATCTTGTTTTCTGCTTCAAAACTCTGCCTAGGACTTACATTCTCTATTATAAGTTTTAAAACTAATCCCACTAAGACATTGGTTCATATTAGTCTAGACTCGGGACCATAATCTGTATTAGTTACCTATTGCTGCCTAATAAATTACCCCCAACTTTTAGTGGCTTAAAATTCTTATTATCTCACAGTTTCTGTAGGTCAGGAATGGAGGCATGATCCAGCTGGTCTTCTGCTTCCTATCTCTCCCAGGTAGCAGTTGAGGGTCTAGGGACTGCAGCTTCATCTGAAGCATCAACTGGGGAAGGATCCCCCATGTGGCTGTTGGCAGGATTCAGTCTCTAAAGGGCTGTGAGCTTGAGGTTCCTTGCTGGCTGTTGGGGGGAAGTTGCTCTCAGTGTCTTGCTACACCAGCCTCTCCAATATGACCGCTGGCATCATCAAAGCCAGTAAGAGAGAGAATCTCTAGAAGGCAGAGCTTTTGCCATCCCACTCCCATGCTGTGTATTTATTGGTTCTCAAGCCACCTTAGACCACACAAGCTATTCGAGGCTGAAAAAAAATCAGTCCTTCTCCCTCTGTGACTCCTACTGGTGCATTGCAGTGCACAAAGCATGTCTGACAAAAGGGGTTCCTTGCAAAAGTTGAGTAAGTTTGAGAAATACAACAAACAATATAACTCTCCGGAAGTTTCACAAAACAAATAAATCTACTAAAAGCTCTATAGTACGTTAAATTTCCATGGTAAAGAAAACTGTTTAACTTTATTTTTCCAGGGTTTCCCAAATTTGTTTGGCAAGGGACCCCTTTAACAACCTACAAAACTAGCGCTCTGCAGAATGCACTTGTAAAAATATGGTATCATTAATTAATATAATGAAAAGTAATCACTTTTGAGAATGTAACCAAAACATGGAGAAACTGAAAGCACTTGAGGGACATTTTATTTCATGTAACCTACCCAGGAGAGTGGGACAGAAGGCTGAGTGGTACAGTTAGAAGCAGGCAGTATTGGGCAAATTCCATGAAGGAGTTTGATAAGCAGTGGTTGGGTGAGTTGAGCACACAGGTGTGTACAGGCAGGTACACATCCAGCCAAGGAGCCAAATGATGGGTCTTGCTTGTGAAACTTACTTCAAATAGATAAATTATTAACTTGCCCCTTGCAAACCTGGGGCACAGCCCCATCACCCTCCTGCCCCTCCTGCCCCTCCTACCCACGCTCCTCCTTGTTTCCAGTCCTAAGGTCAGGGGTATTGAGGGAAGGGATGGAAAAGAGGGAGAGGTCACATGGTAGTTCATTGCTATTGCTTGGGCTGTCATTTACAGACAATTGAAAACCAGGACTGTGTTTCCCTGGTGTAAACAATGCCCAGATAAAATGGGGGTGCAGTGGCAGGAAATTGTGCCAAGAGGCACTTCTAGCCGAGGATGGAAGCGTGTTCCAGACAGTGGGGAATCTGCTGAGCCATGACCAACTGCTCAACCACTGATGATTTTATCCTCTAGTGAGACCTCACCCTTTATTCCTCCAAAGCATGGTATTAATAAACTGTTCTGGAAAACATCAAAGTTATTTGAAAAGGTCCATTATGGCATATTATTTCTTTATGCAAAATGGCTGTTTAACAAGATTGCCTCCTTGAACTTCTCACATGAATAGGAGAGCCAATCTCATTTGCTAATGGAGGCTTTACAGCAGATCCTTTTCCTGCCCTTGTCTCTCTTTCCCATTATTTTATGGATAATAATTTACAATTTGCGTAAGCTGTGGGGGAAATACCCTGGGGCATAGCGTGACAGTCGCAGTGCTGCCATATGGCATGAGCATCCCTGAGGTCCATTTTCAGGAAGCCAGCCCTGTCTTGGTTGGCAGCTTGAAGGGAAGTGAGGCAGGTAACACTTGCCACTAAGGTGAGACCAGGACTCACTGAAAAGCTCCCAGCCTTTGCTCAGAAATTCTACGCAGGATACGCTGTTTGCATCATTTATCAAGAAGGCGATGAATTCATAAGGAAGGAACAGCATCCCTCTTACCCGTGATATGAGCACAGAGGGGATGATGTGGATAATGAGGCTTCTGCTGCTGCTAGTGATTATTCAAGTGAATAAAGGGATAGACAGGAGTGAACAGTGGGAATATCTTAGCAAGAAAACATGTACTGGATGAAGGGCTTACACAGCATTCAGATCCCTCGGTGACCGCCCACCTGAGTTTGGGCACTGGTCAACTGGCTGCTATTTCTTGAACTTACCATCTGTAGAAACTACTCCCTTGACATCATAGGAGATGTTTATGTTCTCCATCTGGGGAATTCCTGAGTAATTTTATGTTAAATGGATGAATTCCCTCTGAGTAGCAAGCAAAGATGTTTTCAATTGCTTTTCAGAAGGGGAAAAACAGGAGCTGTAAGGGGCAGCCCAGGTTCCCTGGATAGAAGGAGGGGGAAAAAAGAAGATTGAATCAACTATGAAGAGTATAATAAGGCAGAAAGAATAGGAAAAGGAAGTTAAGAAGTTATGGTATTTAATTTTTTCAGAGGTGATGTTATGAGTATTTAAATGACCTGTGGAAGTAATTGGGGGAAAGTGTATATAATACAAAAGTTAAGTAATTTAGGTTTTATTTTGGTTTTGGTTCTTCTAGTCACAAGTACAGACTAACTGAAAACAACATTTTGGGAAGGAGGGAGGGAGGGGTTGGAAAATTACTATTATGTCAAGATTTTCATTAGGATGAGAAAGAATGGTTAGTTCTTTTACAATACTGGCCTTTATCCATGGATGAGCAGAAACTACCGAAAAAACAATGGTAAGTCTGTTGACTGATTTTGCCCACATTATGACCATTGTTATATAATCTCTCTGGATGTCAGTTTCTTTGATTCAATGTAAAATATACAGTCCTTTTCAAGAGGCCACCCTGATAATGTAAGGAATAGCAGGCATTCTGAGGCTATGAGCCTTGGGAAGGTGTCAAAGAGAGGGGAGATGTTTCTTTACTGCAATTTATTTTGGAGGATTTGGTACTTCTTCAAGATTAGCATGATGTAAGAATGCCAAATCAAAAAATCAGAGAGCAAAATATGTCTTTCCTTCTACAATCAACCTTTATCCTGGGTAGAATCCCTTGAATTACGAGTTAAAATTGAAAATGGGCAGGCTTGAGAAATTTTGTGTGTGTTCTGTGTGTGTGTGTGTGTGTGTGTGTGTGTGTGTGTGTGTTTAGCCAAAATATCTTTTCTAGCTGACAGAAAAAATGGGATTAGGAAATGTACCCTTAGAAGACTAGAGATAAAGAAACCCAGTACCTAATGGTGATGCCAAAACCCCATCAAAATGCCTGTGGATGTCAGGTACCATCAGGTGGGTGATGAAGGTGATTATACGTCTGCATCAAAAGGCCATGTGATTAATCAGATAGATGAATATTTACTCAGCAAAACAACAAAATCACCAGGCCACCATATAATTGTTTTGCATTGTGTTTATATATTGTTATAATTAAGAAGTACCAATCACCCATCATATTGGTCAAACCCATAGTCCAAGTTAATTCAAATATTTGTTGAGTACCTCCTATGTGTAAAGCTTTGTACCAACCACTGTGGAGAATGCAAAAAAAAAAAACTGAGTGAGACTAAATCTTGCTTCTAGTTGCTTAATATACATGGACATTCCTATCAGATGAGAAGTTTACAGTATTGTTCCCACTGTGGGCGTAGCACTTTGAATTACATAATAGGGGTAACCTTGAAGACTTTGTATGTAAATATTCACAAACAAGATTGTATTTGAAATGCTCGAGGAAAGTTGGCTAATTTTGGAAAATCATAAATTGTCTTATATAAGGCAGAGAAGAGGAAAAGCAGAGAAAGAAGGAAAAAGAAGAAAAACTTGTTAGTTCCAATAGTCTATGTTACTCATAATTTTTGAATTTGATACTTATTTTTTAAAGGGCACATCAGTTATCTTGCCGTGAAATTCTGTTTTTTAAACAAACAGAATGAAGTATACAAACCTTTTTCAAAAAAAATGTAACATAAACATTGTCTTTTCACAAATGGCAAAAAGTGTTTTCTTACAGTGTTTACTACAAAGACGCCTCTTAAGGAGCAAAAAAGTTTCCTTTCACATGAAAGACAATTTCTAGTGCATGGTGTCGTAGCGAAAATTTCCACTACTTTGCCCATTTAAAGAAAATGTCTTTTGTTCGTTATGTCCCATGGTACTTTTATCCTGTACTGTTAAAAAGAAAAAGGCATCAGCATACATTTAGAATCCTGTCTTAAGAAAGGATACTTGTTTTTAAAATAATATTTTTTCTTTCTTAAATGAACGTGGAAACATTAAAAATGTAATTTAAATGACCTTTCTTTGCAGTAATCTAATATATTTCCTGACATAATGCTAATATATACTACCACAGGTTTAAAAAAAAAACACATAAAGAACAAGCAAATACTTGCTGGTTGCAGTTTGATATATATAGGCAGTCTACAGATCTGAAGGCTCATGTAGAAGTTTTAATGTGAAAAAATATTAGAATGCTTTCTTTTCATTTATTCTGATGGGCTGTGAAGGTCAAGAGGGATCAATCCACAGAGGCCAGTAAAGTTAGGAGCAATTTAATTAGGGTTGTCTAGATCTGAAATATCATCTAATCCACTTATTGCTAGTGGGGAAATACGTGTATCTATATTTGTCAAAAGTGATTATGTACTTTTATAACCTGCGAAGAATTATACCACAAACCCCATGCAGAAGACAGCCCCATAGAAAAACAATTTAACTGGCAATATTTAATGTCACGCTCGATTTTAATTAAAGTACAGTGGCATTTTTTTCCTTTCTATATGAAAACTCTGCATCATAACAACAGTCAAGGGTCAGTTAAGAAGTGTTTATGCCCAGTCTCTTGCCAGCTTGTCACACTCACAAGGATGACATTGCATGGTCTCGGGGTCCCTCCCAGCAGGTTACATGTCAATGTCATGTTACTTGCTGGTGTCATAGAACCTACCATGTTGGAAAGAGGCCAGTAGGATCCGTCAGCCTGCCCAGGGCAGGTCAGGAGACGGGACTTTCCCATCACCAGTCGAATGAATAAAGAAGACGTGGTGTATATATATATACTAGTCAGTCATAAAAAAGAATGGAATTCTGCCATTTGCAGCAACATGGATGGACTTGGAGGACAGTATGTTGAGTGAAGTAAGTCAGACAGAGAAAGACAAATACTGTATGATATCACTTATATGTGGAATCTAAAAAGTACAACAAACTAGTGAATAAAACAAAAAAGAAGCAGGCTCACAGACACAGAAAACAAACTAGTAGTTACCAGTGGGGAGGAGGGAGGGGCAAGATAAGGGGAGGGGATTAAGAAGTACAAACTATAAGGTATAGAATAAGCTATAGGATATATTGTACAACGCAGGGAATATACCAATATTTTATACTAACTATAAATGGAGTATATTGTATGAATCACTATATCGTGAACCTGTAAGTTATGTAATATTGTATACCTGTAAGTTATATAATATTGTACATCAGATATATTTCAATTAAAAAAAAAAGATAGAAAACAAACAGAGACAGGACTTTCAGATGAAATGTAATAGCCTGCGAGGCAGAATGCAGACCCTGGGGCTCCAGAGAAGCTTTCAGGTATTCTAGAATCCTCCTTCACCATCTCCACAGCACCACGTGTGGGCGGCAGCTTCAAAGCCCCATGTGATACACCAAGGAGTCCCACCCAGGAGGTGCTGAGCAAACATGATGGACAAAACACACCTGCTCTGTTTCTCCACCTGAGTCTCCCGAATGCTACTGCCAACAGGGCACTGTTACCTGGTGGGACGTTCGTTCCCTTATAATTTTTTTCCCACAGTCTGTCTTTGTGGACACCGAATCCACAGAGAAGCTGGTAAGAGAAATTATAATTATACAGTTAATAAATAAGGCTCCTCAGCAAGAAAGCCCCTTATTCCCCAAGGCTTCTAGATGCATTTGGTGACTAATTGCATAAGCAATTCTCTTACCTGTGACCTTGCATTAAGACCTCTCATTATGAAGAATGCTCCACAAAGTTAGTCCATTTGTTCCGGGAAAATGGAGTTGATGTAAAATGTCAATCCTTCCTGTAAGAGTTTTCAAAGTGCATATATATATATATATATAGAGAGAGAGAGAGAGAGAGAGAGAGAGCTTAGAGTTCAGTTCCAAGGAGGTTTGAGGTTTTTATTAAATTATCCCAGTTTCATCGAGCATTTCCCTCAGTCCTGCAAACCTCTGCGCGGGTATGATGTTGGCCTTACCTTTTTGTCCAGGCCTGTGTGGAGCAGGAGGCAGGAGAGTGAGTTGGGGTTTATTGGACCTTCTGAGTGGGCCTCACCATGGAGAGAGACTTTGCATCCCTGGCGGAATGGTCGGAGTGTCTCACTTCTTCAGATTTTAATCTCTCCTGCAGTCCTGAGACCTAAACAAGGTTTGTAAAGCCTTAGAACTTTTTTTAATGAACTGAGAAGACAATATTTAAATGGCAAGGAAGAAGGAAAGCTGTTAAGCCTTTCCTGTGCTTGGCTTCCCACGGAGCAATGGCAGGACAACAGAACTTGCGGGGTTCCTATGAGTTCCAGGCCATATTGGTTCACATGAAAGTGAAAGTCAATGAGTTGGCTTCTTTTCAAATCAGATACATGAAAATTTGGTAGGAACCCAGAGGTGGATTTAAAAAACAGACTCTAATTAAAGATCACACATTCTATATAGTTTTTCTGAATTTAGGATTGGCAAGCCCCCCATGAGTCCACAGTAATGACCCTGGACAGAAAGAAAAATACTTGCTTCTCATGTTTTCATAGCACCATTTATAGACTTCTCCCGTGGCACTTATAAATTGACGGTAAAAAGATCTTGAGCAGTGGCAACAAACAGACCTGGCCTGCTTACTTACTATGTGACATTAGCCAAGATATTTAACTTCTAAGTGTCCCTAGTGTTCTGGTTACCTATCACAGCAAAACAAACCACCTCAAAAGTTAGGGATAAGACAACAACAATTGTATTATGCTCATGGAGTCTGTAGATCAGGAATTCAGTCAAGCCATGGAGAAGATGGCTTGTCTCTGCTTCACAGGGTCTGGGACCTCAGCTGGGAAGATGGAATCTACTGCAGGAATCACCTGGAAGCTTGACGTCTCAAGTATCTGGCACCCGACTTGCTGACGCTGTCACTAGGAGCACCTAGACATGCCTTGGGCTTCCTCACAGCATGGCGGCCCCAGGGTGTCCAACCTCTAACATGATGGCTATAGGCTCGAAGGGCAATTGTTCTAGAGACCAAGGCAGAAGGTGCCTGGCCTTTTAAGGCACCTCGGAAGTCACTCAGTGTCATTTAGGCTGTGTTCTACTGGTCAATGCAGTCACAAGCATGCCCAGACTCTAAGGGAGAGGATATAGACCCCACCTCTCAAAGGGAGTGTCAAAGAAATTGTGGCCATGTTTTAACCACCAGCATGACAGCCTTATAGGAATGCTGTGAGGATTCAGCAAGAAGGTGTATCTAAAATGCTGTCATAGGCCAGGAAATTAGCTGGTGATTAATAAATGGAGTTCTGTTTAGTATCCTATTACGGTTATTAAGGTATGAATCTTACCTGCCCAGCTGTGAGCTCCCTCAAGACAGGACAGGTGGGATTTCCATGGAGTTACCCTGTGCTCATGCAGCTCCCTGGAACATTCTATGCACAGTTAGCTAAACATTCTTGGGTCTGCTCTTGGTTACAGGCCTGAGATGATGAATTAATTAATGCACTTTTGGGAATCTTGTAGGAGGCAATGATACTTAAGACAGTTCGTTAAGGAATATTGTTTATTCCCCAGAGCACTTAAAGAAGGTGCTTTGGAATTATCGACAAATTATAATTTGAACATTGATATTGATAAATGTGCCAGAGCAATGATTTAATTTCATGAATATAAAGTACATAATTCTTTTCAAAAGCACCAGGATCCCTATTGTCACCTATCAGTGGCGTTTACTTATTTACTTGGAGTCTTGAGAACACAACACAACTTTCCCTTAAGGGTTTTCTTTCTTTTTTTTTTTTTTTAATCCACACTGCCTGAGATTGTACAAACCAAAACCAAGGAAAGGAGAGGTTAGACAGGAGGATTTTGCTGGCCAAAATGAGTTTGCACAGCTGTGAGCAATAAAATACAGCAGCCATAGCAACCCTCTCCAGTGTCCCGATAACACATCTGAAATGAGGTTGTTAGAATTATTAATTCACATTAGTGGCTATTAAAATTACTACCTGCAGATCTGCTGCCTGAAAATCCTTTTCATGTGTGTCAGAAGAAGGCTTTGTTTCCAAAGGGATCTGTATACTTAAATAGATGCAATCTATTGTGTGTAAGGGTTAGAGGAAGACCAGTGGGTAATAAAGCTCGCAGTGAGATGGGGGAAGCCGCCTTGCAAGGCAAGGAAAGCAGATGTAACGCTTTGTTCTTCCAAGGATGGCAAAGGACCAACCCGGGCTCTGAAGGCAGGAATGATAACCAGAAGCTCCTGGATTCCTTGCAAGGTATTACTTAAAATCCAACCCAGTGTGGGCTGTTTCATGAAATTCTGACTGGCATATAAAAGATTCCACCTTGGTGAGGCATAAACAAAATCAAAAGAAATCACCTGAAAATGGAAGCCGTTTGTAAGGGGGTTTGGGGGATTCTCGGAGAGCCCGTAGAGACTGGGCGAACTCCCTTCCATTCCCCATTAACTCAACTCAAAAAGCAGAAGCCTGCTGTTTTAAGTTAAAGAAGAAACACCATTACAGAGAGACCAGGGAAGGAATTAATCAGGGGAAGCAGCTATACAGCTGAGAAAGAACATTTTATTTATGGAGATGAGCAGGAAAACACACACAGGCACAAAGGAAAGAAGACATACAGGTGTAGGGAAGTCACTATGGCGGGGAGACCAGAGCCGCCTTGTCTCCGTCTGGCTCACATGGACCGCTCGAAATGTGTGGACCAAGCATCCTCAGGCGCACCTTCCTGGTGATGACGGCACCCCTACCACCTGGAGCAGGAAGGAGCCCCATTCAGTCCCACATAGGCTCAAAGAAATGGGAGGCACAAACAAGAGGACCTGGGTCCCTTTTGAATTCCCTTCACATGAATAAAAAGAGGATACTCCCTATTTCTGCCTTTTTGATCCAACTTCATGGAGTCCTTCACCCACTCAAAGGCCGTTGGCTCAGTCATAAAGGTCGTCAGCCAGTTGTAGCAGGCCTCCTCCCATTGCCAAAAGAGGGAGTTGTATTACCTCTGCATAAAGCACATGTGTCAATGGTGAGGGCTCTGTCTAACCCTGTTCGGAATCTCGGGAAGCAGGTGAGGGAGCCGGGAGACCAAGGTGGGAGGTTGACGTTCGATGTTTGGCTCCATGTTCTCCAACCAGAGCGTCAAACACGGGACCCCACAGAGGCCTTGGTGTTGCTTCCCAATTCTCAGAGATGTCTGAGTCAGATACAGTTCAGAAGTCAGAAATGCTGAAATTGCTGGGACATTCCTATGGTTTGGGGGATGATTTGATGATAGGTTTGAAATTGAGTCTGGCCTAGAAAACCAGAAGGTCTGTTTGCTTAGAGGTCACACAAAGAGAGCTTCCAGAAGAGGAGTTTGTCATGGAGGCCTGCCTTAAGGAACCATTAACTTCCGCCACACAGAAGAGCTTCCATGAGATTTTCCAGCAGCAGAGATCAGATCTTACCTCTCTGTAGAGTATGTACCTGCAAAATTCAACTCTATTTACAATTCCACTCTATCCAACAAGTATCTATCGAGTGCTTAAAAAATAAATGGCAATTGTTCTTCGCATTTTGAAATCACCTTGCCTTAAAGTTCTCAGCTACTGGCAAAAACACCCCTACTGCTTATGGAACAACATTAAAAGAGATTTTTTCAAGGATTAACTGCTTACATACTAGGGCAGTAAGGCGGCTTAATCCTTCATTTGGCTTGATTTTCAAAGTTAGCTGGCTTTCTTAATGATAAAAAGAAATATATTTTTTTCTAATTACAAAGTAATTCAAATTTAAAATAATGCAAAAGCACAAAAGTAGAAAGTGAATACTCTTCAAGAAATCACTACCTACAGGTACCCACCTTCTAATTTTTTCCGTGTGCGCACCCCCACGTGTGTGTGTGTGTGCGCGCACACTGGTGTTCTTTAAAACTTGCTTCTCTGTCTCTGGATCAGTAGCCATGGCATCTACTTGGATTCCAGGTTTCCCAAGCCCACACCATGAGTCCCATATGGTTCTTTTCTTCAATCTTAAAAACTTTGGATGCAGCTTCAGCAGTAGCTTGGTGCATCTTTGGCTCTTCAAGCCGTATATTGTGTTCACTTCTAGGTTATTGATTACTTCATTTGTCAGTTCCCTGCCCATCTTAACCTCTAACCCTAGTGCACAAATTAGCATCAGAAACTTCCCTTCTTGTGGGCTCTTCACGCACTGATTTTGCCTTTAACTGCTGAAAAGAATAGGGTTGGGGCTGCCTTTGTTTCTCTAGAAAAAGGACAGGTGGCCCGGGCCATCTGGGTGTCATTTATCCCAAGCATTTGCCTCTGCTTCCCTAGACATTTCTCCCAATTTCTTCGGGAACACTTGTCTTTTCCTCTGTCCTTTACCACCCCTCAATCCCCCCGCTCTCCTCCCATTGCCTCACATCCTGGCCCCGTCACAGTGTTTTGCTACTTCCTCTGTGTTTTCAAAATCAGTCTTGTGTTCATCTTGTCAAAATCTTATCTGCCCTCTATTCTCCCTTCCTTCTAGTTATTTATAAAGTTTCATTCACTTTGATACATAAGAATTCTGACTTTTATCCTTTGCTTTATTCAAGAGCTTTCCCCATCCCCCCTCCCAAATCCTCTCTTTACCATAATCACCAAAAGTTCATTCTTTCAATCTATAAAAAGCAGATTCTACATGCTTCGCGATTCAGACAAATGCACGGAAAGATATACAGGTGTAGATGCACAGGAAACAATAAAGTCAGGACAATGAATCCATCTCATAAACTCTCAGGCAATCGTGCTCACGTTCTTCATGTTTTCACCTCCTGCTAAATTCGGCCCTTAAGACGTTTCTTCTCCTTGAGTGGAGTAAGTGGAGTCGTCCCCTGGTGTCTGGATCCCCTCTGCCCTCTATTTCCTAGACACATCCTCCCTCAGGTCTTGACTTTTAAATGTTTCTCCTCATACATCAAATAACCAATCTAAAAATGAACCCTGTTTGTTTCCTTTTTAAGACGCCTTGGTCTCCTTCTTGACTGTCAATAACACCTCCTTGCTTCCCCAACTCCAGGACCTGGAATCATCTATTATTTCTCCATTTCCTCCTCGGCCACGCTCGTTCCCATGGGACCCTGGCTCCACTTCCTGAACAGAAATCTTACAAATTGAGTGCTTTCTTTTTCACTTCCACTCTGACTTTAGTTTAGGTTGAAATAATTTCCTGCTCCACCTGTACACAACCCCGACTTCCTACCCTCCTTCTCTGCTTATCTCTTCTCGTTCCCAGGAATCTAAAATTTTACTGTGAAAATATTTTATTTTCTCAGTCCCCTCCCTCAGATGTACTTCATTTATGTGGGGTTTTTTTTCTCTTAGATTTTTCTCTTAGATTGACTTTTCATTTTTCAGTACAAAAGTCCCACGATATTTGCATGACCTTTCTTATCTTTTCTTCTGCCCCTCACCACAGCATCCTTTAACTTACAGATTTATTTTATTTTAACACATTGAACTTAAAGCTTAAGCACTCTGTTATACATAGCCTATGTACTATGTCCCCTTCCAGAAAGGTCTGATTACAGATAGCAAGGATGCATTAGATTTTGTTACTACATCACAAATGATTTCTAAATACTTCTTTTGATTCACAACAAACAGTGGCACAAGGCATCATTGTTACTATTTCTTTAAGAACATGACCTTGCACAGGAAATGGGAAGTGGACAGACCTAGAATAGCCTTGAGGAAATGTTGTGTTATGGAAACTGCTGTGGGGATAACATGGGACATTTCCTAAGACCCAGGTAAAAGCAGAAGCAAGAGAAAGACTGTCTCAGCTGCTTCCCAGGGAGTTTTCATGCACTGAAAACTGTGAGAGTATCTCCATGGCTCACTTAGTGGAGAAGGTACTTGGGACCAATTTTCCTAACTTTGGTGGAGTTGGACCAGTGCTTAATATAAGCACAAGGACGGTGGCCCCAGCAGCCTGCTTTCTGAGGTCTTTCCGTTGGTCCTGGACTCCTTCTCTGTGGTGTTCGCACCACCTCTTCAGCTGGAAGATCCTTTTGAAGCCTATAGCTACGAAGACCTATATTTCCTCCAGTCCAACTTAAACCCATTCATCCATAATAACCAATATGATGCATTCACTTTCTTCCTTTGACTTTGAACTCTTAGGTATCACCTTCAGAGTCCTTCAATACGAAGATGTACTGAAATGGCCGAGGCTGTACAATGGTCACAACTTACAACCTGGTTTAAATATTACTTCCGGGAAGAGTCAGTTATTGTCTTAATGTTGCCCCAAACTGGTCCCCTCAGACCACTCCTGGGAACTCTGTCACAGTTGCTTGTGCTGTTTCACCTCTATGATTTGAATACATATTAGCAAAAACTAAATGAGATTTTTCATGGAGGTAATTTCAATTCCTTCCCAAAGACCAGCGGAGAAAGCAGCATGACACTCTGCCAGCTGCAGCTTTAGAGCTTTGATGGAAGGATGCAAGCTCATTCTTTATCTCTTTGTGGATCACAAAGGCCTGAACTAATTAGTACTTATTAGAAAGCCAATTAGAAATACATTTTATTTCTCCGTGTGGTGTAAATGGAATATACCAAGGTGGATTGTGGGCTGAGATACCATCTACAGCACTAATGCCGAGATGCAGACGCGGGGTCTGGAGAGCACTGCACACAGAGTGGGGGGGTTTTCACCCCATAGATCTGGGAGCATGAGAGTCTCTTTCTCAGATGTTGTGTGGATCCAGTGCTAGGCAAATGCTGGATCTACTGCTAGGATACATATGCTTTGGGTAATGAATATACTTCCCCAGTTTTGGTCTAACATCCTAGCATTCCAACAGGCCCCTCTTCTATAGCATTTCCTTTTCATTCTCATTTTCCTCATGCTCAACCTTGCACATCCTGGATTTTGTTTAACTGACTTTAGACACCGACAGTTAAACATATGTCATCTATTTTTGAGAACCTTCCATCTTCCTCTCTGACAGCCCTCTTTTTCAGTTACCCAAAGCTGCACAATCAAGGTTTGGTGTGTCTCCCCCGCTCCCTTTAACCACTCTATCCTGGACTGACCTACACGTGCTCCTGATTTTTCTCTAAGGGATCTTCACCAATTATCCAGCTGATGAATCCAAAGGATTCAGAGCCATATTCTTCCACAAATTTCCCATTCACTCAGTTGATATTAGAATGTTAATGACTATTTATTAACTATAAAATTCATGTATATCATATGTATGTATGTATATATCCATCCATCCGTCCATCCATCCATCTATCCATCCATCTATCCATTCATGCATCTATATCTCTATCTATCTACCTACCTATTATCTATCTATCTTTTTCTCATATGTACAAACTTTAATAGCAACCTATATACTTATATGGCTTGGGAGGTTGGAAGGGGGATGATTTTTCCTATCCTATGCTTCTTTTGATTCAGACTCAGTAAGTAAGCCATTTCTGGCCCTCCACTCAACATTTAGGTTAGGTGTCACCTCTCCCCTCTTTAGACTAAATTTTTCTTACTAGCCAACACTGTGTCCATTTAGAAATGGATGTCATAAGCTCAGGAACCTCCATGCAGAAAAGATATTTGCTAGTTCTCAGAAGTACTTGCTCAGGACCTTGGGTCTGTCCCACTGTCACTGCTGAGCTGACTAAGCCACCTGCCAGCCTGCTTTCTTTTCTGGTACACTTTGGGGCCTCCCGTGTGTCATTCTGAAAGCTGCCACTGCTGCTGTCTAAATTGCTTTTCACTGCTCATATTTTTATTGCCTTTGTCTTATTTTAGAATCTTACATTATTCTCATCCTTCACCTGCTTTTGAGCTTAAATGAAATTGGTCTAGTTGAATGGGTCACTCTTTATGGTTATTCAAAATGAAATGAAAGCTTTAGCCCAGAAAGGTCTAATAAAGACATTTACTTATTTCCTCCTGTAATATCAATGTTTTTGGGGGGGGGGGGATGGGGGTGGTGGTGGTAGTAGGGACAGATTTTCAAGGTTTGTGATTCTAAACAAAAATGTTCAAGAAGTCCCATTACCCATAAAGTACAAAATAAACAGACATCCACAGAAAGAGCACTTCCTTATGCCCCCAATATTGCCTTCAGGGCACTGGCTGCTTGGCTGACATTTACAATGGTATTTTCTTCTAGTTTTTCCATGAGATTTGCTTCCTCTTATGGGCATCTCCCTCATATCAATTTGTTATAAGTAGAAATCAGTCACATGTTTCTTCTTCTATCAGGTGCCAAATAATATATAGAACCTCATCTGTCCCTAAAATCAACCTTTTCTTTTCATTCCAGGGCATTATAATATGCTTTTTTATCCCCTCTCATATATCTTCATTTTAGACAATCAAAGTTTTGTGCCCACCTTGTGTCAATTAATGAGCACAAGTATATTAATGATTTTTGAACAAAAAAGCTGGGACTAGACTTTGAGTCATTCCTGACCCAGGGATGCCTCCAGCATTCCCTGATCCTCAAAACTTTCTCTAATATGAAGAAGGTTCCAATAGAATCTGGGTTCACTTGCCACAAATTAGAAGTGTAATTCTTTCTCTCTTCAAAGACTCTTAGGCGTTGGACCATTGGAATCTCAAGGAGGTTCCCCAACTGTACAAAAAATTTCACATCATCCTTCTGTATTACGTATTATTCATCCTTTTTGATTTTATCCCCAGCCAAGTTCCTTGTTGCTACATAGTTCGCCAATGCTACATTTTCTATACATATCTCCAGCCCTATCCTCAGCTTCTCTCTGATTGTTCCTTCAGGCTTCAAGAAGGATCCGTAAGTGTAATGTCTGTTCTCTCCCCACTTTTCTCTGCTGAGTGATGGGAAGGGTATTCCTGGGTTTGTTACTCAGTTCCCCCTCATCCTCCTGGACCACTCAGATCCAAGCCACTTCTGCTATGGGAATCAGACTTAGCTCCTGAGATAAACATAGCTCTTGGATTTGCACAGTTTTTCTGAAAGTATGGGTGGATTGTCAAAGCAGGGGTGGATTGTCTCATCTCCTGGGAAATAAGACTGCTGGTGTACTCTCATTTTCTGAGTAACTAAAAATGCATTTTTGTGATCTATCAGGACATGATTTAACTATAACTGATCTTCATTTATAGTTTTGATATCTAGAAATTATGCATCCTTGGTCATACCTTTTTTGAGATTGAATTGAATTTATAAATTGCCTTGGGAAAACATTACATTCTTATGATATTGAATCATACATTCAACAAAGAGAGGATTTAAAAAAATATACCCTTGTACTTCATTTACTTTACACACAGTAGTTTGTACCTCTTAATCCTTTACTCCTCTCTTACCTCTCCCTTCTTTCCTCTCCCCAGTGGTAACGACTAGTTTGTTTCTGTTATGTTATATTCATTCGTTTTATTTTTTAGGTTCCACATATAAGTTACAGCATACAGTATTTATCTTCCTCTGTCTTATTTCACTAAGTATAATACCCTCCAGGTCCATCCATGTTGTTGCAAAGGGCAGAATTTCATTCTTTTTATGGCTGAGTAGTATTCCATTGTATATATACACCACATCTTCTTTATCCATTCATCTGTTGATGGACACTTAGGTTGCTTCCATATCTTGGCTATTGTAAATAGTGCTGCTGTGAACACTGGGGCGCATGTATCTTTTCAAATTAGTGTGTGGTCATACATTTTCATAATCTTTGCCATGATGTGCACTGTTTAGAATTTGGCAATCCTGAGGAAGCAAGGTTAAATCTCAAAAAGATACTTTTCATTGTTTCTCCTGTCTCTGGTTCCTTCCTCACAGGCCTATCCTTTACTGACTATGAGCCACAGAAGTAAATGCAGCTTTCCCTGCCACGTGAGGTCACAAAGCACCACTTCCACTGGGCCCGGGCTCATATGTGAGTCTGAGAAAATTATTAATGAGAAAATGGTCTCTGAAGACCCACAATGTGGGTGTGCAGCTCCACAGCCTGCCTATAGATATTTCTCACTCCTTCCCAGAGGAGGGTTTCGGAACAAAGCATCACTCCCTCTTCCCTTTGGCGTGCACTCCCATGATTCCACCCCAGGTCAGGTCAGGCGTCTACGATAGACCCTTGCTTCTGTCCATCCAGCTGTGTCCCCTCTAGTAAACATGATCAAATAACATGCTTTGTCCTTGTTCTACTTATCAGTATGGCTGCCAAGTCAATGCTCATCTTCGCTCCAGAATAAGTCAGAAACTGCCCCATGGCTAAAGGTTACTTTATACTCTATACTCTCTCAACTCTGGAATCTGAATCATGACTGAAATGTGAGTGAGTCAAGGCCAGTGTTTGTATAATGAAAGTTCCCAGGATGGATGCCCCAGTGTGGACAGTCACTGACTTCTCTTTCCAACCTCGTCCTGATGATGAATCAGCTTTTGTCCGTCTCGTGATTTGCCCTCTTCCTCCTGGTTGACCCTTCACAGATCTGGTCTCTTCACTGTCAGCCAGTCTTTGCCTTCTGAAACTTTAGAGGAATTAACTGAGTAATTCTACCCACGCCAGAAACATCAACTTTTTAAACCAAGCATTTTCCCATCCTTGTTATTTCTGCTTCCTTCTTTTTCCTTCAAACAGCAATTTCCCTCATGAGGTCATTTGTACATCTCTTTCCTGGCTTTTACTAGCCACCCATTCTGTTGGCGTCTGCCATCTTCCAGGACATTCCTTTCAAGCCCTGATCTTCTCCGAAGCTCTCACATTGTCTCCTCCCTCCCCACACCATCACTCTCTGTGGTTGCTGCAAAAGCCTTCCTCCCCTCACCCCCCCTTTGCCCATCCAGGCTGAGCTCATGCATCTCTCAGACTTTCAGGAACTTGCACAGAAGTATAAAACCTCAATTTCATGACTGTACTTTGGGGGGAGTATTTCTCATCCATCCAAAACTATCACCTCCAGAATGGACAGAGAAACTAAATAAATAGTAAATCTGGGTAACAAAAATAGTCAGAACAAAACCCCCATATCTTATAACTATGTTTTAAATGACAATGAGAGGTAGAGTAGCAGTGAACTGAAGCGAGCAACCCTCTTTCTTCAGGTCAGTGGACCAACAGGCGCTATGGTCAGCTTCCTCCCTTCACCCTCCCAGATGCTAGAATTTCTGCGGTAAAAAGCCACAGGCTGTTGGAATTCCTGTCCTAACCCCGCTTCTTTCCTAACCCATCTTTGCTGCACTAATTCTTTAAGTGAAGGTGGATGAGAATTTCTGCCTCTCCAGAGCATTGGGGGACACCCTACAGACACGAGAAGACGGCAACAAAGGAACAACCAGCTTGGCTTTCTGAGTCCCTTCACCAACACAGCGGGCCAGTTTTGGTGGATGAACATTACCCAAAACTCAATAAATCAAAAATCATATCACCTTTCCCCTAAAGCTGGCTCACCCTCTCACTATCCTTTCCCCCCGCCATCCTGTGGTACCGCCACTCTTCACTTGGCTAAGAACTTTAGTCTCCCTTCCTTATCCTGATGTCAAGTCCGTCATTGCCTCTTAGACCCTATCTTCCTTTTTTTTTTTTTTTTTTTTAAGATCATTTCACCTCTTGCTCTTCACTTCTTAGATCAGGGTCTCATCAACTCACTCCCAGATCACTACACCTAGCTGGAGGATGGAGACCACTGCCCCTTGTGTTTCCCAACTCCTGCCTGTATTTCTTGGGTCATCACATTAACCACTCCAAACTCTGTTCTCTTGCTCAAAGATGCAACATGGCTTTATTGTATCTATTACACCAAAAGCAAACACTTTCTGAATTCCCAGCTGTACCACTATTTTGTCCCTGCCTGCCTCCCCATCCCACCTGATTTCCATCACTCTTTGCTTTTTATCTTTCAAAACTCTTTTGTTAGGTGAATACAGTTGCATGATTGCTCTGACTTCTTTGTTCTTTTAAGTATCATATAATCCTTTTCTTTCCCCTATTAATGTTTCCCCCTTAAATTCTAATTTGTCTGATTAATATTACCAAACTAAATCTCTTTCAGTAAATATTTGTATGGTGTTTCTTTTTACTTCTCTTCATCTTTAACCTTTCTATGTGGTTTTAAATTGTCTCTTTTAAGGAATACACACATAGATTTTTATCATATTATCCAATCTAATGGTCACTGTCTTTCAATAGATGAGTTTAATTCATTTACATTTACTGAGGTTAACTATATATTTGGATTGATTTTCACTGTCTTCATTACCATTCTTTTCCTTGACGTTTTTTACACCTCTGCCTTTTCCTATGATAAAATGTTTCTACATTTTTGTTTGTATGTTTGTTTTCCTCTGCTGCTTTGATAATCATAGTTTGTGTTTCCATTCTTTTAGGAATGACCCCGAATTATTTTAATATATATATTTAATCTTTCATTGTTTATATCCTTCTCTTGACCACAACAACCATATCAGTATGATGTAATAACCCACTAAAAGTGACCTCCTCTCCTTATCTTATGGTTATTGGTTACATTCTGCTTTATGCTTTTTAGTTATTTTATGGTAAAAAAAAATAAATGTAATGTCTTTTAATCAAATTCTGTGTTGTAATTGCTTTTAACTTACCCACTGCCTTTCTTCCTCCCTGTCGTTCATTATTCTTTCATTACAGTTCTTAGTTTTTAATGTGTTGTTGAATGTTTTCATTTTGCTCTCAGCCTTGAAGGACAGTTTAGCTGGTTTTAAAAATCATGTTGATAATTAGCTTCCTTTGGCTATTTGTTTATCTGCCATCTGTTCTGGATAATCTATCTCTTCTGTCTTCTGGGCTTTACAATCTACTCTTTATCATTGATATCTGCAAGTTTACTATGAAGTGAATAGGTATAGATCTGTTTTTACTTCTCTTTCTAGACACAGAATGCACTTTCAAAATAAGAACTCATGTTTTTCCTTTCTCCCACTCATCTCCTCCATCCTCTTCTACTTGAACCCTCATTAGATATATGTTGGAACTCTTAAACTATCCTCTATGTCTCTTAACTGCTCTTTCATGCATATTTTTAAATGTCCTCCCCCCACCCCCACTGTTTGCTGCATGCTGAGTACATTTTCTTAGCAATGTCTTCTCAGTATTGAGTTTATCCCATATTTTGAGTCTTTCACCTTTATTTCAATTACTGTATTTCTCAATTCCAAAATTTTAGAATTGCTTCTTTCCTGTATCTATCCATTCTGGTTTTATCACTGCCTTCTTATATTTGTTTCCTAATTATATTTTATGGCCGTATGCTTTCATTTGTCTCTTTAATCACCCTAAGTGTAGGTCTTTGCCCAAACTTTATCTATACTGATTTCTTGTCCTGACTGTGTTTTGTTTTTGTTTGTTTGTTTTTTGGTCTACTGTCTTTCTTAGCATTAGTTTCCTCCATTTTGGAATTTTATTTTGCTGCTTCATCTTGTTCAGTTGATTTTTTTCTCTTTTTCTCTCTTGCTTTCCCTCACATTCTCACCCTTCCTGGTCCAACAATTTTGCAACTGTTTCCAATTGGCCCCTGGGTTCCAAGTGCAGAACCACACCTTATAATGGTCACTGGGGGCCCTGATACTTTGGGGAAAGGAGTGAGATCACACATGGGGGTGACAAAACTGGGGAGCAGATAGTTCAGTTGCTACTCCAAGACTGTGCCGCTCTTCTCCTATTTCCCTGGATTTCCAATTGCCATAAGCTGTCTCCCCCAAGCAGCAGTTGATAACAATTTCTCCAAATCCTTTTGGGAGGAGGGAGAGCCCCATCCCAGGCCCTGGTCTGGTCCCCATCTCCCCTAACCTCCCAGCTGCCATTGCTTGCCTCCTGACCTGGCTCCATCTCACCCATGACTTTGACCTTGTTTACCCCTTTGTATTTTTGTTTCACTTTTGGTCCATGGAAGTGTTTAATAGCACTTCAGCTTAGCTCCTGTAATTTTCCCTTTTAATATTTAATCTTTCATTTCTTGGTGTTTGAAACAGATGGGAGGTATGTCAAAGCCCCACTTACCCAGAGTAGCTCGACCACAATCCTACTTTACTTCCAACTACTCGCCAGAATAAGACCTTTGATCGAGTTAAGAAGCTCAGTGCATTTGCCTGTCCTGCATCCGATATTGGAATGCCCTCTCTTTGCCTTTGTAAGTCCTTTAAGCCTTAGCCCAAATCCCTCCTCCAGGGCGAAGGCTTTGCCAAATGCTCTAACCCTCACACCTTCAATTCTTCTCTGAATTTACCAAGCACCCTAGATCCCAGGCAAATGGAAATTCAATATTCATAGCTTAGTCATTTTATGAACTATTTTGAAGATCCATGCTTTACAGTAACTTGTGACTTGGTAGAAGCATAACTAAACTAGTTAGTAAAACTAGATGACCCCTAATAATGCTGATTTTCTTGGGCTTTGTTTATCATTTAGTCATTTACTACCAAAAAGTGATCCAAAACTTCCTCTTTCAGATTTAGATGAGTTCATAAGTGTTGCTACTGTGCACTTATATACATAATATAGTAAAGAGTTCATTTTAGTTGTAGGATTAATTTTAATAATGTCGTATAGTTTTTAGTTCTGCACTTTTGAGTGAGACCACAGTATTCTTCAATTACATTTTATTGAATTTTAGAAAGGAGAGGAAATAGATCCTATAAAAACTATTTCCAAATCTGGAAGATTTACAAAGATCTAGAAGACATCTTTCATCAATGTTAAGAGTCTACCCATAAAATGTTTCATTCAGTACTGTGGCTTAGCTTCTCATTTTACTTAATAGTCTCACTCATATTTTCAGTCCTTCTGGCTGGATTAAACCTCCTTGGTGGCAGAGAATGTCCTGCAGGGCCTTGAAGACAGAGACCCGGCTCTGTTTATCCATGCAAACCAGGGTTATCACAGGGCTTGGTTTACAGAAAAAGCTCAGTAATAAATGGTTTGTTTGTTTGTTTTGCTCCAGTGCTCAACCAGTTCATTTTTATTTTCTTCAATCTTATCTATAGTAGATAATGTTCAACAATTGGGAAATAAACTACCTGTTATAAGTGAATGGCTTTGTTCAATTCAATGCATAAACTGAAAGCAGGAGTAGCCTCTGAGGACACAGAGACCAAGATGATATTATGAGCCACTCTGGTTTGGACTATTTCAGGAAACTTTGGGTGTATCTGAAAGCCCTTTAGGGACAGGGTTCTGTCTTCCACTTTTTTTTTTTTTTAGTTTATTTTTCGCTGCATTGGTCTTTGTTGCTGCACGAGGGCTTTCTCTAGTTGCAGTGAGCAGGGGCTCCTCTTCATTGTGGTGCACGGGCTTCTCACTGTGGTGGCTTCTCTTGTTGGGAGCACGGGCTCTAGGCGTGCAGGCTTCAGTAATTGTGGCACACGGGCTCAGTAGTTACAGCTCGGAGGCTCTGTAGTTGTGGCATACTGGCTTAGTAGCTCCATGGCATGTGAGATCTTCCCGGACCAGGGCTCAAACCCGTGTCCCCTGCATTGGCAGGCGGATTCTTAACCACTACACCACCAGGGAAGTCCCTTCCACTTATTTTTATATCTCCCTTAGTGTCTGATGTGGTAACACCTACCTACCTAGATGGTCAACAAATTCTTGTTGCATGAATGCCTCATTCCCAGACTCCTATATGGTGTATTTGAGTGCTCAAATAGCTCCCCAGAGAAGTCAGTGTAAAATGGGATTGGGGAAACTCTGGCATCCGTGTAAGGTGATAATTTATTATCAGGTGTTGGACTCTGAGATGTGCTACTTTTGCCAGTTAGATCAGCTGTGTGTCAAACCCCTTTCCAGTGTTAATATTAAATTCTCTATCTCTATGTGCCTCCGTCCCCTGGTCCCCTAGGTCTGATGCCTTGACAGTTTCGGATAATGCAAAACAATGGTAGTGCTCGGTTTTTGCCTGATTTGTGATTAGTTTTTCTTGGCTATTTTTGTACTTTAGAATTTCATCTGCCTCCAGAGACTTTGATGCTGGGCACAAATTTTACTTATATGAATTTCAAAATGCTGCCATCCTTTTTGAGAAAAGATAAGTAAGAGTGATTTTTTTTTTTGGGTCCCCCTGTGGAGCTGTTCTTTGTTTTATCAGCAATGCATGTGCTAGAGAACAACTTTAAAGGGATCTGTCCTGAGTGTCTGTAGGACATATACGAATTGGAATTCATTCCTTCAGAGAAGATTTCACCATCTTCACTGTGTCCATGTGTTAGCCTGTGCAGGCTGCAATAGGGTGAATAATAGCCTCCCAGAGATGTTTATGTCCTAATTCCCACAACCTGTGAATGTTAGTTACCTTATGTGACAAAGGGGCATTTTCAGATGTGATCAAGATTATTCTAAATTAACCGGGTGGGCCCAATGAAATCACAAGAGTCCTTATAAGAGGAAAGCAGAGGGAAATGTGACTACAGAAGAGGAAGAGGTGTTGTGATGATGCAAGGAGAGATTAGAGTGATACACTTTGCAGATGGAAGAAGAAACCACAAGCCAAGGAATACTGGCGGCCACTAGAAGTGGACAAAGGCAAGGAGACAGAGCTCAGAGTTGCCAGAAGGAGCCAGCCCTGCCAACACCTTGACTTTAGCCCAGTGAAGGTGGGCTCTGAGTTCCAGAACTGTAAGAGGAAAAAATTTTGTTGTTTTAAGCCACTGATTCTATGGCAATTTGTTACAGCAGCAATAGGAAACTAATACCCATGTCATATAGTGTAAGTATCCAACTTGCTTACAAAATGGCACAGAATCCTAGAAGCTCTCTTTTAAACAGGGCTTTAACGGCCATGTAGTCCAACAGCCCAAGGGATGTTTGAATCCCCATTACAATATCCACAGCAGTGATCACCGGGTGGATTGGAAACTATCTACCTGGCACGTGGTCCATTTCACCTCAGATAGCTGCACCCAGGGGGGAATAAAACATTACAGAATAGTCCTTCCCAAGGGTATCTTGAAGTATCAGAAAAAGAGAGTCAGACAGATAGGTTTGCGTCTCGAATTCACCTGAGGCCCCTCAGCTGCACAAGGAGGAAGAAAACATTTATCTTACAAGGTCGTTGAAAGGACTGGAGATCCTAGCATAATATCTGGTGTGTATTAGTCACTCACCAAATGATAAGCATCATAATTTTTATCGTGCACTAAATCAAGTTTTCCTAAAGCTTCACCCAATTGTACAATCTACAGCTGTACAGCAAAAGTCAAATCCCTCCTCCTACATGGAAAACACTTTTAGTATTTAAACATAGCAATGTCTCCTGTGAGACTTCATCTATCCCAATAAAACCTTCCCGTATACTTCAGCTGTGGCTCCTATGTCATGATTTAAATCTCCTTCATAATTTTCCAATCTCAAACTCTATCCCACCCCTAGTGGAGAAATAACACACATCGACGAGGACAGGATTCATCTGAGGGGTTCCCAGCACCTGTGAACGGGGAGGACAAGATATCAGCACCCATAAACTCCATCAGCTTCCCCACCCAGCTGTGATGACTCAGTGTACAGACCTATATACAGACCCTGCCAGACGATAACCTCTGTCCACTGACATATAAAGGATAGTCTCTTTGTAGCCCAGTGTCCAGAGAATAGGCTGGGCTCAGGAGGAGCAATTCGATGGTAAAATATATATATTAACGCTCTGAACCACAGTGTATTAGCTTCCTGATTTCACTTCCTCTGGGCAGCAAGCAAATGCTCTGAGCATGCAGCAAAACTTTCCCTTAGTTATGCATTCTCCTCGTGTCGTTGGCCTACATCAAACCCTTCAATAACTGTCTTTCCTTGGCTCTTGCCCACCTTTGCAGCCCTCACCCCTGCCCCCTTCCACACACCCCGCCATAGCAAACTACCAGCTGTTGGGCAGAGGGTCACTTGTTCTCCCCCCACACTTCCATCTGCCTGACACAATCTTCTCTCTCCCCTGTGTCTGCTGAGCACATTCTTATTTCACCCTCAAGACCCATCTCAGTGCTCAACTCCTCCAGGACATCCCCCCTTACCCACCCTACCCCATCACCACCACAGGGATGAATCAGAGCTCCTCTGTCTGTCACTAATACCATGTGCTTGCTGCCATCCTAATGCTTATTATATCCCTTTCTATTAGATGATCATTTGCCTCTCTCCCATGTGAGTTTCTGAACTTTTTGAGAGCTGGGATTTTTTTATTTGTGGATTGCAGGTACTTAGCACAGAACTAGGCTATGGAAAGAGCTTGATGAATACATGCTGGATACAAAGATAGATGCTCCTGAGTTCTCTGGTCCTATGTGTGCACCTCTACCTAACCTCTCTCGCTCTGGTATTGTCATTATGCCACCAGTAGGGCCTGCCACACATCCACCCACGTGGAGAGATGGTGTGTTAGAGTACCATCCTGCTGCACATGCCTGGATCTGTTCCAGGATGGCTTCTCCAAGGAACAAATGCTCAATAGACCCAGCAATCCCAGAACATCCAAAATGGAAATGATTTACCTGGGAAAACAACGTGGAATAATCCCTTGGGCTCACTGAACCAGTTGGCACCTCACAAGAGAATCTGGTCTCTGATTGATGTCAGATGCTTGAATTACTTAACCCATTTAATCAATGAATCATTTACAAAAAAGGCAAAATAATACAAATGATTATTTATTTATTGCTTTGAATCCTTTCTTCAAGCACTTTCTAGACTAGTCCATATTTCAGTGCATATCACCTCTCTTCAATCATTTCTTGTTGACACAAGCTGATTTCTGAATTTGATATTTATTGCAGCCTACTGAATGTTTTGTTCTGTGGGGTTTTTTTTCTTCCTGATAGCATTAAGAACTCTGTGTTTATTCTTCCATGTATATTTTTTGATTATTTTTGTTTCATTAAGATATAAGGTCTTACAGAATTCTTTTGGTTATATTCTATGCTAGAGAGAAAATCTGTACAAATGGATATACTTGTAAGTTTGTTGGAGAAGGTGGAGAAAATTTTCACTTACACTTTCCAGCAAGGGTCTTCGATAATTCTCCCTATTCCTCTAAATTAACTACTTACTTATGCTTGATCTTAATTTTGTTTAGAAAATTTGTATAAATACTGATCCAGCAGTTATGACTTATTTAAGAGAGATAAAAGGTATGTCCATCTTCTTGAACTCATTGGGTAAAAAACACAAATAGTAAATCTAGGACACATTTCACAGGATACACCAGAGGAGGGGAAGAGCATCAGATGCTGAAAGGTGGTCCTTTCTATCAATAAGTGAGAAAATGTTGCCAGTTTCCAATCAAACACAGATCACTGTACGATGATCTTCTGCTCCTTACCTGCCGTGCCACCTGAGTGCCTGGCCAACAGTATCCTTTAGAGATGCACAAATAACAAGCTTTAGCTGGGCCTCAAGCCAGACTTTTTTGCTTCAACACAAGTCCCATAGTACCAGTCTAAGTAATGAGCCGCCCTTCAGCAGCTGTATGCAACACAGGATACTAGGAAACATCCAGTGCCTTCAAGGGAAAACTAGTCTTCTGGACTAGTCCCATTTGTTTCAACAATAAAATAACATACTAAAAGTAAACCATCTAGATAGAATGTTTGGAGATTTAATGGGACTTTTTATTCTTTCCCATGGAAAATCTCTTTAGTGAAAATATAAAGGTAAAATTCAGACTATTTTCTGGTTAGACAAATGCACAAGAGGCTAGGAGTTAAAAAAAAAAAAAAAAAGCTAGACTATAATGATCAAATTAGCAAATGGGCAAAAGACATAAACAGACACTTCACCAAAGAGGATATACAGATGGCAAATAAGCACATGAAAGAATATTCCACATCAGTAGCCATTAGGGAAATGCAAATTAAAACCACAGTAAGACATCACCACACAACTATTAAAATGACTAAAATTAAAAATACCAAATGCTTGCAAGGACGCTGAGAAACTGGATTCCTCGGGCATTACTGGTGGGAAGATAAAATGGTATAGCCACTCTGGAAAAGAATATGGCTGTTTCTTATAAAACTAAACCCATGCTTTACCATAAGACCAAAAAACTGTACTACTAGAAGTTCATTACAGAGAAATCAAAACTTATGTTCACATAAAAATCTGTACACGAATATCTGTGGCAGCTTTATTCCTAATAGCCAAAACCTGAAAACAACCCACAGTCTTTCTGTGGGTGAATGGATAAATAGACTGTGGTCCATCTGTGCCATGGAATACCACTCAGCAATAAAAAGGAACTTGGAACAATTGATACACAGATCTCAAGGAAATTATGAAAATTTTAAAGTCAATATTGAAAGGTTAGATACTATATAATTCATTTACGTAACATTCTTGAAATAACAAAATTACAGAAATGAGGAATGTATTAGTAGTTGCCAGAGACCAAGGAGCAGGAAAGAGAGGGAAGTAGCTGGGCTATAAAGGGTAACGGGGTTAAACCTGGGATTAACTGGTCTGTATCTTGACTGTGGTGGTGGTCACACAAATCTACACATGGGATAAAACTAAATACATGCACAGATAAATAAATGCATGTAACCGGTGAAATCCAAACACGGTTGACAGAGAGCATCAGTGTGGTCTAGCTACCATGAGGGGGACACTGGATAAAAAGTACACAGGAGCTCTTGTGTTATTTCTTACAACTGCCTGTGAATCTAGTTATCTCAAAACAAAAAACATTAAAATTGCTAATGTTAGAAGAATATTTATAGGCTATTGATTGATAAGATTGAGGTTTTAGGTTGATGAGTTGCTCCTCCGAAAGAT
Organism: Balaenoptera musculus; assembly: GCF_009873245.2. NCBI lineage: Eukaryota > Metazoa > Chordata > Mammalia > Artiodactyla > Balaenopteridae > Balaenoptera > Balaenoptera musculus. The sequence continues at coordinate 17,057,273 of NC_045786.1, read as the reverse complement.
GATCACCTTATGGCAGGTGAGTAAGAAGTTGGAGCCTTAATTCCAGGTACCAAGGCAATGGATAATAGACCTGGATATCATGCCCACTTTTTCCTTTTCTTCATCCTCCTCCACACTAAATCATCAGGTCCTGCTTCCTATGCCTCCCTTAAATCTTATCTCCTCCTTTGTTTCCACCGCCATTGTCTTGGTACATCTTCGTTCCCTCAATGGACTGGACTATTCCAATAGCCTCTTGACTAGCCTCTACTCTTCTCTGCAGTCCATTCGTTATCAAAAGTACCAAAAGCTAGGTGCCTTTCTTAAAAGAAATGTTGCCACTCATCTGCTTCACCAGCTCCCAGTCACATCCAGGATAATAAATAATTCTTAAGCATTGGAGAGAAACCCCAGCAGCTCACACCATTACCTCATCATCTACCTCCATCACTTATCTCCTGCTTCCTCCTTCCCAGAACCTGATACTTCAAGGATTCTGAACTACTTGGAATCCCTATTCTCACCACAAGCACTTATGCCTCTAAACCTTTGTCCATACTCTTCCCTCTCCTTTGACTGATCCATGTCACCGCCTTGTCTCCCAGGAAACCTCCTGTTCTCCTGCAAAGACCCAAGTTAGTTATGATCTTCTCTAGGATACTCCCTTAACCCCCAGTGGAATGTATCACTTCATTTTCTTTCTTGAACGTACTGCTGAATTTATAACACTGCCTTGTACATGCTGGTTCACATGTCTAGTTCCCTTTTTAGACTATGAACTCTTTGAGGACAGATTCCAAGTCCTTTCACCTTTATCTCCTCAAGATCACACATAGTGTTTATCAAACAACAGGCACTTGATAAATATTTGCTGAATTGAGTTGGGGAAAAACTATGGAACTCCAGCTGTCCGATTGAACTGGCTGTGGCTATTTGGTGTCCGTGATGAAATAACAGCTGGGATTGATGGCAATGATGGCCTCAATTAATGGTCTCCCTTTATGATGTAACTTTTCAGCCCCTCCCATCAAGAGAGGGAGTCTATTTCCCGACCCCTTGATTCTGAGCTGGCCTTGTGATTTGCTTTTTCAAATAGAACACAACAGAAGTGTCTGTGTGCCAGCTCTGAGCCCAGACTTTGAGAGACCTCATGTGATTCTTCTCTCTTTCCTGGAACCTTGCCCAGTCACTATGTGAAGGGGCCAGGCCGGCCTGCTGGAGGACAAGAGCCCACATGAAAGAGAGCCCAGTGGTCCTAGCCAGGCCACGCCAGACAAGCCTATAGTGAGCCAGCCCCCAAGAGAGACCAACAGAGCTCTCTGACCTACAGCTGACAGCAGATACATAAGTGAGCCAGCTGAGACCAGAAGGACCATCCCACTGACCTGCAGATTCATGAACAAAACTAAATGATTATTATTGCATGCCACTGGTGTTTGATGTTTTTGATACAACATTATTTTGGTAATAAATAATGATGTGGAAATTGGTACCAGAAGTAGGATGTTGATGTAACCAAAATCTAAAATGTGCAGCATTGATTTTGGAAGCAATGGGCGAGTGGAAGATGGAAAAGCAGTAAGCACACTGTTAGCAAAGGCTGGAGAAGTGGCGAGGAAATTGTTTTCAAAGCTAGGAGAAATGGTGACCTGTGTTAGGTAGTAAGGAGCAAAACTATTACTTGTAAAAGTAGTGCCCATGATTATTATGCTCAGAGAAAGAAGCCGGTCTCAAAAAGCCCCCTATTGTATACCTCCATTAGTGTGGAGTGGCCTGAATAAGCTAATCAATATAAGTAGAAATTAGATTAATGTTTGAAATTAGAAAATTGAACTATTAGAAATAGAATGAGAATAATGTCCAGGGGCTGAGGTAGGGGAGGTAGGGGAATAATGGGGGATACAGGGTTTCTTTTCGGAATGGCAAAAATGTTCTAAAATTAGATACTGTACAGTTGTAGCATTCAAAAGAGTGAAGTTTAGGGTATGTGAATTATTTCTTAATAAAGCTATTATTGAAAAAACTGTCACCTGCAGCAAAATCAAAGATACTCGATTGATCAACTGATCAATAAAGTTCTTTTATATCAATCATATCTATAACTACTTATATATATATGTGTGTTCATCACTGTATATGTATATAAACTGACCCTTGAACAGCACGAGTTTGAACTTCATGGACCCACTTTGGATCCGTGGATCAGGGCAGCAAGCAGATGGTTTCAGCATGCAGCTGTTCTGCGGTTCTCCTCGGGTCACTGGCCTACAACAAACCCTTCAATAACTGTCTTTCCTTGGCTCTTGCCTACCTCTGCCCCTCCCCGTCCCCTTCCACACATCCCGCTACAGCAACCTACCAGCAGCTGGACAGAGGGTCACCTGTGCTCTCCCACACCTCCCCCTGCCTGGCACAATCTTCTCTGCCACCTATGTCGGCAACTAGAAGTGTCCAAATGCAGCTCCAAACCTCGACTGTCTGCCTCCAAAACCTCTTTCACACTGTCCGTCCCAGACTGGACTCAGCCCCAGAAAGTCCTGATTCGCACAGGTGATTCCTATTCACTCCATAAACCATTTAATTGTGCCACTGAAATTATATCTTTGGGAATTATAAAGAAGAATTCTTCTTTGTCCTGTTCTCCGAGATTTTCTGGGTTGATTCCTGCGACTTTCTTCTGAAAATTCCCTCCTCTCTCGGCATCACGCTGGAGTCCCCTCTGTGCTCACCCTCTCTCTCCCCTTTAAAGGCAGGAATCAACTCTCTGAATTTCTACCTCGCTCCCAGGCATTGGGCTATTTTATTGCCTTATGTTTCTAGTTATCTGTTATACATTTGTACGTGTGCTGGCCCCTCCTAGACCGTCCCCCCACCAAGACTCCATCGAGAGCCTTCCAGGAAGCCCCGCTCTGGGCAAGTTCCTCCTGAGCCTTCCTCCCAGCCGCACCTGGTCCCCAGCTCGCCGGGCGGGTGGCCGCCTGCCTGTGGACACTTCCTCCCGGGAACTTGCTCTCGCCTCAGGCTGTGATGTCCGAAATGATACCTCTTACCTTTGCCGCCCCTCACCCAAAACTAAAAAGAAAACTTAAATAAACTGACTCTGGCTTATTTTCCTTTTTACAGCAGAGTGTCATTATCTTCTGTATTACCCAAGCTCTAAACCCAACAGCTGCCCTGACTTTTATTCTCCTTGGTCCGCAGTCCCCTCCCCCCCTTTCCCTCTCTATTGTTACCCCTGTGTCAGACCCCAGCCTCCCACGTCAGGGCACTGGCTTCTCCCAGGGCTCACCGTGTGCGAGCAGCGTGCCCTGGGACTTGGAGCCTATCTCCCTGCAGCTTTCTGTCTCCCTCATGGGTTCCCAGAGCCCTGCACGCTGGCTCCCTGGGGCCCACCCGGGGCTTAGGCACAGGGCAGGATCCTAGAGTGGACCATGGCCGTGGCCCTCTCTGCCCTGGGCTGGCAGCGCCACAGGGCTCTCGATGGGCACCTCTGCAGAGGCGAGCCTCTCACCCAGCTGCATCCAGGATCCCAGCACATCCAGGGGTGAGGCCGTGCGGTCACCCACCTGCCCTGGGCTGGAGCCGCGGGCTGTGCGCTACGAGAAGGGACAATGCCTGGCTCCACCTCCTCGCTAAGGCACGGTGATCCGGCGGCTGGCAGGAGGGAGCACGTGGTCGCTAGAGGATACCACCCCTCACCCCACCCCGCGTTGTGGGATGGGGTTCTCAGGCCCCCAGGGAGCACTGCACTTTCCCTGAGAGTATCCTGTGCCTAGGGAAGCGTGATATTAAACAGCAAACCAAACACCCATAAAAGGTAAAGACCGCAGGGGGAAAAAGTTAGCTTTCTATTTTAGGAATTTAAAGGAACTCTCCCCCCACCCACGTTTTTAACAAGGGACCTCGCGTTTTCATTGTGCACTGGATCCTGCATATTATCCCTGAAACTTCCCGTCACTGTAGTATCTTCATCTCACTTACTGGGTAACCTAGCAAAATGCAAACCTGTACAAGCTTTGGCCTCGCACGTTAAGTGGCTCCCTGCTCTGGACACCTGACCCCCTCCATCACCACCCCTCCCTGTCTCTCTCCTTCATCCTGCTTGCTGGCCTTTACTCCTGCTGAGCCCTGGTGGGGATGGCCAGCCCACGCCCCAGCCCATCGAAGTCTACCTGTCTGAATCCTGCTTGCCCTCCAGGGCTCAGTGAAACGGTTAAGTGCCCTCCGTGATGTCTCATGACTTCCCAGGGGAGGAGCGCTCTCTGAATTTCTACCTCGCTCCCAGGCATTGGGCTATTTTATTGCCTTATGTTTCTAGTTATCTGTTATACATTTGTTTCTTTTCATTCTGAGGAGATTTTAAACCCCTTGAGGGAAGTGCCTGGGTCTTAAAAATCTGAATTCCATACACTTCAAGCAGAGCAAAGACTCCCACACAGCCAGGCAGCAGTGAGTCCGGGTTGCTTGTTAGGAGACACACAAAAGCCTGTGGAGCAGGCAATCTGGGTAGAGCAAAGGCGGGGAGGTGGGAAGGAGAGTAAGGGGCAGGAGGGACCTGGGAAAGGTCCCAGGAGGTGACTTCCTGACAAGGAAGTGGAGGAGTGGCAGCATTAGAAAAAAGTCACCTTTCACCGTATCTAACAACTGTGTCAGAAGAGTTGCTGAATCCTCAGCGCAATTTTGCATTCCCACCGCAGTAGCCCCAGGTACTGTTTTCATACACTGATCTCCCTAATTGCATCTCACTGCTCGTTTGAAATGTGATTTGCAAATCCAGCGCCCTGTTTCGGAGCGCAAACCCTGGTCGCTGCCTGTCTCCCGATTCAGACGTTCTGCCCCAACCTTGCCCAAGTTTGCCGCAGGACTTGTCTCTTTGACAGAGCCTTTGTGCCACTGTTTTACAATAATGTTTTGGGTAAAATGTTCAGTTTCCTCTTTGTGATTCCAGGCAGACAGAGAAGATCTGAGCTCAATGTGCAAGAAAGGGTAGAGGATCTGTAATTTTCCTTAAAACGGTTCTTGGCCAGAGCTCTGGTCTAATTTGTATGATGCATAGCTCGACAATGTTATGAAACACCATGCTAGCCTGCAAGGCTAATTTATGGAAATTACAAACATGCATGGATTGGATTCTTTTTTATATTAGAAAATGGTTTGACGGTTTGAATTTTTGTTGGGTTTTTAGTCTCCCAGGGATGAGTGGGCCCAGAACTTCCTAATGTTTCCCCCTGCACATCAGAATCTTGCTGGCCTTTGGGTGGTCTGTGAGTCCAAAGGCAGAAAAGCTTTTGAAAACGGCTCCCGCATTCTGTTTGGCATTGCATTTCAAAGTTTCTTTGAGATGATTTATTTTTGTGAGACCTGCAGAATACTGTTTGTGAGCTGCCTATTTTGTTCACCTTGCTTGATATTTCACTAACATCTCAACAGACAGGAGTTCAGCCAAAAGGACACTAAGCTCAAACATCAATGAAATCCTTAATGAAAGTACATTAAAATCAGCCTTCAGGGTCTGACTTAAATCACTAGAAACACGTTTACACTGTAGAAAAACATTTAATTGAAAGGATTTTCTTTTTTCCAAAAATATGTGTAGTCATCTGATCCTGAGTATATGAAACACCACCAAATCCAAGGTTATCTTTATAATGTAGCAAATAGCTACTGATTTGTTTAGATTTGATGATAAATTCCATTTTTTTCTAGGTACAGTATAAACTACCAAGGATTTGTTTTTTAGGAACTAGGATGATGCAATCATCCTAGACAAATTGAGGTTTGTCTCAATTTAATATGTAATTGCTATTTGAGATAATGTTTAAATAGGTCCTAGATACTCCTTTTATACCAAGAAAGGTAGCCTAGCATCAGTTTTTGTCTAAATGAAGAAGGTTACTAAATAATAAAAATACAGTTTTTACCTCTTTAATCCCATCTTCAATCCTATAGACCAAAACAAAAGCAAAACTGTTCCTTAAAGTCATAAATTGCTCTCCTATCTTCTTAAAAACTTCAGTCAATTTCTTTCCTAAAATCTTCCTGTAATTAAGGTGTGGAATATCTTACTTTTGATTCATTCATTCATACAACGACATTTTCCCCAAGAATTCTCATTTCTCCTTTCCAATTTTAGCTTTGCAAGCAAGCCTGCTATTTATTTCTGGGACTGATCGATGTCTTTCAGTTTAATCCTCAAATAATTACATTCAAACACCCAGAGAGCACAAGTGTAGCAACCTAACTCTTTAACTCAAATTCTAAATCACTAGTTATTCATCTTAATGGTTATAATGAGTTTTTCAAGCATATATTATCATTATTTAACATGCCAGAAAAGGAGTTTAGTGTTTCTTTCCCTTGCTAAATTTCAAAAATCTCTGGGATTAAAATAAGGCCAAACCCTTCTGGTTGACCTGTGGGTATCACAGGATAGCTGTCATCCTTTTCCATGCCTTTTTACCTCCTCTTGTTACTGAGTCCAAGCTCATACTGCTAGCCGCACGACAGGCTGATAAACCGAGAGGTGAGGTATTGGGACAAGGAATAGTGACTTTATTCAGAAACCCAGCAGACCGAGAAGATGGTGGACTAGTGTCCCAAAGAACCATCTCACCCAAGTTAGGATTCAGGCTTCTTTTAGACTAAAAGGGGAGTTGGAAGTTGCCAACTCCTTGGTTTTGAAATCCTTTGTTCTTGCAGCTGTTCACACAGGTCTGATCACACCGTTTCTGTAAACCTCCAGCAAGACAAAGGATATTCTCTACTCTGCAACTTTTTATCTCTATATGAATGGAAAAGTGTTACACCTTTAAAGATCAGAGCGTTGAGAATGGGCGTTGAGAATGGGCTATCTTGTATACCAGCGGTCCCCAACCTTTCTGGCACCAGGGACAGGTTTTGGAGAAGACAATTTTTCCATGGACGGGGATGGGGGCGGGGGCGGGGGCAGGGGAGGGATGGTTCAGGCAGTACTGTGAGCGATGGGGGGGCAGCAGATGAAGCTTCTCTCGCTCGCCCACCACTCACCTCATGCTGTCCGGCCTGGTTCCTAACAGGCCGTGGACCACTACCAGTCCATGGCCTGGGGATTGGGGACCCCTGCTGTATATTTCAGGCTATAGACAACATTCTTTTACAAAAGGTGCAGAGCCAACATGACTAAGCTCAGGCAACAGAGCACAGGGTTAGAGCTGAAGGAATAGATCCAATTTGGAGTCAGGTTTGTTCTCCGTAACACTTTCTCCTTCTATAGGTAGAGAGTGAACAGCAACAGAGGATCAAATGAACTGTATCTTTTCTGTTTTTTCCATATCTCGACCACACCCTTACACAGGACTAATTGGCAAGATAATAAACATGATGGTCGTTTTCTAAGAGGAGAGTTTGTGACACCATGGGTGCCCTCCATGCCCTCTTCACACACACACACGCACACGTGCGCACACACACACAGAGGCACTCTTACCGCTCCCTGATCTCAAGCCCTTGGGAAACTGCTCCAGCTGTTTGTGCTGGGAAACTTGGCATATCTGTGGGTTTACTCTGCAGCAAGTCAGCTCGTTCAGACAATGAGAGCCTAGAAGTTAGAGCTTCGTGTTTGGCTTTGAGCTCCTCCACAAAAGAAGGCAAATGCCAGCGCTGTCACCAGGCTCTGTACCGTCCCCACTATTCTCTCCCACTTTCCCTGCCTCATCCAGGTCATTGCCAAACCAAGCCATGGGGACGGAGTAGGACCACAGACACTGGGGGACAGGCTTAGACCAGTGGGGAAGCAGCAGGTGTAAAGAACCCAAGTCTCAATTCCAGAAGGACTCCATGCCTTGACACTGCTCTCCCCTTTTCTCTCCTGTTTCCAGCCACATACAGCCTTCTAGGGCCAAACTTCTGATTTTCTTTAACCTCTCTTACTCAAGCCTTCCTTTACCTGCCATCTCTCCCCACCTACTGCTCCAAGAATCTCTCTCACTTCCTTCCCAGAAGAAAGCCCGGAATATGCTATTGAAGTCTACCCTGCAGATTCACCCTATTTCAGCATCCTCTCCTGAACTGTTGGTCTGCAGGGTGGTAATTATACCTGTGACTCTGGAAAGAATCTCCTTGTCAAGTGGATCATCAACCCTCAGTTGGAGACAATAGCAGTGACGGCTAGTTGGTCTATGGGTGGGCTTTTGTGGGGTTCATCTAGCTGTGATGCTTTATACCCCACCTATCTGGCCTCGTGGATGTCCCCTGCTCTCTGACTCTAGCCCAACATTGGAAGTAATTCAAAAGGGTAATCTTCTTAATACTGATTCTTCCATCAAAGGCTGCCTGAGTAACAGGCAAACATTCAGGCCTTTATCATATCGAGGCTTTCCTTTTCACTTAGGTTGTCTTCCAAAACATACTGTCTAAGCCAAACACGACAACTGCAATTTCTACTTATTCAAAAGTAGCTACCCTGCCTGCCTGCCTAACCACCAATGACACCGTGGGAACTTCTCTCCGTCAACATCAGAATGTCTTCAGGATGTTCTTTTGGCTGTCTCCAATGTCATTCCAAAAAGCATTCCTCCAGCTCTGTAATAGAGGCCAACTTTGGTATTCAACAGCACAAAGACTTCCCTTCCCTTCCTGCCAACTTGAGGCATCTCTATAGCTGCAAAGGACAAGAAAAATTCAGTAAGTGCCAAGACTAAATGAATCAGTCCCCAAAAGCCATAGTGAAGATTATGTAGGAAATAACAGGCCAAGAACACCCAGTGCAAAACAATGGTCATTTTAAGTGTAAATTTCATGGCCGTTATGTTACAGAAGAAACAAACAAATTACTCAAGATCTTAGCCTCAAAGAAATTAGTTTGGAATTGAGAAAGAAAGTGTGACAAATAAATTTAAGGATTTTAAGAGAAATTGGCATTTTTATCCAAAGCACACGTCTTGTATTTCTTCAAACTTCTCCTTAGAAGATCATAAAATGCTCCATTATGAGTGTAGTGGAAACTTGATGAACTATTGTTTTTGGCTCCTTTGCAAGAAAGCAATGAAGTTGCCTTCTCTTGGCTGTTACTAGATTGTTGTCATTACCCAGGACATAGCATGAACCTATGTTATCTTCAATTTTGTTTTTGCAAGCTAACAGTCACAAGAAAATATCCTCTTTCCCACTTGGTAAGTTACTTTATTTTCAGTCTCTCCTTTGGTATGATCTCAACTCAGAGGGAGAAGAAGTGGAGAAACTCATAGAAGATCTCAAGTCGGCAGATGGAGGTGTGATAGAGCCCTGGTGAATTGATAAACATTTTTGGTTAAGTATCTTAAGCACCACTGTTATGCAAAATTGGCCCCAATATAATGCTAGTAAGGAAATGATTCCAAAATGTCAGACACTTTAGTGGATATTCTCCTTTCTCTGGTCACCCAGCGCTGCAGGGCGGCCATGCTTTGGAAGCTGAGCTATTGTATCTGACTGACGTGTGAGGGCAGGTCTGTCGTATGGAGAGAAAGGTTTGGGCAAGTGGTTAAGTTCATCCTCATTAAGATGGAAATATTAGGTAGTTAGCTAGAAATGAGCAGCTTGGGAACGGAAGGGTGAAAAACTCAAGGCCAGGGGCCTGCCTCAGCCAGTCTTGACAAGGAGCTGTGGTCAGCACATCCTGAGAAGACAGGAAGAATCCAACCAAAGAGGAACTCCCCGAGGTGTGCAGGCGCAGCAGAAACCTGGCAATAACTTGAAATAACCTGACCCTCATTATGTCATCATTGTAATAAATTTAAATTGCGGCTTAGCCGCCCCACCCCCGCCCAGTGGGCTTTTCGAATGGATTAGGGGTGATAAGAAGGAAGTTACAACTGGGGCATGTGCAATGTCACCCGTCACTCAAATGACAAAGCCTGACCACCAGACCTCAACCCAACCCCTCCCCTCCTTATAAACTTCACACAACCTGTGCAGAGGGGCTGGTTTCACTTCACAGAAGCCAGTCCGCTCTCCCCCCCGAGAGTGTATCTATGCTTTAAATAAACTTTGCTTTGAGCTTATACCTGAAGTGTTAGTCTGCAGTTCTTTCCTTACTATCACAAGGACCGAGATTGCTGGTCCGGATTCGTCCGTTGGCCTCTTTGGTTGAAACTCTCCAACCAGAACGCATGCCAGCGCGGTAACAGAAACATAGATTATGAGACAAACCCTCCAGTGTCCAAATTTTTACCTTGGAGTCCCAGGGCCGGCCCCTCCAGAGTCTTGATTTACTGCTCAGGGATGTCATTCACAGAACAAGGTGGGGATTGTGATGGCAACTAAAAGAAAAAAATGATTATTAAAAACATTTCAACATTGGAATGTGAAGTGAGCAAAAGGAGAAAGCTTCATGTCTGTCAAACAAAGGCATCCTGATCTAGAAGAAACATGGAACGCTTAACATCGTGGTAAGGCAAAAACAACCAGGGCCAGTGATGTTGCCAGTCAAGGAAGGACACAAGGGAAAAAATGTGGGCAAACACTAACAGCACATAGAGGGGGAGCTGAGTGCTTTAGACCTTCCAGGTCAAAGAGCCTGCTCCCCACACCCCATCTTCCCTCTGTCTGTTGGGAGCCTCTTTTCTTTAAAAAGCTCATTTAGTTGAAATGTTAAAACATCTACAAAGAACTGACAGACCCATAGTGAGAAAAGCCACCTACATACAAGACCCCACGCCTTCAGGTCCTGGAGGATGCCTGGGGAGGGAGTGAGAGGAACGTGGAAAGAGATACTAGTCCAGGCGGAGAGGTGGGAGCAGCCCAGAAATCACGAAATTGGCTCTAATCTTATGAATAAGGAAGGATTGAGATTTGCTCAAGATCATGGTCACCAGTAGGACCCGAGTCTTCTGACTTCATCCATATTGTAGCACTACCTATCCAGGACTCAGATTTCTGAGGAATAATGAGGCTAATGGAATTAGATAACTCATAACCCAATTTCTCATTTCTCAGTGAGATCAGGAAGGGAAATACAAAGTCAGGATGTGTGTGACAACAAGATAGGGCAGCTCAGAGGAGACCACGGGCAGACAGAGGCTTGCGCTGATATTATCAGGGAGGTGACTCCTGTCCAGGGTCTGGGACGTCCGCAGTGGTGGGCAGGAAGGGCTGAAAATTACAGGCAGGTGTGCGGGGATGACCACGAAGGTCAACAGCAGCCGGCAAGAGCAACCTGTTCAGAGGTCGGGCTGAGAATGGATTACTTACTCATCCCAGGTCAAAGGCTCTTCATCTCCCAGGTTTATGGGGTCCCTGCTGTGTAGAAACACAAAAGATTGTCCCAGAGACAGTCGGAGATTCACAGGTCCTGATAAGTGCTGCTCACAGCAGATACTGGGCAGGAGCTTCTCTGAATGAGGATTCAACTAATCCAGTCAACATCCAATTAAACGAACTTTCCTTATTGAGAAAAATGTATGTGTATATTTAGCTGGGCCTCTGAATACAAGTAACAAACTAATTAGAGCTACTTTTCATCCTAAAAAGGGGGAAAGGGGAAATTTACTATCAGTACACAAGCCACCCTAAGGCACCCGCGGTTAGAAGGCTGCAGGCTTCAGGGAGAAACTGGGAATTGCCAGAACTCTCCGCTTGGCAAGCCTGCTCTGCTCTGTAGACTGCTTCTTTCTTCTCTCTACCTTCTGACTCTGCCTGTCTGTCCACGCTGGGCAGGAGGTGGCCACCCCGAAGTCCCCAAATCCACAGGTCACAGCATAGCCAAAAGCAGACTCCGGCTGGCAGGTGTCCAGGCCTAAAGCCACATACCTAGAGAAGAGAATGGGATCGTCCCAGCTAGGTTCCAGATCCATCCCTGGACTGATGGCTACATCCAGGGAAGGTGGTGCAGCAGGGTGAGAGGTAGCTGGGGGCTGAGAAGATGGTTCCCAGAGAAAGAGGTGATGGCAGGGCCCTGAGGCATCCACCATGGATTCATTTAAGGAATTTAAGGCTGGGGACCTTGGAGAACTTCCTGGCCGAACGAGCCACTTTATAAATAAAGAATCTGAGGCTCTTAGAGTTGAAATGCTTGCCCAAATTTACAACTTATGAATTGCAGAGCCAGCATTAATCTGATTCCATCATTCATTCATTCATTCATCAACTCTTGTCAACTTACTATATGTCTGGCTCTTCTTGACCTGGGACTGTTAATAAGACTGGGTACAAACCAAACAGGATGTCCAGCTTCCTGGAGCGTACAGACATGCAGAGAAAAGATCACACAGATAAATAAAATTATAACCCTGATCAGTGCTAAGAAAGCTAGACAGTGCCAACTCCCATTTTGCTGTGTGGGGTCATCAGCCAGGTCAAAAGAGTAGGTCTCAGCATGGGAACTCAGAAGAGGAGTTACATCTAAAATAAACTTTGACATGAGTGACATCACCAAGATGGTGACATAGGAGACTCCTGATTTTTCCTCCTGCCACAGATACACTGAATATACAGCTGCACATGGACCATTCCTTCTGGAAGAGATCCAGAAGTAGTTGAGTGACTCCTACACATTGGATGACAGAGAAATTATCCACATCAAGCTGAGCAGGAAATGCTGAGACATGCCCTTGCCATAAACCACTCCCTAGTCTCAGTGACATACAATCCAAAGAAACCCCCAAATCCCAGCTTCTCCCTGATGAGCAAAGGGCTAGGGCCACACGTACAGCACTCCAACTTTAAAGCATCCAACCAAGGGGCAGACCCCCAAATCACCTACTCTGAGAGCCTACAGGGCTTGCATTCACAGGCCCCACAGGACTATTCACAGAGCAGAGGGAGAAGGCAAAATGCCCATCTCCCAGTTTCTCCCTTGAAGAGGATTGACTGCATACTTTTCTAGCTGTTGCCTGAGGGTCCAGCTTCTAATCAGCCTGCATTGAGGTGCTGAGTGCGATCCTCCCAGCAGTCCAAAAGACCTGCCCTACCTTCTCCCTGCAGCTCACTCCAGCAGTAAAAGCAACTCTTCAGCTTCTCCCTGGAAGGAGCTTGCCCTCACATCTAGCACTCCATCTTTTATGGCCTCTACCCAAGGAACGGGCCCTCAAATCACTTAACGATGATAGCCAATCCAGGTGGGCATTTACAGAACCATACTAAACAAAACAAACAAACAAACAAACAAAAAAGCAGTTTTCAAATAAGTGTGCAAACACTTCCCACAGCTATGCCCCCTGGGCTCAGTGCAAGTCCCAAACAGAAATAAAGAAAACGATCTCATTTACAATAGCATCAAAAGAATAAAAATTAAGAATAAATTTAACCAAGGAGATGAAAGACCTGTACATGGAAAACTCTAAAACGTTGTTGAAAGAAACTGAAGAGGACGTAAATAGAAAGATATTCCACATTCATGGATCAGAAGAATTCATATTTTTAAAATGTCCATACTACCCAAATGATCTACAGATTCAATGTAATCCCTATCAAAATTCCAGTGGCATTTTTCATAGATATAGAAAAAATAACCTTAAAATTTGTATGAAATCACAAAAGACCCTGAATAGTCAAAGAAATCTTGAGAAAAAAGAACAAAGTTGAAGGCATCATGCTTCCTGATTTCAAACTATATTACAAAGCCATAGTAATCAAAGCAGTATGATACTGACATAAAAACAGACACATAATCGATGGAAAAGAATAAAGAGCTCAGAAATAAACCCATACATATATGGTCACTTAATTTTCATAAGGGTGCCAAGAATATACTGTACAGAAAAGATAGTCTCTTCAATAAACGGTGTTGGGAAAATTGGATATCCACATGCAAAAATATGAAATTGAACCCCTCTTTTACATCATACACAAAAAATCAACTCAAAATGGATTAAACACTTGAACATAAGAACTGAAAATGTAAAACTCTTAGAAGAAAACATAGGTGATAAGTTCCTTGACTTTGGTCTTGGCAATGATTTTTTGGAATTGACACCAAAAGAAAAGGCAGCAAAAGCAAAAATTTTAAATGGGACCAAATCAAATGGGACTAGAAAACGTCTACACAGAAAAGGAAATCATTAACAAAATGAAAAGGCAAGCTACTGAATGGGAGAAAATATTTGCAAACTACATATCCAATAAGGGTTAATATCCAAAATATACAACAAACTCATACAACTCAATAGCAAAAAACAAACAACAGTTAAACAACAACAATTTTAAAATGGGCAAAGAAATAGAAAGGGCATTTTTCCAAAGAAGACATACAAGTGGCCAACAGCACATGAAAATGTGGTCAACTGTTCACTAATCATCAGGAAAATACAAATCAAAACCACAGTGAGATATCACCTCACTCCTGTTAGGATGTCTGTCATCAAAAAGACAAGAGCTATCAAATGCTGGTGAGGACACAGAGAAAAGGAATCTTCATGCATTGTTGGTGGGAATGTCAAATGGTGCAGCCACTGTGGAAAACAGTATGGAGGTTCCTCAAGAAGTTAAAAATAGAACTCCTATGTGATCTAGCAATCCCACTTCTGGATGTATACCCAAAGGAAACAAAACCATTATCTCGAGATGATTATCTGCACTCCTATGTTCATTGTAGCATTATTCACAGTAGCCAATGTATAGAGACAACCTAAGTGTCTGTCAGTGAATGAATAGGTAAAGAAAATGTGGTATATATATATATATGTATACAATGGAATATTATTCAGCCTTAAGAAGGAAATCCTGAGAATATAGATGAACCGGGAGAACATTCTGCTAAGTGAAATAAGTCAGACAAAGACAAATACTGCATGGTATCACTTATATAAACAGAGAATAGAATAGTGGTTGCCAGGGGCTGGGGGTAGGGAAATGAGGAGAGGTTGGTTAAATTGTACAAATCTTTGGTTATAAGGTAAATGAGATCTGAGGATCTAATGTAGAACATGGTGACCATGGTTGATAATATGGTATTGTATAACTGAAATTTGCTAAGAGAGTAGAACTTAAGGGTTCTCACCAAAAAATAAAAAGGTAAATATGTGAGATGATGGGTGGGTTAATTAACTCAATTGTTGGAATTCTTTTCCAATGTATACGTATATCAAATCATCACATTTTATGCACTAAATTTCTTACAATTTTACTTGTCAGTCATACCCCAATAAAGCTAAAGAAATAAATATGATAAACGTTGACACTTTATAATTTTGTCAATCAATATAGCTTATATAGATACCATATGCCATTTTAGAATCTTGAGAAGCAGTTTAAAAGCACCTGTAACTGTGGCCCAGTGCTCACACTGTTTGATTGTTCACCAGCAAACAGCATTTTCTCAAAAGATCTTTATTTTGTTTAATTGGTATTGGCTGAACATTTGGAACCAATGGAGCTATTTTGTCAATTCAAAATATACTGTCTTTTCCAAAGATTCTTACAGTACAACCATCCTAAATATTTCCTTTTCAGACATTTGTGACTCCCCCACTTAGATGTTGTCATCAAAAATGTAAAGGCCTATGAAAAATTAAAATGACTTTGTCTTGGCTAAGGCCCTCAGCTGGAATAATACAATCACATGTCTTCACTTCGCTCGTATTTATGAAATTATACTTGGAGGGATTTTTTTTTTCTTTTCTTTTCTTTTTTTTTCTTTTTAACTAAAACCAAGTCAATTTTAAAGTAGCTAACTGCCTTTCTTCTTAAGGAAGTACTCTTGATTTTCGTGTATCATTGTTCTGTCCTATTATAATGCAGCTGATCCCGTTCTCTAAAAAAGCGACATTCCTAATCTTTTCTTCCATTCCATTAAACACAAACTGAGTTGGAAAAAAATAACTCCAAAATAGCATCCTTCCATATCTGCAGTTTTATATGATCATAGCATGCTAGAAATGTCACTATAATTATAGTAACAAATTATTTCAACAATCCTCACAAGTGATGCTATTTATAGACAATCAGAAGAGTTTATACAGGATGAATCCATCCTGGTAGGAGAGCTGGTAATGGCTGTGCTTGAGCCTCAGGCTGGGACTACCTGGCACCAGGTGACTCCAGGTGTCCTGTGAAAACAGGAGGTTCTATTCAAACGCAGACCATGAGAAATGGGATAAATAAAAGAGGATTTTAAATGATTATAGCTTGGCACTTACACTGCATTCCTAGTACCTTAGGTACTATTTTTAAAATTACAATCACTGCTTAACTCTCTTTCAAGACTTAAAACTGATTGCTCTATCAGAGAGACCTCAGGTTCAGAAGAGGTAAATGACAAGAGATCAATGCAAACAAACAAACAACAACAAAAATATCAGGATATCCCCATGTTCTTTATCTATGCTCATTTATAGACTATTAAAGCTGGAAAAAATTACAAATAGTTATTTGTGCCATGCTTACTTTCTTCATTTCATCTTGGGCAAGGGAAAAGAGCTGGCTGGAATTGCTTGTTTGTTATTGGCTTTTCCCTTTTTATTTTTAGTCTCTTTCATTTTATGGTTTTTATATAGTTCTGCTTAACAAAGCTGTAAATTCAGGGATGAAATAAATTTCGCAGTGGCTCTTTAACCTCCACTGCTCAGATGCATTTACAGAAACTTCCATTTAGCTCAGAGATTCGGCTTGGGATAGGGTTTAGAGAGGAGGGAAAATCACTTAACCAAAAGTAAGCCCTCAGTAAATCACAATTTGCTCCAAATTATCTGTGTTTTTGCATATTGGGTAATTCAGCTGTCTCCCTGGGGCTCTGAGTAGAGCTGACAGTGCGGCCATTCTGAGGGTGTTGGGTAAGGAGCTTCCCATCTCTACCCCCAAACCTGACCATGGGGCTCTGGGATGTCTCCTGCGTAGGTGAGTACCAGCACGAGTAGCTGATAATGCAATCCTGTGTTTGACCTGTTTCAGCTGACATAAACAATGTCCCTCGTTTTCCTAACCTCTTTGAGAACGGCTGCCTTTGTGTCATTAAATGTTCACCTACCATATTTTAGAATCTATCAAAGACTGCTTTTTTCCCATCTCTACTTCTCTGCTGTGCGTTATTGCCTAGAGACTGTGAGGGTAAATTTGCCACTAGTTGGCTGTCATTACGTTGTGGGAGCACATGTCCAGAGTGAAGCTTAATGCATGAAGTTGAACTTCAGTGACTATTGCATGGCACCCAGAAGGTGATCTGCGGATGCACCTTATAGGTAAGTGGCAAGTGCAGAAAGGTGCCTGAAAGACAAAGGACAAAGATTTCTGGAGTTAATTGCTGGTTGCTTCTTCTAATCCTTGGGCGGAATCAACCTAGGGAGGAAAAATAATAACAACAGCAAAACAAACCCAATAACATGTGTGCAGCAGGGACTGTAGCCGTAGCTCCATTTGGAATGAATAAACACGTGTTAATCATTAGAGTTTGAAACTGATCCCAGAGTAAGTTGCATTATAGCTACAGGCATGACAAAAATGAATCTCTGCACAGACAATAGCCATGAAGGCTTAGATGGCAACCAAGCCACCCCATGGAGTGTGGAGCTCAGGATGGGGTGGGGGAGACTACATGATGTCACTGGGTCACCCTTAAGGAAGAAGGAGATGAATTTTCTTCGGATGCAGCAGGATGTCCTCTGGCACGCAACCTACCAGCTTTGTAAAAGAGCTCCAGATGGATGCTGAGTGTAAGATACCAAACACAGCAACACCATGCTAGTTGGACAGCTACCTGACAGTGCTGGAAGGAGTCTGCAGAAAGGGTCCCTTCGTTAAGCTAATAATACACCAGCTTATGTGGCTAACTGAAGCCAAGGGCTGGGGATAATTTTACAAAAAGGAAAAAATTTAGCTGCCATGGTAACCTGGACAACGACAGATCTTCTGGATGTGACAAGATTCCAGTCTGAATTACACAAAGTCACCATAAGCCCAGAAAGCAAAATGGATTTAATTAGTTGGTTAAATCTGAAGCACAGAAAGAATGGCAACATTTGTCCTTTATTTTCTTTCCAAACTAACAATGCATCACTAGTATGTACGTTCCTGGCAAAGGAGCAGTTTTAGCTAAGCACATGATGGCAGAACGATGCTTCACATGGGAAATCCCCAAATTTAAATTCCCTCAAACCTCCAGATCCAAATTAGCTGTGACTGCTTGAAGGATGCTCAGAGAACAGGCTTCATTATATGTCATTTCTAAACATGGAGTCTTCAACGGCCCCTTCCCGTGGCCACAGTTGCCAAGATTACCACTTTCTAATTTTAAGTCTATTAAGATAACTTTAGCACAGGAACCTTCTTCATCTTATTAATCAAAATATATTTGGTAAGTACATATGGCATTGTATTGAGCATTAGATAAAGCAACTTTCAACAGAGCAGAACTCGGATTTTACTACGCAAAATTACATCTGTGTTATCATAGAGAGATCTGTGGAGGGATATTAAAGGGCACTGAAAACTTTTCTAAAATGGAACGATTTATAGGACTGTTTTGCCTTTCTATAATCCTCATTTCCTTGCTGTCTTGGCTGTGTTTCATAGACTTTTACCATTAAACTATTAATTACTGTTACTACTTTTGGTAGCAATTACTATTACTATTACATTTGCTTTTTAAAACTTTCTCCTTTGGTTTCCATGACCCCCATCTTTGGCCACTCTTGGTCTCACCCGGAGCCTCTCTCATGTTAATGAAGGACCTGATTTCTCCTTTCTCAAATTTACCATTTGATATTTATATCTAGTTTCCCCAAGTCTCCTCACATATCTAAAGTTGAATTCTTCTCCCTTTTTCCTTTATTTCCCTTGCTTTGTATCAATGTTGCCATCATTCTTCTGGAACTTCAGAACTGGTGATCTGTGTGTCCCATGTGTACTCAGTCACCAAGCCCTGCAGGTGCTTCCTTTAGATTTTCCTTCAACCCGCAAATTTTACACTCAGAATAGCAAGCGAGTTAAAGCTCTGTAAGCAGATTATGTTCTCTTAGGTCTGCATGCCTTGGAGCACATGCTTTAAGCAAACATCATTAGGCAGTTATAATAGAAACTCAAAGTTGTTCATCATAAGGGAATCTTGACTGTGAAGATTCAGAAGAGACCTCACACCACTCGAGGTAGGAAGCAAAGTCAAACTTGCAGACCTGGAGCTGAGGATGGAAAACTGCTGGGAAGCAAGGTGGCATTTCTGTCCACCCAAGAGGGGCGCCATTCCCTCATTTGCTGAAGCCCACTCTCTTTGTTTATTCATCAACATGCAAGTGACCACCAGGCAACAAGACCTACCAGCTCCCTTTTCTGTCACCACCTGGCAACATGCCTGGGTTTCTTAAGTCAAATGTCAAGGGAAAGAATAGACTGGACCAAATTAGCCATTTAACCAAGACCACACATGTTTGGTTGCTGGACCATGGGTAGGTTTCCTGTGTGTCCAGTACCAGGTACCCACCCCTTAGACAAGCAGTCCTGGCTCAGGAAGTGGGAGGGGTAAACACCGCTGCTGTTCGGAGAGCCTGTGGGTGGAGGATGGTCTTTGGAAGGGGCCATGGGGAGGGCAGGCAATGAAACAACTCTTTTCAAAAGTGCTGTTTCGTAGAATACCTTTTCCCCACCCATCCACTCAGAACGCTCCTCCTCCTCATTCTTTGAAACCTAGAAAGGGTCACTGTTTTGTTCCACATTTCACTCATTTTGTGCCGAGCTCTGAGCAGAAACAATCACACCCTGCTCTTTCTTGAGCTCATATCTATTTCTGCACATAATTCACTAAACTGTAATTATCTATTTGTATGATTGGGTCCCCTACTGGACCGGGCATCTCTCAAGGATAGCTTTAGAATTTTATTCGTCTCAGTATTCCCAGTGTGGAGCACGGTGTCTGGTAGTAAGTGCTCAACAAATGTTTTGGTGACTGAATTGCTTTTAATATGTTAATTAATTAATATTTATGAATGTTGTCTCCCAAGTCTGCCCCTTGCTTTAGGGAATTAATTGTATGTAGTTGAAAGGGCAGAAGTTGCAGTTAGAAGAAATGAATTAGAAGCATCCATCGAAATATGGATGAATCTTAAAAAATATATATAGTCCTTAGTGGAAAAAAGGAAGGGAAGCTATATAATTAATATAATTTCTATAAATTAAAAATATATGCACACAAAATCATACTGCTCATTTTTCAAGAACACATAAAAAATACAAATAAAACACACTGAAATTTTTGATTATGGAAATAGAGTAACGGAAACAGGGTATAGGGATTTTAAAAGGGAGAAAAATAAAACAAGAATGAGGCCTTGCTCAGATGGAGGAGGAGGATGTGCCTTGAACCGAGGAGAAGGGTTAACTCAACCATCTGCTTTGACTTCAAAATAAAGAATAACAAAAGGTATCAGCCACCAGTTTGATTGAACAGTGGTGGCAAAGTCAAGGTATTAGAAATGACTTAGATCTTGTTATCCGTGAGTTTGGTACAGTGGGGGATTGAGGTGACTGGCAGAGATGGCATGAGAGGACAGAGAAGGATTGCCCCATATCCATGGAGTCACCCCTGGACACCCATCCCTCTTCTGTAAGATGAGGAGTGGCCTCAGCTGTCACCCACTGACCCACAACTCAATGCTTAGTCACTCAACGCTGTTCTATCAACTTCCTTTCATAAAGCTTCATCTCTTGGTAAACTGATTTTGTTACCATCTTCAATGCAGGAGCCATGAGATTTCCAAGATCTATGACTTTACTGAAGATACTCCACACTTGGAATGTCTTATCTTCTGTCCCTTATTTCAATATTATCCATTCTTTAGGGGCAAGCAAAAAGCCCCAACTTCTGTAAAAAAATACTTCCCTATATCACCTCAATGTTTGAGTAATTTCTTCTCTCAAGATGTTCACACTTATTTGGCACGATCTCCTGCTTTCTCACAAGTTTAAGTCATCTACTCAATCTGAATTATAGCTGTATTGAGTGTATAGACATTTATTTTTATGGTATCTTTGATTGTGCCTTGTATATAGTAAACCATCAAAGAATACTGTTTAATGAAGAAGCCGCTTCAATAGTTTAAATTGATGTCATGTTCAGGTTAGTTAATTAAGGATTAAAATCGCAACTTATTCAATCACTCAGGAGAGGGTTGGCAGAGAAAATAACTATCAAATCTGTGAGTCAATGGGCAAATCTGGCCATTTAAATTTTGAGTTCCCCTCTCTTTTTTCTAATCCATAGAGGTTTATGATGATCTTGGGATAAGTCACAACTACAGTGGGCCTTAGTTTGACCACTTGTAAAATGAAAGTGTTTGATTCGAACTTTCTTCAGTTGAAATCTTACATGGAAACACAATCAATAATACATTGAAAATACATAACTGCCGAGATTGAAGTTGGGCAGGGGCTTGGACGCCCATCTTCTTGTCGTTGTTCCACTTCCCAGTCTCTTCGAAGATGAGCTTGAAAACCCCAGGATGACACCATCCCAAAGGCTCTCAGACACTTACCAGTTGCTGACTCTGTGAATGCAGAAACCAAACACCCTCTTGCTTTGTTCCCGCCATTTACCATTAAGCTGGCTTTCAGGTGATACAAATCACTCAGCAAACTGTTCTAAATGGTAGGACCCTCACTGCCTTCCCAAGGTCCTATGAAGATCGGATGGAATAGCACAGGTCAAAGTGTTTGCCAATACTAAGCCTTAGCATAAAGGTATAGTGACATTATTTATGTTTAGGTGGCAATTATTTTTACTGTTTTTATTACTACTTTGTAACACTACTTAGATATATATTAGTTTTACTTAAAGAAGAGGAAATGGGAGCTTAAAGAAGTTAAATAAGTATCTCACATCAGGCTAATCATACATAACAGAACAGTGATTCCAATTGCAGGTTTTTCTTACACCAAAATCCATGATATTTTCACAATGCCATGCTGCCTCAAGCTGAATTAAGAAAGGCTTCCTTAAAGGAAAGATGACTTTAGAAGAAAGTGTTTAAAAATAACACAACTTATAGTGTCCATCCTAATGACAACCCTGACTAACACCTCTGAAGAGCTTGGGGTCCATCTCGTTGGATCCTTGATATGCCCTGGAACATGGGCAGTGCTGGGGGTGATGGGATAAGAGCCTTGCATGAGCTTGGGCTGCAATAAAAGATGTCAGAGGGAGCAAAGACTGACAGGTGGAATTTACACGGAGCCAAGGACTACAGCTTCTAACATGAGTAGACTGGATTTCTGGGCTATTTCTCTGGTTCCTCTTTGTTAGCTCCCACTCTTGGTAATGGGTTGACCCATTTCTATGTTTAGTTTCTAGGCGCCAAGTACATGCTAGTTAATTCAATCTTTGCTTCCCGAAGACCTCAGACTAATACCTCTCATAGCCCGGATAAGACCTGCACACTTTCACACGCTTACTCTTTGCTTTCTGGTGTCAGACTTGTGTTCTTGTTTATGCTTCTGTCGGCTCAGGGCCCATCAATCATGACAGGAAGGACATTGATGTTGCCTAGATTACGAGATGAAGCGACTTGCCCAAGATCATGCAGACAGTAACAAATTCAGTTTCCAAACCCTAAATCCAGCTGTCCCTCCACGGCATAGCTTTTGGACAAAACATTAAAAATTGGCCTGCATATTACTCTATTGGCTTCTGATCCCATTAGTGACGTACAGACTGTGTGAAATACTGTGTTTTCCTCCTCAGGAAGCCAGTTGATTCTTGTATAATCAGACACTGCAAATGTTGTGTTTCATGATCTCTATGGATGGTGATAGGAATGCAGCATGTCAACCTGTTTCATTCTAAGAAATCTCTACTCAAGGGTGAAAGGGAGCAGGTATTGGCGTTTACTCATTTCTTTGAACTTTGAGTTTCTTTTCTTTTGCAAGTTCTTGTTTAAATAATTAATCAGTCCCAATGAATGAGGCTTTCTTTTCTCTTTCCTAATCTCTTCTGAGGGGGCCATGCTTTGGGGAAGGCCCTCAATACAGGCCACCTCTTAGGGTTCCACATAGTTCAGTAGCTTTACTTCCAGGAAGCACTGACACAAGAATTCAAACCCAGGACAGAGAGTCCAAAGCCTCTGCTTTCAACCTCGGCTCTACTATTGTCAGTGTCTGAGTCTTCCACCCAAGGGTTCATTGTTGGCCTCAATACTTCAAAAATAGATGTGTTTTTAATATAATTCACAAAAGCCAGTTACATTTGGTACATTATTAGTAAAAACCAAATAGCTAAACCAAAATAGTTCAACAAAATTTGAAACTAATATCACTGAGGCAATTTCCATTTAGAATTTCTATTACATGCACTGATTTAGTCTAAAATTAGTACAAAATACACTTACAATTCACCAAATCTTAAATCTCATATTTCAGTGAGGTAAGAGAAACAGGGAATGAGGAAATAAGATTATTACAGTCCTAAATTTCTAAAAACATTCAACACTAGTTTTTGGTTTTTTTTACTCGGTTTTCATCTCATTCAAATTAGTGTAGGCACTGCAAATAAAATTTTAGAATGTAGACAGAAGGTCTGTGAAGCATAAATTATAGGTGTTTTCCCAACTGGTTTGTATGAAGGATTTGCTAAGATCATAAAAGTTTAATTCACTAAAACTCAATTCTTCTGAAAAATAAACTAACTTGGCTTAAAAAATCACATTCAATCCCTTAAGGAATTTATACTGGGTGCCTAGGATTTGCCAAGCATTGTGCTTAGCACCATAGGAGACACAGAAATACATATATATGTATACAGTGTGTGTGTATAAAATAATCTCGAACATTAATTGGTACACAGTCTAGAAGTTTGGTTGGAGTTATTTGAAAAAGAGGAGAAGGACAGAAAGTACACCTATTATACTGGAAATGTCTGGAAATCCAGTTGTTATAAACATGATATGTGTTGAATTTCCTCTGCTCCACTTTGGTTTCATATACCTTATTTACAAAACATATATTTATCCAGTATTTAAGCACTAGTGAAGATACAATGATGAATAATCTGTAATCCCTGCCCTCAAGGAGTTGACAGTCTTGTAGTCATTTTGATAACTAGGTGGTTTTAAGGAAGAGAGGGAGATCTCTCTGTCCTCCCAAAGCAAGAACAGATAGCTCTGAATAGAGGAATTAGCAGACAAAAGAACCAGGCAACTTCTGGGTTGGATTTTGCAGAAAGAGGATAATGTTACAAAAAAAAAAAATTGACCATTGAGTTCTGAGAGACAAGCTCAACATAGAAGAAAAGTAGACTTTAGGGAGCCAGCTGGGTCAAGAATTGACTGTGCCTTGGACAGATGATCCAAGCCCAGGGGAATCTGTAAGAATGGTCTCCTTATCTGGACAAAGCTAGATACTTATATATACTCTATGCTGACGTGTTCTTATCAATAAGAAATGGTACTCCTATCTGGCTAGAATAAGCGGTGACTCCTGCCCGCATCCCCACAAAAGTGGTTCAGAGATGGAAGACTGAATCTCAGAAGCTGGAGGATACATATGCATCCTGCCTCCGCACCCCTGCTGCCCCCCGACCTCGAGCAGAGCCCAGCAGCCCTAGTCTCCCCTCTCATCATGGAGAGGCAAAGCAAGGTCACTGAAAGGGCTGTGTCATCATTGGCAGTAACTGCAACAACCAATTTAGATCCTTAATGACCGTCCTCCTGCACTTTTTCCCTCTGCAGAATAGAGACGAAATAACAAGCACATCAGAGATGAGGTAAGTGAGAAATTGAAGTCGTAACTTGGACTTTAATACTGTACCTTGTATAACATTTAAGCTTTAGCATTAGAGATTGTATATCTATTCATAGTGTAAAGACTAGGACACCAGTAAACCTTTTAAAAATCTGGATCAGAAACTTTTTCATGAATTAGTAGATTTGAAATAGAATCTATGACAAAGAGCTCTCCTGAAAACCCATGAATCACGTAGACAAGAATCTCATAGAACCATAGAAACTCAGGGTATGGGTAATACCTGAGGATGTAATAGCCATAATTAATTATGGATTCTTCTGGGAATTTTCTATTTAGGAATACCCACGGTATTGGTGATTCTGCCCTGGGGCTAAGGGTTACCTGTACTTCAATATTCCCCCCAACATCATCCTTGACAATATCTGCCTGTGTGAGAGGCTTAAACTAATTTGCAAACGGGATTCTATGCTTGCCTCCAAGAGACAGGATAAGGTAATATTAACCAAGAAAACAAAATTGAATTTCAACAAGGAAACACATGAGGGAATCTAGCCATTCAAAGCAGAAAAAGGAATGATGGAAAAGGAAGCTTCTCTTCTCCCTCACTTTTCTCAAAAACTTGAACTCCTGGCATATCTTGTTCATTCTTGCAATTCTCAAATCCCACATTCTCTGTTCCCAGCTTCTATATTTTTCCTTAATGTCCTAGTCTCCTCATTTAAAGCCAAATGTGGAATTACCCCAAAAGTCATGTTTTTTAAAGAGAAATAAAATATGGAGGGTATGCAAAAAACAAAAAAAACACCTACATATTATAAATTATACATCTGAGGCATAAGAAATTTAGGACTTGCTTGAAGTCATATAGCCAACAAATCAAAAAAACCGGGGACCCAACTTCTAGGAAGATTATGGTCAGATAGACCTTGACTCTGGGGGCAGAATAATAATGAGATAATGCTTATATAGTAAATACTTAATAAAACTCATCATCACATTTCCATCCTGAAAGATCTCAGGGTGATAAGTGCTACGGAGAAAATAACATAAGATGGATGAGGAGAGTGCTGAGCCAAGGAGGGCTGCTCATTTCATAGAGGGGGGGTTCTGATCAGTTCACAGTATGCCTGCCTTCTGCCCCTCGATGCAGCCCCTTTTTCATCCTGGCTCTTTGCTTTCTATTTTTTTTTTTTTTTTGCCCGAGTCACGTGGTGTGTGGGATCTTAGTTCCCCAACTAGGGATCGAACCCGTGCCCCCCTGCAGTGGAAGCACAGAGTCTTAACCACTGGACCTCCAGGGAAGTCCTGGCTCTTTGCTTTAAGACAGTCTGTGGCCTTATATCTTTGGTTTCCTCTACTTCTCTGATCACTGAACTTTGAACTCCCATCAACATCAAAAATAGCAGCTTTGCACTCAGTAAAGGGGGACATAAATGCCATGGATACGAAAAGTTTCTTCAGCAGACTGCATAGGAATTAGCCTGACTTTTTGTCAAATGTAAAAAAGAATGTGTTCAAGCTTTACATTTTACATAAAACTAGTAAGCATTGGCCTGTTCGTATTCTCTTGAGCATCCATCAGATGTGATTCTCCAAACACTAATAAGAAAAGGGAATTACAGGCAGGGTATTCAGATAACGTACTGAGAATTTCTATATTTGACATCTGTTAAACTAATTCACCTGTAGGATAAAACTAAAATATTTCATGGGCATCTACCATCTTAAAAAACCTTGATTTCCTCTTTAAAATCGCAGAATAAATGTTTTCCTTACCACAGTCTGCAAAGGCTTCCATGGTTTGGTCCTGGCTGTCTCACCAGCTATGCCCACACTCTCCCTTTGCTCAATCCCTCCAGCCATACTGACCCCCTCGTGGCTCCCACTCAGGGCCTTTGCACATGCTGCCCGTGTGGCTGGAACCCTCTCCCCTCTCATCCACCTGGCCGCTACCCTCCTGCACGGGATCTACTGTCAGCCCTTCATAGAGAATCATGCTGACCTTCACACCTGAAATAACCACGCTGTCACTCTCTATGGATCCCCCACCACCTGCCTTATTTTTCTTAGTACCTCTTATCACCAACGTGTTAGATTGTATCCATAATGGTCCACAATGCATCATGGCTCCTGGTAGGCATCCCATATGTATCTGTCCCTATGACCTTGGCTCTGAGCCCATAAAACATGAGCATACATGATGCACAGGGTAAATGCTTTCTCTTTGGTGCTTGTTCCCATGGAACCCTAAGTCCACTTGGACAGAGGGGCCTGGCCAGCCCAGCTCTGCCAACTGAGCCCAGCCTCAGCGGACCCTCCAGTTCAAGGCAGCCCCACAAGTGAGCCCAGGGGAGGCCAGCAGGAGAACCCGCAGCTCCTCCACAGAATCGTGGGGATAATAAACCATTGTGTTTTTAAGCCACTCAGTTTGGGGTGGGTTTTTTTGTTTTTCTTTTAATTGGAGCATATTTGATTAACAATGTTGTGTTAGTTTCAGGTGTACAGCAAAGTGATTCAGTTATACATATACATGTATCTATTCTTTTTCAAATTCTTTTCCCATTTAGGTTATTACAGAATATCGGGCAGAGTTCCCTGTGCTATACAGTAGGTCCTTGTTGGTTATCTATTTGACATATAGCAGTGTGTGCATGTCAATCCCAAACTCCCAATCTGTCCCTCCCGCCCACCCTTCCCCCCTGGTAACCATTAGTTCATTCTCTAAGTCTAGAGTCTGTTTCTGTTTTGTAAATAAGTTTGTTTGTATCATTTTTTTTTAGATTCCATTTTTTATACACCAAAATATAACCAGTACAGCTCAGGTGGCATATTATTTCTCGCATTTTGAACTTCCCATTGGGATGTACATTCCATGTACAGGGAGGGGCTTGGAGACAGAGCAAGCGTGATGGAGAAGTACCAGTGAGGACAGGAACAGCATCTGAGAAGGCGACCCGGCCAGAAGGAGCTCAGGGCAGTCAGAAACGCCTTACAACGTTTCAGTTCATAGTTCATTCATAGTCTGCGACCGTGACCCAAAGCACCAGTGTCTTCCCATCCTGTCTTCCCACTAGATCAGAATTCCTTTGAGCCAGAAGCTTGGCTCACTGCATTATTGATTTCTAAACAGGGCCATCGCTGAGCTTCTAGACCCAAGTACAAAGAACAATACACCTTTTAAATAACAGTTATCATCTGTGGGGTATAATTACAGTTACAATCCCGCCATTCCTCCCAATGCATTCGAAAGATGACTTCCCTCGTGCCTCGTAGCCTCGGGCCCTGAGGAGTGAAAAAGGCCATGTCCACATAAGAGCTCAGTCTGCCTACTGAGGATGTGGATGCAGATTAAGAGGCCAGACCTAACACCCTGTCCCCTGCAGAGTGGGCTGGGGGACCAAGACCCGGGGAACCAACAGGCACAGAAGCTTTAAATAGAGCGTTAAATTGAGCCTGCAAGTGAGCTGAATCGGAGCAGACAGGAGAAGGCGGATGTCACTTGTTTTCTGCAGCTGCTCTCGGTAGGGATAGCCTGGTGTCAGGGAAGCCAGATCTGGGCCCTGGGACTGGGCTTGCTTGGGAGCTCCTTTGAGTCTGTCACACAAGCTGCATGGTCTGGAGCAAGCTCATCCAGCTGCCTGGGTGGCAGTTTTCTTACCTGCAAGATGAGGAAATTGCTCTAGATGAGCTCTCAGGCCTTTTTAAGCTTAGACCGTTGTGAGCATAAATCAGTAATACCAGAAGCATGCTGTTTTACCCCACCTGAAGAGGTGAACCATGAAATCACTATTTTCACCAATTGTTAAGCACAAATTAATAGTCCTATGTAGCAAAATCATTTTTATGAAGCTGCTTCCTAGAGGTTGTGTTATGTTGCTTCTAAAGTAACATCACGCATTGGTTCACCCCACACGTATGCACTGAACACTATGCATGTCAGTCTGTGCACCAGAGCCGGGGTTGGGGGTGGGGGAGGGATGAAGACCAGCCTTGTGGAAAGAGTGGCCCTGTAGTAAAGGATGTTGAGCTCCTGACGGCTTCAAAGTAGGGAGTTACCATCAGGGTGGTTCAGAGGACTATTCTGGGGTCAGGGCTAGGGGAAGGGGAAGAAGCAGGTGGCAGGAGGCCAGCAAGGGGGCGGCTACAATAGTGTGAGTAAAGGACGAGGAGACCCACCTTCCTCTGTGATGCAGGCTGACGGCTGTAACAAAGCAACCACGCGGACCGCAGCCCAACACGAGAAACATTGCTCTGGGCAGTGGGTCAGCTCCACACGGTCATTCAGAGACCCAGGCTCGGCATCCGCGGCTCCTCCACCCCCACGGGCCTCGCTGTCAGCAGGACTCAGCCAGCAGACGATGACGAGCACAGAGGTCCTTGGTGACCAAGCCTGGAAGGGACATGCGCCATTTCTGTTCTCCGTCCATTGTCGTGGCCACGCATGGAGCGTGGGAAAACTGTGTGCGCCTTAAAGTGACCAAGGAGACAAAAAGAAAGTATTTTGGAGAACAGTTGGAAGTTTCTGCTAAGAGAGCTGTGAAAGTAACAATGATGATAAAGATGGGGGCATAGAATCAGGACATTTCAGAAGAATCATCACAGAATGTGGTGTCGGTTTGGAAGGTGGCTAAGAAATGAAGGGAAGAAGTTGGATGATGACCCTGATGTTCTATCTTGGAAAAGTGAAATTTAAAATACTGGCAATAAAAATATTGGCAATTTTAAAAGTTGGCAATCTTGGAGAATAGAATGGTAGTTGCCAGGGTCTGGGTGGAGGGGGAAGGTATTATTCTTCAATGAGTATAAGGTTTCTGTTATGCCAGATGAAGTTCTTGAGATCTGCTGTACCATCTGATGTACAACTGTGTAGAGGTAACACAGTGCCTATAGTTAGTGATGTGGAATTGCATTTTTTCAAATATTTTTATTTTGGTCACACCACATGGCTTGTGGAATCTCAGTTCCCTGACCAGGGATTGAACCTGGGCCACTGCAGTGAAAGCAAGGAATCCTAACCACTAGACCACCAGGGAACCCCCTGGAATTGCATATTTTTAAATGATAAGAGGATAGATCTCATGTTAAGTGTTCTTACCAAATACACACACACATATACAAAAAAGAACACAAGGGAAACTTGAAGGTGATGGATATGTTTAGTACCTTGTTAGTGATTGTATCATGGGTGTATGCATATGTCCAAACCCAGCAAGATGTGTACATTAGACGTGTGCATCTTTTGTATATCAATTATACCTTGATAAGCCTAAGTATAAAGGGAAAAAATTTGCAATCTTTTTAGAGGGAAGCTGGTTTTGTCAAAATCTCAAATGCACCATACCTGTCACACAAACATTCTACTCTAGGACCTATCCTGCAGAAAAATTGATATTTTATATTTATATATATATATATATATATATATATATGCAAAAACATCAAGAAGATTCACTGTAATAAATTATAACGTAGCCATGTAAGTGACAACCGTTAAAATTTGCAAGATTGATCTAGTATATGTATTGACATGAAAAGGAGTCTGAATTGTACTGTCACCTTCAAGAAGCAAGTTGCAGAATGATATATACATCTGTGTTTGGGAATAAAAATACATGTATGCATATTCATTGAAGAAAAACTCCAAAAGAATATACCAGAATAAGGCAGTAAGTGACTATTTTGAGAGTTATATATTATTTAAATTTCTCTCTACAGAGTGTCTTGTCTTCACTTGGGTAATCAAAAAATATATGATTTGAGGAGTTTTATTATTTATTTATGTGTTTATTTTTTAGACTCTCTAAGGCCATGCCTGTTTAGTTTTAGGGGAAGGGCAGGATGTGAGTGTGTGCATGTGTGGACATGTGTGTTATTTTTGTTGTTCCTCCAAAACGCTTTCTAACATCAGCAGTTTTCCCATCTTAGAAACAAGAAAACAGGCTCAGAGAAGCTAATGTGCTTCCCCAAGATCACAAACATCTGAAGGATCTTTACTTGGGTGTCATGGAAACCGTGGGGAGGCCCCCTGCCACCCTTCCTCTGGGCACAGGTGCCCACAGGCAGATGCTGGGGTCATGGTGGGACAGCACGGGGCAGAGTGGGCAGGGCAAGAAAGGCCGTGAGCAAAATAAGGAGGGCCCTGTCTTTTCCAAACAGCGTGTGTAGTGGCAGCTAAAACAACCCTTTTGTCTGTTTTCACTTTGCCCAGTTCCTCTTATTTCCCTTTCAGTCCTTCTTGCTCCTTCCTTCTCTTTTCGATTCTCCCACTTTTTTTTCTTCCTCTGCTTACCAACAAAAGAAATAAGACTAAGCATCAGATGACAAAGAGATGTAAAAATCAAACCCTTCTGTCATTTTCTATAATTTGCAAATGTTGCCATGGAATTTTTTTGGTTTGGTTTGACTTGGTTTGGTTTTGGTTTTTGTTTCTAATCACAAGCCCTTGAGAGACATGGGCAATGCAGTTTTGAGTATTTGGTACCCTGCTTCCCATCGGGACACAGTCATGCCCATAAAACTGCATTATTAAGCTCTTGATCCCAGGGACCATTGGAGAAATAAATGGCAATTGTTGACTTTTTTAATTACATATCAGTGCTACCAATTAATTTATGTTTTTCTTTCCTTTCTTATCAATCCAATCACCTTTTTCAAATGTGTTGAGTGAAATAAATAACAAGGATGTGTGTTTTGTTGAAATTTTTGGTCTTGTTTTTGATGAATCATAAAAGGATTCATATTAAAGAATATAAAAGGTATTTTATGTGTTAAGATATTTCATACAGAGTGAAACTAATACATAAAATATCACATATATTTGTATAAGCTCACAGAAGCCTGTTATTTTGCATGTAATAAGACATTCCATGAGCTACACCTGAAAGCTGTTTCTTAGATTTATAGTCACTACAGAGAGAGAGAGAGAGATTTGGCTTAGCAAATAACCAGTAATGTTGCAACTTCGTCCCTGTTGCTTTACTTGTAAAAATAAATTTAAATGTATATTTAAGTAAGAGGATGCTGTTTTGCATTTAATGTAACAATGAGTTTGTTATAATCATTAGCATGCAGATGGTGACACTTTGTTTCTAAATAAAGTTAGCGATAATTACTGAAAATGGTTTATTAGGTTCTTTTTTTAACAGAAGAATATAATAAGGCTCAGTGTGTGTAGAATGTGTCTGCATCATGCAGGCTTACTTAAAGCACAGGAATGCAAACTGCTTCAGAGTTATTGCAGTGTATTTGATAAGAAGAAAGAAGGTACAATATTTTAATTGGTAATCCATGTAATAGGCTTTTCAAAAATATTATCATGTCTGAATACCTTAAATGGCTATCATTTCTAGGAATCTTCTTCGGCTTTCTCTGTCCTCAAGAAAATCAAATAAATTAGACTAGACCAACCATTAATTGGTTGCCAAGATTCATTTTTGTAAAAATCATTTCGGAGTTGTAGGCGTTCATGAAGAGACTAATTGCAAAGTGGTTTAAATTCTTATTATTATGATTAAATTGTTCAAAACAATTTTCCCTTGGGAGTATTTTTTTTCAAGTCATTTCTTTTACTTTACCAAATGACCTTTTAAGAAGTTCTATAATCAAGCCAAGATAGGGAATATTCAGATACATTGGCACTATTAACTTTCTTTTCTTCTCTCTGTCTCTTCCTTTCTTTATGAAAGTCATGCATCTTATTATTAAAATAATTCAAGTAAGGTAGAAACCTATGAAGTTAAAAACGAAAGTTCCACTTTAATTCCATCAGGCTAGTTTAGAAAAACAAAAACAATATTTTAAAATAGCATACTGAGCATTTAATATGAAAAATTACATGAAAAGATTTAAATATATATTATAGAATATTAACATATAAAATATAATATGTAATATATAAGTATAATAAGAATATATGTATGTTTCTTCTGCACAGATCTTAATTTGCAATGAAGTATAGCATTTTGATTTAAAGTCTCCCTTATGGGAAATCTTTGAAAGCCCTGAAAGATGTTCCTTTCCACAGAGTACAATTTAGTAACATTTTCTTGCTGTGCACTGACTGGTGGTACCCAGGTGTTTCAATCATCAAAATATATACAGAAAAAGAAATTCTGCTCAGTCTATTTGCATTTGCCTAGCGTTAAAAGTTGTATTACTTGGTGTCTGAGTCCCCAAGACAGAGATGAGGATTGGAGGCTGAGAGCCAAGCTTGTAGCCCCCTCTTTATCTATCTACACTTCAAGGAAAGGATGTATAGAGTGAAGAAGACAATGTGGACCATCTGATCTTCCAACCTTATGAAGAAGCTGAGAAAATTAATAAAGGCGGGAAACAATGGCATTCATCTACAAATGATCAAACTCAACATTCTTTAGTGGTTAAAAGCTGGGTGATTTAAAATAAAATTTACACTCAGTAATAGGAGACTTTCTTCTACATAATATTAAACAAGAAAAACAGATTTCTTGAGATTCTCTTTTAAATCAAGTCTTATCTTGATCTCTGGTCTTCACATGGTATAAGAAGAGGGTGGTGGCCAGTGTCACATACGTACAAAAGAAGTCTTCTACCAAAGAAATAGAAATAAAAACATCAGCAGGTGTAGCATGCATTAACTGCTCTTTAAAAATATGTGGCGAGGGGCTTCCCTGGTGGCGCAGTGGTCAAGAATCCCCCCGCCAATGCAGGGGACACGGGTTCGAGTCTGGTCTTTCGATCCCAGAAGATCCCACATATCACGGAGCAACTAAGCGCATGCGCCACAACCACTGAGCCCGCGTGCCACGACTACTGAAGCCCGCGTGCCTATAGCCCGTGCTCCGCAACAAGAGAAGCCACCGCAATGAGAAGCCCGTGCACCTCAACGAAGAGTAGCCCCCGCTCGCCGCAACTAGAGAAAGCCTGCACACACAGCAATGAAGACCCAATGCAGCCAAAAATAAATAAATAAAATAAATAAATTTAAAATATATATATGTAGCCAGGAATGTAGAGGAAAAACAGAAGATGAAAATGTATGCAGATGAAGGGATTTTGTTATGGAATAAATTGTGTCCCACCCCAACTCGTAAATTCATGTGTCAAAGCCCT
Organism: Balaenoptera musculus; assembly: GCF_009873245.2. Lineage (NCBI taxonomy): Eukaryota > Metazoa > Chordata > Mammalia > Artiodactyla > Balaenopteridae > Balaenoptera > Balaenoptera musculus. Next base: position 17,023,592 of record NC_045786.1, on the reverse strand, counting down.
AACTTCCAGTGTGACTATATTTGGAGACAGGACCTTTAGGGAAGTAGTTAGGATTAAATGAGGTCATGAGGCTGGGGCCCTACTCTAATAGTGATGATGTCCTTTTAGGAAAAGGAAGAGGCACCAGAGATCTCTCTCTCTGCTAGTACACAGAGGAAAGGCCATGTGAAGACACAGTGAGAAGGTGGCCACCTGCACGCCCAGAAGAGAAGAAGTCTCACCAGAAACCAACCCTGATAGCACACTGATCTTGAACTTCCAGCCTCGAGAACCATGAGAAAATAAACCTCTTGTTGTTTAAGCCACTCAGCCTGTGGTATTGTTTTGGCAACCCAGACACACTAATACAGGTTTAAAATGTGCTTCCATTCCTAAGCTAATGGAAAGGAAAAGATGGAGGACATTGGAGAGGAGTAACACCTGATCGAACAGGTCCCAGAGGAGACTAGAGGTGGTGGAATCCAGAACACAGAACACTGATCACAGATCACAGACCATAGGTGACTTTCCTTTAGTTGACCAATCATTCCAGAATCTTTTAGATGGAACTTAGAGAACTTAATGAGTGTTCTGACTTTGGGTATGTACAGAACTTTTTTTAATGTTTCGAAGTCATACACTCTCCCCTTTATCTCAGAAAAAGAAATGGCCTCTTTTCCAAAACCAAGGCTTCCATTTGTGCTTAGGATTTCCACACTTCCCACACTGAAGATCTCCTTGACATTCTCTTCATTACCTTCCTGGCCATGCGTCTCTCTCTCCACCAGCACCTGGACCCACAAACCCTGTGCCTAGTCCTGAATTTTCCAAGCTCTTGTGACTCTGAACTCTTTACATAATAATCTTGCAAATCATCTCCCTTAAAAGTTTTGCATGGTATAAAATGGAGTAATTTTAAGTTAAAAATTTTCTTTTAATTTTAGATCAGAGTATTATTAGAAATCATATTACAAAATTCATTTAATATAGTCTTGTATAATATTAATCCTATGCATAAAATAATTTAGCTTTTTCTGATTTACACATAGTATTTGATTTACTTTAATTATATAAGAAAAAAGGATGGTTTAGTAACAAGCTGCAAAATGATACTGTATGCGATTTGGGGACTGATGTATATTAAAATGTAGATTAAAATTTAATTATATGTTATATCATCAAGATTTGACTACTTTAGCAGCTGATGTTTAGAATTCCTGAATTTTGCAGTTTAAAAATCAACTGACTCATTTTTATAATTGTTAAGTTCTAATAATGGTATGAAAGAAGTTTTCAGGCTGTTATTTGCAAGTACTTGCCAAATAACACATTTTTATTAGATAAAAAGCCAAACTAGATATGATAACTGCTATATTTTTTCTGTTTCTCTCTTTATTTTTTAAACATTAGAGACATCTTGATGAGCCTTATAAGAATTTTGATATTTGACTTGTGGATCTGGTGGTCATCTTGGGGCAAATTTGCAGAAATGTTATTATCACATGTTTCTCAATAACTTATATTCTAACATCAATATTTTTTACTTTATGCCTTAAACCAAAGTCCCCTTTTTCAACCCCAATATGTGGTTGAAAAAAATCAATTAAAAGCTCTATCATGGTGTTCAGTGGTACCAGTGGTGTTTGGCCAAGGCACAACTGTGTTTATTCTAATCCCTCCTAACTGTCATGCTTGCCTGTTGGGTGTGTATGGGACTCCTGAACTGTGCTGTCATTGCTACCACATGAATTTCCTGAACACCTTTGTGAGTCTCTGGTGTTCACAGATCACCAGTTAGAACGCATTGCTCTAGATCCATTGGTTTCAAACTTTAAAGTTCTCAAACATTAGTAAGCGTCAGAATCAGCTGGAGGAAGTGTGAAAATGAAGATTTCAGGCCCCCCCGACCCCCAGATTTTTCCGATTCAGTCAACCTAGGAGGCCCAATAACTTGCATCTCTAACACGTTCTCTTGTGATACTGACACTGCTGGTCCCAGGACCACACGGGAGAACCACTGCTCCACAGTTCTGGACTACTTGTGTCCATTTGCCTTCCCAGCTCCATGTCTTTGATTTTCCTTCCTGGAATGCCTTCCCCACCTCCTGGCACTCCCCAGCCCATCCTCTGAGCTCTCCCTGTTAAAACCCTACCTGTCCTTCAAGGCAGAATTCGCTGCCATTTCCTCTTGCCAGCCTTCTCCAGCTCTCTCCGAGTTCCCATGCTCTCCTCTGTGAGACAGCTAGGTGGCTTCAGGCTCAGCACACACACGGAGCACAAACTATGCACTAGGCTTGGGGAAAATGCCCAGGATACCAAGATGTGTAATCTGCAGATCTTCCCTCTGAGGACACCACATTCGTGTATCTCACTCTCAAGCGCTGACTCCTTGATTGTGAAAACTATGTCTCATTTATCTCTACAACCTCTAACGAGCCTAGTGCACATTTAGGCATTTAATAAGGTTACTTCTAATGTTAACTGACTCATGAAAGATATTATTTACTTATTCAACAAATACTTATTGAATGTGCCATGATGAATGAGGCAGACCTAGTCCCAGCCCTCATAATAGTGATGACAATCATAATGATTTATTGAGTGCTTATTATCTGCCAGACACTACACTTAGTGCTTTATATTTATATTTATTAACTCATTTAAACCTCAAAACAAGTCTGTATGGTAGGTACTGTAATTACTTTAACATTGAGAAAGTCTTAGTAATCTGCGCAAGGTCACACAGCTAGGAAGAAAAGGAACCAGGATTTAGAACCCAGGCAATCTGGCCCCAGAGCTCATGACACTTTGGCTGATGAAACATATTCTAGCAAGGGAGGTGGCAATAAAAATGAATGAATTAAATACAATCCTAATATGTACTGCAAATGGGAATTACAGGATGCTGCATGCTATATGATGGGAGGAGTAAAATCCAGTCTTGAGGGATGGTCAGGAAAAGTGATCCTGAGAAAATGATTTCTAAGCTAAGACTTGAAGGATGGGCAGGGGTTAAGAAGGCAAAAGGGAGATGGTGAAGTGGTGCCACACATCAGGCAAAGGCTTGTGCTTAGTTGGAAAGGGTGTGAAATGGTTAAGAAATGAAAAGAATGCTTAGGTATGGAAAGAGAGAGGTATGAAGAGAGACATTGGAGCAAGATCATTCAGAGACTTAGAGATCTTGTTAAGGTTTCTGAAAGTCACCCTAAGAGCAATGGGAAGCCACCAAAGTTGTCTACGTAAGGCAGTTGTGTGTTGGATGTGCACAGACTGGAAAGGAACAAGTACAAATGTGGGTAAAGGCTGATAGGCTACTGCTATAGTCCAGGCAAGAGAGGAAGGTGGCTTATATGAGGACGAAGGCAATGGAAAAGGAGAGATATGAATGGACTTTAGCCAGACGGCAGAGAGAAAATAAAACTCATTGATTAACTGGATGTGAGGGCTGAGGGGAAAGTGCCAACAAGGACTCTGATTTCTGTCACAGAGGGATGTGACAGAGAGTGACTTGAGGGTGACTTTTAAATTGAAGCCTGAGTGATAAAGAAGAACCAGAGCTGTAAAGATCTAGGAGGGGAAATTGCAGGCAGACGTAGGAACGAGTTCCACAGCCCTGATGTAAGAAAGAGCTTGAAGTGTGGAGCAGAGGAGAAAGGCAGTGTGGCTGGGAGAGAAGGGGAGTGTAGAGGGGGCAGCAAAGGACACTAGGACCCAGGGCTCCCCCGGATCATCACAGCCTTGTGAGCCAGAGGCGGAGTTCAGAATTATTCTAAGTGAAATAGGAGCCACAGAGGAGTTCTAGGAAGGACAGAGACACGCATGAACATTTGGAAAAATTGTTCTAGCTGCTCTGTAGAGAAGTGATTATAGAAAAGCAAGAGCATATAGGGAAGACTTGTAAGAAGCTACTATAATAGCTCAGATGAGAGGTACTGGTGGTTTAAACTAGGGAAATGGAGGGAAGGAAACAGAATCAAGATGTATTTTAGATGTGAACATGGGGGGACTTGCAGATAGATTGCTTAAGAGAATGAGGAGTTAGGTTTTCATTTGAGCAACTGCTAGATAGTGGTGTTTGTTGTTTACTAAAATGGGGAGTCCTGGGGAAGATCCTTGCAGAGGGGGAGATACCAAGAACTCTGTGTCTGATGTGCTGTTTTACGTGCCCACTAGACTTTCCAGGGGAGAGTTACACTGACAGTTATCTATGTGGATCCAGGGTTCAAGACCAGGGCTACTAGGAGTGTAGGTTTGGAGTCTTATTTAAAGCCATTGGATTGGATAAGATCATCAAGTGAAAGAGGGCAGAGAAGGGCACAATACTGAGCTTGGGGACACCCCAACTTGTAGAGGCTGGGCAGACAGCAAAGAGTGCGAGAAGAAACAACTATGACTGTCAGGGAAAAAAACCAAGAGACCGTGTTGTCACAGAAGCAGAGAAAAGAAAGTGGCTCTAGGAGAGGAAGATCAAATGTGGGGCAATTGAAAGGTTAGGGTGAGGCTAGAGAGTGACCACTGCGCGTGGCCACTTGCAAGTCATGGGACTTTGCCAAGAGGGATGTCCCAAGAGGGGTGTGGTGGCAGCAGTTTGGGTGAGAAGAGAAAATTGAGCAAGTGATGCTGAGGACTTCTGTCCTAAATTGTATTGTGATGAAAACTGGAGGAGAACCACGATAGCTGGAGGGGAGACGGGAACTATTATGGCATATTCTGGTGCAAGTGTAAAAGAATCAGCAAATATATTGATGGTACAGGGCTGGCAGGGGGTAGAGAGAGAGAGAGAAAGAGATAGAGACTATAACTGCAGAACTGAAGTCCCTGAGAAAAAGGTCTGAAGAGGTGGCAGAAGCAGAAGAGATGGCTTTAGATAGCAACAGGGATAGTTCATCTATTAAAATAGGAGGGAAGGAATACTCTATGAGGATGGCTGTTAGATCGACACAGGGTAGACAGGTACAGATAGCAGTTAGGTTGGTAGATTTGGTGGAGGGAAGATGAATTAATTTGTTTTCATTGTCTGCTTGTATTTTTTCAATGAGTGGAGGTCATCAGCGGAGCAGGATGGGTCACTGAATACAGATATTTTAAAAGGGGGTAAAGAGGTGTGACAATATCATATAAGCAAGAGGAAAAGAGAAACTACCAGGGAAAGAAAGCAGAGCTGCAGGACCGTGTATGGTAGAGACTGTGGTGATGAATTTCAGTGAGAACGGTCAGCACAATTATGTGACTTTTTGTAACAATGTCCAGCTGCTTTGGTGAAGGCATGGATGGTTGGTTGAAACCAGGATAGAGATGAGCCACACAAGGAAGGGAGGTCAGTGGATTTCAGATGCGGATAACACTGATGAATCGCTGGTGTGGTTTAGAGGGATAGGTTATGGTGTCTCAAGAGAGAGGTGTTTAAAATCAAGACAGTTTCTCCTGCATTTCAGGTCTTAATCAGTAATTCAAAGCCCCTTTGGCTAGAGTTCAGAGGTTTTCAAATTTCACAAAGCAAATATGGTACAAATGTCATATCCTAATGGGATCCATATAGGTGGTACCCTCGAATCAAGCACATTAAAATTTCTGTAGCAAAACCATGAATTGTCACACTAAGTGGGATAAATAAAGACCATTAAGAGCCCAGCAACAAGTCAGATCAGGTCATCTTGCCAAGTGAGTTGTCCAATCTGGTCAGTTTTGGCCTCCAGATGAATAGTCAACAAATAAATAAATAAGTAAACAAACAAAGGCATCAGAGCTATTTGGTTTGGATTGGGATTTCAGATAAGAGATTGTAAATATAACAATCCTCTGTGCCCCAAGTCATTTGACTTTTTATTTTCTCTTTTTCTCCAAGAGACTTTACACACTCCTTGAGGAAGAGGGCCATAATGCTCAAACAATAGGGTAATAATTGATGTGCTATTTCTCTGAATATCACATACGTCTACCGCTGCTCATCTAGAGGAATAAAGTTTTACACACGACCCATGAAAAACTTAACCTCCTATAAAAATATGGGAACAAAAGTAGACTCACTTCTGTAGGGTCGGGGAGGGGTGGAGGGAAATTATCCTGGAGTGTGCCAGCTCTGAGGTCAGCCCCCTCCTCTGGTTTACAGTTGTGGGGAGGGTCTGCCCAACAGCTGTGCTTCGATCATCTTTAGAGACACTGTCTCCCACCCCCTACCCTAAGTTAGTGAATTGTAATTAGGAAACACAGCGTTGAATGTGCTGGAAAATATACATTATGCTCCATTGTGTAACTGTGTAATTACTGTACTATACATACCGGATCAGAGATTGACTGAAAACTGGAGAACTGAACAAAGTTTGGCTAATCCTGAACCAAATCCAACAGGCAGATGAATGGGGCCATCCGGATCTTTCACCAAGGCTGGGGCTATATGTAAGGAAACTGGGCATGGGGTAGGTGAAAGAACTGGTTGAGGGAAAGTTTAGATTAGGAGGTTGACAGATGTGGTAAGTTCATTCAGAATGGTTGTTAAAAAAACAACAACAACAACGTTCTATATCCTTCAGTTTCAATCATCTTTCCATGATGGAAATTTCTTTTCCTTAGGGTATTTTTGTAGCGGGACATTCCTGAACTGCCATAGAGTTTGCAATGGTGGCTCATTAAGAATTTCATTTTTCCAAAAGCTTAAGAAAACCATGTATTTAATTAGGATAAGGCTAAGTAAGCTAATTAGCACTGCAAGTATCTTTCTGACAAAGTGCATTCCAGGGGGGAGGAAGAGTGAGCAAAAGTCAGAAGGTAGAAGGATGCATAAGTCCTCGGAGTTCATTCCACCAGGACAGAGCGTGTAGGTAGAATTCATGGCCGTGAGGAGTGGAAATGAATGTCGCCATCCAGCTTTTTGCTCCTAAACGCTAGGCTGAAGAATTGGAATTTAGTTAGTTTGTCTGCAAAAACAATGCAATTGAAAGGGTTTGGAATAAGAAAATGTCATTATCATATTTATATAGCTTTTTTCCCTAGAACTCAGACCACTTCTCGTTTCTTCTGAGTCATTTAATGTGTCTATGGCTTTAGGGCAACTCAAGTTAATTTGAGTCCTTGTCGTAGTTTTTACTGACTTCCAAGATCTGGAATCTATAAATTAGAGTCTGCCAGTGACTCAAACTCTCTGAACTTCATTTTACTTATATGTAAGTGGGGATAATAACACTAATTTTATCACATCCCTAAGAGGATCAAACGAGCGAAGATGGAAACCACATTGTGTAGCGCACGGCACAAAGTAGATGCTCATTACAAGTTAGTTCTCCTCCCAGGCCTCCCATGTTTTCTAATAATTAAGATGCTAACATCAGAAAGAAAATATCCCTTATGTCAACCTTTTTATTATTTCTCTATTCAATTTAACAGACTTTTATATGACACATTGCGAGGCCCTGGGAAAAAGATGAATAAAATAGAATCTCTCTTCTCAAGGATTCTGTAGTCCAGTAAAGGAAACGAAGACCACATCAGTAACCAGAACACACCACGTAAGCAGGAGAATTAACAGAATACCAGGGAGCATAGAGGGTAGGGAGTCTTGTAGCCAGTGGTTCTGGGAAGACATCACAAGAGAGCTAATACCTTAGGTCAGCTTTGAAGAATGAGGAGATAGAGAGATGAGCAAATCAGAGACATCAGACTGGGAGTTCCTAAACCAAGAGGGTGAACAGGGCAGACAGGCAGAACATGATTCCAGAAGGAATATGAGACCAGGTTATTAAGGAATACATTTATCCTACTATGAGTGTGAATTTTATCCTATACACACGAGAAACCATAAAAGGTGTTCAAGCAGATTTGATATTTTTGAGAGTGGTATAATAGGGTGGATTGGAACACCAGAGCTGGGAGACCCCCAAGAGCCACAGAGACCTCCAAGCTCTTAGCTTTGGTATCTTGATGGATGATGTAACCAAGATGAAGAGTCTAAGAAGAAAAGTTGGGGGAATGGATTGAGGAGGGAGATGAAATTATTTGGGACCCTTTGGATTTGCATTGGCTGTGGCTCATCCACATGGAAATCTGGGTTTGAAGTGCAGTAGAGAGACCACAGCGGATTCGAGGAATCACAGATTATAGGTGAGAGCTGAAGCCAAGGATGGGACCAGGTTCAACCAGGAAAATTTGGAGTGTGAGGGAAAGAGGGCTAAAGGTGGAATGATAGGAATCATGGTGTAGGACATAGTATGGAAAAAAGAAAGGAGCAATATCAATTATACAGATGGAAAAAGAACCAGGGAAAAGAACGTCTAGGAAGTCAATGGAGAAAGCCAGAAAAGGCTAATTGTGCTTAAAGCAGAGAGAAGTCAAAACATATTTAGGGATATATATATATATATATATATATATATGGACTAACCATTCAAAAACCAGGTGAAATGTTTGTCTGAATTTTTCCTTCTCCATATCTTATTACAGAATGGCTCCAAGAAGAGATTATTAGTTCTCTTCATCCTCAGATGATCTCTGTCAGAGGATTTTCATTCTTAGATGGCACTGTTTGGTCTTCCTGTGTCCACTCTCTTTACAATACGATCAATCCCATTTAATGACACAAGATACATTTTCCCGAGACTCTACCAAACATGCTACTTTCCTATCCAAACAGCTTTAGTTGCTTCTAGCTGCTTGCAGAATCAAGTATGAAATCCTTCTCTTTGGCATTAGCGACCCTTCACATGCAAGCAACAACCTCATGTTCTGTTGCTGTATAACGTCTATCTTCTCTCTTGTCTACTCACTGCCCTCAAACAAACCTTACACACTTATGCCTCTAACAGTGTTTAAATATTTGACATAATTCCCTCTACCCTCCACTTAGAGGGGAACAGAGACGCCATGTCATCCTTACACGTCCTTGAAGGCTCAGCTCAAGTTCCTTTTCTACTGAAGTCCACTCTGCCTTTCTAACCTTCCATGGTTTTTACATGGTATTTATCAGGCCAGAGACCAGCAGACCTGAGCCGGGCCCCTAAATGACTGTGTGACCTTTGGAAACATCTCTGGGCCTCGGTTTTCTCACCTGTAAAATGAGATCATTTTTAAGGTTCTTAAGCTCCAAGCTCCAAAGCTCCAAAGTCATTTGACCCTATGTGCTACAGTGTGTATGCAGCTAAAGAGATAGGAGTCTCTAAAACAGAACAGAACAAAACCAAACCGTGATACTGGGCATGTGCGTGCACATACCACACACACACACACACACACACACACACACACACATTATTCCAGCAAGGAATGAATATCTTCCAAGAAATGAATGTGCTAACACTAGGACTTCACCGATGAACTAGGGTTTGGGAAAAAGCATACATAGGGAATGGAATGACGGTGACACAGTCATGGACTATATTAAGGACATCACAAAATTGGAAACTAAGTCCAGAACAAACTTAAGCTTTTGATTTTTTTAAACTTTTTATTTTATATTGGAGTATAGTTGATTAACAATGTTGTGTTAGTTTCAGGTGTACAACAAAGTGATTCAGTTGTACATATACATGTATCTATTCTTTTTCAAATTCTTTTCCCAATTAGGTTGTTACGGAATTTTGAGCAGAGTTCCCTGTGCTATAGAGTTGGTCCTTGTTGTTTATCCATTTTAAATATAGCAGCGTGTACATGCCAATCCCACACTCTCTAACTATCCCTCCCGCCCCCCACCCTTCCCCCCTGGTAACCATTAGTTCGTTCTCTGTGTCTGTGAGTCTGTTTCTGTTTTGTAAATAAGTTCATTTGTATCATTTTTTTAACATTCTGAATATAAGCAATATCACACGATATTTCTCTTTCTCTGTCTGACTTACTTCACTCAGTATGACAATCTCTAGATCCATCCATGTTGCTGAAAAACACTATCAACAAAGTGGAGTTAAGGCCCCTGTTACCTGGCTTGGATGACTCACCTCATGTTCCCCTCTCACGAATGTCGCCCCATTTTTTCAAGTTCCTCTGAGTATCCTAGTCATAGTTTCTGAGTATTTTTTAAGCTCTTTTTTCCTCCCTGAATTATTTCTCTTTCCTTTGGGGTCAGTTTTCTTTTCTGGTGTTTTACTATTGTGCTGCAGGCTTTTCTCAAATGCTTGGTGACCCATGGTTGGCCCTTCAGACTTAAGAATGAGAGAATAAGAAAGTTATTTATGTGTCTGACTTTCTTACTGGACAGTAAAATCTTTGAGGGAAAGCCTTATGTTTTGTTCACCTTTTTTGCTACAGTACCTTTGCAAACTTGGGATGCAATATTACAAGGATAGTATTTAGAACATAGTAATTGACCCTCTCTTTTCTATTCATAGTTATTTGGAGTAAGGGTGGCATTAATAATCAACAAGGGAGGCTGAGTCAGTTATGATCACAGCCTATTCTGTGATCAACAGTTGAATCTTTATACCATTAATCACACAAACGGAGGGGTTTCACCTGGAAAAGAGCAGGCAGAGGAGGAAGAGGAAATGAGACATTAACGGTACAATGAAATATTTGAATGACTGTTGAACAAATACCATTTGATATGATGGGCACTTACCCCATATCAGACACTATTCTGAAAATCAAACATGGAACTCTCCCAAACCTATGAGTAGGTATATTTTCCCCCATTTTACATATGTGAAATCGAAAGGCAAAGACATTAAGTAGTATTGCCAAGGCCACAAGGTTAATAATTGATAAAGCCAAAATTTGTCTCCCAGCTGACGATTCCTAAAATAGTCATTTAACCTCTATAAACCTAATTATCATACATTAAAGGCTTTAGAATTGAGAAGTGGGTAAAATTTATTAGCAACTGGAATTTCCCAGTGATGAACTGATAGGATCAAAAGCAGGGAAGTCAAGAGGCGATATTTGCAGCAATTAATAAGTTAGATCTTCAAGATCTACACCAAATTCAGGAGTCTCTGATGGCAGTTTTATGAACATAAATGTATCTACCCTCTCCAAATGAAATATAAGGTCTTGGGGGTATGGATACCACCATATTCCTCGCTCCATATTGTTCTATCTACATATTAAGCACAAATATTTGTCAGTTAATTTTGAAATACTTTCCACTGCCTAGCCTTTTAGAACAGGCTAGGTTATCTTTTCTCTGTGATGTTTAGCATGAAGGCAACGGCACAGACTGATGACTTCTAAAGCTCCCTTCCAGGGCTATGCTATGGTAGGGGACAAAAATAGATAGGAAAAAGCACCAGCATCCTTGTGGCCTTCTGTGGCACAGTTGGAGAGTGCTATGCCAGGGGCTCTGATTTTTAAAAGTTATTTTAAAAAAAAAAAAGATAAAATGGAGTTCTGAGCAATTCTCAAAATGGCTTATTGATCATGTCACCCAGGTTTTCTAAACTCCACCCTGGATATATAAAAAATATCAAATTGGTGTTGGGAAAAGAAGCTAGCCTTTCTGATGGCCTTAAGAATACGTCCAACATAACAGCAAGCCACCTAAATATTTCTAGACTACAACATTAAACAGAAGAAGAGCAGTCAAAAGATTTTACAAAACAATCTTCAGCTATAAAGAATACATCTGAAAACTTATAGCAGGATTGGGGATAATAGTTCTTAAATGCCGCTCTAGATTGTTGAAATCATTTTGAAATGATCTTTTTGCCTCCAAACAATGGCAATTTGATATTAAAAATAGCAGTTTGGAAGCAAAAGCTACTGGGGTCACTCTGCAATTGACTTCATCCTTGGATCCATTAATCTATTTTTTTAAAGGCTAAGTGAAAGTGCAAAAATTATTATTGAGTCATGAAAGGAAGAGTAAAGGATAATGATAATAACCCTTCAGATCTACTCTGGAAAATTTAAAAATAGTGCATTGTATATAACCATTTTCATCCAATAGCAAAAGCATAAAGGCATGACTCAAGGAAAGAGAACTAGATGGTCTTGCTTTAAGAGAAAAACGATGAGTGTTCCTCAAATCTTTGAAAGCATCAAGTAATCCTATAATAGAGAAATATGGTTGATTTTTAAAGTTATAACCATATTGACTAAGACAGCCCCTAACTTCCAAATAAGCCATTTACCAGTAGGAGCAATCTGCTTGCCTGCTGTTCCACCCTAGGTGACAAAGCCATCCCTGGCCTCACTGATAACACCCTTTCCCTCTGACCATTTTCTTCAAATTGATATCCTCGGTTGTGAGGGCCCTCCTTCCTGGAGCTGCGAACCCTGTTAGGACCCCAAGTTACCACAGCATTAGGGGCCTACTACCAAGAAATTCCCCTCACCATCCCAAGAGAGGAGCCCTGCTAGCTCTTGCTAGCCTGTCCTTATTAGTACCCTATTGACTTAGTGCCCTGACCCCTCTTAAAAATAACCAGGGCTCAGGTCATCAAGGGTCCCACAGCTCAGAGCTACCAAGAATGGAAGTCCAGCTATGTGTGAGTTTAGAATGTCTTGGTGGACTGGCCTGTGGTTTATCCTTTATGACATTGTTTCTGTGGGGAACCATGTAGAACTCTAACAAACTAATTTTTTTTAAAAAACATACTTGAAATATCTTCTGAGTTTCTTTTATATATATATTTATTTATTTATTTATTTATGGCTGTGTTGGGTCTTCGTTGCTGCATGCGGGCTTTTCTCTAGTTGCAGCTAGCAGGGGCTACTTTTCGTTGCAGTGCGCGGGCTTCTCATTGCAGTGACTTCTCTCGTTGTGGTGCACAGGCTCTAGGCTCACAGGCTTCAGTAGTTGTGGCTCGTGGGCTCTAGGCACGTGGGCTTTAGTAGTTATGGCGCACGGGGTTAGTTGCTCTGTGGCATGTGGCATCTTCCGGGACAGGGCTCTAACCTGTGTCCCCTGCATTGGTGGGTGGATTCTTAACCACTGCGCCACCAGGGAAGTCCCTCTAGCAAACTAATTTTGAAACAGATATCTAGAGCATAACCCATACCTAAGCTAGGGACCACACACAATAATAATGACCCAAAATAAGCAGCAGGAGCTGAAATTACAGAATTGAAAATATTCCACCAGGGAAAGAAGAGGAACTAAGATATTGGGAATGTATATTTAATAGTTGTAGCTATAGAAAGGGAAAGTAAATTGGCCAAAAAAAAAAAAAAGAGAGAGAGAGAAGAAGAAGAAGGACATTATGAAGGCTATTTAGGTAAAACTGCTAGCTAATAATGCTGTCATAGGAACCCCCTATAAAATGCTTACACTGCAGTCTAACAGATCCCAGAATCCTCCAATGGTTTAGGAAATTGAGTTGTTGAAAGTACAGTAGCTTTTGTGTTTAGAATGGCCTCCCTGCTTTAGGCTAAGAAGTGTGTCAACCCTAGGTGCTAACAATAACCAAAGATAAAAGAAAGCAAACAAACACCAAAATACCACTCTCTTGGTTCTTCTTTTAAAAGAAAGACACTAGAAGAAACAGAAGAATAACAAGGCCATGGCACTAATCTAGGCAGAATTGAAAGGTCACAGTTTTGTAGAAGGCACGAACACAACACCAACAGGATACAGAGTCATTCAGCTTTGACGTAGGACTGTGAGAGTGCTTGTGTTTAATTATGAAGCCCTTGGGGCTCTTCCTTTTCCCCTTCAAATGAGGGGAGTCATCAGGAATGGAAATTACCCGATTGTGAGATTAAGAAGACAAGGTGCTGGAGTCCAAGCAAGGGCCACCACAGTTCAGACAAATTGCAACCCGGCTTCTCTTTCAGGGAGGCAGGATACCACCCTGGGGGATTTTTCCATCATCCAGAGCACACCTACCTAGATCTTTGTAGACCTGACCTTCAATTAAGGCATTGATTTCCTCATTACCCACAGGTTTATTTTACAGAGAAACTCCCAGGGAGCACGAAATAGGAAAACTCAGAAGGAATGAGACAGGGGATTTTAAAGTCAGGATCGTCATTACAGCCTCAGGGGAACAGGTGGAATCTTCGGGGGCCTTTATAAAACTTTATTTTATTTATATTGTTTTCCAAGGACAGCTTTTATTAAGGGATGTGGTTGTTAAAACCACAGCCAATGTAGGCTTTGTTAGGCGGATGGAGAAGTTTCTCTCTGACCCCCTCATGCTTTGGGCCAGCACATCACTGAGGAACATTTTTATGTTAGCAACAGACCCTACAACCTGGATTTCACGATACTGAGAATATTTGCTGCAGCTAGCCACAGCTTCAGCAGTATGAGCCCACCCAAGATCTCTGTGAAGACCCCCATATTGGCCAGAAAACTTCTCGGTCAAAAGCACAGTATGTGGTAGGTAGAGCTTGCAACCTTATATGCAAATATGCAATTAAGCTCAAGATTGGTCTGAAAAATACTCTGAAAATAATACTCCTGGTATAGAAGAAGCTAGACGCAATGTAAAAGGAGACCTACAACCAAAATGTGTTATCATTTGTCTTCAACTTGACCTGACACTAGGGATGCTCCATTACTGCTCCTGATTGGAACTGGAAATGGAGAGCAGAAACCCAGTTTGGTGTCGATCTGTTTCCATTGACAAGGGTGTCTAGAAGGGCAGACATTTTCCAGTAGCACAACAGCACATGATCAGAGAAACTTCACGAAGAACAGCCACGCTTTAACCCGTATTTTCTCAAAAAATCATTTCCTTAAGTTTTTTTTTTTTTTTTTTTTTTTTTTTTTTCCTTAAGTTTTAAATTTAGTTAACTCACACATATCCTTCATGAAAGCGCTCCTGATCGCTGCTGAATGGGAATATTGATTTGCCCTATGCTTACGAGAAATCAGGCAGAGAAGAGTTTTGATGAGGGGTGTCTGTGTCTGTGTGTTTTGTGGTTTCTTTGACTTTCTCATGATTTTGATCATCCCCTGCCATTCCTCTGATAGTACGTTACTTTATTATCAGATTTCTCATGCGAGCTCACAGTATATACAGATAGACACAGGACACGCACTCCATGTCACCATCCATATTAGGAACACAAACAATTCAGAAAGAAAATATACTGAGAAGGTTTCAAATATCAGAAGCACAAAGGAGTCCTGTTGGTATGAGTTACTCCACGTGATGTCCTGGTACAGCCCTACCCCCATTCAAGGTTTCATGTGACCTTGGGTGATGATCCACCCACTCCTAACAACTTTTAAAAAACTGCTCACAAGATTGTAGAATCACTCCATTCTGCAACTGAGAAGGTATTAAAGGATGACTTAATTCAATATCTGTCTTTTACAGATGTAAACCTTGGCAGTCCAGCAGGATTAAACAATGTGTTCAGAATTGCACACAATCACGGTGGAGCTAGGTCCAGACTCCCAGCCTCTGAAACTAAGTTGTACTTTCTGTCATGTGCTTTCATGGGTGAGGCTTTCCCCCGCCATTGTTCCCATCCCCTTTTAAGCATGTATCTTTTAAAAAGTTTTAATGGGTAACATTTTGTAAAAGAAAATAAACTGGCACTGCAGAGGCTTGTTTCCAATATATCTCAATATAGTCACCTGGTTTTGATTCTTCATTTTGTTAATGTGGTGTATCACAGTGATCAATTTGCAGATATTGAAAAATCCTTGCACCCCTGGGATAAATCCCACTTGATCATGGTGTATGATTCTTTCGATGTATTGTTGGATTCAGTTTGCTAATATTTTGTTGAGGATTTTTGCATCTATGGTCATCTGTCATATTGGTCTGTCATTTTCTTATTTTGTGGTATCTTTGTCTGGTTTTAGTAACAGGGTGATGCTGGCCTCGTAGAATGAATGCAATTTTTTGTAATAGTTTGAGAAGGACAGATGTTAACTCTTCTCTAAATGTTTGGTAGAATTCACCTGGGAAGGCCTCTATCTGGTCCTGGACTTTTGTTTGCTGGGAGTTTTTTTTAGTACTGATTCACTTTCATTACTGGTAATTGGTCTGTTCATATTCTCCATTTCTTCATGTTCTGTGGAGCTTAACATACCTCAAGAAAACATACTACACAAGATTTGAAGAAGAACATAATGTTCCAAGCCTTTCCTTTTATGATGTGATTGCTGTTTATTACAAACTTCATTCCTAGAATCCACCAATCATGTTAACCTAAAAACTTTTCATTTGTTAAAGAAAACGTATTATTTTATTGGTAAGTCTTAGGCCATGTCTTCATGGCAATCTCTCCAGGGTAAATATGTCTTCGTCTTCCCCTCAAAGGCAGCTTAGAATTTATGAACCCCAGTGGTATACCCTGACACCAGTGCACATAGGTGCCTTATTCAGTATCCTTATGAGGGTATCCTGGAAGATTCCTCACCTCTAAAACCTTCCCTGAATCTCACCATTCTGTGGGTTAAGTATTGTGCTCTTAAAGTGATCTATTTCTTTCAAGGTCTTTGTGAGGGAACCGGGAAGACAGAATAAAATACAGGACATTCACCAAAAAGAAGATGAAGTTAAAACTGAACTCCTTCACCTGCTTTATAATTTTGACTGACAGTCAACCCTGAATGAAATACTACCCTCAGATCGTGAAATAAAAGCTATGGATTCATGCTATCTGCTATGAGTGGATATTTAGGTGAAAAACTAAAAACAAAGCAAAACACAACAGAACACAATAACATCAACCCTAATCAAAATGAAGAACTAAAAGTTTCAAACACTCTCACTTGAAAACAGCTAAGTAACAAAGAGAGGGGTCTTCTGAAGAGCAGACAACTGTGGCTTTGGTGGTCTGGCATTCCTTTCCTTTTCTTCAGAGTCCAGAGACCCTCTTTTTCTCTGGGAGAATTCCTCTCTGCATTTTGCCCTCATGGCCACAGGTAGGGCAGGCAAGTGACCCAGGTTGGCTAAAAAGAGTAACCCATCTCCCTTGGGCACATCATCCAAGTGGAGCCAATCAGAATTTTATTAAGATAATTGCATTCTTCTGGGGGAGAAAGCATCCTGCCCCTGAATCCTTCCTCTGTGATCACAACCTGGAAGGAAGGCTCACTTAGCCCGGAACAGCCATGACCACCTGGTAACTCTCTCTACCTGGAGAGCTCTCACTTGAGTAGGAAGCCAGCTCAGATGAAACACAGAAGACGTCCTGCTGATTGGCACAAACTGAACCCTTCAAATTCTAGCCCTAATGTCTAACACCAACAAATACCAACAATGAAACACAGAAGACGTCCTGCTGATTGGCACAAACTGAACCCTTCAAATTCTAGCCCTAATGTCTAACACCAACAAATACTGTGAATCTACTCACATGATTCAAAATTTAGCATTGTCTTCCTGCATCTGCATGTACTGTATTATAGAAACTTTACACTGTAACTTTGTTTTAAAACTCTGATGGCAGGCTTTTCTCCAATATTGAAAGAATTTTCAATGTAACTTTTAAAAGGCCCAAAGTGAAGAATCAGAAAGTAGAAGTTCATTTGTTTATTTTCTTCTTTCCTCTGCCAATCCAAATGAAGGAGACAGCTCTACATGAGGTCTAAAAGACACCCCTTGAATGATAGTCATTTAACAGCAGTGCTATTTTTAATAGAATTATTTTAAATAATAGGAAATTAATTTAAATTCCAATTTTTAATCTTTTCTGTTTCACTTCTTCCATTCTTACATTTCAAATGTAGGTTAGCTCCTACTAAAAATATGTTGTGTCCTTGCTTTTCTGAAATATGTGGATCTGATGCTTTAAAAAACTTGACTAGACTTGATACAGATCTGAAATACCAGTCTCCATATGCACCAACCTGAAATACTTTGAGGACGTGAGCATCTCAAATGGCCTTCTGGCAGCAATGGCTCTCACCTTATTTTTGACAAATTGATGAGCGCTTGATGAAAGAAACCATACATTTACCACCCAGTCTATTCTTTTTTTTTTTTTAAACATCTTATTGGAGTATAATTGCTTTACAATGGTGTGTTAGTTTCTTCTGTATAACAAAGTGAATCAGCTATACATACACATACATCCCCATATCCCCTCCCTCTTACATCTCCCTCCCACCCTCCCTATCCCACCACTCTAGGTGGTCTCAAAGAACCGAGCTGATCTCCCTGTGCTGTGCAGCTGCTTCCCACTAGCTATCTATTTTACATTTGGTAGTGTATATATGTCCATGCCACTCTCTCACTTCGTCCCAGCTTACCCTTCCCCCTCCCCGTGTCCTCAAGTCCATTCTCTATGCCTGCGTCTCTATTCCTGTCCTGCCCCTAGGTTCATCAAAACCATTTTTTAAAAATTCCATACATGTGTGTTAGCATAAGGTATTTGTTTTTCTCTTTCTGACTCACTTCACTCTGTATGCACCCAGTCTGTTCTTAATGATGGGCCTCGGTTCCAGCCCTGCTCAGGAGGCGGATGTGAAGGGCCTTCTTCCCACAGCAACCCCTCCATGGGAGTCCACTGCGCTGGGCACTGCCCATCCAGAGCCTCTGCCTGGCACTCGGGTGTGATGATGAATCTTCCCTTCAGTGGAATTGGGTCCTACCTAGTCTGGGGATTTGTGATGTCCGGAAGAATGATGTGTTCACAAGACCAAAATAAAATCAACCTAGGAATACTGCCAAACTCTTCCTCTGTCTATCACGTCAAGTAAAGGTCGGTCTATCTCCCTTTGCAGGGGAATTGCAGAAGTCTAAAACTGACCCTTTTCTGCACTTAGTAGAATCCAACAGCAGAGGAAAGAGGTTGTTAGCAAGGACAATTTGCTCTGCACCAACCCACTAGCGGGCAATTATCAATCAGTGCGGTAGGGCTCCCATTACCCAGTACTGCGTGTGGAAACTCAGGAGTCCAGAAAAGCCTCAGATCAGCTGAGACCAGAAAAATCAGAGGCAGAACTTAAATATGATATTTCCCCCAGAGTACCTACTGCGTGTCTTATTAGTTGGTTGGAGAAAGACTGGCAAAATGCTTAGCTGGGGAGCAAGAAAGGAGACGGACGTTTTCCGCGCCTCGACCCGCGGGAGGTGCCCTTCCCCGGGAAAGGCGGGAGGGAGCCCGGGGGCGAGGTTGCGGAGTGAGGGCAGTGCCTCTCCGAGTGCAGGATCTGGTGGCTTTATTTGTTAGCTGGTGGCTCCAGCCTGGGAAATGCACACTCAGCAGGGAAAGGGGAAGAGAGATTGGCGGCAGTTTTCTAAAAACAACACAGATCAAGTCTCCGCGTGTGCCCCCTCGCTCACCCCGCGGAGGCACAGACGGGTCAAAACCGCTCCCCGGACCGAGCGCGGCCGCGCAGTTCCCACTAGGAAGGAGGAGGGCAGCCGTGACTCCAGGACTCCAGGACGCCCGGGCGCTGCGCCGCCCGGTTCCCCTTCTCTGTCAACCGGCCAGGTTCAGAGAGGCGCCTCTCCCTCCGAGCCTCGGGCTAAGGTCGCCCGGGGTCACCCCAAATCTGAGGATGCCGCTCGCCCCGCGCAGCCGGGGACTGGGACTGGCGGGGGCGCGCCGGGGATCGAGAGGAAGGCGGGGAGGAGGCGTCGCGCGCTCGCGGTAGCCAAGCGCCCGGGCTTCCCTCCGCGGCGCTGGCTCCCCGGGGTCTGCGCAGGGCGCGGCTGGCGCCCTGTCTCGCCCCGCCACTGCCCCTTCCGTTCCACCCAGGCGTTTGACTCCCGGCCTCGTAGTGCCCCCTTCCAACCCCGCGTCCGGGGTGGGACAGCCGAGAAGGAGGAAACCAGTGAAGGCGAACAAGCGCCAGCTGGCAGGGCGACTCGCAGCGCCCTGGGTGCTGGTCTCCAGCTTGGAGGCGGGGACTCCCCGGGCGCGGGCGGGCGAGCCCGGGGTGCAGCTTTGCACCGCACGGGGCTCGCCTGCACCCCAACCGGCGCGCGCCACCGCGTCCAGCCGCCACCCGCCACCCGCAAGCGCCGAGCCCTCGCCCGGGGCCCGCGCGCCCTGGGCCTCCTCTCTCCCGTCCCGCCCCTAGTTCTTCCGCCAAAACCTTTGACCAGAGTCTTCCTGCCAACATTCCTAAATCTCTTTTGCCAGCTCTTTGCGCCAGGTAGGAATAAGGCTCTGCTTTCGGGTGTGTGCAGAAACGCCGTTCCCAGAAGGCGTCTGACCTTTTCACCTTCCCCGCGAACTCCTTCGGGGGGGGTCCGCGGGCATTTACCCCTCTCAAGGACCTGATCCGCTGCCAAAACCTGTCTGTTCCCTGAAATGTCCTTGCTGTTCCTATCCGCAGAGGCTTTCTACAGCAGTTCCCGAAAAGCCCTCGGGGATGGAACTTGGGGGCATGCAGCCCACAGTGAGGACGCGCCGCCGTGGGAGGCGGAGGTGGGGAGGAGCTGGAGGGCCGGCGTGACTTTGGCCTGTGGTCTGAGCTGGTACCGTGAGAGCCCTGCCAAGAGCAAACCCCGCCCCCGCCACTGTTCCCCTCCCCCGGATTGCACAGGAACCCGTGGCAGTGGACCCCTAATTTCCAAACCCCGAGCACCTGGGCTCCGAGTCAGGATGCTGGGCGGGGTCGGGCGACGACTGCCCCCTAGCTGGAAGGCGCACCAGCTCCCACCCTCCAGGGTGCCCTCTGACCCGGAGGAGAGGACTCCAGATCTCGGGTAACAATGGAGCCCGCGGCGCGCGGCGGGCACCCGAGCACGCCAGGCGCCCAGCAGCGCGCCCCTTTACCGGGCAGGGAGGCCGGGTGGGGCTGCAGCACAGCCTCGCCCGCGCGAATCTACTGACTCGGCTCTACGTGGCAGCGACACTGCCGACCCTCGCCCGGCTCCGGGGTGCGTCCCCCACCCCTGCCGAGCTTTCCTCAGCCCCTCCGGGCCTGACCCGCAGCGTCCAGGGGCGCCCTGCTGCTCCTACCCCAGGTCACACTACCCGGCCGCCCCGGCCGCCTCCCGGGCGTTCGGAGTTGGGAGCAGCAGCCGCTACCTCCCGCGCGCCCCGCACGCCTCGGCGGCGGATCCCCAAGATCCTGGGCGAGCTGCCTCGCTCTCCCCCGGGGGTCCGAGCGAGCACGCCGAGGTGGGCTAGCTCGACCCTGGCGCTGCCACCGACCTCTACGCCCAGTCCCCCAAACACACCCGCCAGCCCGCCCTGGGCGCGGACCCCCGGCGCCTCCCTTCCCGGGAAGGTCCCAGCAGGACCTGCGGGAGAGACGGACAGACGCACGGGGAACGCACACGGAGGGAAACTTGTTCCTCCCCGTCTCCTGTCAGGCCATTGCTGGCGAGCCCGTGCGGGGAGAGGGGCGGGAGGAAGCGAGGGAAGGGCTCCAGAAGGGGAGGGGAGGAGGAGGTGGGGGAAGCAGGGGTGCAGTTGGTGGAACTCCGCCGTCTCCCGCTCATCTTTTCATTGCTTGCTCCTCTCCTTCGCGCAGACACCTCGGACCTCCCCTGGGCGCCAGCTCCTCGGCTCCAGCGGGTCCAGAAACAAGCCGGATTTTTTTTTTTTTTTTCTTTCTGGAAATTGGCGTTGGTGTGCGTTTCTCTACGTCCCTCCTCCTCCCACCACCACCACCCCCCCCCCCCTTTTTTTTTTTTTTTTTTTTTTTGAGACATGGCCCGGGCAGTGGCTCCTGGAAGAGGAACAAGTGTGGGAAAAGAGAGAGGAAACCGGAGCTAAATGACAGGATGCAGGCGACTTGAGACACAAAAAGAGGAGGGTTTCTCTCGGATCACGGCATTGCCTCGCCGCTTTCCTTTCTCCAAGACGGACTGAGGATTTTACAGCTCTGGGAGGAGTGGAAGCGCTCCGGATTGTTGAGATCGCCCCGGTGCTCTGTTTTCCCTGCACGTTCGGTTCTCCCGCGTCTGCCCGGGAACCCAGCGAAGGGAGGATGGAGAGGGGGCTGCCGCTCCTGTGCGCCGCGCTCGCCCTGGTCCTCTCGGCGGCCGGCGCTTTTCGCAACGGTAAGTGACAGGCGGAGACGCGCGGCCACGGGGGTGAACCCGGCTCCAGGCTGCCCGCGTCCGGACCCCGGACCCGCGCCCAGTTGCCGGGATCCACCGGGGAGAGCCGCCTCCTGGGCGAAGGAAACTTTTATCCAGGCGGAGAAATCAAGCAATAAGATAAGTCTGTGTAGGGCAGAGAGATTTCAAGTGCTCTGACTCCCTCCTGAAGTTGGTTGTTTGGCCGTGGAGGTTTTCCTACCTCTGCTACAAGGCAGAACTGCTTACCTTCCCAGAGCAGCACACCAATTATCTTAATAATGTTTCCTCCCAAAGGCAATTAGATGAGACTCCCTTTCAAAAATCTGATGGCTGTTGAAAGTTAATGAACACTTTACCAGGAGAACTTCCTGGTTCTCGAGCAGCTCCCCCGAACTGTTTCCTCTGGTGGGTGCCTGCAGGAGATAGCGGTTTGCTGGTGGATGTAACTCCCTCCTCCGCTTTTGTAAATGGCCCTGATCCGTCTGGAGTATGAATGAAAGTTACATCGTGTCAATAAAGGAATCTGATATATACAGCGTAAGGCACCAGGATATCTGAAAATCCCCAACCTAGTTGCAGCTTCCACTTAGCTTTTAAAACCACTCACTGTTAAGTAAATGGAAGACCGTGCTGGGTTATGAACAGTATCCTGTAACCTAAATAATGTGTTTTAAAATGGGATCTGGTTGTAGGCATGTTTGACTTACACTGTAAAGTAGGTGGAAGCAAGGGGATGGCATTATCTTTACAGTAAGTCTTCAGCAATTATTATTAACTAATTATCAAATATTTACTTTTGTCTGGCTTAGATTTCAATCAGAGTAATTAGAAAGAAAGACCATCCGCTACTTACGGTGGTATATTGTTTTAATAAGAGACCACAAGTGGAGGAGTTCATACCGAGAGGAATGTAAATCACATCTTTACGATGGAAGTTAATCTTTCTAATATGCTTTTTGGAGGTTTCGTGATTGAAGCAATAGATTTCCCCAACAGCTACCAAGCAGTGTTCTAAAAGATACACTTGGAAGCAAAACACGCACACACACAATTGTGAATGTGGAGTTCAATTTATTAATGAACCTCGGATGATGGAATCTTTCTATAGTCCGGCAGGGAACGAAATAACATTCACCTCCAATTGAAAGAGCTCAAGTGGTTAGACTTCAGAAATTACAGTAACCCAAACTCTGCCTCCACAACTCCGGAGATTAAATCGGTGGTGGCGTTCATAGGATGGATTTGAAATCCAATGCAAATAGCTTTCAGACTTTAGGTTGTGAGCTCCATATGTCTGTGTGTGTGAGTGTATGTGTATGTACATACATAAGAAATATATATACTTCTTAATTTTCTTAGCAGAAATCTGGGGAATGCTGAGACCCTGAGCTTCATTCGGTGACTTGACTAGTTAAACCCATGTTGCTGTGTTTGCAGTGACCAGAGCCAGTTAATGCCTCTGTAGCTCAACAGACCTCTTCCAGCCATGTCCACCTCCTCCGAGTACCAGTGTCTGCTAAATTAATTCATTAACCTTATTTAGGACTAATGGTCCAGAATCATTAGAAACTGCTCTTTCTTAATCAACTGTTAGAGAGATTTAACAGAGCCAGGGAGTCTAGGAGTCCGCATTATCTTATTACACTGTCACTTTCTCAGAAGTCACAGATTAAAGAGCTCTGGTGTGGTACCGAATCCACCTAAATGTCTTCTGAAGTGACTCTGTCGAGTGGCTACAAGCAGTGCTGTTTTATTTCACCCGTCTAACAGATGCCAGACACTGCCATGATGTTTGTACAGAGCTGGAGGAGACTTAATGAGATGGGGTCGCTTTCCAAGTTTTCTACACATTTAAAATAATGCAAGAGCCTCGGCAGAATCACATAACAGAGTCCAATATGATCATTAGCTGAGATTCTGAACTCCGGTTACAACATCATTTCTTCTTGGCAAACCTTAAGCTTCTAAAAGCCAAGGCAAAGGAAACCCATATAAGGCTACCCCCAGTCTGAGAAACAAAGTCAAAAACATCTAGCAATTGAGAAAAACAATGTAATTTATATTGTCTTCTTTTTAATTTATGGGAAATGATTTCTGTAATGCATGTAGCTTTATACATTTTTGATGTGCACTTCATCTTTCATTTCCATTTGACCTGGTTTTCCTGTAATAAAATTCTGTAGATTTATAAATTCATGCTGAGAGCAAAGAATGCCATTCTCTTTCCACAGGGAATCTATTAGATGCAATATTAAAATCTATATATACCATTACTGAAAATTTGTGATTGATAGGCTTATATATTTCACTGCTTTCATACCTGTTCCTCTTACATAGTTTATGCACCAAATTTTTATTGCTCGAAATAAGCATCAATAAATGTGGCAGCATTGCAGGCTGAGGCTCTCCAATATGAAATCCATCATTAAAAGTGACAATGAGGGTCCCCACTGAACAATAAAGCAGCCCAGAGACTGGTTTCTTTGGCTCTCAGTGAATCACTTTGGCTCTTGGGTTTTTTGAAAGGAGGGCCCAAAACTTGTTAGCTCACCTTTCCTAAACTGTGACAGTATAGCTCATCCTATGTGATACCCAGACCTCCATGTGGTGGAGCTTTTTTCCACCATGTAGGTAATTAGAATTAATGCTGTGTAGCTATTTATTTTTCTTTCTGCCCAGTTACTTTGATCTGGTCTCCAAGACTGAGCAACCTTGGAGCAGTAGAGCAGAATTATTTCTGCTTCACCACATATACTTTGTTCTCTGATGATCTGGATCTCAAAAGCAGAGATAACTCAAAATCACTTAGATTTATGGGAAGATAAAACAACAACAACAAAAGGTTTGGCTTTAAGCCAATTGAAATCCTGGATGACAATCCCCACTGATCAATGACACAGACCAGGCTTATCATCAAAAAGCAACACAAAGGGTCAAATAGCATCTTTTAGTCGCCTTCACTTAGAACTCACTCCTTAATGCGATTACACTTCTGGGGGGATAATTAAGTCTAGCAGAAGCTCCCTGGGGACCATGTTAACATCCATTGAGGGGACTTAATGTTTTTAATGCTGGAAGACCTTTTTCTTGGGAGGGAACTTTGCGCGGGGGGGGGGGGGGGGGGGGGGGGGGGTCCTATCAGATCTCAGGCCACTTTCCTCCTGAACCGACTTCCTGAGATCAAAGAGTGTCCTTTGGTGGCGTGTTGGTATCGGCGCCACCTGAAGGACCTGCAAGCGCCTCTTGGAGCTCCCCTTAAAAAGTTATGGAACGTTTAATAACCTGTCATTTATATGTAAATTTAGAATACCTAACTGGTTGTCAGGAAAAGGTCTACTAAAGTATTATTTTTATTGCAGATAAATGTGGAGATACTATAAAAATTGAAAGCCCCGGGTACCTTACATCTCCTGGTTATCCTCATTCTTATCACCCAAGTGAAAAATGTGAATGGCTGATTCAGGCTCCTGACCCATATCAGAGAATTATGATTAACTTCAACCCTCACTTCGATTTGGAAGACAGAGACTGCAAGTAAGTGAGAATGTTTGAACAGGGCGCCACAGCACCATCTAGTGGGCGCAGGTGTCTATGGGGGGAAAGTCTGTGAACCACCTAGAATGTAAATGGATCCAGGAGGGATTCTGATCTAGGCCAGATCATGTGTCAATGGTATGGAAATTAAATTATGTTAAGTGATTTCTGAGTGCCCTAAACCAGGGAGATTATATTTAAATGTGTAATTTCTCATATTCTTTTTCCTGTTAACACTTTTGGTTTTGGAACTCTTTTGTTGAGAAGTGTGTATATATGTGTCTTTTTTTTCCTGGAAAGGTGAAGAATTAGAAACCCAAACTCTCACCTGAGTTCTTATTAAATATCGTAGGTCACTCTCATATAGTGCATTGGCAGACGGGTATTGAGATCGGATATTTTTTTTAAACCAATCTGGGGCATGTTTTGTGATCTAAGAACTGTGTTTATCTTACTGAGTTTGACATGACCAAAGCAAATTGTCATAGGAAAAAAAATGAGGAATATAGGGTAAGTCTAATGAGGGATTTTTATAGTAGATTAATGATTGCAAGTCTCTTATGGAAAATGCTGAAAGAACTGTTAATTCACGATGAATATAATGTTTGTTCATGTGCTTTAGCATTCCTATCTCCTTCTATGGTTAAGTTACTAAGCATCAACTTATACCAGGTTTCATTATTATGAAAACATCCTCACTAGAGGGACAGTCTAAATTATATTTCCTCACTTCGTATGAAAGAACTGTGTGTAGGTTTTGCTTTCCACAGTTGGAAAGTATGTTTTAACATTGCAAGCGGCAGTCCACTCGGATCCAAATTTGCTTTTCTCACTGGACATCCACGCAGCAGACCACCTGTCTCTGTCTTATCTATGTCCTCCTGTTCTGGCACACTGCACATGGTGTACTCTCCAGAGACTTGAACCTGAATATCAACCTTCAGTGATGTTTAGATATATAAATAGTTTTAGCAAAGGAAAGTAATCTATTTAAATCTCACTTCTAAAGTGTTTCTCAAAGACTGATATGTTTTCCCAAGTTTTAAAATGAGTCAGTTTCATTATTTAAAATATTTTCTTTGCCAACACGTAACCCTTTTAGAGAAGAAAAGAATAGTATGAAAATATTCCCACCTGCAAGAAGTCCTCAAGAACCTGTTGGTTTGGTGGGGTAAACTAGTTTTTCATGGTCAGGGAGATGAGGTCATCTGATTAATTCAACATCTGATGCCTGGAGAATTAGCATACATTCATGTCCTGGTGGTCAATTTCCAAATAATTAGTGGAACACTACAGCAGGTAAAATTATGCCAATTTCAGTTGAATCTTTCTTCTGTGATTCAGAAGTGCTTCAGGGCATTATATTGACTTTTTAATCTTGTGTGAAAGTTGCCATTAATAGAGTGTTCCAGTAACTTCTTGGAAACAGGGAATTTGTTTGTTTGTTTGTTTTGGCCAGTATTCTGTATTGTGGTTTTTACAATGTCAATCACCTAGACAAACTGGAGACTTGTTTTCCATTTCATTTTATTTTGTTTTGTTTTATGTTGTGCATTTTGCCAATACTTAAACTGTTATAGGAGATATTTTTAAGAAACTCTGGTAAAACATACTCAAGTAATAACATTATTCCTCAAAATAAGGTGCTATTAGATTTCAGTAAACTCATGTTTACTAATTCCTGATCTGAGAGTTTTGACCATGTATATATGTAATATAATAGTTAAAGAATTCAGAATAGTTATTAGCAGTGGTGTGCTGGTCAATGTTAACAACTGGATCTAGGGAGGGGATAGGTCAAGTCCTGATCTGTGATACTTGCCAATTTCTGTAGTGTAAATATTCCCACCATGGCCAGTTTCAAACTACAGTGATGTCACTGTGCACAGACTTGCAAAGAAGTGTGTACATCTGGTTCTCATGAGCTGGTGTGAGCTGGCTGCAGCACCCAACTGCATAGGAGTGTAAGAAGGGGAAGCCAGTTGAATGAGATAATGTGTGTAAAGTGTTTACAAGTGTCTGGCACACAGCAAGCCTTAAATAATTCTCTGCCATATCATGATGTGAGGTAGAGTATGGTAGGATGGGGGGAGCAAACTTTTTTGTTAGTTTTGTTATTTAAAGATGATTAGAAAAGGGATAATTATAACTCAGAGTAAGGGGCCATTTAAGTGATATCAGCAAGAAACTGACAAGGCCAAGCAGATTGTTTCTTTAATTAGGATGGTGAGTTTTGTTTTTGTTTTTTAATGCTACAGAATAAGGTGGTTTTTTAATTGTAGCAAGTGAGTATTTGTTCTCTGTGAAGGAGCCATCTCCTGCCGAGTCTTGAAGGCTGATACGTTTAGCTTGATGTGGTCAGTGGAGATTATGGCCCTGGAAAATATCTTTGTGCCATGTTTCCAAGTGGTGCTCCCTGATTGTTTTATCAATGAAAATTCCAAAAATGATACAGGAAGACCAACTTAAGACATTTGCCATCACTATCTTTCCTGACTGGTCCACATGACTCCTGGTTATTGTTGAAGGTTGCAGCTGAAAATTCTACACATGTGGTGCAATTATCTCCTTTTGGTTGTGAGAAGAATCCACAGCTTTAAAATCTACAGGTGGTTAGAATTCCCTAGCAAAATGGAAAGCACCAGAAACTCCTGTAGGAATAAATTCATAGACTTCCAAAGTTTATGTTGGATGTGCAAAAGTATAGATTTTGGGGTTTTGGTGGATTGTGGGGTTTTTAAGTTTATATTAAGCTACTTCCAAAAATGTATTTGAGATGACACATCACGTTCAGAGAACTGGTAAGCTTTTACTTATCATTTCTGTTAAGAACAAGCCGTTTGTCTTATTTGAGATATTTAATGTCTTTCCCTGTCTCTGCTATATTATATGTCTAATAGCAGTAAAAAGTACTTGCTGTTCCCGTTTTATAGTAAGATAAAATAGGGTAGTGGATATGAAAGCCCTTTGAAAAGCTAGAAGCTCCTCTCAGAAGCAGTTATTATCATTCTTAGGATATCTTTAACAACTTGGTGATTGTTAGAATATTTGGACATAGGAAACTAAGCAAACTAAATATGTTAATCCAATAATGGGGATGATCCGCATATAATACATCCCGCATTTCTCTTGAAACTGTCGGTATTTGAATAGTCAGCTTTCATAATGGGAAAGCTCAAGAAATTGATTCCTTCACAATTTGCTTATTGCAAAACATCCTGGAGACCCAATTAAACAATTGTTTCTTAGAGTGTAGGAATAAATAAGTAATTAAATAGCCAAGATCTGGCAGGAAAAATATTTTTATTTCTATTTATTGTTTTCTTTATCATGAAATTAAAATATTCTCTCATAATTTTAACCATACAGTGAAATGCACACAATCACAAATTTTCATGTGAAGAACACCAGGACTGGCCCAGTACATAATTAACCTGTGCTAACCTGACAAAAAGGTTTTTACGGTGGATGTAGGTGGGGGGGGGGGGGGGAGGGTGGGAGAAAGCAGACTAGCTAACTAGTCTGCCTGGTTTTATTGTGATGTTGATACCAGAGGTGGCTATAGAATGTTCTGAATGGAGAAGAAAAGGAGGAATCTGATTTCTCTCTTTTGCACCAGCAAACTCCTC
The DNA here is from genome assembly GCF_009873245.2 of Balaenoptera musculus. Taxonomy (NCBI): domain Eukaryota; kingdom Metazoa; phylum Chordata; class Mammalia; order Artiodactyla; family Balaenopteridae; genus Balaenoptera; species Balaenoptera musculus. The sequence continues at coordinate 16,994,635 of NC_045786.1, read as the reverse complement.
CATGCTTGTGAAGTGTCAAAGCAGAGTTAAAAGCAGAAAAGAAAGAAAAACCCACCTGCAGAGTGTTGGTCAGAAGGCAGTGTTCATTGTGCATTGAAAATGGTTTTCAGTACTTACACTGAGCTGGTTGGGTCTTACTCCACTGGAGTTTCCTTCGGTGGTAAAGCGGCCATCTTGACTCTCATAAAACTTTATATCTGCATAATAAACAAGAATGTCATTGATACAGTAGTTAGAATTTATGGAGCTTTTCCGGTTTCCCAGCAATGCAAACTATCAGCATGATAATTTATAATGGTTTGTGACAAATACTGCTGAGCAAAGAGGTGTGTGGTTACATTCAGATCAGATGTCATCTGGGGAGCAATAAAAATTTCACAGACATTGGGTTAAAAACATTAGGAAAATGAACGTGAAGCTCCAGAAAGAGAGTCTAAAAAGGTGGTGGTGTTGGGGGAGAAGGGAGGTCTTCTGAGTGACAACTTCCTGACTTCACTGCCTGATTTGTCAGGGCTGTTTCGTAGGATTTCACCAAGACGCAAGGGTATAACATCCCATAAATGCTTTTCTATCATTTAGATTTGTAGCCTTTTCTTTGTGTAACCAATAAATTGGTGTCTTTTTCTTAATTCAGTGCAATCAAAGGAAGATTTCACTCTTGTAACTTCATATGAAGTTTAAACACAATAAAACTGTAATTAAATAGAGACGATACTCTAGTTTGGGGATTTTGTTGGAATAAATCACACATTGTCTTTAATGCTACTTTTAAAATTTCCTAAGCTGTCATAAACTTTGAAACACCATTTATTTTTCATAGACTATAAACTCACTGAATGCAAATTAATCTTCCCTTAGTTCCTCAAATCTGATTATTCCTGAAAATGTAATTATACAATGGTAACTTTGTTGTTTATAGGGAATTTGGGGACTATAAGTTCCATTTTTGGTTTCCCTAAGTTATATTTTTTGTTTTGATCTTTACTTTGTTCAGCATGGATTTTTGCATTAATTTTAATTTTTTTAAATTGCATTAAAGTATTATTTATCCTGATTAGTGAGTTTTTTTGTATCTGAGGCATGGGCGTACCCCTAGTCCTAGCCTTGGGTTTTACAGCATCACTTAGACCAAAGCAAACAAAGATTTTGTTTTATGGAAAACAGTGGGTATTTTTTGCCAAAGTAATTCTCTTTTTTCTATACTAAGTATAAAAGTATATTAAATTATAATCTATATCTAGAAAAATATACAAAGTAAGTGTAACATTTGATACAATTTTACAAAGTGAGCACACCCATGGAACCGAACCAGAGCAAACATGTCCAGCTTCCTAGGAAGAGGCCACCCCCTGTCCTCTTTAAGTCTCTGACCTTTGGCCTCAAGGGCAGCTGCCATCCTGACTTGTGTGATTCCATTTTTATAAATTTCAAAATCAGACAAAACTCATCTATAGTCTTGAAGTCTGTATGTACTATCCTTTGAAGATCGCCAAACTCTTTGGAATGGGGATAGAAAAAAATGTGTACTGTTCTAATCCCAAAACAGTCTTACTGAAGCATTTTTTCTAACTGTTTTTCGGTGACTACTATAGAAATATAGTTCTTGCTTATACTACAGTTATGTTAAAATAAACACAAAGTTTTTGGTCCAAGAGCCTGCTTTTTATGCCAGGCAAATTCAGAGCGATCTTCCTTTGCTTTATTTTTCCTCATCTTTTCATTGCTGATTTTGATCTCAAGTAACTTCCCAACATGGGCAACGTGAGAGGCACCACCACCAAGCTAAATTCAATTAAAAAACTATTAAATGGGTAAAAATGAACTCTTCTCAGAACAGCGGAGGTCAGTGTGGTTGCTACCACCTGCAGCATCCTTGGTTGCTGCTCAAGCAGATAATTATCTACTTTCTTCCTTTTGATTTCTTTCCGCATTAGCACTGATTTAATTTGAACAGAACTCCATGTGTTTAATAAAATTAATTTCCTTTATTATTTCTTCCTATAAGTAATCACATTGGATCATAATGAATTTTGAGTATTACAAGGTTGTTGTGTGTTGGGCATTTCTGTAATTTGAAAGAAGCAACCTTTATGAGAAGATTAGTTGAAATCTTATCCAACTGAATCAACATGTGCATGGAATTTCCAACCAGATTTCACTTTGGGGAGGCGGCACTTCAAAATTGATCCAAGGGAGACATATGCCTGCAGCCGGCATGCGTATTATCAGCTCCTTTCCTTCCAGCGTAAAACGTGATACTTGTATGCGTGCTGACATCCTTCGGAGAAGCACATACACAAACACATATGTGCGTGTGTGTGCTTGTGAGGGAGACTATAAAATAGACTTAACTAATGGTCGTTGTAGTATTCATCAAGGCTGATCATTAAAGCCTGAAGAAAAACAAGAGACAAGATTAGTGTTCAGATCAGGTTCCAAATGCCTCTTAATTGGGCGTTTGTAATCAATCCTGACTGTAGGAGTCAGTGACCTGGCAGAACATAGCACCTCCAAAGGAGACTTTTCCTGCTCTTCTCTGGTTGATTGAACTGTGTCCAGTATCCAGGTCAGTTAGGACGACACAAGGTCGGGACAACCCTCAGATTGGCTGTGAAGCACACCAAACACATTATGATGGCTTATGGCTGAAGTCATTTAGTCTTTACAGATAGCACAGAAGGTGAACTGCTTTCATTCAGAATTCTACTAAATTCTGCAGAAGCACGGAGAGGGAAAAAAAAAAACATCTTTTGGCTTCTGTCCATTCAATTGCTTGTAACATAGTTTTTCTCCTCATCAAGCCCAGGTCTGTATTGCACATATCTTATATCGTATTTATGGTCAACGTGTTTTTTCTCCTTTAATTTAAATCATCAAAAGAATATTTATTTATTTATTAATTTTTAAACTTTTTTATTTTAATGTTTTTGACTTTTACTTTTACATTGGAGTATAACCGATTAACAATGTTGTGATAGTTTCAGGTGCACAGCAAAGCGACTCAGCCATAAATATACATGTATCCATTCTCCCCCAGACTCCCCTCCCATCCAGGCTGCCACATAACATTGATAGAAAGGAGTCTTCGTGGCTGGTTCTTGCTGCTTAGTCCTCTATGGCTGCCATGTGCTCAGTAAACACTCTGTGCTCCATCTGACTTCATTTCACTTAATCTTTTTATCATCCCTATTTTGCAGATGATAGCCCTGAGGCTTAGAAAAGTGAAATTAACTGACCCCAAATGCTCAGCTGCTGCACCAAACATCTTTCCATCTTTGTAATCGAAAGGGCTTGGGATATACTTTTTGAATGCGAAAATTCGAATGAAATACCACTAGACTACTTTTTATTCAGCAGCCATATTCTTCTATGAAACACACAAAAATTTAAATACAAACCAGCTGATTCTGAGGAAGGACTTAATTTTTAAACTCTTAGTTTGGATTCAGTGAAGCCTTGTGCCCAGAAACTTCCAACAAATTGATGATTTTCCACTGAGTCAAAACTTGTCTTAGCAATGAAATTTGCGGTGGGATGCGGCAGGGGGAGTATCTGAATTCTGGCTCCTTCGGCTGATGGAGTTTGAAAACACAAAACACACATAAATACAATATTTATTTGAAGGCCTGGTAACCAGGCAGCGCAAAGTTTCCATTTATACAGTTAGTTCAAGGGGCATATGAGATACCAGCTGTATACCAGCTCCTCACAAGCCCAGGAGTAAGAAGACTGGGTTCTCTTGCAAACACCCCTCATTCACTGAATTTCAGGCAAATAGCAAGAAAATTTTACTTTCCCACAGCTCCCCTATTTGTAAGATTTCGATACTCGTGTTGGCCACTGTGACACTGTAAGGGTTAAAGAGAGAATGTTTGCTCAAGGCACTGAGTCCCTATGGGAAACAGAAGAGTGTTTTTTGAGAAGAAACCAATGCTCCAGAGTATTTTGTTTCTATCTGTTCAGACACTTGTACAAGCAGCCGGACAGGTTGGAGGTGATGGCTTGTTGCTTCTGTGATAGATTGGCATGTCACAGAGAGCACAGCCAAGTCCCGTCTGAAAGAGGATGCTGAATGTCTCCCCATTCGAGTTCTTACATTTCTTTAGAACAGCCAGAGGAGGCAAAGGCCAGTCAGTGTAGTCACGATTTCAAGTCCTCATCTGACTCTGTAACCACCAGATACTGTGAGCAGGCCAGCTATTGTGTAAGATACCCTTGGTCAGTGAAATGGCACGGAAAAAGTTAAGATGTGGTCAAAATCTTAGTCCTGGCTAGATAGCTTTACAAAATTAGAAAGCACTAAATTTCCAAATCTAAAGAAAAGGGAACACTCTTGACTCAAAGACAATGAAGGACACGGAGCCCCACAAACTTGGTGGCACTGGGTTGACTTGGTCTGATTCAGGATTATGTTGTTTTTTAGGTGTAGTAGCACCTACAAGGGGTAGCCCATAACTTGATTTTTCATCGAAGGTTGTTGACATTAAGCTGAGGGAAGGGGCGGGGGGTAGGGGGAGTTAGCACTGATTGGAAGTTTCCTTTTTTTTTTTTTCCCAGGAAAATAATTTGCATTTTCCTTACCTTTTATTCCAGTGCCAATTTCTTTGTCCCTGGCTGAGGCCACTACTGAGTAACTGTTAGGCTACACTGGTTCAGTCCTTCAAAGCACATCCTCATTTCCCTCTGTAGCTGTGCTAGCATCATGCCTGATGTGTGTGTTAGCTCATTAACACGAACTGGGGATTTCTGATTGTCAGGGGACCATGTTAGCAGCTCCCTGTGAAAAAGTGCTCTGGTGAGAATTAGGGACGTGGGCTATAATTGCCCCTCTGCCGTGCATTCCCATCTATGAGGCAGAACACAGGTCATACAGCTGGGTTGCAGTCTATGAATGGCTTGGTTACGCCACCATTAATACTGTGGTTTGACAGTGTTAACCAGCATGGCTCAGGGAGACGGAAATACATCAAGGTCTGCGTCTACCTAGACACAGCTTCAATTAATCTTTTTCCTTCTCTTTCTGAAGAAAACAAAATGCTTTCCTTTCTCTCCCAATCTTAATAACACAACGTGGATGAGATAAATGTAGGTGGAAATATCTTAGGAATACAAGATAAATATGTTAAATAAAGCCTAGGTATTACTCTAACAGGAACTGCATCCGCAGGTTTTCTTCCTTAAAATAAGTTCAGACTGTAAACAATAAAGTCTGCATCCTTGGGAGGAGACACATAAATATTTCAAGAGCACGGCACACATCCACAATAGAGATGGTATCTCATGCTCAACGTGTATTCAGCCAACAAGAATTTCTGAATGTTCTTATAATAAATTGGCTGGTTAAGTGTGTCATAATTGCAGTCTTCTAAAAATCTACACTACTGTATATAAAATAGGTAACTAATAAGGACCTAATGTATAGCACAGGGAACTCTTCTCAATACTCTGTAATGACCTATATTGGAAAAGAATTTTTTTTTTTAATTTTTTATTTATTATTTATTTATTATGTTTATTTTTGGCTGTGTTGGGTCTTCGTTTCTGTGTGAGGGCTTTCTCCAGTTGCGGCGAGTGGGGGCCACTCTTCATCGCGGTGCGCGGGCCTCTCACTATCGCGGCCTCTCGTTGCGGAGCACAGGCTCCAGACGCTCAGGCTCAGTAGTTGTGGCTCACGGGCCCAGTTGCTCCGCGTCACGTGGGATCTTCCCAAACCAGGGCTCGAACCCGTGTCCCCTGCATTGGCAGGCAGATTCTCAACCACTGCGCCACCAGGGAAGCCCTGGAAAAGAATTTTTAAAAGAGTAGGTATATGTACATGTATAACTGATTCACTTTGCTGTACAGCAGAAACTAACACAACATTTAAAATCAACTATACTCCAAAAAAAGTTTTTTTAAGTAAAAAATAAAAATCTGGATGGGTGGAGTTTCTGGAAAATTCAAGGAAGATGCTATCTCAGTGTCACAAACTTGATAATAGCATTAATGGCCTTTAAAGAGCCATTATTTGCCAAGGTGTGCCTTCGGACTTATAAATATATTCAGTACAATCCAATGGGAAACCAGCCCATCCTTTAAGGCGGGAGCCAGTGTCATGGTGGTTATTACAACAGGGATGTCCGTTCTTCCCAATCAGTGAAACCAAATATTGCCATTACAGTTGTGTCCAAGAGAGAGGAAACTACATGGATTTTGTATTATAAATTCATAGTGAAAAGCAGCTGGGAAAATCAGTGTTTTAAAACTGATGGTCCCTTCCATCCTCCCCGCTTTCCCTCAGTTTCTAGCAGCCTCAGCCCCTTTCACCTTGCCGTCTTCTTCCCCCCATTTCTGGTTAGGACAGATTTCCCAACAGTGGGGCCGGGCAGAGGGGGTGATTCTCGGTGACCTCGAAGAAAAGCATGTCCGCAGGAAGGCCCTTAGGATAGTGGCTGAGAAGAGATTACTATTTTAGACTCTTCTCGCCACCTCACCCTCAAGAATGGTCGTATGTGATAAAAATGATGTCTGCAGCCTCTCAGAGTTCCCCCAGCACTGTTTTCCTTTGAAATGACCACAGCTGTGTATGGCTGGGGGTCCAGCAGAAGGGCTTTTCTTTATTTCTTGTGGGACCTTGTGGGCCTCCCCGGTCCAATAGATTCTGTAGGACTTTCCACTCGTGAGTAAAAGAAGCCCTCCTTGGACCTGTTACTCTTCAGACTAATCTCTCACCTCTCTCTCCCTTTCCTATGACTGCCAAGGGCTTTGAACGTGGTGTCTACACCCCAGAACTCCACTTTCTCCCTTAACCCTTCTCAGCCTAAGTCCTCTCCCCTCCAGTTGACTGAATTGTTTGCGCAGATGTTAGATTCCAATGCCTATTCTCATACCCCAAACCACTGGCCTTTTCTCGGCCTGAATTTCTTCGACCTTTGCACAACACGGCCCAGAACCCTTGAGACTCTGGGGCGTCTCTTGATTCCTATTTATCCCGCACATCAGTTTAAAGCCTCTAAATCATGTAACTACAATATCCATCGCATCTATCTTTTCTGTTATGTTTCTCCTGTTAGCACTCAAATTCCAACACTTGTTAACCAATCCCTGGTGCTGACACATTAGCCTCAGGAATGGGGTTTCCTCCTTCTCCCCCCCTGCTTAGAAACATGGAGAGTTCCCCATTCCCCCCTTGCTTCATCTGTGTTTCTCAGCCTTGCATTACGAGTTCAATTCAACTAGGAATGAAACCATGTCTCTCCCACCTGCCTCTCTGGCCTTTCTCCTGTGGTTCCCTTTTATGTTCAACCAAAGTGGCCGCCTTGGAGTTCTTCACAGTCACTCCTGCTTTCCTATCCCATGCCTCTTCACGGGCTGTTTCCTTCCCAGACGGACGAGGGGTCGGTGCCTTACACAGACCTGCGTGTCCCTGTCAACGTGTGGCCCATCATCTGGCCCTACCCGCAGTGATGCTTCCTTCTGAACGCCATTTCTGATGAAACGTGGTCTCTTCCTCTGTCCTCAGACACACCCCCAAGACCTATGTTTAGGCATCACTCAACGTTCCTTCCAGTATTCTGTGTTTGGTCATAATCATTAATATTCTGCTACTGTTCACCCAGCTAGTTTGGAAGATGCTCCAGAGCGAGGCTGAGAGTGTTTCCCAGCCCTGGCGGAGCCGCCCACAGTGCTTTGCCTGTAGCAGCTGCTCAATTAATATTTGCCGAATTGAATTGGCTGACTGACATCCTTCTCAGCATGTTCACCTAGCGCCAAAGAACCAAGTCAGCTGCCCGGGAAAAGCTCTAACTTAACTAGACTACGAACATGCACACTTATACTTCTCATTTACAGGGTAAACCCTTCATTTTCCTGGGTAGTGGAGTCAAACTTACATGTTTCCTCCAAAAACCTCTACTTTGAAAAGCCTAGAATTTCTACATGTGAGTAGCTTTAGCTAAATCTCAAAAAAGATGCAGAGGTACCGCTTGACAGAAATCTCTTCTTTCTGTTTCACAGTCATCTCCACAACCTGATCCCCAAACTCTTGGGACTTTGTATCACAACTCTGTAAACTTTGTCTATTGTATATTACTCTCTGGGCTCACATCCAAACCACCTTTACATACATTTCACACAAATGATTTAGAGCCTTCTTCCGTTCCAGCTGGCAACCCCAATAAATGCACGTTAACTTCACAGCAGGCTTGCTGGGGAGGACGTAGAACGTGCACTTCTCCCTTAGAGAGAGCAACACGGGATGCACCCTGTGCTGGCTGTTGTAAATACGTTTGTCCACGTCACCAGGTTACAAACCAAGCCCCGTGTCCTAGGGCAGCCGCGTCAAGATGCTGTCCTGGAGAGCAGACAGGCCGAGTCAGCCCAAGGCGTTCGCTGAAGTGGACAGCGAGGGGTTTCAGTTGCTCCCCTGCCTCTCACCTTTCTCACCGTAACAGTGTTTCCTAAGCATTTCTTAAAGCTGTGTGCCACAATAGGCAAGCGCCAACCCAAGAGGGAGGGACAAAGGAGTAGCAGGTGCTTGGCCACGCCCACCACAGCAAACACCTCAGCCACCGTGGCTAGTTTCCACATTCCTGCTGCCTCCCCGAGGCCATGACCTTACACGAGTTCTCGGGGGTATTTCTGGATGTTTGTGTGACATCTCTGGTCAGGAAACCCATAGCACCCCTTCACTCTCACATCTCAGGTTTGTCTGCAATCCAGAGAATAGAACGACTCGTATGATAAGCTCTTCCATTTCCCTGCGGGGGGAAAGATGAGCTGGGGCCGAGGCAGAGGGCCAGCGGATCATGCCCTCAGCTTGTTCTCCTTTGGGTCCGTCCTGTGTTTTCACGTTCACAGTTCCCTCCGGAGACTGGCTTAGTGGTCGGTGTGACCTTCACACGTGATGCCTCTAGGAACCCACCATGATCCTGAGTTCTAGAAGTGACAGCCTCCGAACAGCTGTGGGCTCGCGGGTTTCATCTTTCTGCGCCTGCATTTCCTCGTCTGTAGGGTGGGAGGGATGGGTCCTGCTCAAGGAGCCCCTTTTGCCGCTAACATAGCAGGACTCAGCTTATGCAGGGGAACGCTGGTGCCTCGAGAGCAAATTCCAAACATACCTTTTCTGACCATTCAGCCTGGCCCTGATTCCCGATCCTTTCTTTGGTTTTTTAACAAGACCCCCTCATCCCTCCCACTTCCCTCTCCAAGCTACCCCATCTCAGCCCAGACCCTCCCTGCCTTTTGCAACACAGCCTCTGCCTACTGCTTTTTTTTCTCCAAGACACAGATTTCATGTCTGTTTTCTACCCCCCAATTGTGTCAGGCATTTTAAACTCCATTTTGGCCGCATTTATTCCAAGGAATCATTCACTTTTTCACCTAGACCTTAATCTTGCCCATGAACAGGCCTGTTTTAGGGAATCATTTATTTAAAAGAACTAGGAATGTGGCCTCATTTATTGTTCTGCTGTTGCTGAATATAACATTTGCAGGCTACGGAAATTCTCTGTAGGAATGAGTTGTTTGTTCTTGAAACTAGATGAACCACAGGCCAAGTTCGAAGGGTAATTTAACTGCAGTTGATAACCTGAGTATTAACCTAAACTCGGGTTTGATCACTGACACAGAAGTAGCTTTTACCTTATCTTTTTGTTCAGCATAGCTTGTTAAAATTAGATTGTAAAGAACAGAGATTACATTGGCAAAAGTACAAAGGAATGACAACAGCGATTTTGTTCATGAATCCCACCTCACTCTTTATGTCTCCATGGCAGTGTAAGCTATGTATCTATTTGTAAAACAGCCTTGAATTAAGGTGCTTATTCAGACGCCATTGTAAAAATAATTTTCTGAAATTGTGGTCTATCAACAGGAGATAAGATGGCACTTTGTTGTCGCCTGCTGAGGCCCATTATGAATATTCTATTTCAGAAGCAAATCACACTGTAAATACAATGTTCAGATTCATTTATTCCCACAATAGCATGTTTGCAAAGGTGTAATTTCATAATTTGACTTAGCATTGATAGCACTTCATCATTTCAAAACTCTTTATAACCGCAGGTTAATTCACACATTCTTGGGAAATTGTTTATTTGTACCAGACCCATTTTAGAATGAAATCACCCAAATGTTTAAAGACTAAGCAGCTTGCCAAAGGCTGAATAGGGGCAGAGATGTGGATAAAATTTGCTGTCCTTCTATGTTTGTCCTTTCCTTAGCACATTTGACTAGGTGCTTCTGAAGAATTTAAACACAGACGCGCTACCAATAAAGATGTATGTTAATGATTCTATTACAGGCAGGAAACTTAGTTTAAAAAAATAAGCCCAAGTCGTTCAAGATGCAAATGTAAACAGGACCTGAAATGAATGAACATACTAATTGTACTTTTCTCCTCTGTTTGGTCCTCCTGAGCCATATTTTTGTTAAAGCAAATGATCAATCGTGAACTAACGTCTAAAGTTATTTAGCTAATTCCCAGCATTAATTGAAAAATGTCTAGTATTTCTAAACACCGTCCTAAAAAAAGAACTCGAACTGTCAACCCCCATTATTTTTGTCATTACAGTTTTCCTGGGCCTGACCTTGAGATTTTAAACTATTCATGTTTCTTATCAGTGTTGTCTGAGGGCTTGGTTTATGTATTGATTGCACAGGCCCTGAGATGGATGGTGAACACGAGTTCACTGTTAAACATTCATCATGACATAGACTTAGAAAAAAATACACATGGTAATAAATTCAGAACTCACAAACTTGAAAGTTGGGATAAATTCAGGCACTTTGTAAAGCATTGTTTATTTGGACACCAGAATTCCTCCTCTAATAGCTCAACTGTTGCCTGCTACCTCATTCATTCACTACACATGTACTGACTACCTAGTATGTGCCGATTACTGTTTAGGTTTAGAGCATCATGCCCTGCCCTCATGGTGCTTACATTCCAGGAAGACAATGATAGACAAAGGAGAGCAGCAGCAGGAGTGTCCTTTGTGCCCTCTGTGCCCTTCCAGCTTGTGGAGCCTCATTATCTTCCCCTGCAGTTCCAAGACAGGCCCCCTGGGGACCTGGCTCTTGCACCAAACCAAGATGCATGTAGAAAATGTCTGGCTGAGGCAACTGTTGGCTGAGCGTCAAGTTTCTTCCTGGCTCTGATGCTCTCGACTTGTAACCCTCTGCTGGGGCTCCAGACCTGCTTTGATTCAGCCCTCAGCTGGGCTGCTCTTGTTTTTCAAATTCACTTCATCTCCAGCCCCAAATACTTGACCGGTGATGCCTCCTCTCCACGCCTGGCACTGACTGGCTATTCTGACTTCAGGTCACGTCTTCTTTGCCTGAAATTATTGGTCCCGGTCCATCCCCGTTTCACCCTCCAGCAGGCCCTGAGTGACGGGCCTCAGGAAGCACCGGATGTGGCAGGGTGAGCATGCGGCTTCCAAAGCGTCCCAGGATGGTTTGGGGTTGCTTCGAAGTATACGTTGCCAAAAGCCAGCTCAGCAGGGCTGCTGGGGATACGGCCTCTGGGTGATTCATATACAGGAACCTCAGTGGGGACTGAACACAGTCAGCTATGACTTTTTGGAGTTGGTTTATAGCCCCACCAGCCATTTTACTGGCTCTTCAAGTGGAACAAATTCAACAGAAAGGGAAGAAAGAAGCTGTATGAGATCTTTTCTACCTCATATCCCTAGCCAGGGCATAAAAATAATAATTCTTTGATAAAAAGATTAGTGACTAAGTAAATGGGTAGATGTTTCATCTTACCATTCCATCTTCATCTCTTTCCCCGAAATATCCCCATCACTCCCTGAACGTTAAGTAGTGGCAATGGAAATAGAAAGAAAGAGGTATCCTCAAGGAGACGTGGTCAGAACTTGACCAGTGATAGGATTTGAGTGGAGTTGAAGACTGGCACTTTAATGATTAAATGTCTCCATCCTCGGGTCTGAAAAAACAGTAGTACCGGTAATGTCAATAGTCAAAGAAACGAGACAGTGGGTCCCATTTCAGACATTTTGAGATGCTGTTGAAATATACACACAAAGTTCTATTGCTTTCGAAGTAAGATGATCAAGTTCAATGCTGATAAAAAAGGGTTTGACCATTTAGTCTATTTTTAAAAATTTTATTTAGTTATTTATTTATTTTTGGCTGCGTTGGGTCTTTGGTGCTGCACGTGGGCTTTCCTTAGCTGCTGCGAGCGGGGGCTACTCTTCTTTGCGGTGCGCGGGCTTCTCATTGCGGTGGCTTCTCTTGTTGCAGAGCACGGGCTCTAGGCGTGCAGGCTTCAGTAGTTGTGGCACACGGGCTCAGTAGTTGTGGCTCACAGGCTCTAGAGTGCAGGCTTAGTAGTTGTGGCGCACAGGCTTTGTTGCACCGTGGCATGTGGGATCTTCCCGGACCAGGGATCGAACCCGTGTCCCCTGCATTGATTGGCAGGCGGATTCTTAACCACTGCGCCACCAGGGAAGTCCCCCATTTAGTCTTAAGAGAAGGAGGGCGCTAAGAATTAACTTGCCAAACCCGTTATGTCGCCATGTGGAGGGTGGCAGATATGTTTGCTCTCGCGTGATACTGCTGATTGATTAGTAGTTGCCACTTGGAGTGCATTCGAGAAAAAAGTAGCAGAATGGACTGCAGTGCCTGCCGTGGACTTGAGGAAAAAGTGGTATCACAAGGCTTACCAATCTGCCATCTTTAATCCATACGAAGGCTTACCATCACAAGGCTTACCAATCTGCCATCTTTAATCCATGCCTCTTTGGGAAATGGGCTAACCACAGAATGGCAGAGAAGAGTTTTATTTGGGACAAACATTTTTGTTAATTAAATAAAAAGGCATGCATATTTATTTTTCTTGAGCACAGAGTTATCAGAAATAAATTTCAAAACCTAATTGTTTTGTAAGTCCATTGACAATTTTTGGATTAATTTCTCTGTTTTAAATGAAGTATAATGTATGTATTCCATAGAATCACTTTTTAAAACTCAAGGTTTGCAGATTCTCTTTTTTAAAAAAAATGCAATTTTTTATAGTTCTAAATAAAAATGTTCTGTGTGGCTTGGCAAACCTCATATTCTGTTTTGCACAATAGGCCTTTTATGGAGACATGTACACACACTGAGTTTGCATATGTATGAGGGAGCCATGCTGCATATTTTTCCCTTAAATAAATATTTGAAAAACACAAGAAAATAAGTCACCCATAATCCTGGCACTCAAAGACAACACTGTCTGTATTTTTCATATGTCTTTTTTCAGCCTTTTTTCTTTGCATTTAGAGATATACATATGTTTAAAAAATTGAGATGGTTCTTTATAGACACCTTTTATCCTACCATTTTCTCTAAAAATTACATTTTAAGCATTTTATGTTAGGTCCTTAGATAGTTTTTAAAACATATCTTTTATAAGTCACATGACTTTGCAAACTGAGAATTTTAACCCAAACTGCTTAGGATATTTAGATTGTTTTCGGTTACTCAGAATTACAGGCAAATGTGAACGATGCTCAGTTGTACATCTGTATGCATGTCTTTATGTATCTTTGAGAATTTCTTTAGAAGAGATTCCTAGATGTATGGTTCCTGAACTGAACAATGATAGTAATAAGACTCCTGATACAAATTACCAGCTTGCTTGAGAGGGTTATTCTCAGGGATAAAGGAAGTTGGTGATGTTGACTTTAAAATTACATCTACATTTTTAAAGAAATTGATATTTTTACGACATAAATTGATATTTTAAATTAGGAATCGGCACACTTTCTGCAAAGGACCAGGGAGTAAATATTTTAGGCTTCTCTGGCAAAACAATCTCAATTTCAATGACTTAACTCCTCCATTATAATGAGAAAGCAGCCACAGACAATAGGCAGATGAATGGGCATGGCTGTGTTCCAGTAAGATTTTATTTATAAAAACAGACCAACAGGGGTTGGTCAGATTTGGTCTGCAGGCCATAGTTTGCCAACCCCTGTCTTAATTGAAAATTCAGCTGTTCTATGAAAACATCTGAATTTGTGGCTGTCAAAAATTGGGAGCCATGCTTTGCAGTGTTTCCTTTCTGAAGACTGGAGTTTGTAAGATTGTGAATCCCAGTTACAGACCGGGGAAGGGAGTCAATCTGCTTCAGTTGCAAGGCAATTTGGAAACTAAGCAAGGAAACTGTGAATCAGCCTGTTGTTTCAACATATGTGGAGTATGGAACGGTCTATAAAGTTAGGCTTCTGTCTGCCTCTGTCAGGCAGCTGTGTCCGCCCTGCATCTTCTCTTGGCACTTTCTTGAGAAATTCACTCTGACTCCCACGGAAAGAGTCACATCTATGCATACAAATGACTTTCACTCAATATTGATTCAATCAAGGGCTCCGTCACTCATTAATTCCAGCGTTACTGCACTATTCCTAGGAAAACAAAGCTGAAGCCGGAAGGGAAAAATCTGAGAAATAACTTTGTTCTCATGGAACCTACCCAACAGGCAATATTTTTCCCAGATGTTAAGCATACAATTGCTTTTCCTTAGGTGACCCTTTGTAGAGCAGCTAAAAGACATCATTGACTACCTTTAAAAAGGTGTAAAACACTAAGTAAATACACCAAGTGTAACTGCCTAAGTAATGCTACTATGACAGAGATAATTAGCAATTATCTGTCAAAGAAACTTGTAAATTGACCAGGGGGATAAAATATGTTTTATCATGTTATTTCCCTGGTTGTCTACCTCTCTTGTGAAGGTGCTTTGAATGAAGAATCCTTCTGGCACAATGAGGATGACGGGATGTTGCTTTCAAGGGCTGTTGGCTCTTACGTAGATGCACGCACGCACGCACACATCCTTCTGACCCCAAGAATGCAAAAGCAGCTGCCTTCATAAACACCACATCTGAGTCCAGCAGTGGTTATATGCTCATTGTTTCTGTCTCTCTTATTTATGCTAGAGAAACAATGTGAGCTTGATGTAAACAGCCCTCTGCCAATAATAGAAGTGTGTGCCCAGTCAGCCCAAGCGAGTAACAAAGAGCTGGGGAAAAAATGGATTTGACCCTAGCAGATTAGTGTAAACAATAACTTTCCTGCACACACACACATACACACACAAACCCCATATATGTATAACAGCTGTAAGTTAAAATTTTGTTTAGAAATAACTCTTTTTTACTAAAAGACCCCAAGTTGTGTTCCCACCATAAGCTTCTAGTCATAATACACATTTTTAAAAATGTGTAGAAAGTTATAAACACACATCTACTGCTCAGCAACTGGCCAGGAAGATAACCCCAGATTTACATTCTGATCCTTCTATTTGATGGATGAAGAAATAGGCGTTTCAACAGTGAGTGACTTGCCCAGTGAGTGGGTCCCTGGTGCAAACTTGGTTCTCCTCATCCCCAGAACAGTGGTTCCCTTGCCTGTCCACCCTTCCTTTTCAGCTCTGGTGTGTTTCCTCTTTGTGGTTTGCTGCAGGTTGTGCACGTTCGTGACGTGGTGCTTTGGGATGCATGCACGCCCTTCTGCAGTGCGTCCTCCAAGGGGTTCAGAACTTACTCTGTGTCACCTCGAAGGGTAGAACAGGGACCAATAGGTAGAAATTATCATCCTAATACACCATAACAAACCTCCTAACTCATAAAATATGATTTCCCAGGGATGTCCAGGTTTAATCTTGAGTTATTTTAACTTAAGAGTTTCACACATTTTTAAAATGGTCTTAGTACATTACATATGTTTGTAAAAATGCAATTCAGCACATTAGAAAAGTTGTTACCCACCTAAATATGTGACAGCAAATCTTAGAAGGGAATTACCAGCGAGGTCACCCAAACCATTGATTCCTGCTACTGTCCCTGTGTGCTGTGGATTGGGCCTTTGTAACGTCACAGGCGCTCATTTGTGACCTGGCAGGACACACCATCATGGTGTGTATGGCTCTACAGCAGATCACTCTTCAGTTACAAAGAACTGATTCAATTGTTTACATTGCCTTAAGTCGTCTGGTGGTATGGATGCTTTTGCTTTTGGGGGTTTCATTGCTTAGACTCAAGACGTAGTTTTCTACTCTCTCTCTACCCTGATGAGGGACCATTTCATAACGTGGTGAGCTTCTCTCCCCGCAGAAGCTTTCAAGCAGTGGCCTGATGCCATCTTTGAGGGATGCCATGCATTTCTGTAAAAATTCAGACCTCGACTGAATGGGTCCACAAATAAAAGGAGATGAGCAGATTGAATGCCAATCACATGGCCATTGGTTTATGGAGTCGTTTCATTACGTTCCCCAGAGCACGTAATGAAAGACACAGCTTATCTCGAAGCTAAGTTTCAATTGGATAATGGCACGGGGATGGCCGCTAGGGGACAGTCATCGTGTACTAGCCTTCTGGTGCCCTGGGTGCTAAAGAGCAAAGGGACCAGTGAGGCAATAATTTGGGGCCTTTGGGGGTGGGGGGAGATAAATTAGGAGTTTGGGATTAACACACTACTTTATATAAAATAGGTAAACAGACCTATGGTATAGCACAGGGAACTATACTCAATATCTTGTAATAACCTATAATGGAAAAGAATCTGAAAAAGAATACATGTATATATGTATAAATGAATCATCTTGCTGTACACTTGCAACTAACACAACATTGTAAATTAACTATATACTTCAGTAAAAAATAAAATAAAAATAATTAAGGGCTTGCAGATCAAGACAGAGATGGCTGACGGAGAACCTCAGAGAAGGAAAAAATGTTGCCAGGGTCTCTTATGCGGTTTGTTTTCTTCCCCATTCTCCTAGCTTTCTCAATTTTTTTCAGTGATGATACAGTTCTTCTGGGGGTAGGGGTTCCATTCAAATAAGGAAAAGCAAATCAGTGAAAGAAGAGGGAATGGAGGCCAAAAATGGAAAGTATTTTACTGAAAACGTCTTGGGTCACCTCCTAAACTAATTATTATAATGTGTTTCAGTTCTTTTCAACTGTTTGACCTTTGTTTATGTGTTAACCAAATTTCATCTAGTTATTTCCCAAGAACAGCTAAGTATTACACAGGAAATGCTTGTTTCCTCATGTGATTTGGTTAAATTCCCCGTTTATGTCTTGACCGGAAAACAGATTCTCAAAGTTTGAAAAAATCAGAATCTTCATTTCTTCTTTCTCAATCCCATGCCAATATTATTTGATCTTATTCAGTAAAAAAAAAAAAATTGTGTGTGTGGGTGTGTGTGTATATAATATGCCAGTATCACTAGTGGGTACCGGATACAGAAAGATCAATAACGCTTTGTTTGTTGTTCTTGAAGGGGTTACGGTGAATGGGGAAAGCAGGACTTGTAAATAGATATTTTACAGCTTAGGATGGTAAATGCTATGGCTGAAGGGTAAGTAAGATGTTTTCTAAGTCGCTACCCAGTCTGGTTGTGCGGGCAGTTTCACTTTCCTCTCGTCACCTCCATCACATTTAACATTTGCTTTCTTCTTATTAACCATCAACCTCTGATTTAGAGATTAAAACTAAAATCTGACTTGGAGATTGTGAAACCCTTTCACACTGACACAGTTTGTCCTCATCACTGTTTCCATATTATAATGAAATAAGGTCCTGACCATTGTCAGTTGGAAAGGAATTAGGTAGAGTTTAAAGGTGAAGTTGTTACTGATCTGTTAGTACCTATGGAATATGGAAGAGAGAGACGAACAATGTTACTACCCACCCCCCCTGGGATTTAAAAGCGTGTAATGTATTTCAGAAGGTGGAGATTATTTGAATAAGGAGATAGCAAATGAAACCAAGCAGTCTGTAAGGGCCAGCTGAGAGTCACAGAGAAGTGTGTGATAAGAATTCAAAGCACCCCTTTTCCTTGTCAGGTAATTAAAAAGCAGAATGGGTTCTATAGATAAGACCCATACAGGAAAGCAGGTCTCTTAAAAATGTTTGTTTGTCTGTCTGTTTTGGTACAGACTTCGATCTGTTTGCCCAACTTAGAAAGAAGATCACGGATGGCTTGATTGCTCCCCATCTCGCTCTACTCTTACTCTTAGGGTCACAGCCGGGTGTGATTAACTAGAAAGGAATGCAAAATATGGTGACTGGTGAGGGACAGATTTTGCCTGAATTTGACAGATTCTGATGAGATGATGGGGAGGGGGGCGGGGAGATGAGATGCCTTGGATAAAGATGTCCTCAACTTTGAAAACAGGAACTGTGGCTATAAAGTAATAAAGTTGACTCTAAAACAAACATAACCAGAGCTTTTACATGGAAGGATGTCTCCAACTAATGTCATCAGCTATGCTTCCATTGCTATAAAACAGTTTTGAAGTGGCCTCTGGCTAACCATGGGGATAAAAGCAGCCTTTCTGTGTAGAGTCATTACTTCCAAACTCTGGGGTCCCTAGGGTTGCCAGAGCGCCTCATGCAGCTTCTCCGTCCCGCTTTCGTGCTCTGAACTGAAGTCTGATTAGCTTGCCCTCCCTCCACGGCTGTTCACCAGCCGGGACTGTGGCTCAGAGGAAATCTTTATGTCTCTCCAGCCCCTACCTCCTCATTAACAGACAGAGCAGCTGCAACTGATTCTTCCTGCAATTTCTGTGTGGCCCTTGGACCCCTGGCAGGATGCCCAGCACCTCTGCCATGGATGGCTAGTAATGTGCCCTCCAAGAGAACATCTGATCTCAAAGTGCTAATGGCTGAAAACTGGGGGGAAGTCCTTATCCAAGGGCCATCTTTTGATCAAGGAGGGGCCCTCCGCCTCAGAGGAAATCTTTCCTGTTTACAGACTGCTGGGGCTTTGAAAGCCCTGGCAGGCTGTGGGCCAGGCTCCTTAGCTTTTACGCAAAGGGGCCAAACAGGATGAGACCAGGATGGAAACTGAATATCATAGGAACCCAGAAGGGCAGGAAGTAACAACATAAGAGGGAATTCTTGATTAAACGTATAATTGGAAAGGTTTGTGCTGGGAGGGTAGGAGATAATGGTATTAAAATATGTCTGGATTGTGTACGTGTTTATAACTATAAAAGAAAGCCATTAGCCCACCTTTTCTTTGGTTCTGTTTCCCTTGTCACGCATGTTATTCTCCGGAGAAATCTGAAATATTTTTTCTACCTCAAGACGTTGTGCTAAGTGCATTTGGGAGAAAAGACAAACAAACTTCATTCTTTTTAATATTATTTTATATGTGAAATAGAACCTGGGAAAGACCTTATTATCTTTCGTAGAATTAATTATTCTAGAACTAATTATTAGGAGATTGAAAATTGTGTGTAAAGGTTAAAGGTGCTATTCACAATGCTTTTTCCACACGCCGTTCTCTAAGAGTGACATGTTTGTGAACCTTTAAGAAAATGGCTCAAAAGTCGGGCATTACTATGCAATGCTTCAAAAACTGTGTGTGTGGTGGTGACTGGTGAAATCCCGCTTGTGGAATCAAGATCCCCACCAAACGCCCCGCTCATTTTCCAATCCGGCTCCTGGCACCACCCAGCCCCCAAGAGACCCCTGAGCCCCACCCACCGGGTCTATCTCCACACCCAGGCTGAGCCGCCCACGGTCCACGGTTCCACACATAAGTCAGTAGTAACAGGTTTTATCATTGTCGTCCTGTGACAACCAGAGAATAAATTGTCCTTACCAGACGCTCTGTGTTGCAGAAAATGTGCTCGTGCAGAATTCAGTACCAGCCTCCTTGCTTCGCACCCAACAGGTGATATTTATGGGCTGTTTACAAGTTGCTCGCATATGGCATTCTAAGGAGGTTAGTAACTTTAATATGCTGTCATCCAGTTTATTTATTTTATGAAAACCTCCCTCCAAAGGTCAGCCCTCTTTGCCTACCTCCCTAACATCAGGCTGAAGGAAAGATCCTGAATGTATCTCAGGGCAGAAGAGCTAAATAGGCTTTCCTGCTCTCCGCATGTAGGGCTCCCGCGCATGCGTCCCTCACGACGCTGCAGGCGGAACCCAAGCGGGAACCCGGTAGAGGCTCTTTTGATGCCAGTGATGCTACGGTCGCGTTCCTTTGCGTGGAAACGTCAGCCTGCTTTGGACTTGGCTCAGCTCACATGGAGGAGAGACAGGGCAACAACCCTGTGGGAAGGAGTGTGGTCAGCACGGGCGGTCAAGCCAGGGCACCTCCCAGAAGCTGCCCGCAGCACTCCTGCCCCTGCTTCCGTGGGTCCGGGACAGCAGGTAGCAGCGCTTCCGAAGTCCTCTCCCCGCTACCGTCCAGAGTGGGGCGTCAGGCCCCCGGCACAGCAGAGGCAGCGACAGAGCTGTCCCCGAGAACAGTCCAGACTTTACAATCCCCCTGCCAGGTAGACACGCGAAATGTGTAGAGATTTTTATCGCTGCCAGTGAAACAGGAGGAAGGTGTCTTCTTGTCCTTTTGAAAGCTAAGCTAATGGGTCATTGGAAACATTTCACTAGCACTGGTTTGAAGAGAAGTCCAGGCGGATTCCCATGGCCGTGAAGAGAACACAGGTGGGCAGGCACCTGGGGACTGTGAAAAGGCAAGTGTCTGGAAGGTCAACAACGTTCTTCATCCTGATTTGGTAGGAAGTAGGAGAGAGCAGCAAGCTCAGAGCATGAACTTTGTCAAGTGACTTTTCCAGATCACAAAGGTCATCTTTTCCCTTTTCACGGATGCTCTTTATGTAAGTAGAAAGCATTTAGCAACCCAGAGTTCAGGTAGGGAAACCGGGAGGAGGCCCAGGGAGCCCCTCAAAGTGCAGCATCTGCTCTCAAGGCCACCAGGACCTATTCGTGATTCTCAACCAAGCACATCCCTCAGAATCAGCCGCCTGCAGCAATTTAGAAAAAAATACCCGGAACTGGTTCCTGCCTCAGCCGTCTGGAACTACAGTTCTAGGGATGGCACTCAGCAAGGACCAGAGACAGTTCTGTGAGCAGAACAGAATGAGGGGGATTCCCCGGTGGTGCAGTGGTTAAGAATCCACCTGCCAATGCAGGGGGACACAGGTTTGAACCCTGGTCCGGGAAGATCCCACATGCCGCGGAGCAACTAAGCCTATGTGCCGCATCTACTGAGCCTGCACTCTAGAGCCCACAAGCCACAACTACTGAGCCCACGAGCCACAACTACTGAGCCCGCGTGCCACACTTCTGAAGCCCATGTGCCTAGAGATCCTGCTCTGCAACAAGAGAAGCCACCGCAATGAGAAGCCCACGCACCGCAACGAAGAGTAGCCCCCGCTCACTACAACTAGAGAAAGCCCACACGCAGCAACGAAGACCCAGCACAGCCAAAAATAAATAAATAAAATAAATAAATTTATTTTTAAATAAATAAATAAATAAAAGAACAGAATGAGGCCCCATCTCAGCACTCAGTCCTCTGAACCAAAGGCTGCTGTGCTGGGCAAGCCTGTGGGCCTGGTGGACCCCTGCTTGGAGAGCTAGTGGACAGAAGGAAGAGCAGTCCGAGGGGGGAAAGGTGGGTTTCTGTGGTGGTGAGGGGGGCAGAGTTGGCTTATCCTGTAGAAGGAATAAGGCGTGGCTTCCTCAGCCCTAACCCAGGGTCAGCCGCTTACTCTGTGACCTTGGGCTTACTCAATGGAACCTTATTAAACCTCCTTGCTCTCAACTACAAAGTGGACCTAAAAACAGTACCCTGTGGGGTTATTGGGTATAAAATGAGATTATGCAGGGAAAGTACCTAGTTAAGGTCCTGTCACAAGTCAGTGTTCATGAAGAGTAGGTAGTAGAAGTTATAGTAGTGGTGGTGGTGGAGGAATATATTGATTAGTGGGAAGAATATGGAGTTTACATTCTAGCAACGTGCCAGCCTAGACCTATCATGGTGACAGCTGCAATTCATACTGCGTCTGTGTGCCTGGTGGTGGGTGGGGGTGATGTTTAATCCTCACAAGCACCCTGCAAGACATTCTCATTCTCATTTTACTAAAGAGGAAGCCAAGTATAAAAAGGTTATAAGATCTGCCTAAGAAGAAGACCTAAATAGAAATTTCTCCAAAGAAGACACACAGATGGCCAAGAGGCACATGAAAAGCTGCTCAACATCACTAATTATTAGAGAAATGCAAATCAAAACTACAATGAGGTACCACCTCACACTGGTTAGAATGGCCATCATCAGAAAATCTACAAACAACAAATGCTGAAGAGGGTGTGGAGAAAAGGGAACCCTCTTGCACTGTTGGTGGGAATGTAAACTGATACAGCCACTATGGAGAACAGTATGGAAGTTCCTTAACAAACTAAAAATAGAATTACCATATGACCGAGCAATCCCACTACTGGGCATATACCCAGAGAAAACCGTAATTCAAAAAGACACATGTACCACAATGTTCATTGCAGCACTATTTACAATAGCCAGGTCATGGAAGCAACCTAAATGCCCATCGACAGATGAATGGATAAAGAAGATATGGTACATATATACAATGGAATATTACTCAGCTATAAAAAGGAACGAAACTGGGTCATTTGTAGAGATGTGGGTGGACCTAGAGACTGTCATACAGAGTGAAGTAAGTCAGAAAGAGAAAAACAAATATCGTGTATTAACACATATATGTGGAATCTAGAAAAATGGTACAGATGAACCGGTTTGCAGGGCAGAAATAGAGACACAGATGTAGGGAACAAACGTATGGACACCAAAGGGGGAAAGCGGGGTGGGGGGGAGATTGGGATTGACATATATACACTAATATGTATAAAATAGATAACTAGTAAGAACCTGCTGTATAAAAAATAAATAAAATAAAAATTTTAAAATAAATAAATAAGTAGCTGAAAAAAAAAAAAAAAAAGATCTGCCTAAGAGTACAGAACTTGAGGTGGCAAATGAGGGTTTGAAGCCAGATCCTTCTGATGCCAAAACCACGGCCTGTATGATGCCCAGCCAGATGCTTGGCTAGGGGACCTTGTGTTCCCCGACCAGCGAAACAGAGATTATAGAGTCCCCGTCTGCCTGACTAGTTACAAGTGTGGTTATTTCCTGAGCAGTAAGTGAAAAGCACTTGGGATCTTGGGAACTCGGGTTAGAACATGAAGTGGGCCCTCCTACTTCAAGGTTGAAAATTCACGAGGCATTTCTTGGGGTTAAGAATGGCTGTGTACACACAGAAGCAGCTCTTTCAGATCTGTGAGACTCTCAGCCTGGGCGGTCAGGGCCCACCTGCATCTCTAAGTGCCCAGCAGGTGAGTCCTGGTCACCCAGGGTAGACATAAACTGACCGTGACTTTTACATGCTACTCCTGGCACCTGTGCTGAAAACAGGCTCTCTGGCAAGATCCCTTTCACCAAATGAAAAAATGTTTCCGGGGATCCCAATATCTTGAAAACCTCGCTTGTCTCCATAAAAATATGTATATTTTATGCCTGCCAAAATGAGTGAGATTAACAGGAAAATGAATTTCAACTGTGAACTGAAGTTGATAAGTGTATTATTAACAGGAAAATCTGGTACTTGTTTTCAAGGATAATGTAACGCTTAGAAATTTTTTCTTAGAGCAGCTGATTTTCTCCCAGAGTCTCATTTTCTAGGGCCAGGAGGCCGAGCCATACCTCATCTGACTGTAGGATTCCAGTCAGTCACCAAGAGGGTCAATCTCTGTTTTCCCTTCCCCTCCCTGTGCCCTTGGGGACTGTCTCATTTAGGACAGTTAATCCTGCTTTTAAGCCCCAAAGTGTTTGAAGGAAAAGTAGTTTCCTTAGAACAAGATGTACTTTGACTACATGAGATGTAAGGTAGGAAATAAAATATGCAGAGGCCCCAGCAGTATTCCAGAATCCTTATTTATATTCAATCTAAATCTAAAGAAACAGAAATTCATAACAAGCAGCTTCTAAAAACATCCTTGGAAAAAACTGTTAACTCAGATTACAGATGAACTAGTCTCCCCTTAAAAGTGCGCTGCTGCTTATAATAAGACACAGCCCGTGGCCTTAACTAAATTTGCCATAAATTATATGGCATCACTATAGACAACAGTGTTTAGTGTTTGTTTTGTATTACAGTTTGTGTTGACCTCCAGTTTGTGATTTGTAATCAACACGTAGAGTATTTGAAATTGTGCCGAATGACTTTTCTTTGTTTAAATTGGATTATTAGAACTGAGATGCTAATCCCACCTGGGCTCTGGTGGCCCTGTCTCTTCCAGGGAACCCACTGCCTGGCCTGAACCAACCTTGGTGTGCAGCCTTGGGCCTGCTCCCATCCCCCCCCCAAGCTCTAGAGTAAGGACGGCCCCTTGTGCCTCCCCTGGGTCAGGGGGCAGTTACTGCCCAAGATCAACCCTCCCCAGCTCTCCTGTCTACATCCAGGCCTTCCCTGAGGGTCCAGAGATATCTTGTCCTCCTCCTTCAAGCCGGTTTGGAGATTTCCGGCTGGCTTGTGTATAAGGAGTAGGATTAAGATGAAAAGAACCTTTTTTCTTGAGTCTGCTTAGAGTCACTAAAAGGAAAAGGAGACTGAGACTTCCAGAACAATCAAACTTAGAGAGGTCAGTGGACCAGGAGGCAGCCTGGCTTCAAACAGACCTTCCTGTCTGGCTGTGGGCTCCTGCCTGAGGATATGGCTGAAAGAAAAGTGCTTCTCAAACTTAAGAATATACTTGACCCCCTTTTACAGAAAAGCGTGTCCATAGACCTTTCACATTGAAAACTATTTTTTATTATAATCTTACTTATTATACATATCCCCAAAATTTATTCATCTTTTATTTATGCTTAAATTCCCCCTGGAATAAATAAAGCAATGCAAGTTTACACATTCATCCCAACAAAACTGCAAAACCCAAACAAACACTCAGATAACAACCTCAATTTGATGTAATGAATGATGGCATTTGGTAGAAACAAAATCCTTTTTATTGGGTAACGTAATAATGGTAGGATGTGTTTGCAATTTTATGCTTTACTTGTTATTAACTTATTTTCCTTGAGTTACAGCATGATGGACAACCCTTTTAGCCATTTTCATGGTCTTTGCTTGTTTTCAATTTTTTTTGGTTTAATTTGTTTTAGCCACTGATGGCTTAAATTAATAGTCTGTTAATGGTGGATTAATTTAATGGTGCACCCCAAAATATCATGCTGGATGAAACCCTTTTAATGAGAAGTTCTACACTGCCCACTTATGTCTAGAGTTGCTATGAGTGAGCTATGGCTTATTGATTTCCCAGTGAGTAGACCATGGTGCCAGCAGCCAGGATGCTGGTTTTCTTAGAGTTCAGTTCTCTGTTATTTCTGGGTTCCCAAGAGATGAGTCATTCTCCCTCCACTGTGTCTTTGTCCACACGGGGAGCTTTCTTGTGGCCTGCACGTGACATGCATTTAATCATAAACACAAATACTCATGTGCCTGCAAAAACACACGGCAGTATTCCTTATATGGTGGTGACCGAGGTTGTGTTTGGGTTGAGCTTTTTAAAAGATAATCATCAAAATGAAAACCTACAGTTTCTAAATTCTTTTATAACTGTCTGACTCTTGAAGAATGACCAGCTTGAGATCCGCCGCCCACATCTGACATATTAGAGATGGTATCAGGGCACGCTAGAGGCTCTGGGCTGTGACCAGAGGCTATCATGGAACCAGAGCACAACGTGACTATTTTGAAACCCAGTGTGTTTTTATGCAAAGGGTCCTGGAGATCTTCTAGAGCAAACCCCTTAGGGTGCAGATGAGGAAACAAAGGCCCAGAGAGGTAAGGTGAGTCACCCAGCATCACCCAACTGTTCAGCAGCAGAGTTTGACTTCCAATTCTGCCCTCCTGGTTTCTTGGCCAAGGCCATCCCCATCACAGCTGCCTGCTGTAACTCGGGCAGCTTAGTGGATGGGTAGCTATGACGCTGAGGAAATAGTCCTCGTTTAATGTTATTATTATTGCTCAGGTGTAATACAGATGTTGGTTCTCTCCCAGGTTCACGTATATAGGGTGAACCCTTCAGGATTTTACAAGAAGGGCATATTCTTTTCTTCCTCATTAACTTTCAAATGCTGACTCTTCTGGCCCGTTGTATCTCTCAGCATAGTTACTAGAAATGGGTTTTGCTGAAGCATTATTCTGCAAAGAGACTAAGCCCCCCCCCAAAGAGGAGTGTTGCCCATGAGGAAGAAATCAGATGTGGAATTAGACTTCTGCTACATTGTCACATTCTGAGAGCTGACTCCCAAATTCAACTCCTGCATCTGAGAGATGCAGGAATCTTGCCACTACCTAAAACGTCACGTATACATAAAAATCAGTACGTGATCAATGCCTTATATTGATAGAAATGCACTGATTTTAACTTGAGGCTGTAACCCCTATTCTGATTTTATATAAACAAGTCCTGCTTAGTTGAATTTGCTCACACCTACCTGGCATTGTTCAATGGTAACATGAAATAAAGAATATATTTAATTGGTATTAGGGATTTCTTCAGGTTGCCTGATTAAAGAACATTATCCACATTACACCTGTGACGGATGAAAGAATACACATTGGATGTGGATGAGTGAAATTCATTCATTCACATGGGCATGCAAAAATTGATAAGTCCACAGTATAGCAATAGTGCCACTTCCCTATTATGCAAATCAGCTGTGTTTTAAGGGATTTTTGTGGATTTTGAGTGTGTGTGTATGTGTGTGTGTGTGCGCGCACTATTAGTAGATGTCAAGCATTCTTCTTTCAAAGATAATGAATATGTTTTCTGTTTTCTCCCCTTTGCTGAATGCTGACTGAGTGTGTTTTAATAGGAGAAGCACTGGATTTTCAAGAGAGAGTCCAGAATTCAACACTAACTCTGCTGCAGACTGTTGGTCGTATGACCTGTGGTCCACATCACTTACTAGGGTCTCTGCTTCCTTATTTGTTACATTTAGGGGTCAGAGAAGATGCCCTCCAAATTCCCTTCTGTAATTCTGGTTCATGATAGTTTTCTTTGTTTCTAGCACAATGAAATGAATTGTATGTGGTTAAATACACCATCACCATTGTAAAGACATAATAGTGCAAACAGGTTGTAAAATTCTAAGGAAGCACTGTGTTTCTGTTTTCCTCTGCACTGGATGCCAAGATATCTACTAAAGATGTTAGAATTAAAGTTTACTGGGCCAAAAACATTCCAGGGAAGGAAAAGCCTGGAAAAAGTCCCTGTCCAGATTAGTGTGTTGAAGTTAATATTTTATAAACATTTCTTATCTCGTCTGAAAAGAAATAGAGAATTTGAGTATAGTGGGATAAAAATAGCTTGTTATTTAAGTATATGTGCCTTTGTGCATTTAAATAAATTGGGAAAAAGAAGAAATGGTATGAAAATAAAATAAGACCGATTGGAACAGTCTGGTCAAATTTGTTTTAAAGTCAGGGTTATGGAATATAGGAAAAAGTTCCCGGGGAAGCTGTGGACTTTCTTCCTTTGGACAGGCACAAATCTGCTCACTTGCCTGAGTGGGATTAAGTTATCCAAATGAACCCAAAGCCTTTTCAAGCCCTTTGATGTTATGATTCCCACCAAAATGTTCAGACACTTGGCCTCTGGAGGTTCAGTGTGAATGTCAGCATAGTGGCACAGACATAAAAAACTTACTTTCCTCTTGACCTTATTTGTAGTTAAGCATTAACTAAGTCTATCAGAACCCTTGAAAATGTATATTTTTTGAGTGAAGATATTTAAAATCACTTTGCTTATTGTTCAAAAATATGCTAGAGAGACAAAAGAGTCCATAATCAAGCGTTGGTAGAATTCTGTTCTTCATGAAAAATTAGGAAAGTAAATCCGTAGAGAAGATATGCATTCTTTTTAAAAAAATTATTATTATTATTATTTTTAAATTTTATTTATTTATTTATTTATTTATGGCTGTGTTGGGTCTTCGTTTCTGTGCGAGGGCTCTCTCTAGTTGTGGCAAGTGGGAGCCACTCTTCATCGCGGTGCGCGGGCCTCTCACTATCGCGGCCTCTCTTGTTGCGGAGCACAGGCTCCAGACGCGCAGGCTCAGTAGTTGTGGCTCACGGGCCTAGCTGCTCCGCGGCATGTGGGATCTTCCCAGACCAGGGCACGAACCCGTGTCCCCTGCATTGGCAGGCAGATTCTCAACCGCTGCGCCACCAGGGAAGCCCAAGATTTGCATTCTTAACCAACAGAAGTGGAAAAACATGTTTGAAACGTCTGTGGAAAAGTACTAGCTAGGCAGTCAGAAGTCCTGAGTCTTTTGACACTAAAACTAACTCTGTGATCTTGGGCGATTCAGCCTCCCTGCGTCTCTGTTTCCGTATTTAACATAAAGAGATGGAACCAGTTCATTTCATTTCAGCTTGAGGATTGATGTAGATAACCCTCTCTATACGGTGTATATAATTATAATACACACCTCTTCTAAATTGTATCCCCATTTCATTAATTCTCTGCTTCCAGGAAAAACTTTGTAACCCATGTTTTGAATGGTTATGGTCAACGAATCTGCAGCCTCTTTTGAGTTTTTTCTAGAATTCTTGCCAACATTTTCTCTTTGGAAAACTGCATATTTGGTCCACTTTCTGTGCTCCCATTAATTTCTCACCACGCCCCAGGCCTCCACAACACCCTTCTGTTCAGTGACTTGCTATGGTTGCTGTCGTTCGCAGTTGTCTGGAAAAGTCTTGTCTCCAAATTACAGTGGCTTTCTTTTCTCTTGCCCTGAAGCAACAGACGATGGGAGGGATATGTGTATGTTTCTGTTCTTCAGGGTCAGAGCTGGCTGGAACGTAAAATTCTTAACCCTCCAGTTTAATCCAAATGCAATGAATCACGAAGTAAATGCAAACCATGGGCTGCATATCCCAGGGGGATTATGTAAGTGAAATTAATTTTTAAAACCAGATTGCATTAGTTAAGCCTGGGATCTTAATGTGTGCCGACAAAAATGTCCCATCAGCCTACCAAGGTACCTGAGACTTATTGCCCAGATAATAGCTGAAAATTTGAACTTGGCAGTTTTATGGATTGGTTTGTATCTAAAAAGCAGGCAGCTTTTAAGAACCCTGAATAAAGGTTGCTTTCTGCGGACACCTATGGTGTGACTATTTATAAAAAGTACCCAATCATTTGTCCCCTCCTAAAAGTGCTATTGGCAGAAAAGGACTTGGTGTTTAATCCATAACCTGCTATGCACTGCACCCCACAGTGGCAAAGCACACACAGAGCCAGAAGAAAGAGATCAAGAAAGCATTAAAAATGTCAGGCCACAAGACCATGTTTAAATGATTAGGTGAGACGCCGTCTTGGTTTAACAATGGCCGGGCACACCTCGGGGCCTGACCTCCCCACTTGCTCTGTTTTGATGGGTTATTGCAATCTGTTCCGAAATTGAATTTCAGTTTGTTTCGATAGCATTTTGCAGTAAATAGGAGTGCCTGTGGTATCTCGTTTGTGAATCTTGATGTAATAATCAGAGGTAATTGAAGCATGCACAAGCCACAGACTTATGACATGTTTTTAAACAAGTATTGACTGATATGAAACTAATTTAGCAAAAACTGGAAATCGGACTCCACCGAGAAGGTGTGCACAGAATACAGAGTCTGTTGCAAATGCACCAAGTTTGGCTTTAAAAATGGCATGTTCAAATTTCCTTACCTTTCCTGAAGGAGTTTGGGTGCAACTTACTGACAGGCAAGGTTGTGACCCTAGGACTTGGGCTAATCACCTGACGACTAGAGTTAATCGTTTCTCAGTCCTGGGGTTTGGGTTAACCTGTCCGTCATCTGTCATCTCCACCTGCCTCAGTGGCTCCCATGGATAAGAAAATCTCTTGGTAAGGGAGGCCCACAAAATTAACTCCAAATGGCAATGTTTTGTGTAGACTAGCATAGATTTGGAATCTTTTTATTCATAAATTAATCTTCCTTAGATAAGATTGTAATCTTCTGTATTTATGCTCATGCATACACCAATATATGTGCATACAGGCATATCCCATATAGGCATTACATATATCCTCACTTACAAAGTGCCTGCTGGACTTATATTCGTTTCAATGTAAGTTCAATACTAAAAAGGAGAAATAAAAGAACAAAACCTGTAATTTACATCTCTAAGCCCTACAACAGACAGATTATTAGAGCAGGGCGTGCAATTCTCCTTAGACTCTGGATTTCAAGAGGGGTGAAAAGCATTTGAGGATAAGAATTTGAAATTCAAATGATGAAAAAAATAGTCGAAAGTGTTGGCTTCTGCAGATACTGACCTTAAATACAAACGGTGGTGAATTTATGTGTTCAGGCACTAAAGAAAGGAGAATGAATTGTGTGTAGTGCGCTCAGAAGATCAGCATAAAAATAAAGCCTGTGAAACCTTATGATGCTTGTCACCTGACTGAAGGAAGCAGAGGGCAGTGGTAATGCAGACGGGCACATAACGGGGAGAAAATAATGAACAGCTTCATTAGGCAAAACTCACCATTTGTATGTGTTTCGAACACACACTAATGTCCATTGGATTGAGACTTTATGTGGAGCAAATTACTTTAAAAGGTCATGAATTACAGCTTCTTAATATACGATTCAAAATGCATAAATGTCACCCTTACCCGTAACACGACCAGGGATGGCTGAAAAGTTGAAGTCTAAACATTGTATTTTTCTAAATAGAAATCTTGAGGACAGGGACCTCATTAGAACCATCATTCCACCTGTGGAAACCGAAACAGGTAGGCTTGACATAAGTGTCTAGGGATTTATAGACGTAGAGCTTATTATCACTAACAGGAATTGGGCTCTTGAATCCCAGAACATCTAGATGAGGCTATGCCCCTAAGTATTTGGTGTTCTCTTCCAAAGAGACGTTGTTGTCATGATGGCTATTTTCATAAGGTTTAATGTAATTGGAACAAAAGCAGAACACAGTTCCTTGAGTTTTCCCAAAAGCAATTTACGTGATTCGTAGAAAAAATTTTTGAAAGTGTAAGATGTTTTCTTTCAGAACTATTTACTAAACAGTTTACAAGATCCCGATTAAATGATGTTAAAATATGAATACATAGTTATGCCATGTTTGTTCTCATTTTTCTTGTTTATTTATTTTCTCAACAAGCATGAACTTGTTTCCCAGGAAACTGTTTTTGTTTCTGACTTTCAGAAAAATCCAAGATAAATAGAGAGACATATTTTCTATCCACAAGAAGTATAATCTTATCAGGGGAATGAATAAGTCATGGTAACACCTAAGAAAATAATTCCAGGTCAACATGGGGCAAATGTATAATTATTCAGTCCATACTGGCTCAGGGATCCATGAATTCAAGTGGAGGAAACATTTACAGGCGATTGAGTCTAAGAAAATCTTCACAGAACAAGTGAACCTTGAGTTGGGCTTTGAAAGTATGGAATTTGGATTGGCAGAAAAAGGAAAAGAGAAGCTCCTAGGGAAGAGATGCCAGAATAAATCTGTGCAGTTATCCTTAGATGGGGGACATCAGGGCAGTTGTCCCTGACCTTCAGAAGAGCTAACACTATCCCAGGGTGGTAACTGGTCAGAGATGTCACAGAGTCCCCAGGACTAGCCAGGGCATGGCTCCTTCAGTTTGTGCTTTAAAATGAAAACCCTGCAACTAGTACCTGGACATGCATTTGACCTCCAAATCACCCTTTCTAATTTCCTTTTTACTCTGCCATTTATCTTCTAGGATTCATATTTTATCTTTTGACTTTTTTTAAGGCCATTATCAGAAGTCATATTAACCAGGTTTAAACACTGTTTTTAAAAGTTCAGTTTAGAGCAAGAAGGAAATGCAGCGTTTTGTTTGCAGCCCTAGCAGAGCCTGGGCTTACAGCCTCCCTGAGACAGCCCTGCAGCTGTGAAATAGGAGAGCACGGCCTGAAGGGCAGGGAAGATGCGCTGCTATAGAAATGTCCTCGGATTATCCACCCCCGGCACAGCTTCTGTTTCTTTTACCTCCCCCCAGCACCAGTGCTATTGACTCACCTCCAGTCCCAGACAACGAGGTCCAGACCCAGGGGCGAGGAGTCAGTCTGGACCACCACTCAGACGCTGGACTCCATTCCAGGTGCTCTGGGTGACTCTGGGCAAACCATTCAGGAGTTAATTCAGTTGATTCACTAGTGAATTCAGTAATGAGTTGCCTGTGAAGCCAGTGGTTTGACAAAATTGACCAGCTGGTCTAGGAGTGATGTTGACACAACTGCAGAAAAGACACCCTCACATGTCACAGGGTGCTACCGGTTCACTCTCTCTTTTCAAGCCTGTACCACAAGGACAAGCACAAAAGCCTTCTCAGCTATTCAGAAAAGAGTGCTACATATATATAAGCTATTACTACTTTTTTCACCAAAAATTTTATATATATAATTATAAGCTATTGCTATTTTTTCACCAAAAATTCTGTATATATAATTATAAGCAATTATAAGCTTGTATATAAATATAAGCTATTATTACTTTTTTTACCACAAATTATATATATATATATGTGTGTGTGTGTGTGTGTGTGTGTGTATGTATTTCACACATGCTAAGAATACTTTCTTCATTAATTGCAAAGCATAATGGGAGTAAAAATAAAAGCTTTTGCTAATGGTCTTCTACCATTTGTATGGAAGATTTCCATTGAAGAGATCAATATTATTACTGTTCAAACATTTACCCAACCAGTGTTTGACATGTCTGTCACACATTAAGGGGAAAGTATGTTTGAAGACATTGGATTTTAACAAAGAAAAATTAGAGAAACTTCCAGTTGAAGTTATTATATTTAAAGACTGCCAAACCCAACATTACTTCTGCTTCGGTAGTATTTGAACTGTTGTTAACCTGTGTTTCTGAGTGTACATTCATCAGTGAATAATTAGGGAGGAATTCAGTAGTAAGTCATTGATAGAAAGGCCATTTGACTTCCAAATTTACGAAAGCCTATTTAAAGGTTTAAAAAATTATGGAGGCT
Source organism: Balaenoptera musculus (assembly GCF_009873245.2). Classification (NCBI taxonomy): domain Eukaryota; kingdom Metazoa; phylum Chordata; class Mammalia; order Artiodactyla; family Balaenopteridae; genus Balaenoptera; species Balaenoptera musculus. The sequence goes on along the minus strand of NC_045786.1, from coordinate 16,961,745 downwards.
ATGTGTGTGTTTAACTAGTGAAAATGGGTATTTTGTCTCTGTCTGGGAAAGAGAATAATTACAATCTGAGTCATTCAGGGAAGTGTCCTAAATCAGTGACATTTTTACAGTGCAGCAATAATCTTACTATATTACACACACAAAAAGATGTTAAAGGGACTATCGGTTGGTATGAAATTACATAGTAGTGTGAAGAGGGAAGCAGTAAGAGAAAATTCAGCATCGAAAGTTAACAGTTACAAAAATAGGAATGTTCTCTGTCCAGAATTTGGAGATTTTGGCTGGCATACTTAGTTTGTAAAAGAAAAATCATCAGGATAAATTAAATTTTTTCTTTAGGATCAGAAAGCCAACACTCAAAGTCGATGTGGAAATTGTTTGTGTTAAATTGTCACCCAGGCACCCCTTTGATCTCTGGCTCCATCCACGGGGGGTCCTGGATCAGCCCTTCCTTCTGCTACACACCTTCCTGGATCCTGGCTCCCCAGAGCTGGTTTTTCGTTCCCAGGACAAGACCCTAACTCTAGATCACCTAGCCCCAAATCAGTAAGAAGGGCAGAGGCTGGAGCATGTGGAATGGAGGAGAAGGAAGGCAGAGAAGGTTCTGGAAAGAGAGGAGAATAGAAGTCTGGCCCTCCACCCTGCCTCGTGGCACAGATACCACCCCAAGTCCCCAAAACTCAGTTATAGAGCCTTTGAAACGCATACATGCTTTCAAAGCGCTCAGCATCCCTGGGTGGCTGAAATAATGATGTCACATCAGCCTTCGAGCAATTAGAGAAGTTTCTATACTTATCTGTGTTTTGCCTGGTTTTTTGTGTGTCAATCTAATAAATGAATTGTTTGAATTTTTCTCTTCTTAAAATACTAACAAAGGGAGAGATGAGGGGCGTGACGGCTATGCTCAAAGAGCTGCAAGGCTCTCGTGTGCAAGTGGAACTAAATGTGGTCTTAGGAGCAATGGGTGGAAACTGCATTAAATACTGAAGAAACATTTATTGAGGGAACAGATCTGAGGCAAAGTCAGGAAGACTTGGGATCGTTGCCAGGCAATGAAGATGGGCTGAACTCCCTGCCTGGACTCAGTGTGTTTCCTCTTCCTGGAGGTTTCTGAAGAAGGCTGAGAAATCCCTTGGTGGAAATCTCAAATTAGAAGTAGACCCTGATGATCACAGAGACCCTTTCCATCATCTCCTAAAAAGTGAGATGCAATGGTTCATCTTTCATCATAATACTGTAGAAAGTTCTGATTCTTCTGTTAACTGGATTTGAAATATGCAGGTCCTTCAGTGTTCTGGGCTTCAGTTTTCTCATCTATAAAATGTATCCCTTAGATCTCTTCCCACGGTAAACTTTTGCTAGTTTTATTCATCGTGTTCACCTTAACATTAACTAGGTAGTAAAACCAGTGTGTTCCTGATTCCTGTGCTCAGAGAGACTCTGGATTCAGCCATGCCCAGTGCATTTGTCAGCGTCAGCTGAGTCCCTTTTAGTGAGTATAGGCACAGTCTTACATATCGGCACCGTTACTTGTTTAGTCAGAAACAGTCGCTAAAACAGTTTTTCAAAGCACTGATTCAAATTAAATTTCTAACATGTTAAGGCAGAATAGGAGAAGGAATTAGGTTGCCAAATTTATCTCCATCTTCCCAAATTTATGTCATCATTTACAAAGTTGATTCCCTTCCTCCCTGGATTTTTTTTATTATTTCTGACCTGTGGCTAGTGCAAAGTAAGTGACTTTTCAAAATAGCACGTAGAAAATACTTTCTGACCAACATGAGTTCCACCTCTATTGTGTAATAAAAGGGTCTTATGATCAATGAAATTGGTATATGTTGGGTTAAACCAAGTTAAATCAAGGTTTCATACCCATGGGACTTCTCAGAGCCTTATACTGACACAAATTATGGATATTCACAAAAGGAACTTTACGACGTGCAGCGTTCCCAAATGATTTTGGGGAAAAAACATTCTTTTCAGAAGCATTTCATAAGACTGGTATTCTGAGGGACACATTTTAGGACCAGTTTCCTACAATTTCTGCTTCCTACTTTAAAAAAAAAAAAAAAAAAACCCAGCAAACAAGAGATCGGAAAGTGATGAAAACAATAATAATATGATCTAGGTAATTTGCCATTATAAGAGGGAAATGCAATCAGAATTAATGAAATATCTGAAATATGGGGTATTTTTAAAGTAATACAACTTCAAGAGCTGCAATGTTTTAAATGTTTCCCCTACAAAGATTCTCAAAGGATCTGTTTTATCATATATTTGTAAATGAGCACTTATCTGCCCCCAAATCAAGAACCAAAATGCTGGAAAACTGCCTTATTCCTATCTCCCCCTGTGACTGTACACTGTCAATTCTCTTGATAAACTTTATAGATAAAGTGCAGTGAACTTTAGCTCTCTACATTAAGACCGTTCAAAGAACTTAGGCTGTTTAAAGAGTGAAATGTTAAATTGTTTTATGTATTCTGGTTTTCAGTGAAAAAAAGAAATCTCCTTTCCTTATGAAATAATTAGTCAAAGTAAGGAAGATGGAGTACAGCTTTCTCTCTCCTATGCCTACCTGTGTTGTTTTTACAGCTGAGTCTTTAGTATTATCAAGGGGAACTTTTTATACCTTTCTCTAGCTTGTGCTGTGCTTAGGAGAAGCGTGTGTTTGAAAATGCTCCCTTTATGCAACGTTTTATTTTAGTTAACTTGACCCTATTCCCTTTTCCTTTCTGTTAAGCTTACCATAAAGATGTTTTGGGGCTGGGGAGTGCTTTAGATGGTAGGATGAGGGCTATATGATCTCCTGGTTGGGTTAAATCCATGCTCCAAGCACAGAGCCATTTCTGCAAGCTGACCCTTTATGTGGTCAGATGGTTAAACTTAGCAAGAGGGTGCTTCTGGTCTTAGGCTACCGGTAAAGTTTATGGCCACTGGCTTCTTTTCTTCTAAACACACAATTACTCTTCAAGGTCCATATAAATCATGAGGCCACCTAGGTCATTAAAATCCTTTCTTGTCTCCATGAGCTTGTTCCTAACACAGAGATAATTAAAGGCTTGCTTTATACCAATTAATTACTCAGTCTGTAAAGCAAGTCAGCGATAAGAAAAAAATCATGCAAACTAATGTTTAGGCCAATAACCAATGATTCTCTGCATATTTTGTTTTTTAACTAATTTGCATGTTGTAACATAGAAAAGAGCCCTGGTTGACACTTGAAGTATTTTATGTCCATGATATATTTCTCATTATTTAAATTATTCCCTGTATCACAAATTGACTTGGGTTACAGAATACATCCTAGGTTAGTTAGTAAGACTACTAGTAACCCAGTCATCTGCAGTTGAAACACCTGCTTTTTGACTTAATAGAATTTTAAATAATGAAAAATTCAGAAAAGAACAAATACCCTAAGCATGAATGCTTCGGACTCTAAACATGACTTACAGCAAACAGAACGCTGCTTTCAATAAACATGAGGGATTATGAAACTCTCTCTATGACATGATCTGTTTTTCTCCTGTGAATTTCTTTCTAGCATCATACATGAATCAGGCCCGTATCTAAAAGCTTCATATTTCTTGGCTGTGGTTAGCTCAGGGGTTTGTACTCTACGTAAACCTTAAGGGTCTACTGAACAGAATAGCACCATTTTGACTTGGATTGGTGCCAACTGGCCATCCTAAAAGTCAGCTCAACCTTTCTTTCGCCATTGGTGTCACTAAAAGGAAGAGACATCTGTCTGTCACTAGACCCACTTTTCTTCAGCATTTTTTGCTTTCCACTTTTTCAGAAAAAAATGGGTTGTCATTACAGACTAAGGGACTTCCCCACTGCAGAATGAATAATCTCACCTACCTGATGCTGAAAAGGTTCTACTGTAATTACTGCAAAGAAAGGGGAAAAAAAGCCTTTAAAAAAAATGAGTATTTGCCAACTTTAGTTCCTGCAGCTCTGATTAGCAAACTACCTAGATCCCCACTGAATAATTACTAATTAATCAGGAGGATTTTTTTTAACTCTTAAAATTAGCACATTAGGTCCTATAGTCTAAAACAGAATTATGCCTTTATTTCTTTTTCCAAAGAATTGAAAAGGAAACTTGCAGATTATGATCCTGCTATGCCTTAAGGCAGAGTCACTGCTTTTCCAGAACTGGAAGTTGTCCCCTGGTGCGTCCACTGTACCAACTGAGGGGGCTTTTTGAGCAAATTCAGCACTGCATGCTGATAGCACTAATCCAATTGCAAATCATTAAATCAGTTGGGTACATCAGTGGAAACACTTAACGGATTTAGTGATTTCTTTAAAAAAAAAAGTATTGTAGTATATATAAATTGATTTCTTTAACTCCATTTCTGACTATGGCTTTAATTGACTGATTTTTGGTGGTAGTACTAGGACAAGACCTACTGTCATTCCAAATAGTATTTTTCAGAATATCAGGTTATGTCATCTTCTGAGAGTTAGTCATCTTCTGACTGATAGATCCCCCGGGGAGATAACAATAGCCAAACTTCCTGTACTACCTAAACTACAGTCTGTCTTGAGCTGTGTAATATATACCTTTTGGATAATAAAGCTGTGCTCCATTGGGTTCTCTGTGCATTTGTCTCTTTGCTTCTCCTGCATTCCAGCCTCACTTGGAAGGGGACATCACCATGTAGTATTTCACTGAGTCCTCCCTATCATCTTGTAAGTTTAATTATCATTTTGTCCATTTTGCGGGTGAGCAGCTGAGGCTCACAGACGTCCGTTAGTGACACTCAGCTAGTCAGTGACTGAGTGTGAGGAATTAATCGCAGCTGTCCCAGTTTGGCGAATTTGACGGCTGGCCAGGCAGGTGGCACCTCCTGCCCCACTGTTCCCTTTGAGACTTTGTGGGAGGTCAAAAATGGTGGGGCTTCTTGACAGATTAAAGGTGCAGGAGTGAGTCCTGAAGCTCAGAGCCCACATCAGAGCCCAGTTTTTAACACCTGAGCTCTCTCTCCACTTTATCCCCCTGAGAAGCCTGAGAGAAGAGGAACAGAGAGGAGAGAACAGCCTTTATTTAAAACAAAAACCAAAACTTAAAGATGTAAGTATTTAAAATAAATAAGAAGGAAGTAAACGTGTCCAAGACGCCCCCTCTGTCACTTTTTGATGGTTTGACTAGCTATATAAACTCATCTTGAGACAATCCATGAAAGTAATTCTTTTTTTTTTCCCTGAGAACAGTGGAAAATTGGCAAGAAGTAAAAATTGTCTATGAAATAGGGAGGCGAACAAGTTGTAAATGATGTTAATATCTTCCAGATGGCACCATTTTACTTGGGAACCAAATTTATTGTAATTAAAGGCATGTGAATTTTTCTATAAATACTGAACTTTGCAAGTTTGACATTGGAAGACTCCATTACCTCGGAGCGTAGTTGTTTTAAAAGGAGGCGTCCCTGGTCTTCCGTTTGAAATGCATCTTTGGATTTCATAATCGGAGTTAAACCATAAAGATATTTCCCCATGTGAAGGATTTTTTATCTTCCATGCCAGTAAATCTTAATTACAAAGTGAGATTCCTCAGAAATGAGAAATTCAAACTCGAAGCACTTTCCGTGAAAATTATATATATTTTGACCATTATTTTACACCACATGTCTTGAGTCCTTTTATATATTTATTTTTGAATTAAGCTATTATCACTCTTCTGTCTCTAGACATATGTGTTGGACAATCTCAGAGTGTCTGTTTTGCTTCAATCAGGAGAGCGTGACTCTCTCCAGAACCCTGCTTTCCTTTCTGCAAGCGAGGACCGTGGTCGGCTGAGGGCTTTCAAACCAACAGCCGATGGGACCTGAGAACATTGAAATAGCTTCCAGCCTTGTGCAGTTTCCCACACCTGCTCTTCATCTTACCCTGGATCCTTCTAGCCTTTGCCCTGCCAGGGGATGTAAGTGGACAATCCCTGCTGCTTGGGTTTGTACTGCAGCTTCCAAGCTCCATGCGGCCATCCAGAGCTGGGTCTGAGCGACAGGCAGAATCCCAAGATCCTCGGCCCCTGGTTACACACATCTTCTCCCAGTTACTCAATCACCTATTAATCCAGGTGCTGCTGTACAGGGATTTTGCAGATTTAATTAAGTTGCCAAATCAGTTGGCCTCAAGAAAGGGAGGTTATCCTGGGCGAGCCTGGCCTAATCAGGTGAACCCTCACTAGGGACTCAGCTTTTCCTGAGGAGTTTTGAAGCATAGGAAGAATCCAATGTGAGGGAAAGTCTCTGTTGCTGGCTTTGAAGCTGGAGAGGGCCAGCTCCCTGGTGTGGCAAGGAAGGTGGGTGGCCCCTGGGATCTGAGAGCAGCCCCCAGTTGGCAGCCAGCAAGGAAACGGGGGCTGCAGTCCCACAACTGCAGGAAACTGAACTCCGGCACAGCGCTGTGAGCTGTGACAAGGACACGGAACTCAGATAAGAACGCGGCCCTGCAGACACTTGATTTCCGTCTTGTGATACGTTGAGCAGAGACCCCAGCCAGGCCAGACCAGACTTCTGACCTACAGACTCTGAGCTAATAAGTGTGTGCTGTTTTAAGCCCCTACCTTTGGGGTGACTTGTTATGCAGCAGCTGGAAACTGTCTGCTACCTGCTGAATGTTTATTATCTCAGTTTCTTTCTTTCCAGTTGGTCTTGACCAGCTGTGACCCACTGCCTTTGATTATCCCTTTGTATTACTACAGTGAAAACCATTTAATATTTCTTTTTACTCCAGTGAAAGTTTTTCCTTAAATATTTCTTTTTTTACTTTTGTAATACCTCATTTCCTGGGACTGTTCGCTCTTATACATATTATGTTATTATCTAACCTATTAATGATCCATTTTTCTATGGCTGCAATAAAATTATTGATATTCATTATTATGGCCCTGAGGCATTACAGAAGCTTAAAAATGAAAATTTTAATGTGTGAGATCAGCTTTATGAGTTTTACTATACTCTGATTATTTGAGAAGGGGTTATCTGACTATCATTCATATAGAAATCTTTACTGAGCTTTAATCAGAGGGGCCACACAGCAGAGGTGTCAGGTGGAGTCTGTGGCGTTGGAACTTCCTGGAGGAGAACGATCTGGAAGCCTGTGCACGAGTAACAAGAGTAACACCACGTGGGCCTTTGAGGAGGCCAATGGCATTAAACAAAAGACAGTGTTTGCAGCAACTTTTTGTTCCAAGAAAGGTGAGATGTTTGACGTCCCATTTACCATCGGTGGGGTAGGTTGCTGGAGAGATGGTTTGGCTGAAGTACATCCAGCAGCCACGGAACAAAGCTGGCTGATCGTTTAGCACCAGGCTCCCCTGGGCCCTGTGGCGTGGGCCAGGCCAGCCCGCGGTCGCACCTGCACCCTGGCACTTGTGCTCTTGAAGTTCAGTAGATGCTAGACCCTCGGTCTCCTCATAGCTGGAGCCTGAGTGTGGGCGATAAGATCAGTGAAGGAACTTGACGGTGGGGCAGTGGAAATGCCACTCAGATGCTAACCTGCTACGCCAATGTCTCACGGGCAGCTACGTCCAACTGGAAAAAAATGCAGACAACGTCAATAGCGTTTTACGTCCTGCAAATACGCGTAAACACACAACAGGTAGAGAGGTGATAATGCTGTGGATTAGAAGTTAGACTCACGGGGGTGTATGGAAAGTACTACTAGAATAGAAGTAAGAAAAACTGAATTTTAGAAAGTGTTCTAACAAATGCAAATGAGCCCCAGGTCGAGGCTAATGTCCTACAATCCTCTCATAATCCACAGGGCGCATATAGGAAGAAAAAGATAATATATACATGAGCAAATATATCTCTAGGAAAAATACATGCCATTATTTTAATGAAGGAACAATTACTTTATAAACCTAGAAACAAACTTGAGAGGGGACTATGCCAATGTAATAAACAAAGAAATATCAGTTCATGGTACAAATTTTAAAATTTTGTAGGGATTGAGAATGACTTTCATAGAAATTGGTATTTGACCCCAGGCCCGGGGGCTGGAGGGACAGGAGCAGGTCAGCCTCTCTGTCCCTCCGAAGGTGCTGTGGGGTTCTCCGCCGTGCCGCCAGCTCAGGCCCTCTCCCCGCTCTGAATCGAGGCTTTGCCAGCTCCATCCTGGGGGTGCTGCAACAGGCTGGCTCCAGCCTTGGGGGTCGTCAGAAGGTCCTGCCCTTCCCACCTACCCACCCTGGGGATGCAGGCTCCACCTCCGCCCCGTCTTTAGTGGAGCCATCTGTGTTCAGGCCCAGGGCGCTGGCACTAGGGAGAGAATGAAATTACAGCTGCCTTTCAGCCCCACTCCTATTTCTATTGTCCAGACTGGGCTTGGGTTCTAGCCACGTGGTCCCTGAACGTTAGCCTGAGCGGGAGGACCAGGATAGCTCCGGGAGGAATCCCATTCAGTGGCCACCATCAACTCCACTGAAACATTCAACTCACGTGACTCCTGAAAGGCAAGGGCTCTCACTGTCTCTCTCTCTGTCTCTCACATGCACACCTGCACATACACCTTTGCACACACCAGGATGCTTGTTTGTACAGCTCTAAGCACACTGTTAAGAAAACAACCGATGAAGTGTTCATTGATGTGGCATTTTCTAGCGACAATGACCGGTTGACCAGTTGTTCATGACTAATTCTAAAATTATAAGCCATACCCATCTCCCACCCTCCAAAAATATGTATGAAAGGAAGTAACAAGAACAGATACTGGAATCAAACTTGCCCCATGCTGGGCAGTGTGGGAAAGATACTAATTATTTCATTCATGTGTCTCCTACTAATTGGCCCCTCCAAACTCATGTGTGCTTCTACTGCTCTGGGCTCCTTCTGGGATGGTGCTACCTAATAATCTCCCTCCTGGGATTACTGTAAAGACCATGTTAGACAATAATCTGAGAGTATATTGTAACAGGGAAGTTACTGTACAAATGGCAAGTATTACTGCCAGCATTTCAGAAAGTATGAGATCAAATCAGATTCACTTTAACTTTCTAGTACCCCCCAAAAATGTATCACACAAGGAGCCTCATTGATCCCATTGTTTTAAAAACAAAAGGCAAAGCCTTTGATTTATTTCCAAATAAAACATCAAAAAAAGATAGTGTTTTCTGACCAAGAAATATAAAATTCTTAGCTGGGCAATAAGGTATTGATTTGCTACTTCATATATAAGTAGTTAATGCTTTTCAAAATAAATTTGATTAAAAAAGTATACTTGTCCATTGTAAAAATCTTGAAAAATACAGAAATAATAATAATAATACAGAAATAATCTCACTACACAGAGATAAGCACTTGTTAATAGCCTGCATATTTCCCTCCTGTTCTTTTACTTCATATGAATGAAAATTGAGGATATACTGTGTAAAGTTTTTTTCACTTACTTATCATAAGCATTTTTCCTTTGTTATAAAAAATCTTTTGTTGAACATGCTTTTTAATGGCTGAATAATATTTCTCAATATGAATGTACGTAAATTCCTTCTTATCTTTTTCCTGTCTGCCTTATTTCCATTTTTTCCCATTATTATAAAGCTTCAGGCAATACTCTTTGCATACATATTTGACATTATTCCAGATTATTTCTTTTGAATAGATTTCTAAAAATGCTTTTACTACATGAGTCTATGAACCTTATAAAAGGCTTTTCATGTATTTATCTTGATTAGAACCTTGCAAGGAAGCCAGAACGGTTAGGGGGTGGATCAGGTAAAACTGCTCAGAAACACCAATGCAAACTAATTGGCCCCTCCAAACTCCATCATCGTATACTTTTATATCCAACTCCTCTTTCTAATACTCTGAGGGAAAAAAAAATCTGTTCTCTTCTGGGGAAGAGGGAAGGTAATTCTTGGACAACAATACAGTAATCGTTTACAGCTTGTTCAGTTGGGATAGCTATTAATGCCTTGTGTAAAATAAACCAAAGATCCAAAGAAACACATTTTTGTAAGTGAAAATTATGTTAGCCAACATCATTTCTCACTCTGGTTTATGATGTCAGGTATCGAATTTCTCCATTATTAACGTACGTATGCATGTGAGGGGAGAGCCTCTTGGAAGGAGATTAAAAAGACACCATTACCTAAAATCCCCCTTCCTAACACCTCGAGAATGTCCAGAAGCTGTGAGGGGGTTGGTACAGTAGCTCCCCGTACAGACAACACCCTGCAGAGGATTCGGGTTTTTTTCCCATTAACAGGCCCCACCATAGAGTCAGGGGTCATTTGTACTCACAGGAGAAAACCCGACTTAAGTAAAGTGTGCTATTCGTCTATTCAGCACCGCATACCTAGAAAGCCTCCCAAACCACTCTTTAGTGACTAAAGACATTTCTCATTTTCCCATCACTTTTCCCTTTCCTTGGCCATTTTCCTAAAACCATAATTCAAACTTTCCAGAAGAAAAAAAAAAATCTCTGAGTAATCCTTTCAAGAATTCTTAGAAAGAAATCTTTATTCTTTTATCACTCTTATGGGAAACCAAACTCGTGATTACTATTAGGATTCAAAATGTTTTCACCACCCGCATATACCTGGGTAGTGTGAGAGCGGGGCTTATGTAAGCAAGAGGGCGTGGGGCTTGAGAAGCATGAGCTTAAAGCCAGGGATACTCATGGAAGAGCCACCCAGGACCTCCCACCCGAAAACTGAAACCTTGGGAAAGTGTCTTTAATTGTAAGAAGGTTAGGTAGAGAGATCTAGGCCTTATTCCCAGTAAACGTCGGCTGCTTTACCATTATTAGTGCAGGAAGGGAAAGGTTTAAGGTAGAAGATTGATGAAGAGAGATTGGGGGCGGGGGGCGAATTCCCTGGCGGTCCAGTGGGTAGGACTCCGTGCTTCCAATGCAGTGGGCCCGGATTCGATCCCTGGTCAGGGAACTAAGATCTCACAGGCTGCGCGGCACGGCCAAAAACAAAAATTTTTTTAAATTTAAAAAAAGAGAGGGATGAGAAGATGGCTAAATCCACCTGATGTTCGTGTTCCTGTGATGAAACGTGGGGAGGTGAGGTCTGAGGGAGGCTTTCCTGTACAGGTGGGCAGTGCTCTTTGGACCCAGACGCAGCCTCTTGGTCACCTGGAACATTCTTTTTCCGGAGCTGGGCTCCAAAGGGACAGACGGGTTAACTTTGTGATCCCTCCTCTAGCTTTTATGAATTCGATTCCCAAGATTCCCCAGATCTCCTCCCGCAGCCTGAGCTTGTCGGTTCGGGATGCGAGCCGGATAGGTACCTCCAGGCTCACCTGCGCAGGTCTTTGGTTCCAGGACTGAGGATCTTAACATCCCAAGGAACGTGGTGCTTGCCGCGCCGGCAGCAGTAACAGAGCAGTGCAGCCGTCTGGGGGATCGAAATTTGCAAACTCAGGATCCTGGGCCTCAGGCCAATGCAGGCTGGGTGCGTCGCTGTGGCGACACATTTAGTCTCTGGGGAGGGTTGCTGGCACACCAGCTGCATTCCTGGCACCACGTTTGCCAGCGAGAAACTTATGGGGTGGAACTGGTCTCAACTCCAGAGGGAGAAGCAAGCTGCTTTCTTAACTTCCTTGGCAGGATCACCCTTTGCAATTTTTACACATACACCCTCTTGAATATTTACATGAACTGCTATCTGTGATACATTTGGGGGCCCTGTTGGATGGTAGAAAGTGCTAAAATGATAGCAGCATCCCAGTTTATAAATGTAACTATTGTATCCCTGAATAATCCCATTGCCTAAAATTGGCACTTAAGATGCGACGATTTATCTCTTGCTGGGTAGAGCATCCAGTCCCGCTGCCCCTTTTCAAAATAGCTTTTACTGTTGCCAAGAGGAGAGCCTAGTATTTACTGCTAGAAGATAATGTGAATTAAAAGACTGGCTTCATCCACTGTTGTAATTCCCCAGCAGTCTAATAGCTGAGTTCTGTCATACCTGGGAGAAAGGTCTCCTCACAGAAATGCCCTTAGTTCTTCAGAATGCCTGACCCACCTCTCTTATTTGTGTCTGGAAGGCAAAATGCGCTAGGATGTGGCCACTTAGTATTCAGACCATGTCGAGATGCAAGTAAAAAGCCTATAGAGCAGAGCCGGACGCATAGTCGCCAGGCCAAACGCAGTCAACAGCTCAAATCACAGTTAAATTATAAGCAAGCGTGGGGCAAACCACGCAGACCTGTCTAGTCAATGAAGCAGCAGAGATAAAAGGAATTACTGCATAAATGCCAACTTGTGAGGCTTTCATGAGTACAGAGATGGGGTTCTTTCCAGCTGCCCTCAGTTGACTATAAAAAGTCACTGAGGATTTTGAAGGTAACGCTGTCTTCATCTTCCTTCTCCTCCTCCTTTGTCTTGTCTTAACATGCAAAGCATCTCCCAGTGTCTAGAGAAACAAACAATTCCTCTGTGTAGCTCCGTAGTTTTGCAAAGGGACAGAGATGCTAGCCGGCCAGTGATTTTACTCCTGGAATCAGCAGATGCAGCAGAGGAAATTCAGTTACTGCAATAATTCACATACACTAGTGCGTCATTCATTCAGTGTCAGCTTTATTTTCTTCTTGATATACACAAAGCTGGCACAATTTTAACTGATGAGGTAATGTCATTTTTAATTTAGAGAGCCTTAAGCTGTCCACTTTAACTCGTGATAGCATCTTTGCAGTTGTCTCGTGAGACTTTACGTAAACATAAGTCATGTGTCCTGGACAGTTTGAAAAGGATTGCTAAGGATGACATTGGTCATCATGAAGATTTCCCACACTTTGATCTCTTTTAAATTGCCAGATACAGTTTATGTTACTGCCATATTTTAGCCATTCGTGAAATTAATATATCCCAGGACTTTTGAACCAAGTTAAACACAGAAATAATGTTTTGCAATGAATGGATTGTAATGTCTTCATGTCAGTTCCAGAAGAAGTATGGAAGACAAATCAGATTATCTGGCTCCTAGGTGACTTGGCAAATAAAACGAAAAGAAAGAGCAAGGCACTAAGAAATACATAATGCCGAACAAGAAAAAATCTTCCTGTTTTCCTGGGGGGATGCTAGTTTACTGGAGATGGATTTCCACATTTTAGAGAAAAAAATGGTCCAAACACATGCATTATCTCAGTGCAATCTTTAGGGTAATATTTTATTGCTACTTCCTTCATCATTTGTCTGCTTAGTGTATTATTAAGCCTGAATTTTTAAAAATCATATCACTTTGATGATTTCAAGTGTGTCATATTTCCATTTCAAATGACAATATTCCTTTAAAGGTAATAAGGCTGGTAGTAAATAAAGTTACTTTCCATTTTTAAATAAACTTTCTTCTTTGCAGAGATTATGTTCTGCAATTCAAGTTGTAGTTTGGGGAGAAGATGATCTGTGTTTTGACCACAGTGGATACTGAGAGAGTTTTTTTTTTCTAAGAAGCCTGGAGCTTAGTGGAATTGAGTTAAATAGTAAAGAATCTGTTTATTATTCTGTGGCCATATGTTTAGAGGGTCGCTCACAGAAATCAAAGTATTATTTATGGAGAGCTCCAGCCAAGGAGACATTTTGAATTCCTAAAAGAACTTCACAGTTTGAAAAGAATGCATAGCATTATGTATTGACAACCCCCCAACCCCAGACAAAGGAACACAATTTAATAAAAGAGAATTGTGCTCATGAGATTTTCCTTTTTCTTGTTAATTGGTTACTTTAACTGACATTGTCTGCAAATATAATGGACACCATTATTCTTAATAGTTCTGTGTTGCCAGATGATGTATATGGACATGATGTAGTCCATTTTAATTATTTCATTTTGCTAGACTTTTTTCCCTCTCCATGAAATCCAGCAGTGAATGCAGATAGCAGTTTTGCTCCTGACAGATGGTGGTGGAGAATGCTGGTTTCTAAATTACTGAAATTAAAAGGACTTTTCTCGTTAACCTGATGTTTTCTTCCATCTTTGTGTCTTAGGTATGACTACGTGGAGGTCATCGATGGAGAAAATGAAAATGGGCGTTTATGGGGAAAGTTCTGTGGAAAGATTGCCCCTTCTCCTGTCGTGTCTTCAGGGCCATTTCTCTTTATCAAATTTGTCTCTGATTATGAGACACACGGGGCAGGATTTTCCATACGTTATGAAATTTTCAAGAGAGGTGAGTAACTTACAGGAGAACAAGTGTGACGAAGTGGTCATTAACATTGCTTGAGCTCGTGAGAGACAAAGTGAAAAGAGAGACAAGGAGTAACGTTTTTAAACTTTTGGTAAAAAGTCATATATTCCCATTACAAAAATGTTGGAAAATACTTTAAACAAAGGAAAATTACCCAGTGTATGGAGGAAGCATGTTTAAAAAAACTTTTTAAATGTATTTTAAGCATCACAATTTCATCATTTTAATATGCTGACCAGTGTTTATAAGGTATATACTCTGTAAAACTCCTTTAAGAACATTTATTCTTATCTTTCCTATTCAAAAATAAGTTTGATCTACTCTTGGAGTTTCATTTCTTTAGTTAAAAATGCATGAGTCCCTCTTACCTTAAAGTCATGCACATCTTCTTCCCTTTTTTTTTTTAACATCTCATTTAAGTTTATTCTTTTTTTTAACATCTTTATTGAGGTATAATTGCTTTACAATGTTGTGTTAGTTTCTGCTGTAAAACAAAGTGAATCAGTTATATGTAGACATATATCCCCATATCCCCTCCCTCTTGCCTCTTCGCTTTATTTTATTGCAAAATTCAAAACTGGTATTTCCCAGGAAAAGCAAAGCAGTAGTCCACTAGCCTTAGAGTTTCTAAAGCTATTGGAAGAAGAAGAGGCTTTCTATTGATGGAGGCATGGTTGGGGAAAGAACTTCCTGGAGGAAGCAAAATAGTAATGCTTTAAATGGCATTCCCCTTCCAAAATAATTATCAATTGCCCTCTCCAGAATAATCACTTACTAATCTTCTGTCACAATGGTATATATTGGGATGGGATAGAATCTGAGAATGTATAGTCTCCCAGCTTTGAGGAATTAAACACACATATCAATCGATAAAAATTGTAGCTTTGTCTGGATGTCACTGTTTTTCACAACAGCCTGTAGGTTCCTGCTGTGTGCTCAATTCAGCCTTCCCTTTTAAGTGGATATTAATGTGTGGGAGACCTTCCAGGGGCAGAGGCTCAAGATTTAAATGTATTGTCCTGGAATATAGGAAAAAGAGCTTTATTTAATAGAAATAAATCCAGCCACACCAAATACAAAAGCCTAAGATCCTCTGGGTCGGTGGCCACCGAAAATAGCAAAAGAGAGAGTTTTAAGTGTTTCTGGGAGCATTGGCACAACTTCTTTAAATTTCAAAGAAATCTGGTACTGTCCCATATAAATGTGGAGAGATGGAGAGAACTTTCTTCAGAAATTCATCTGGGCACATGCTTAGAAAACCTTTAGTATAAATAACAGCAGACATAGGACCTCAGTGTGTTCACATGATTACATATGGACATATTTCCTTGTGTTGAAAGCTGTTGGACCTATATAAATCCACGTATGTGTATGTACACACATGCACAAACACACGCATTTGCTTGCTGACCTGCATGTGACAGCATCAAAGAAAGAAAGTGTCAGAAAAGGAGGCAAGAATAACTTTTCATTGACAGTGTTTTCTCAAAGATCTGAAGATGGTGGAAGGAGAAAGAGCGAGATCCTTCCTGAGTCATTAACAATTCTTCAGCTTCCTTCCAGATGAACTCATCCCCACACTTCTGTTAGTCTCAGAGGCACCGTGATTTCCCCCCTTTTTTCCCCTCAGTGCCGTCCCTGAGACTCGAAGCCTTATTTTCTTCTTTCTCTTCTTGCCTCCCTACATCCAATATGGCTGCCAGTTCTTTTGGATTTTCGTCCAAAAGTCTCAAAGAGTCATAGCTTCAGAAATCTTGAATCACCGTGCCGTACACCTGAACCTGTTATAATCTTGTAAATCAACTATACCTCAATTAAAAAGAGAGAGCTTCCTTTTCACGTCCACTGCCATTGACCAGACAAGCCTGCCTTGTGGGTATCCCCATGTTATCGTATCCTAACACAGCTTCTCAAATAGTCATCAAACTACTGTCCCCAAAACACCTATGGCAGGTGTCTGTCACCTGTCGGGTCAAGTCCTCCAGGGTCAAGCTCAAGCCTTGACATTAGTTGCTCCCAACCTGCCCGACTTCACTCTCACAAACCCACATCCTGGCTTCCTGCCCCAGGTTGGTGTGCTGAGTGAGGTCCCGCAGACCTGCATGTGAATTTTGATTCGGCTACTGACCATCTGTGTAAGTGTTCAGAGCTCTGGATTCCTCATCTGAAAAATGGATGACGGTATATAGCACAGGCTCTTTGTGAAGATCAGTTGAAATGAAAACATGTAGCCGGTGCCTGTTCCAGAAGATGCATCCAATGCGCACTAGCTGTTACAATGATTATAGATAAAGGGGGTGCTTTATCCAGATTGCACAGCCCTCCCTCTCTTCTGGTTTAAGCCTTTAACCTCCAGGGAAACCAGGCTCTAAGCTTATTCCTCTTAATTAATGTACTTTTTATTTTCCTACACTTGTACCCAGCTTGTCCCTTATAGATACACACACAAATATACACATATACAAACTGTATGTATATATATACACACACACACAACTATGTTTCACTAACCAAATGTTTTTCCTGAGTATTTCCAAATTTCTTCATGTGTGCATGTTTCATTTCCCAACTAAATTGGTACCACCTAAAAAATGCAAAGAAAACATCTTTCTTTCTCACTCATTGCACATATTGTAGTCCTTATAGATACTCCATAAAATCATGAACTAGGAGAATACATTCACGAACACATAGCCAGGTTCACGGGCGTTCTTTCCTCTAAAGCCATCTAATGATGTTATAGAACCTCCATTCTTTTGAAAACATAGCACTTCTTCCAGGCTGCAGCAATTTCAGGTTTCCTCAAAACACATAAATTCGACTAATCATAGTTGAACCAATACATTAATTTTTTACTTGTTGACCTTGAGGTTTTCTGACAGTAGATTACAGGACCATTTCTGCATCCCTAGGGCTGCATTTCTAGAGGACCACCTTTGCCTGACAGTGGTGGCCAGCCCTCACCTCTTCCCCATGCCTCCTGGAGCCCCCTGGACACCCTAGTTCTCTCCTCGGGTACCACATTCCCCTTCTGCAGGTCTCTTCCCAGATGCTAAAACCTTGGGCTACCAGCCCTAAAATGATTTCCATTCACTGAAAGAAATTTCTCTAGGAAACCCCAGCCTGCACACCTCCCACTCTGCCCCTGTCCTTCCCTGGGTCTGGGCCATCCAGGCCCAGACGCTGGAAGAAGCCGTATCCATTTCCCGTGGGTCTCAGTGAGGGAGGGGGTAGCATTTATTGAGAGCGGGATTGGTCACTTCATACATTATTTGACTAAAAGTCTGTACATTTAATAATAATTCCAAAGAGAATATTTTAGCTCTTATCATTATCCATCCTTATGGTCCTTAACAGCGAAACGTGGATGCCT
The DNA here is from genome assembly GCF_009873245.2 of Balaenoptera musculus. Lineage (NCBI taxonomy): Eukaryota > Metazoa > Chordata > Mammalia > Artiodactyla > Balaenopteridae > Balaenoptera > Balaenoptera musculus. The sequence goes on along the minus strand of NC_045786.1, from coordinate 16,944,222 downwards.
ATGGCTACACAGGACGCTCTCAGTCTTACAAATAGCGGGGAAAGCATGGTGCCACTGGCTGCCAGTGCTGTGTGTGCACCCCTCACCCCAGTAGCTCACTCACTCCTGGGCACACCAGCTGCTCGCCCTTAGTCCTGTTTACAGCTTGTGTATTCACCATGGGATCCCTCAACCCACTCCCGCCCTCATCGTTTTTGGGGAAGTGCTCACTCAACTGTGGCAAACTTATACAACAGGGATTAAGGAACCGAGTAAAACAAATTTTGATGTAGAATGGAGGAAGTAGGAAATTACAGAAGCTTTGAGTTTGAAAGGAATTTTTTTCAAATCCTAAAACCCACCTCCCATTTGTGATGTACAGAATCTGAGGACCAGGAAGGTTCAGAGGCCACGGAGGCTACACAGCAGGTCAGTGATAAAGGCAGGACGAGAGCTCAGAGCTCCTGGTGCCCCATCCAGCTCTCTTCCACTTCCCCATGGAAGGTCCCCAGCCTTTGTCAAAATACGTTAGAAAGCCTGGGCTAGCTTCTAAAGGGATCTGACACGACAAGGATATACAGTGAAAGCATGGGGATTTATTTGATTTTGAAATTATGCCCTTAATTCCTGTCATTGTTTTTCTCTCATTAAATCTTAACCTAACCTGGGTAATTTTATTTTTTTAAGAAGGAGAAAATATTGGAACCTGCATTAAACTCTCCTGTTTGCTTTGCCAGCCAAATCCCCAGGGAGGAGGTTGGAGGTCTCCAGAGTCACTGTTCCGACATCTTGGAAATCAAATTCTAAAGGGTTCCCAATTACCTACATATAAATGACTTTGTCAATTAATGACAAATTGTCATAGTCATCTCAGAAGCCACCAAATAGCTTAGAAGCATATTATAAATTAGATGCACATTTCACAATCTCTTTACCTGAAATTGACATGGCAAAATGTCACATGGTAATAACTTTTTAACCAGAATCGAATAGATAAGCATTCGAGGCCATCGTGCTAAAGGGTGAGCCCCATCGTAGAAGGCTTGGGAAGGTATTCAAGGCAGAACTCTACCAACCAGGTTTATTGTGCCGTCTACGAAGTAGTCTTCTTCTTCGCCTCCAGGGCCATGGCTATCTAATACGTGCATGGGGAGAAAGCGATTTGATTTGTTTTTTCAACAGGCTGCCAGATGCGCTGAGGAGGAGATTCAGCTTACTAGCCCTCGCCACTAAAAATAGAGATCTGCTAGTTAAATTTAATGTGTATTAATGCCTAATATGTTGCCTTTAGTACTTGGCACTTTGGAAGAATATTTAGTTAAGAAAAAGCTCAACAAGCCTCCTTATTTAGAGTTGAATCCTTACACTTCCTCGCAGGGTCCCCATCAGTGAGGCAACGGTCCGGGAAAAGAATTGTTGAACTGAACATCCCCAGATTGGATCCTGAGATTCAAAAGTGTCAGGCCATCTCTGTTTCCCAGGGAGCCTTAAGAGCTCTTTGACAATCAGGGCAGCAGTGGTGGTGATAAGGGGCAGAAGCTGATAGGCTGATGTCCCTGTCCTTGGAGATGGGCAGTTTTCAATTGTGTGGTGAATAACACCCTATTCAGTGCTCATTCCATGAACTGAAATTGTGGTTATTCATGTAGTCATAAGGATGACATAATTTAAATATATGTAATTTAAATTACAGATCACTGTAATTTGTTGTCGTGATAACACTGAACCGTCATTTAAATTACACGTTATAAATATATACATTAACACATACACATACATATTAACATTTTAGAATGGTCTCCTGTACTGTATCTGATACTTTGGAGAAGGTTAGGATGTCAACATTGGTATCAGGTGACTTGTAGCCACAGGACCTGCATCCCAGTTTACCATGCCCCCACTAACACCCACAGTTTACTGGCACACCTGTGTCAACACCGTTCCAAATGAGTCACTCACCCTGCGTACATGTACGAATTACCTTTCACATTTGGTTTGTCAAAGAGGCAGAGGTCACATCTGGTAGAGTTACTGAGTCACTGGTGTAGGAATCTGAAACCCAAACTCCCTCCACTGAATTCTCTCCCTCGCCTTTGTAAATGTTCTATTTCACCAGTAAAGGGCTGTCAGCCTCAAGATTTAAAGATTTAAGCTTGAAGGGGCTGTAATTATTTCTCTAGGGCTCTGTCGAGATTTCTGTAGCTTACTCTTTCAATGTTCCCACATGATTTTGTATTTGTCATTTTTTTTTTCTCTGCAACAGCAGAAGTTTTTAAATTGCTCCACACAAATGGAAAACTAAGGTGAACACAATAAATCTGAACTTGACTTTCCATACCTATCACCACTGTGAAAAGGCTGAGTAAGGAGTGATTAGGACCGTGATTATAATGGTGGGTTTTTATTAGAAAGATAAACCGTCTTTGCCCAGGTTATTTCTTGGTAAGGTCGTTTAAGTGGAATTTTCACTTTGCTCCTCTTTTCTTTTACTTATAGGTCCTGAATGTTCCCAGAACTACACAACACCTAGTGGGGTGATAAAGTCCCCAGGATTCCCTGAAAAATATCCCAACAGCCTAGAATGCACCTATATTATCTTTGCACCAAAGATGTCGGAGATTATCCTGGAATTTGAAAGCTTTGACCTGGAGGCTGACTCAAATCCTCCTGGGGGGATGTTTTGCCGCTATGACCGGCTAGAAATCTGGGATGGATTCCCTGATGGTAAGAATAGCAGGAAGCACCCCCAAAAGGGAAGGATCTGGGGGAAGAGTCCTGGGATCCTTTTACAAGCATCGTGACACATGCATCACTTTAAAAAGTAGCTCAAAAGGAGGAAGCAAAACAAAGCAAAACAGTAACTTTCTTTATGCAGAGCCGTGACGAAATATTTGAGCCCAAAAAGACTTGATAACTTTCTAATCTAATGCCTTCATTTTATAGATGAGGAAACGGAGGCCATAAAAGTCTATGCAAGGTCTCATAACTATTTTGGTGACAAAATTGGGACCAATCCATGGTTTTCCTGACTTAAGTATTTTGCTCATTTCAATGACTTGCCTATAGGTCATTAATTCATAAACTCATCAGAGGGTGAGCTCTTAAGACTTCAGTTAAATCAAACCATTCATTTTGTAAATGCAGAGACTAAGGGCCAGAGAGGTTAAGTATCTGCTAAAATTGTAACAGTGAAATACACATCTATTATGCTACCAAAACATTTAGAAATTTAGGAAAGGAAGGAGGAGAACATTTGGACATTCCTCATTTAGATGGATTCCTTGTCTGCTCTCTAGGGAATTTTTATCTTTGGGGATTCAAATCGCCTCAGTACATCTTTGGTACACCTTGTTCCTATCATCTGAATGCATCGTCCATTCAAAAAATATATTTATTGAGCACCTGCCATGGGCCAGGCACTGTTCTAGCCTCTTGGCAAACAAAGCAAAGCTGGCTGCCCTGTTTAGATTCTACCAGGGGGAATGAGGTAATAAACAGGGCACATTACAGACAAATGAAGTATGTGTATGGAACGTTAGAAGACGAGAAGTGCTATAAACAAACAAAAAGAAAAGAAGAAAAAGTAGAGTAAAGGCATGAGAAGAACAAAGGTTAGGGGAGAGGGATGGGGGGAATTTTTAAATAGGGCAGTCAGGTCAGACCTTATTAAGAAAGTGAGAAAGATTTGAAGGAGGCGGAGGAGGTAGCCATGTGGCCAGCTAAGTGAAAGTTCTCCATTTCGACCCTTGTGAGCTAGAAGGTGAATGGCAAAAATACACACCCAAGTTCTGAACAGAGGGAGATAATATCAAATAATCTGTTGCAGCTGCATTGCTTGTCTTGTGTTTAGTCTGGTTTAATAGTAAGATTTCTCTGGAGAACACACACTGCACAGATCAGAAAGGGCGGCTTGGAAGTTCTTACGAATCATGCAATTAGAGCTTTGGAGCCATCTATGAAATAGTCAGATATTATTATCAAGATGGAGGAAAGAATATTTAAGTAAACTGTAAACGAAGAGCTAGTATAACGTGAAAGACATTGCCTTTGTCTTTGAAATGAGATGAAAATGATCAGTGTAATTCAGTTTAGGTATGTTCCTCAGTAGTAGAAAACACTGGAGAAAATCTGGGTTTAGAGAAAGCTTATGTTGTCATTGGAGCGCATGGCTGAGTTATCATTACTTTAGCCTCTTCTTTGCTTTTTTACCATATAAATAGGGTTATGATGATCTTATCGGAACTCCTTCATTAAGTAATGAGATTTGCCCAAACAGAGCACTGATTGATTTCCAAGTATTCAATCGGATAATTAGGAAAACAGTATTATAATAGTATTGTAATAATAGTTGGAACATTTAATAATGGGTTTATTTGTTCACAATCCAAATTTGCAGCCTTCCTTTCTAGAACTTATATTTAAATTGACATCTGAAAAGAAGGTCCAATCAACCAACTTATGTAGAAAGGAGCACATTGTTATTAGTGTCAAGGGTTTTCCAAAGTAGTAATTTTCTGGCTCTAGAAAATCACTGAGTTGAAGCGAAGAACAGTTAACAATGCAGGTTGTCAGCCTTGCAGTTCACCCATGTTTTAAACTATGCTGTGTTTGACTTATTCCCAGAGAAAACTGGCTTTGGAATATGAAAAATGTGATCGTGTATTTGTTAGTATTTATCTGGTCTCGTCCAGCGTACACCAGCATCACAGCTCACGCTTTTTTTTTTTTTTTTAATTAATTTATTTATTTATTTATTTTTATTTTTGGCTGTGTTGGGTCTCGTTTCTGTGGGAGGGCTTTCTCTAGTTGTGGCGAGCGGGGGCCACTCTTCATCGCGGTGCGCGGGCCTCTCACCATCGCGGCCTCTCTTGTTGAGGAGCACAAGCTGCAGACGCGCAGGCTCAGTAGTTGTGACTCACGGGCCCAGTTGCTCCGCGGCATGTGGGATCCTCCCAGACCAGGGCTCGAACCCATGTCCCCTGCATTGGCAGGCAGACTCTCAACCACTGCGCCACCAGGGAAGCCCCAGCTCACGCTTTTTTAGGCAGAATGAAAGACTGTGTCCTCCTGGGTTTTTTATCAGTGGCACTAGGAACGTTTTTGTCATGTAGTTCAACACGTAGAGTTCCTTGCCAGCAAAATCGCTTTTAGTCTTTGATATCCTTTCCAAAAACAACAACCAGAAGGTGCTGAAGGCTTGTAACCATCAAGTGATTTTATGTTGTATTTTATCATAAGCATTGAATTAGACGACTGAGTAATTGAAAGTGACCCATTGATTCAGATTGACTTTGAAGAGAAGCAGTTTACTCCAAAACTTGAGATCCAAGGCGTGCACGTGGCAAACCCCACTCCTCCAGCTAGCACTCTCTTTGAAGCTCCATGGATTCCCAAGTAGCGGCTCTGGAGTCATTGGTGGAAGTTTACATACGGTTTGAGAGCCATGAGCAAAGCATGCCTGCAAATGCTTGTGCCTAATTATGGAACCAAACGTGAATGCCTAGCTCACACCACCTGGGCGCAGGTGAAGCCAGCTGTCCGTCCATCCAGGCTGGGGAAAGAGTTGGAACTGAGGCTGTGACCTACGCTCCCCAAATTATCAATGATTTTAGGACTAAGCATCATGAAAGCTGGATTGAGTTCTGTTTGGTTTTTATTTACTTTCATATTAAAATTAACCTTCTAAAATATATAAAATATCAATGATATAAATATAAAATATCAATGATAGAAACCTTCCAAAATATAAATGACCTAAATGTTGCAGATTCTTTTCTCTGGGGAAAAGTTGCAAAATTCAGATATTCTCCACCGAAAGGTTTATGCTAAGAAAAGTAGATGTAGCCTATCTTGTGCCTTTTCAAAATGATCCCCTTTCTTGTTTATTTATTCAAAATACCTCATTTTAAAAGTACCTCCTTATGGTAGATTGTTGCCTTTTTTTCTCATAAAAAGGTGGCAGAAAGCCATATTGTCTGATTCTGAGGTAGGGTTATAATTAATGGAGGGATTAGTGGGAAAATACAAAGAATGGGGTTTTGCCATTTCCTGTTGCAGGTGTATCTTTCAAACAGCACAAATCCTGTGCTGCCTTCACACCTGAGAAGCTATGATCATCGCGGGCCTGCTCTCCCCCAAGAGAGAGCTTCGTACCTGTTGCTTAAATTCTCCAGTCATTCTATTTTTGAATTATACTTCTGTTTTTGTGACAGTTTGAATTCATCTCCTAGGCCTTTGGCTCCACAATAACCGGAAGTAGGGAACCCAAGAGCTGTGGTCATGTAAATCCACAAATGAGCGCATACACAAGACAGATGAGGGTCTTGCAGCCGCTCTGGCTCAGATCAATATTGCATTAGCTTGCTAGGCTAAGGTCTCGCTGTTGTTCAGGAAAATTCAATACTTCTTTGTATTATAGTCGAAAAAGCCTTTCACTCTCCTATCTTGAGGGCTCCTAAAGAGACTTGCGTGCCGCATGCTGTCCCGGGGCAATATTCAAAAGGACAGAAGGCAGATTTACCCGGCATGTCTTCAACATTATAAACCAGTGAGTCATGGAGACTCTCTGAATTATGAGTCTGCACTAGACAAGTTCTCTTCTGTTTGCTCTTTCAAAGAGACTCCACCTCCCGCCCTCCCCAGAGGAACTGGGTGACAGCAGAGGGGCGGTGAGGGGAGGCAGCCGGAGCTCCGGGTGGTGAGGGCGTGACTGCAGCTTTCCTTGTGTGCTTGTATTCTTGGTAAGGTCAGTGGCTGTGGCGATCTGAGAAAGACCCCCAGGAGTAAGGCTGTAAAAGTTTGCCCACAAACTCAAGAAAAAGAAAGTTATGAAACCACAATAATGGAATTTAAATGAGGGAAAAGACTGAGGGAGGATGAATAGACTCTAAGCCTCCCATTAAGATTACAGACCAGAAATGGGATTCTTTTTGAGGAAAGGAGAGACCTGAGTTTATGACTCCAGCAAGATATTTTCATGCATATGTTGCTGGCAACTTTGCGCTCTTAGGGGAAGGGGAAAGTGTTGAATTGGTGATAGGGCCACATTCAGAATGAAGAAAACTTGGCGAAGAGCTAGTACTTGTTGTGGGAGAATCTGAGGCCAGGATTAAAGCCAGAGAGAAACAAAAAGCCTTGAGAGTTTCATCTGAGATGCTGTCTTCTGCCAACTGGGAAACCTGATATCATGACCTTTCCCCTCATTCTGCAGAACCACTGTCCACGACCACGTGGTGCCCTATGGATTGTCTGTACCCGTCCTCTAAATGGGCAGACCCCTTGTGCTCTTCATAATAAAGCAGTTGACACACACAAACATTTGGGTGCTAGAGAGTGAGGGGTGACAGTAGAGCAGGAAATCGGTCACATCCATTACTTTGAGCGATGGAGAAGTTACCAGCTATTCAAACTTATCATTTTGCACTAACTCAGATAGTAAACCACTTTAGCTTAGTTTCTTTCTTTTCTTTCCTTTTATTTTTTAAAGAGGGTTGGCCAAGAACTGAAAACCTGTTAGCCCAGGATCCAAGCACTCTAAAAAGCAGGGCTCTCAGATAGCCACCTGCCAGGAACTCAGCTAGCATGTGGGGCTCCAGGGAGGCCAGTTCACGTGGGGTTCACTTTCTCGATCACACGTGAAGCTACACCCAGCTCTCACCAGCCGCCTTCTGCATCCAAGCGGCACACACCGGCCTGGGAACCCCACCTCCCTGCCGAAGGCCCATCCCTCCAGAGAAAGGTCCACCTACTGTGCCTCCTTGAACAAAGCAATAACTCTTAGTTGAAATGCATAGAACCACGGATTTCTTGGAGGGGAAAACGGTCCACACCAGATTGTCCTTCAAAGCCCAAACCATCTGGTATGTTTTTACCATATGTGTAATACAAAAAAATCTAGAGAAAAGGGGATTTTTTTTTTTGTCTTGCTGCTGATCTGGACAGGGAAATGGAAAGATGTTCCAAGCCCAGGGGGCTTCCACACTGTCTATAAGGCAACTTACAGTTGCTAATTGCCACGGTTGGTCTAAAAGCACTTCAACAAAGGGATGGCCAGTATAAGCCAAGTAACAACTTGATCGCCAATCAGTCAGTGCCCCCAATCTTTTTCTGCCTCAGTTACTACCTGTTTCCTGGTGTGCAGTCAAATGGCTGCTTTGCGTCATCTCTTCGTCACTGGGCACAAGGGCGATGCAGTCACCTCTCTGAGGTTTGGGAGATAAAAAACTGAGACAAGGGCTTCCCTGGTGGCGCAGTGGTTGAGAATCTGCCTGCCAATGCAGGGGACACGGGTTTGAGCCCTGGTCTGGGAAGATCCCACATGCCGCAGAGCAGCTGGGCCCGTGAGCCACAACTACTGAGCCTGCACGTCTGGAGCCTGTGCTCCGCAACAAGAGAGGCCGCGATAGTGAGAGGCCCGCGCACCGCGATGAAGAGTGGCCCCCGCTCGCCGCAACTAGAGAAAGCCCTCGCACAGAAACGAAGACCCAACACAGTCATACATACATACATACATACATACATACATAAATAAATGATCTTTTAAAAAAAAAAAAAAAAAACTGAGACAAAAGTCAGAAAGACACATTTTCTTTTGTTTTGATCACAATTTGCTATTATGTGTAAATTATTGGTATCTATAATTTCTAAATTTTTTAATTGTTACAATTATGAATTAGTCTTCAGATACAGCCCTGATTAGGACATAATCTACTGTCCTTTGTCTAAGTCTGTGATGTTCATCATAACGAGGCTCCAGGACTGAAAGATGGAAAGAGGAAGGGAGTGGGGGTCACCCAGGGCTGGGTCAGACCTTGATACTGCTCTGGTGCCAGGACTGGTTTCCAGAACATTCCCCAGGATCCCCTCCTAGGGCGGGGGCATTGAGGACAGGTGACTCCAAGAGCCCCCCGTGGGTGATCACAAGCTGGCTAGAGTTCCTGGGCGCTGGACCGTGTGCACCGTGCGGTCCGTCCTGGAGATGAATGCCAGGGTGCACTTGACAGCCCAAATCTCCTTTGCAATCGAAGCAAGCATTTCGATTTTGTTCCTGAAAACAGTCCTGCTCACTGGGGAATGTGGTTATGCCTGTTATTGCCCTTCAGAGCACACTTGAAAATCCCCTCCGCAAACCCGATCCAATATGTTCACTGCAAAACAATTAGCTAGTGAAGACTTGCTTGGGGTAAGAAAACACTTCCGGGTTCCACTGGGACCCATGTTCACAAATGGTTCTGCTGGCATCTGCTGCAGAAGGAAAGGTATTTTCACGATCTCTGCATTTCTCCCTCTGCAGTTGGTCCCCACATTGGGCGTTACTGTGGGCAGAAAACACCAGGTCGAATCCGCTCCTCATCCGGCATTCTGTCCATGGTTTTCTACACAGACAGCGCCATAGCCAAAGAAGGCTTCTCGGCAAACTATAGTGTCTTGCAAAGCAGCGTTTCAGAAGGTCAGTATTTATGCCTCTTGCAAAGCCCTGTGGTAAATAGTCACTGTTATTCCTCCTCACACACCTGCGGCCCTGTGAACACTACAGATGTGTTTTGTGAGTTGGAGTGCCAAGTGTTTCTTTTTCTCTTTTAAATGGTTTATATGGATATCAATAGGAAGAACTCTTTGGGGTGCTTTCTTAAAACTATGTGTGAGCAGGCGGCATGTAAGCCTCTGAAATTATGGGAGAAAAAGTGGGAAACGGCAAAACTGTGCCTTGAAACGATGAAATATGGCCAGACCACCTACCTGGTACCCTCCAGTGTGTATTGGGCTGAGAGCCAGGAAAGGACAGGCATCGATCCTGGATGAGAAGAACCAATCAGCATCAGCGGAGTTCATCGACAGGCAGGCAGGTAGATGGATGGTGTGTGGTGGTTTGATTTGGGGAGACCCTTGTGGAAGCTGTTTTTCTTTTTCTTATGTGAATGAAAGTGGATATTCGTGTAAAAGAAGCATCTTTTAACTTCTGCTGTAACTTTCCATAAAAGAAAAACAAGTAATATGTTTTTTGTATCTTCTTAAAATACACGACTAAGTTGATGTGGTCTCCAGCTCTTTTAAGAGCCCGAGGGAAAAAAACCTGAAAAAACAATGAATAATTTGTGTTTCATCAGTTTTAGCTGCCAGGTTGTAACGTAGCACAGGGAAAAGGCAGGGGAGTTAGGAGACCTGTTCTACAGATATGCTTGTATCTTTTCTCCCAGATCTTACTGGAAAACAAAAAGGTCAATTAAACTTCAAAATCTTATTTTTACTTAATTTATTTGGTTAATCCACTCATGTATTTTTGTGCCATTTTATATTCCAAATAACAAACCTAAGCTTAAAAGTAGAAAACCAGTGAAAGAAAACCTTTTATGCCATAAAACCTTATTAATTATGATAGAAAATTCAGAAAATGTGGAAATTTGGTTAGCTGATGTTTTTCTGGATGGTTGAGAATCTTCTTTTTAATCGCTAAAGTTTTTTTTGCACTTTGGTACTTTACATTTTCCTAAAATTGATTATTCACTTCCCAGTATCATAGTTCATATTTCATTGTTTGCTGAGTATATGAGGCCTAATGGAATCCATGTTTTCATGATTCATGGTCATCGTTGTGAATATTACTATTTCTGCTGTAAAACTGTGGTGCTCTTTGGGACCCTATGATACTGCACTTTACCCTGATGGATACTGTTGTGTTTTAATAAAATAAACCGATGGTGTTAATAACCATGGCCAGTCCAGGGCGGGGGCATAACAAAGGGGAGGCCTGGGTGCCAATTGCAAGGACTCTGAAAGATGGAGACTTAAAGTCTACTTAGCCTACCAAATATGGGCTATAAATGGACAGAGTCTTTTTCACTTTTATTAGATCTTAGAGGAAATAGTAAAATTTTATTTAAATGTAACTCTTGATGTGTACGCATATGACATATCCGCATACATTCAACTTTGAAAATAAATCCGAATTTCCATCATTTCCTAAAAACTTTCTAATAGTATTTATAGTATTTATATCCACCTAAGCCCTGTTGGAAAAATAATCAACTGTGAGATCTTCATAGCCTTGCTTTTCAGAATTCTTGCCATGAAAATGCACGGATCGGTGCTACAATCCAATAAGTCCCTCATTGTCATCTTTTGTAAGACTGTGTGAACATCGAAAAGACCGTTTTAGTTTTCCAGATCAAAAAAGGAAATATGCATCCTAGGTCCCCTTCGTTTTGATGACTTAGGGCCATTTTTTTTTTTCCCTCCAGACTTCAAGTGTATGGAAGCTCTGGGCATGGAATCCGGAGAGATTCACTCTGACCAGATCACAGCTTCTTCCCAGTACAGCACCAACTGGTCTGCCGAACGCTCCCGCCTCCACTATCCTGAGAATGGGTGGACCCCTGGAGAGGATTCCTACAAAGAGTGGATCCAGGTACGTGACTTATACTTGGCACACTCAGGGTGGAAGATGTGGGTCATCTAAAACGGTTGTTGAAAAAAGCAACGCCGTGACTAATGCCTTCCAACGAGAAGGACAGGGACCACCGCCGAGTGTAATCACTTTGCAGAATTCACAGGATCAGAGAAGAGCAGGCCCAGATGACATCCCTGAAAACCGCTTATCTTCTCAGATACTTACATATGACTCTTACAGAATCTGAACACAGGTGTCTCACTTGGGTAACAACTAAAAAACCTGAGGGTTTATTCCCACAGCAGCCATACATTTTCTATGGATGTGCTTCCTACTTCAACAGATTTTTATTTCCTTAGTGAAATATATTACCTGTACTTGGAGGTGTGCCTGAAGTCATTGTTTTGTAAGGTGTTTTGTTTGTTTGTTTGCTCAGGGTAGGAGAAGAGCAGAACGGGGTTGAGGTTTACTTTCCCACACTGGTCCAAGCAGCACGTGCCCAAGAAGTGGTTTAGCTGAAGGCATTGGTCTCTGTGGATTACGTACAGGCACAGACATATGAAATGTACACGTCTCTGTCCTTAATAGTGATGTCGGTTCTGCCTTCCCCACTTTGCTCTAATATTCCCCTCCCTGCCTTCACCCTTCCACTCCCCACAGGCTCCCCTCCTCTGCACCTCCACCGGGACTCATCTCCAGCTCGTCCCTGGCACCACTCCCAAAGCCTAAACTTGCCCAGCCTTGATGTCTGGATACTCCCACCCAAGGCCTGATGTTCATGTTCTTGACTTTTTCACCCACTGTCAAATGAAACATCATATCTGGCTGTGTGGGTTAAACAGTGGGCAAATTATCCAATGTTATTTGCTGAAGGATCCAGATTTCCTTTTCAAGAGAGTAGGCAGAGCCTGTCCTGCACTAATTGCGAGATATATAAAAATGACTAATTCCCAGGGAGAGTTTCTAAGCAAGAAAGTATACCAGGATGATTAATCCCCTACTTTCTACATCTATGGCTGTTTCAGTCTGTTGAGCACAAATACCAGATTTTGTTTTACTTTGGAAAGGTCAATATTAGTTTAACATACACTTAAAGTGAAATGGCCTATTTCAGAAGGCTGAACTCACACTAACCTCGAAATGATAACACTGAGAAATGTGTAGAGGGTGAGAAAAGAAGAGGCTTTTACCTTGGGTGGGATTGCTGAATCCAGCTCTAGATTAAGTCAGAAATGAAATGAACTTGCCTACGTCAGAATAGCTCTTAGAGACTTGTGTTTCCACATCCCCACACCAACCAGCAGTTCCGTGTGATTGACAGACGTGCCTCTGGAGAGAAGCTTACGTTTTGCAGTGCTAAGCATGTTTGCATGGTAATGTAGTTGTATTCTCGGCAGGGTGGAGAACACTCAATAATTTAGGGATGTCAGTCTTGCAAGAGTTCTGAAAATGCAACGGTAGCAATTCTTCTGGGCAAGGAATTCTGTGTCAGTAGATGCGTGGAGACAGAACGGGCTCTCACAAAGCAATTGTCACTGGGACAGGGTTTACATCGCTCTCAGGAGTTGGGCACCATTTGAGGTGACCCCAGAAGAAAAATCTCAAATGGTCCAACTCTTTCTATCAAAGTATGGTCGGGATAAGCTAAGTAACCCAAACCCCCCAGACAAGAAGGTTTCCTTTTTGCTCATGCCACCCCCATCTCTGGCCGGCAGGGGGTCTGCCCCACATCTTCTCACACCAGGACCTAGTTGGAGGGAGCGGCCGTCATCCGAAACCTGTCACCAAGGCAGAGGGAGGAAGGGAGTGTGGCCAAGCACACTGACTCCTGAGGCTCCGTTGAGGAGCACGACACGAAGTTCATTGCCAAAGCACATCCCACGGCCGGCCACGCTTAACTTCCAAGGGGCAGCGATTCCAGACGTGCTGGAGGGAGGACAGCTAGATATATTTGGTGACAGCACGAATGACACGTGTGCCATTCATGGGATAGTCGCCATGTATCGAGTATTTCCTATGTGCCCCAACTTCTGCTGAGTGCTTGCCTCATGTTTATTCAGTCCTCAGAGCGGTCCTGTGACAGAGGTTCACTTATCCTTATTTTTAAAATGAGGACCCTGAGGTTTGGAGAGATGAGTAAATGCCCAAGGTCACGGGCTTGGAAGCAAGGTCTGCTGGACTCCAACACCTGCTTCTTTACTCTTCCATGTGCTTTATCTTTATCACTAATTCCTATATATTCAGGTGTATCTTGTGAAGCATCCGTCCCCAACCCTTTATACTTTTCCTCGTGCTGAGAAGCCTCACACCAGGATGAGCGGGGGCTTCCCGATTCTAAACCAAGAATGGGGAGCCCTGGCTCCTCAGCCCCTCCGGGAGGTGAACGTCAGAGGAGCTCAGCGTCAGTTCACCTTGAGGGAAAATGATCTTTTTCTTCTGCGGGAGCTCAGCGGGCTCATTTCCACGCTAGTTGCGTCTGTGTACTTGGTGGGAGGTCCTAACATCCACCCATCACCTAATTACAAATAATTTCATGTGTTTCCAGCTTTTCTGAAACTCCTTGGAAGGGGCAGGCTTGTTTTCATTGGATAGATGTTTTATAAATTAACCCACAAGCACAGCATAAGGGAGGCTGAGGGCAGGAGGTACATACCTCCCATCACAGGACCATTTGTACTTGACAGTCCTATTTGTATGCACATCAGAATGAGGATGGCATTTGTTTTCTTTTTCGGCTTTGTCACATTTTGCACGAAATATATCCCACAAAACATGGTGCTGTAGCAACAAGGACAAACACTTGCATGTGTTAAATTAATAAGGCAGCCCTGGAAACTGACTCTCCCTCAAGACAGGAACAGTCTTTAGTTCAATTGTTTTCTCTAGGAAATTACCGAGTGACATAAAAAAACAATGCATCGTTAACCGCCGGTGTGGATGTCCTCCTTGGTGCTTCCTGTGGGATCTGTTGTCTGGCAAAAAGCTTAAGAACCAGGGCAAGAAGCCCTTTAGTGAGGAGGAGCATGAAGGGAAGTCCCGGCTTGGACATTTCCACGTGGTCACATCCTGCTCCAAAGGCCACTTCATATCCTGAGAAGCGAAAACCTCCTACTTGTCAATTGCAGAGTTAATCACCCTGTGAGATTTGCCCGTGTTTTTCAGAGTATGCCATTCTGGTCCGTGTCCTAGAACTGCTGATCTTATTACTCATTTCATCTTTATCTTCTTTTTGTTTCTGGTTAAATAATCAAGGATTCTAAGGAAAGACTCAGTTTATCGGTGGCGCTATAAAAATTCTTAATTTTCAAGCACATTATTAGAGCCCAAGCCATTAACCTCATTGACACTGAATTTCTTTTCCTATAAAATAAAGGTAACGTAGCCTTCTCCATTCAAGCTCTGGCAGTCTACGAGACTGTGGATCTCAGAAAAAAGCAGGTTCGGATTTTTCTTTTCAGATCTGCAAACTAAGGTTGTAGAATGTGTCTGATGAGAAAACATGTTCTCCTAAATCCTGGTGTAGCCATTCACACACAAAGCAGAATTTAATTCGTTAATTATTTCAATGTTTTATTAATGATGGTGTTCACTGCACTATAAACAGATTTATCCTTCTAGCTTTAATTAAAGCTCTTGGGAGTGCTTTCCTCAAAACAACTGTGACTTTGCCCTGATTAAAATGCCAGGAGACAAGAGAAAAAAAAAAGTCAAGAGACATAATGCCTGGATGGGATATGAACTTTGTTGATCCAAAGAAATAAAAATGGCACTAGGGACTAATCGATTACTACACCCTCCAGTGACTTTAGAAACAGAATTACTTGACAAACCAACTCAGGCTGAAGCTCTGCTCATCTCCAAATTTGGTAGCATTGTCTTTTGTGGGAAAAATTAAAGATTGGTGCTAGATTATTCATGCCTTCTCTTATTCCAGAGGAGCAGGAAGCAGTTGGCTTCTAAACCACATCCTGTTTGGTTTGGTCCATCAGCCCTGTGATGGATTAATCCCACAGAAGAGAGTAATCTCCAAGAAGACCCTCTGTAGCTGTAAGAATACATCAGCAAGCCCCTTCTCTGTTCACTGCATTTTCTGGTAGAAATGTTCATTCTGAGGGATGAGGAGAAGGAAAGTTCCAGAAGAGAGGAGCTCACGCTAACCTTATGCCTAGGCTTGTTTCAGTGTTTTCCTTTTGCTTTACATGCATTTCCCTTTGATAATATTCCACATTTCCTAACTGAAGGAACTTTGAAAGCAGACACCAGTAACCAAAGGCCTTGGTGTAAGGAGTTGGGCTGAACTGAGTCAAAACACGCCCCCCCACACACACACACACACTTTCTCTCTCTTTCTCTCAGGGTTCACTTACTCACAGCCACAGCTGCAGGGTCGAAGAAAGTAGGTGCCCTCATTCAAACTGTTCAAATCCAAGCGGCCCTGGGTTGCTTTAAGGATTTTAAAATTCATTTTAAGACATGTTCTAACAACAAAACCTTGTGTTTCTATAGCATTTTCCCTTTATAAAAGCCCCTTTTCATACGCATCCCACTTTAGTCTTAGAGTGTAAGTTAAGTGGACCAGAGGTTCTTTATCTGCATCTTCCTATGAGAAGGCTGAAACCCAGAGAGGTTAAATAGTTCATCAAGTCCTGATTTGGGGAAAAGCTGCAACTTGTGGGGACAGTCAGCCTCACAGGGTCAGATCTGAACCAGGCCCTGGTGCAGCTGGCCTTTGCAGAGCTCTTTGGCCGTTGGAATTGGGAGTTTTTCACCTCCTGCTCTGTCAAATGCAGTAAGCCCTGCAGATACTCTCACGCCAGCTAAACTGGGCAAAGCGAAAATCCTGGTGAGGTCTTAAGACCTCATGAATCACAGAGGAAACTGTCCTTCCTCTCGCCAGGTTCCCAGCCCCCAGCCCCCAGCCCCAAGGTCTTTGCTGTAGTCCAGGGGGTCCTTCAAGGTTTACTACCCACAGGTGCCTCCACATCCACCCAGGGGTGTGAGTTGTTGCTACCAGCAACCTCCGAATCTCACTTGCACCTTGCTGAGAATGGAGACAAAAGATCATGTAAAGGCATGGACCTGATTTCAAGAGCTAAGAAGGGGCTAGCTGGACATCCTTTGCGTGCCAAATGGGATGAAATAACTCATGAATTCTTGGAAATGTTCCCTCTGATACACAGTATTGTTACACATTTTTATCTCATTTTAGGTGGGAGAAGTGAGTGTTTCTTACTCGATTAGAAGAATTTGTTATCTGAAACCCTTCTTTTTTTCTTCAAAGTGAGGGTTTCCCCAAATTGAAAGTAGCAGCTGAAGTAATTTATCTTAAAACTCTTAAATGTCATTTATTTTCACAAATTTCATATTTCATTTTCTTTCCTTCTCAGCTCTCTTGGACACATCTTTCATTCTCTTCTGTGAACGTGTTGAGTGTAGAACAGGGATCTCCTATAAAATAGTTTGTGATTTTTCATACAGTTGCTAGTTTCTAGTAGGTTTATAATCTGTGTTCAAAATCGGTTCTATCTGCTGAATTGAACTAATCCAGAACATGTATGGAGGCAAGTTATCCTGACTGTAAACTCTCTGTGCTTACAGACCAGACACTTCGAGGATCGGGGGGCATTTTCTCATTCAGATCATTAGTAAATTGCTGAAATTGCAATAAAATGCTTTATAAATGTGTGACTAGAGAACTGACGAAAATAGCTCACTGGGTTACCCAAATGTGGAATGATGCATGTAAAATATAATGTTGGCAAATTTAAGGAAAATATAGCTGTTCAACTGAATGTTTATTCCCCAGGTGTGCTCTGTGTATGTTTTGCAATTAATATTAACTTGCTATTTTAGCTGAAACATTGATCTGGAAGGGAGACAATTTGCTTTTTTTAAATTATTATTATTTATTTATTTTTGGCTGCGTTGGGTCTTCGTTGCTGCACGCGAGCTTTCTCTAGTTGCGGCGAGTGGGGGCTACTCTTCATTGCGGTGCACGGGCTTCTCATTGCAGTGGCTTCTCTTGTTGTGGAGCACGGGCTTTAGGTGCGCCGGCTTCAGTAGTTGTGGCACACGGGCTCAGTAGTTGTGGCACACGGGCTCTAGAGCGCAGGCTCAGTAGTTGTGGCATACGGGCTTAGTTGCTCCGTGACATGTGGGATCTTCCTGGACCAGGGCTCGAACCCGTGTCCCCTGCAATGGCAGGCAGATTCCCAACCACTGCGCCACCAGGGAAGTCCCGACAGTTTGCTTTTTAAAAAAGTAGCCCAGGTGAGACTTTGGTTATCTTACCCTAGTTCTGCATTGACGTATACATCATGCACAAAATAAATGCTTTACCTCTGACCCTTCATGTATCACAGGCCTGTTATCTCTAACTAGGTTTCCACCCAGGAAGCCCATATTCCAAAAGTTACTGTCTCCTGAGGAACTTTTCCTAATTCTTTCTCTGGTACCTTGGTGTTTCACATTATAGGAAGTCATTTGAAGGAAATATGTGTTTATAGGGACAGATGAAATTCAGAGCTTTTTGTTGTTTTTGAAGGAAGATATGATTGGGGGAAACAATGCACATGTGACATAATTATTTAGACATTTTTAGCTGTTGTTTTGTCAGAACATAGCAAGATGATTTTAACCATTTTGGTCAAGTTGACCACTTAATTCAATTTTAAAAATCAGTCTAAGGATTTTACTAGTTAGTATTTCATGTCAACACACTTTAAAGAGAATGTATGACATTTAAAGAAGCCTCTTTGATTTTTATGATGACGCATCACTGGGAAGAGAGTGTTGAAAGAACGACAACTGTTTGGGTAGAATTACACTTAAAATAAGTTAGTTTGTAGAGCATGAACATTTCTTTTTGCTTGCTGTTTTGGTTTCTAATTGTTTTATGGCAGTGTCTATTTGGAACCAACATTCATAGTTAAATTCTAGAGGAGAGGTTTTTATATTTCTTTCCAGAATATCTTGACTTTAAGAGTAAGATTAAACATAGGTACAAACATCCTTTTGTCTAAATTCCTTATTGTTCATGTGTTCAGAGGGATTAAGTTATTTGCAAGACCACAGGGCAAGTTACTGACAGACCTGGGCTGGAATCTCAGTATCCTGGCCACCACTTCTTTGCTCCCACTCAGTTGTAACAGTATGAGGACGTGAGTTTGGATCCTCTCTGAAGATTGTGTCTGAAGACCAAGCAGGCACGTTTAAATCCCAGTATATCCTGCTTAGCTGCTGATTGGTAAATGATGTCTAGTAAATTGAACAGTCACTGCAGAAGCTTTAATTTAAACAAAAGATTGGACTTTGTCTGGAGCAGGGGTTCTGCGTCTGGACACTCCTGACATTTTAGATTGGATAATTCTTTGTTGTGGGGCTGTCTTGTCTTGTGTGTTGTAGGATGTTTAGCAGCATTCTTGACCTCCAGCTACTAGAAGCCAGTAACATACACACACACACACACACACACACACACACACACACACACACACACCCTCAATCATGACAACCAAAAACAACGTCTCCAGGAGTTGCCAAATGTCCTGTTTGGGGGCAAAATCATCCCCAGTTGTAAACCACTGGTATAGAAGATGCGCAAAATCCTAATCAAGTCATTTTTTTTTTTTTTTCAAGTCATTTTTAAAATAATCAGACTGATCAGAATTTTGAAAGAAAAAGTAGCTGGTTGCTTGGCTGGTTTTTGTCACTTTTCAACCGCTTATTGTAGATATTTGAACAGAATCGTAGTTCTTTTGTTTTCCAAAAATACAGATGCATCTGTTTACCTTATGCAGGAAAATAGCATCATAAACCTGCCTGCTTATTTATCTTAAGCTTCACTATTTTTAGCTTTTAAAAGTGGACTGTTTTTAGCTAAATAAATACAGATGTTATTTTAGAGTACTGCACGATTGGGTCTCAAAATGCACTGATAAGAATGGGATTAAGAAAAGGAAACACAAGGATAAAATCACCAGTCATCACTGACAAGATTTAGGAAAAATACGACTGAAATGAGCCCTTCCATGACTGGATGTTGTGTGTCCCTGACCTTGACTTACCTGTTTTAGTTTTTCTGCAGTATGGAAATAAACAGTTCTTTTTTTTTTTTTTGAACTTCAAATGTAATCAAGAGTAAGGAACTGTGTTTGAAAACCTGTCTATTGCTTTATTAACTTATCTTTTCATGGGAAACATACTATTAAGTTTCCAATTCTGTAACCTAAACAACAACACATTAGAAGCCATCAGTTACCATCCAGTTTCATATCTGTGGACCAATAGGAAGGCAAGGTTGATGGTTTCACATCTGTTTTAGGTGAAAGGCTGTTCCTGTCTGTGGTATTTAAAATTTAAAGAACTTCTGTTATTATACAATTGGGAATCCTTGGGGAGTAAAATGTTAATGATATCCATAACATGCACAGACTTTATGATAGCAGTTTTAAGAAATGCCTTTGGTGGGGTTGTTGATTTCTGCCCTGGCGGTAATAACTACGTTTTACAGAGCGCGTTAATGTTCACGTCTAAGAGCGATGGCTACGTTTATGCAGCATGTAATGTAGCACACAAACTCCTAAGCTTTAGATAACTTTCATATCAGAATTTGAAAGCCCAAGAGCAAAACAATGTGTGTTCTTCAGAAGTGGCAGAACCCACAGTTGGAAACTTTTCAAGCACCTCCACAGCAAACTTCTCCAAAGGTGCAAAAGGCCCACCCTGGAAATTCCAAAGCCAGGATGTGAATGGGTATTCTGTGCCCTCATATATTTCTCATTTAATGCACCATTTGAAAGCTCCACATCCAAATGGCAATTTTGATCCACATCAAAATAGCAATTTTGGATGCTGACCTGAAACAGAGACACACACAAACACGCATACGTATTTCCTTTCTGCACTGCAAGCCCCCAGCCTTCACATTTCATTCAATTCTACGTTCAAATAAAGAGAGGAAAGTAGATTAAATTTAAAATGCTCTATAAATCCCAATAGTAATAAAATGCATTACGCTTTTATATTTCCAACTATCGAACAGAGTAAGCAGTTGAGACTAATTGCACATGTTATGACTAATGTGCAATTAGAATAATCACATATGAACTTGTACAAGTGACTTGTACATTTTTTTTTCAGCTCTTTTTGCCTCCACGGGTTAAAAACACATTCATGGCCTTCCTTTAATTGCCTTCCTTCAGAAGAATGAAGTCTTAATTTTACCAAAGTTTTATTTTTCTTACAATCCCAGTGCTTTAAACTTAAAACTACATTTTCTGGATTTAACAGAAAAATAAATAAGCTTCTTTATTCTTCTAGCAAGCCTGAGACAGCAATAGATAGAATTCTTCAGGGGATGGGTGATTGGACCTGACAGCTTCTGAAATCCTTTCAAGCATTTAAGATTCTGTGATTCTATTAAAAATAAATTTACTCTATCAGCTGGTACCATGGGCTTGCTTAAAAGAAAATATAAATATATGAAGCATAGCTCGAATTCGTTTTAAATAGTACTGATAATCATATCAGGCAACACATAGCAAAAAAAAAATTTTTTTTTTTAATTAAGAAGATTTTCTTTCCTTAGATCAAGTAATTGTTTAGGTTGGCTTCACCCTGAAGCTTATCTGAGGATTCCACATAGAAACCTCACTAGCGGGGCTGTTTTGCTTGATTCTTTTGTGCTAGTTCAGGGGGAAGTACAGCTCACTAGGGGAGATAAGATGAAGTCTGGGCAGTTCATCTTTCATGTCCCTCTAATCTTTGACGGAAGTATCTGAAAGGCAAAGGCTTACCCACCATTCCAGGCTGTTCACACCTTAATGTCTGGCCAATACTCGGTCTTTTTTCTTTCCTTAAGAAGACAAATACCACATGCAATTTGGAGCATGTTATAGGCCATCATACTAATGCAGAAAAGTGGAGGGAAAAAATGCAGCACCAGGGATACAGCTTAAGAAGAAAGTCATCACGGTGATCTGCATGCGTCTAAGACTCGATGTGTTTACTTAGGGCTAAAGCTGACAAAGACAGACCCCATCTCCGAAGAGAAAGACCGAGACCCAGGTAGAGGCACAGGCTGATGGCTACAGGTGCAAGAAATTTGACAGAGCCTTAAGTTTGAAGATCCGGAAATTAAAGATAAAATTTCCAGTGGGAAATACTCATGATAATAAAAGAAGTTAGCAAGTTAAATGAAATATGAAACACTGAACAAATTGTTTTTGATATTTCAGGAGGCACACAGAGTTCATGGGGAAAAGAGAAAAGAACTTTTTTTTTTTAAGTTTCCAGTCTTAAAAAATGAAGACAGAGTATGCAGAATTTTCCTGGCCTAGTTTTTTAAACATTATTCTGAAAATCCAGACTAGTGTCACTGCTGGTGTCAACCAGCAACATTTTGTAGCACACATGTTATCCTATTTCTGTAGTTTTAACTTAGTTTCCAAATACTGCATTCGTTTATAAGGATACTTTTATTTACAAAGCTCTAATACCAAGATGGTAAGAATTCATTTATTTAACAATCATGTACCACGTGAAGAAAAATCAGTCAATACATTTGTTCATTTAACATATTTCCTCTAAATCAACCACTCGTAAATAAAAGAATCTCATTTACCAAGACAAATGTAGAAGGCATCTTACATGATCTACATCTGGACATTCCTGTCTCTTCTGGAGAGTAGGACAAAAAGGAAAAGCAGACAGGAATAGGTAATTTGGGGTTCAATCTGTAATATGCTGAAACTGAACTCTTATCAACTTCTGTAATATAATAATTTAGTTCCCTTAGTCTAAGAACTTTGCTGTTTTCCAGAAGGGTTTATGGGAACATCTGTTTATCTACCTATCTTTTTTTAAAGTGTCTAGATTTAGAATATTCATGTGTCTCATATAAAATTCATCTCAATTAAAATCTTTTTATCAAAAGATTTTAATTCCATTTAAAATTTATTTATTCCATTTCTTCTTATATACCAGCAGCTTTATTAAAACCACGCAGAGTAATGTGTTCTCAGGCCTGACTTTGCATCTTAAAGTGTAGTGACAAAATGATAGGATTCTTACTGTCCTGGAAACCTGCAAGGTAGCGTAAAGAAATGCTTTTTTCCACATTTCCAAATACGGGCCTTAGCTCTATTTTTTCTTCCAAGAAGCCCACCCCGCTACCCCCAACACCACACACACCACAGCATGGCCATGTTCACCAAGGAAACATTTCACCTTGTGTCACCTCCAAGGATGTGGTGAAATAGACGTGTCTGTCCACGTGTTAAGAATGGTTCCGGTGGATAAATGCGAATCACAGCTTCTTCCATTATGTTAAGGACTCCGGGCAGGGATAGGGGAGGAAGAGCATGATATGTTTCGTGGAACATCTGTGCTTGTTCTCTTGTGCTTTGAAATTAGACGTGCAGATGCATTTTTCCCATTGTGTGACCTGGACTGAAATGCATGAAATTACTATAGACAGATTTTTTCTTTCAGAACATTAAAAGAATTTGCAGTTCTGTTCCCTGACTGCATTTGGATGGCAAAACAGTATGTCTTCAGAGCACAAAATGTTTCCCCTTCCTCACCTTGGTTACCCACCTCCATCCATGCAGTTTCCAACTTTCCAGCTCTTTTCCTGCCACGGGCTGGCCTCTGCTCAGTCCGAAACTATAGAACATCTATTATGAATGGTAATTACAGATGATTCTTTTAAAGGGTAAGTCTTTGAAAATGTATTATTTCAAGGGCTTTTCCACCTCCTTTATAAGTCATCTTCAAAAAAAAAAATCAGTATACACTTCCTGACTGAATGGTAAGCTTCCACACAGGGAAAATGCAGTTGACCAAATATATTAAATTGTGAAGTTCATCTCATCTGTTCTCAGGAATGATTGGCATCCCTTCAGAGACCCACTGTTTACACACAATTTCTGACAACCAACTGTACCTAGGCCGCCTGTTCTTCGTCTTCTCCCTTGTCTCCGGGGCAGCGTTTGTTATAACTTTTGGCGGGTGACCGACTTTAATCTCAGTAATCCCGTCAGCTCTTTGCAGGATTTTTAACACCAAGTAGAGGGGTTTTCTTGGACACCTGCCCGTCCAGATTCCCCATCAACACATGAAACTCTCATTAACCTGAGAGGCCCACGTAGATCCCTGAGAAATACATGGAAAGTCAGTGTAAAAGGATGCTGTCAAAGTTTATAGGCCAAGAGCCTGATTTAGACCGTTGCCCCCATCTGCAAGTCTTTAGTTTCCAGAAACTCATCCTTGTGTTTGTTTTTGAAACCAAGCTTTTAGAAGGAGGGAGAAAAATTAAAGGCGTGACTTACTGCAAAACTAATAATAAACAAGCCATTTTGTTGGTGCTGAAATAGACAGATGCTGTCTGAGTACAGATGTGCGTTGATCTTGAGTCATTTAGAAATCTCCCCAATACTGCAGATAATAAAACTTTATGGGGGGCATAGAACAACAGCTTTTGAAACAGAAATAGACCTTACCTGTACCTGTTTAATATTTTCTTGGTCTTTCAGGTTTAAAAATCTCTTTAAACTGCTGATAAATGGAATGATGTATGTGTCCATAACTGAGGTTATTGCACCTTGGAAAGGTGTTATGTTCCCTGGCCTCAATGCAGAATTAGTATCACTGCTTCTTCTACTGGGCTGCTTCTCAGAGACCATGAGACAAACACAAAGATCACAAAAGGCCTGAAACCTGCACTCATTTCCCAGCCACACAAAGCTACAATTCCAACATCGTATGAGGATCATATGTTAATTAGGTGAAAACTTGGAGACCTATAGTTAGACAGTGAAATATTGATGTCGCTAATTTTTCAAAAATACAGAAGTGGTCTGAGAAAAGTCTAAGATACCAGGTACAGCCAATCCATAAATATCCTGTGGACGTCATGATCCCAAATAAGTTGGCCGTAAAACAAAAAGATTGAGAAGAGGTTGGAGAGCATGATAGATATGGCAAAAAAATGATTTAAGCCTTGCTGCCCTTTGGGGTAACTTCTGGGAGGAGGGACGCTTCGTAAGTTAGTGAGAGGTCTTTTGAGAAATAAATAAAAAAGAATCCTTCACGTGGCATGGACCTGGCCAACAAAACTCATCATCCAGCAGACCTTCCCTGTAAGTGGTGAACTTTTCAAAGGACTGGAAATTTTGAGTAGTTTTAATATTTGCAGTTTAAACACCAAGGTAAGAATAGTCATATTCCTCAATTAAGAGTACAAGTTTGTTGCTCAAATGCTAACATTGGCTTAACGATGGGTAGCTGGCTTTATCTGGGAAAAAGGAGTTTCAGATCTTGCCAGCAACGCTGAACTGACAGCGTTGAATTTAAACTCGGCAAATGTGTATTGAGCGTTTGCTAAGGATGAGACGCTGCAGGTCAGGCTAGGTGAATTTAAAGTTAAAGAAAGCTCTGTCCCTCTTTCAAACAAGTTACAACAATCTAGCCACTACAGGCAAAACCACACACACACACACACACACTCCAATTACCCAAATGACTAAGGGAAAAAATATTAGGGTCACATTCTTATGGTTAATGTGTGTACCAATGCATCATTACGACTCTCATAAAACCAGGAAAAATAACTAAATGGGCTATGCATTGGTATTTGTGTTGGAGAGAAGAGGAGACCACGGCTTGGAATGGCTAATTAACTTGCTTAACATATTCCAGGTCGTTCTTTAATATCAAAGCCACAGAGGTGCTCCTGGGGCCTGTGCTTTTTTGCCACTATGTGCTGCCTGCATCACCCAAATACTTTTCCCTGTCGTCCTAGAGTTCATTGAGGATATTTAATGCAGCCAGTTCCCTCTGTATTGAGATTTATTGTTTACTCGACTTTTTCCCTCACTGACGAGAGGGCAGGAATCTGGTAACCTTCCCTCTCTTGCACCCAAGTATCTAGCACTTATTTGTGTGATAAAAGAAGAATCTCCAGCCACCAGCTTCCCTCCACAGTGCAAGGGATGTTAGACACGGAAATAGCCACCGCCGGAAGCTCATGATCTCAACTCATGGCCCTCTCTTTAATTGTTTGAGGAGCAAACGGTGTGATTTCGACAGTAGTGTGGACTCCTCAAGAAAACACGCAGTTTTGATGCCATTTCATTGAGATGTTTTCTTTCAAACGTAGATATAAACAGAGGGTAGGGCTGGACAGTGTGCTATGAGACTCAGGAGAGAGGTATCTGGCTCATGCAGACTGAGGGTTAGGTCTTATTCCCAGGAATGCTTGGATTCCCAGAGGCAGTGAAAGCACATATTTTAGCATAATTAGCTCAGCAGTGCAGTGCATGGTCATGAGCTGAAAGTTTAATTACAAATAAGATTGCATGGTCTCTCTGTCACCAGCCTAGCACTTCCTGGCCTGGACCCGTGGACCCCATGAAAGCCTCTGCAAAGGAGGATGTGTGTTGGGGGCTAGGGGTGGGGAGGACGCTTTTCCCTGCTCTAAAGGACTTTTGCCAAGAGATACTAGACAGAAGGAGAATGTTCATCATATCAGATATTTTGAAATGCCGGAAATTGGCTGGGATTTCTTTTCCTGTTCCTTCTGCCTTTAACTCATCAACCCTGACCCCTTCCACAGCCAAAATCTTATCCTATCCTATGAGGTCCAGTTTGAATGATTCAAATGACCTCTTGACCTGAACTTTCCCCTTGTGCACGTAATCGTCTTCTGAACCTCACAATGCCTCATCTGTGGGCATGGTGGCACTTCTTATTTTCAGTCTCGTATTATCATTTTTTTCTGCATAGGCCTACTTCCTTCCCGAGCCTGGCATACCATATATATCTATTGAATTTAATGGATTAAATGGTTTTATCTGGACCCTTGGCGTCCTTCGGTTTACTTTAATTTCACACTTTCAGTTTAAGCGTCTACAATGCGTGAAGCGCCATTATTGGGCTTTAAGACACATCCGTGTGGGCATGCACCCTGGCTCCATGCATCGGTTTATAGTTTGCCCGAAATGTTTTTAATCATAAAAGCAAGAATAATAAATGCTTTATCTGCATAATACAGTCCTACTGAAATTATGTGCGGAGGTCATAAATTCTTCTATTACGTTTTAAAATGGTTGTCATCCAGACCACCCTTTAGTCATTCTTCCATTACTGCGCCCCCTTTGTTTTAGCAGAGACAGACATCAGAAGCAGAGATCTATTCACACAGTCTGCTTGATCTCACAGGATGTTGATCAATGCGGTCAACTGGATCCATTCCACTTGACCTGCTCGTGCATACTGACCCCAAGCAATTCCTACCCGTTAAGCCTTCTAACTGGGAGAATGCTTCCCTAGTTTTCATGAGTATTACAATAAACAATTAATGGATGGAACCAAGAGTTATAGCAGGAGAGCCTAAGCCAGCCTGTGTCCTCCATGCAGGGATGCTTGCTAAATCTTTGCTGACTGAATCTTCTAGCAAGAGCCCATGGTACAATGGTCCTGTAGGCATTTGACTAGATCTACATCATGTTTATGCATATCTGAGGCTGGTTACAATTTTTTTTAAACTGTAGCATATTTATTTTTCTTTCTTTTTTTTTTTTTTAAAGTTTAATTTTTATTTATTTATTTATTTATGGCTGTGTTGGGTCTTCGTTTCTGTGCGAGGGCCCTCCCTAGTTGTGGCAAGTGGGGGCCACTCTTCATCGCGGTGCGCAGGCCTCCCATTATCGCGGCCTCTCCTGTTTCAGAGCACAGGCTCCAGACGCGCAGGCTCAGTAATTGTGGCTCACGGGCCCAGCCGCTCCGTGGCATGTGGGATCTTCCCAGACCAGGGCTCGAACCCGTGTCCCCTGCATTGGCAGGCAGATTCTCAACCACTGCGCCACCAGGGAAGCCCTATTTTTCTTTCTTAAGGCATTTCCATTATGCGATTTTTACTACAGAGCTTTTAGGTTAAATTCTTAACCAAATTTCTAGGGATTACATTTGTTGTGTTCTGAGTACTTTCCAGATCAAAGTATTAGGCTCAGGTTTTCAATTTAATGTAACTTACAAATAAGTATTCAAAAAATGTTAATAAAACTATTAAGTCCCTGAATCTTTTACCGCCCAGTAAGGACTCCTAAGTATCTAAGTTGGAAGAGGGGACCATCTAAGTGTCATCCTCCTGACTGAGCTATTAAAGTTTCTGAGGTCCCCATCTGCAAGTGAACGTGGTGTTGAAGTAATGAAGCTTCTTCGTTTTAAAGAAAAACAGAGTTTTCAGGTTGGCGTATGTCTTAAAAACGTACAACAATCTTTGCCAAAGCCTAGGCATTCGGTCAGCCTTTCTCTTTAACTCTACACAGAAGTTTCCAATTGTCTTTGATGCTGATTACTTGTATCCCAGAGTCTATAGGAACCCCCATACGATCTCATTTTCTCCTCCTTTGTTATCAGAATACACTGTGTCCTGATGTCCAGATTTTACAGGCTTATTGAGTAAGAGAGGAATTCAAATGGAATATTTGTTTTCTCTGAACACAATTATATCTGTTCTAGAAAATACAGAAGGGAAAAAGAAACCCTCAGATTTTGCATGGAATATGTGAAGACTCCTCCCATATTTGTCTTAAATTGATGTCATCAGTGAAGCTGAGCATTTGCCGGTGGGTGTCACAGTCCTGTTGCCCTGCTGTCAAAGGTCTTTGAAATGCTGCATCAGACACCCTCAGGAGATGTGGCCCTGCCGCGCTCTCCTCCCAGAGCCGCGTCCTCCTCTTCACGCTCCATCTTCGTGGTTTCCACGTGGGGGTGATTTGGGTAGCTGGCTTCTGGAAATGTCTCTAGTTGAGATGCTGGTGTCAACCCGCAGTACGGAGTCCGTTTCCTTTCCCCCTGCCGATGCCACTTGCCCGTTCTGACATCTACAAGAGATCTTACTCTTCAGAGAGAACCACATGGCACTCCAGTTCCAAGAACATATCAGAATTAAATATTTCTTCTTTAATTTGTTGCTTCTGGTTTATGCCAAAAAAATTAATGTGAGAATGAAAGGATATGCCAACATCCAAAGGCAGTGGAGCCCCACAGCATAATCTCCTTTATCAGCCAAAGGAGACAGAGGTCAGCCCTTGTTTGAGGACTTCATTTGTCTTGTGCTTTCCTTGTTGTTCTTTTGCATGAAGTACAGTGGCATCAGGGAAGCCAGGCTTTGTGCTGCATCTGGGCTGCACAGCCTTATCTAGTGTTATTCTAGCTGGTTGACTCAAGTCTTTGGAAAGGAAAATTCATCTGTTCATTCACTTGGGATTATTTTACTATCAGCACAGGCTTTGTTGCAACCAGTAGTTTGCTTCTACCCAGGAAAATGCTTTCCTTTATGGAAAAAAAAAAATTAATTCAAGCAATTAAGATGAGAAAAGAAAATTGGTGAGGTTCTTCCTGCACTGCACTTTTCTTGCTCTTGGCTATTTGTATTCTTTACCAGAATTTTTAAATGTTTTCTCATTATCTTTTGCTAAAAATGATCTGTCACCACTGTCTTGTTTTTCAACAGCATGAATGAGTCATTTGCAAAATTTGGCTTTCCAGTAGTCAATGTAAACGTTAAATGGAGTCAAAGTAATCATAAATGGTTTCATATTCTCGATAATTATACAAATATGTAATTTCCAGAAAGAATAACTGTAAGATTTAATTTTTGTTCACTAAGAAATTCTAAATTACCGTTTGATAATTGTGCTTTTTAAGATAGGAATTGAGGAAGAGCATGGGTGTAGTGGCGTGTACATGGGCCACCAGTCTGATCTGGGGTAAGTCCTGGCTTAATCACTGACAAGTTACGTGACTCTGAGCAAGGTTCACACATCACTTTGTTCCTCAGTTGCTTTGTCCACAAAACCTTCCTTGTATGATTGTTAAGAGTTGAAGAGATAATGTATATAAATTTAGCCCTTAATAAAATGCCTGACACATAGGGGTTGCCTTATGAATTTTCTATATATAATAGTAATTTTAGCCATCAGTGTTTTTTCCATGTAATACAGTAATCATGAAAAATACATAAAGAGATAATTATGCCACCAACTATAAAATGGTTGTATTCCTACTGGCAACTATAAAAAGTCCAAGATCCTAAGTCAAGGAACATGATGATCAGGTGCTGTGAATTAAGCCCCCAGATCCTGGAACAGCACTGATGTTCAGATGCTTAGGCATTATCAGAAAGCACGTGTGTTATCTAAGGAAATGAGACAATTGCTTAAAAATATTTTCTTTAGCTTGTAGTGTCTAGTGATGAATTAAACAGCTCTTTGAGTCATCAGAGATGCTCTAAAAAGAATCCGACACACTCCACCTCCCCCCCAAGAAAGTATTTTTCCTGTTTTTAATCAGACTCCAGTTCTTTGTCCGTTATTTTTTCAGGCTCTTGTACTGACCTGTCTTGGGAATGTTAAAAGCCGGGAAACACTCCCTTGCCAATGCTCGCTCAACGGACAGTATTTTATTGAGCAAGACAGATTTTTCATTTTAGAAATGAGGCTTTCCACATTACGACGTTACCAATAGCTGGTTATGTATTATTATAGGAAGCGATGATATCTCTTTCATGGCTGGGAGGCTGCATGCTGGTATTTAACTAGCAGTTTGCCGAGGTTTGCTTCATGATTTACTGCACGATGCTAAAACGTGACCTTTGTCCTCAAGTGATTCCCAGTAAAATGTGTATCTCTCCTGGCTTCTGTTTATCTGGGGATTGTGTTTCCTGTCATTACTAAGACAATGCCATGGTCATAAAGTGCATGTGGGTTAATACCTGTAGACATCTTACAACGAAGAGGGAGTTGGAGGTGGACGGTTCACCCCACAGGAGCTGTAGGACACCATCCCCTGCCCCCCAGAAGGGGATGAGGACAGCTGTTTTCTTCTACTGGTGTGCCTCTCCCCACCCGGGATGAAAGTTCCGCTTTCCTCCTCTGTGCCTGATGTCTAGCTATGTCTTCTCTTTGTGTGGGGAGCACAGTGAAGATAAGATGTAGGTAGACATTCTACCAGCAGTGTTAGGCTTTTATATTTATATTGGAAACAGGATGTCGTATGGGGTCACTTCTGCTAACAGTGATAAGCTAACTCAGAGTGGCCACTCGAACTCAAAAGGAGTTTGGTAAACTTCCGTCAAATTGCCTACAGACCATCAGATAAGTACCAGATGTTTATGTTTGTCACACACATGGAGTGAAACGTTCCACAGTTTCAGTGAACGCAATTGACGTTCAGCTCTGTGCTTCCCCCTCCCATCCTCCCACCCCCTCACCATCACCCTTAATGTTAAACAGAAAGTACATCAAACTCAGATGTGAAATCACACCCATCTTCCAATTAAAAATAAAGCAGCTGTGAAATAATGAATGACATTCTTTCAAAATAAGAAAATACTGATGGGAGCAGAGCTGATTGGATTTAGGGAAAGCAGGTTACTTAATTACGGTTATTGTGTGTCTGAATTTTTAAGAGAAGAAGGGAAATATTGTTTAGGATGATGAACCCTCCAAAACACAGAGGGCTGCCATTATGTAGAACTGCTCGGGATTGTGT
Source organism: Balaenoptera musculus (assembly GCF_009873245.2). Lineage (NCBI taxonomy): Eukaryota > Metazoa > Chordata > Mammalia > Artiodactyla > Balaenopteridae > Balaenoptera > Balaenoptera musculus. The sequence continues at coordinate 16,913,297 of NC_045786.1, read as the reverse complement.
CCTTGTCTCTCCAGCTGCCTGTCTTGGGTCTCCAATCTTGTCTACTGGATGTGAGGTTGGTGAGAGCTTATCAGAATTCAAAAAGCTAACCCACCAAGAGGATGGCCAGATTTTGAATGGTGTTCATGACAACTGATTATTTTGCTTCCGAATGAGCAGAACACAGCACTCTTTAGAGATCAATCCATTTCTTGACAAATAGTGTCTATAACGGTGAGGGAAACATGGTAGGTTGTCTAGTGATGTTATTTCATTCATTCATTTCCTCCCCGTTGCCTCTCCCCTTCCTGTGCCTCCTTCTCCCTAGAACATCCTTTCCCTTTTTATCCACTTGTGAGCTCCTACTGTGCATCTTTCAGTAGGTGTCTTAGACATCAAAGTCAGCTGTGAGATGTGTCCAATCCCCCTACCTCTCCTTCCTCCATGCATTGCCCCATCCTGTAATCTTGTGTTTGTGTCTCCCATTGCTGCTCTTTGTATCCTCACCACTTAATACAGAACTTAGTGGAAACGCAGTACTAAGTGTCCACTGGATGAATGTCAATCAAGGTGAGTAGAAGTGTTCACAGGCGGCCGACTGATTAAATAGATGACGCTACAGTCAGGCCATAGAATACCATGCAGCCATTGAAATTGATGTAGAAAAATACTTTTGGCATGGAAATACATCCATAAAACTAAACGAAAAGCAGGTTATCAAACATAGAGGTAATATGACCTCATTTTTACAATAACAAAATATACACAAGATGGTTACATATATTTTGCATAAGGAAATAAAACTCTGGAAGGCTATTATCAGCCGTTATTTCCTATTGGTGGTCTTATGAAGATTTTAATTTCTCCTTTAATCTCTTCTGCATCTTATGAATTTTCAATAGACATCTATCACTTTTCTATATAGAATCATTTGCAGTCAAAAAAAAGAGGAAAATGTTCTTTTAAGTTGACAAAACTTTACATGTGAAGGCACAAAGACAGAAAAGGCATATCTTGTGTTAGGAAGAATAAATACTTTATGTGGCTGGAAGATACGGTTGGAGGGAGGTAGATGCAGCAGGTGAGACTAAAACAGCAGGTAGATCGAGGCCAGTGTCATGATTAGCAGAGATGGCTTCAGCCCTGAGAAAGGTATAAACACCCAGGTGTTAAGTCCCTCTGGGTCTCCTGACAGATACCTGTGGTGTGAGCAGTTGTGCTTCTGAGGCTGAGAGTTGTCTATCTCCTCCCAAACTCTCTCAGGCGCTGAGGGTCTCTGTTAGGGCATTCCACAAAGGTCGCCAGGGAGAAAGGACTTAAAAGAACCTGCGTGGTATTGCCAGTGAGCGTCTCCACAGTGCTGGTCTGTGTCTTGGTAGAGTTCTGGGTACCATTCAGTTTTAATTGCAATCATTCAAGTCCCAGTCCTAATCATTTGGTGAGGTTGTCATTCATCCTTTCTAAACAGTGGTAATAATGTTAGGAAGAAAAATGAAATGAAATTTCAAGTATCCCAGCACAGTGAGCAAGAGAATCTGCAGAGTTTTAAAGCACAACAGGAAACCTTATGCAAGTACAAGGGGAGGTTGTGAATGCATTTCATTGCTGTTGAGAAAAGAAAATATCTTTTTCTTCTTTATGAGTGATTCATACGTATGCTTTGGGGACTTTCAGTCTGGAACTTTGGTCGTTTCACGTGTTGGGCACCCGGTAATTTCAGTCAATGGCTCCTTCCTTTCAAGTCAGTTGTTTCTAGTGTCTAGGATTCTTCTAGTTGACCACCAGTTAACTTCTTTCTTACCTAGTAACTAAATCTTACCCTGAGAACAAAATTTTAAAAATAGGAAAAGGACAGCCAGGGAATGAAGTTCTAGAGTTATTTCCAATCAGCCTAAGCTGCATATACACTCATGGGAATTTAAGCATTTCCAAACTGAAGAGCCATTTGCAGGTTTGACAGGAAGAGTTTATTTGCACAGCTCTACTTCACACTCCCTTGGATGTCAAGGTTTTAAGGGCCCTTCAGGTTGAAAGTGGATTCGGTATTAGGCATGAGGGCATGACTCAGTGGACAGTCAGCAAAGCACTAAGTGTCTGAGAGCATCTGAAAACAGTTGAAAAATTTCCGTGCAGCCATGTCTAGAGTACACATTAACTTTCAAGTTGCAGCATTAGGAAATCAGAGAGTTTTTGCAGCAACCTGAAATCATCTGGTTATTTGTCCAGAATAGAGTTAGGTTTGGGCTTGCCAGATAACATCCAGAAAAGAACACCCAGTTAAATTTGAATTTCAAGTAAGCAATGAACCTGTTGTTAGTATGTCCCAAATATTGCATGGGACATATTTATACTAAAAACATTTGTTGTTTATCTGAAATTCATATTTAACTGAATATCTTGCATTTTTGTTGGCTAAATCTGGTAAGCGTGGACTGCCTCCGTTTTTTGAAATTTGTACACAAATTCATACAAAGTACTAGTATTCACTTTTGGAAAAAATGCAAATTCCAGTTAACAAGTATAGGCACTTGATAAAATATGTTGGATAAATACTTAGTTGTTAAATTAAGATTTAGAACATCCACCATTATTATCTTAAAATATTTATTGCTATTAAAGGCTTGCTCCTTTTTCTTTTAAATCTGGTGAAAGCATTTAGAGCCTGGACTTTATATCTTAAAAATCAGAAAAATGAAATAAAGGTTGTTTTACATTGAATGGTATCCCCTTCCTTTCTAGATGAAATCTCCTATTGTTGAATTGTGTTAAGTTCAAGTCGGCTTCTCTGTGGCAGGGACATTGCTGTTTTTCCTGGATTAAGTCTTGGTTCAGTTTTGAAGGAACTGGCAACCTGTTGATTTAACTACCCCAAGGGCCTTCAGGAAAAAGCAATTAGTGGAAGACAATAGCCGTTCTTCACAAGGCAGGCTGTACATAAGATGGAAATTCTTTAGCTGTTCATGACCCATGGGCACTAGAGGGTTAATTGAAATATAGTTTTCAGAAAATTGGGTTGTCGTCGTGTAGCAACTGGAAAGCAGGATTCAGAAGTTGTGGTTGGGGTGGCGGTGGTGTGCTTAGGGGTTTTGTTTTTTGGCTTTTGTCGCCGTTTTCAGGGAAAACAGCCTCTTACTAGTGAATATAATATACAGTTGAAATATCTTGTTACTGTTAACCAGTTGTAACGTGCAATTTCTTTTTGTGTCCTTTACAAAATATTTGCCAAATATTTGTGCTTCATTTCTTTAAAATCTCTGTATTATACAGAAATCCAATAAATAGAGGGCATAGTAGAGGAAACCAATTTTATAGGAATAATCAAATGTATTCATAAAAGGAAAATATTTCTAATATAGAGAAACTGGTAATGATTTTTGTTTTAAGATGATTCTTGGTTATTAACAATGGAAATAAGGAAAGTTAAAGAAAAAATACCTATTTTACTTTTCTGAAAGCATGGAGTCCTAGGAAGTCAGAGAGGGAAGGGGTCTTCCAGGTTATCTGGTGCAACTCGTTCATTTTACAAATGAAGTACTAGAAGCCTAAAGATGAAGTGACTTGTCTGAGGCCCTATAGAGCAAGCTCAAGGCAGAGCCGGTACTGGAACGTTGAGGGCCTGATCTCTGCCCTTCCCATTCACATCACAGGGCCATGGGAACAACTCAAGCCACTGCAGACCTCTGGGATGCAATCAGGGACCTCGGGCTTTGGTCACCCTCTGGTCGTCACTACTGTGGTGCCCTCCAGGTGGCCCAGCCGTCAGGGGTGTGAGAAAGTCCAGTGAGGGATGAAGGTAAGGCCACTGTGCTGAGGACCATCTCCCCTGGAAACTCACCAGTGGAAGCTTGTTAAGTCCTAGCTGTTGTCCCACAGAGGCATCGTTCCTTCCCAGATTGATGCCTGGGAATCCTCCTGCCTCTCAAGCTGAACTACAAGGAGAGATACGGAAAAGGAAGAAATTTAGATGGATCAGAAATCCTAACTTTGCCCTCCTTCTCTCGACTCCATTCCAGATTATAAATCTATGGCCCATTTCTCAACCCGCAGTACACACAAGTGCTTTCAGAGTCAGGATCGCTCTGATCCACATTCTGTTTGGAAGGAGGTAGGATGCTGCAGAGTGATGGGAAGTGGGATCATGTTAGACCCAAGTTCTAGTCCAGGCCTCTCCGTATCCAGTATGTGAGCTTATCTTGTTTGTCTTGATTTTCTATTTGTAAAATGACATCTATTAACGTGCTGTTTAGAAAGTATTGTGAATCTCTTAGAAAATACAGTAACATGATATTGAACCCAGTTTTCTCTTTTGTACCAAGGATCAAGCAATCTTGGTGGCAACGATGAGAAAGGTCTCTTTTTTGGCCATTGCTAACCTAAGGCAGCTGCTGTCTTATCATATTGGAGGCTTTCTTGGGGTTGTTGATGCCGATGGAATTAGGGTTTGTTGATCGCAGGTAGATGAAAACTACACCATGGTACCCACAGGAAAAGATGCTCCACATTCCGGAGGTACAAGGATGGGCAACTGACAAGGCTGGTATTGTCTTGTAGGTAGACCTGGGCCTTCTGCGCTTTGTCACTGCTGTCGGGACACAGGGAGCTATTTCAAAGGAAACCAAGAAGAAATACTACGTCAAGACTTACAGAATAGACATTAGCTCCAACGGGGAAGACTGGATCACCATAAAAGAAGGAAATAAACCTGTTGTAAGTTTCCCTTCCACCTCCTCCAGCAATCCGGTCTTTGAAGTGGATGATCAATTTTCACTTGTTTGTTTGGGAGCTTGCTGTCTGGCCTGGTTTATTTTCGAATTGATTTAAAATGAAAAGTGCAATTAGAGGTTTAAATCTGACCAAGGGGTCTCATGTTCCCAGATCCAGAAGCCAAAAGGAAATTATATGGATGTTTCCAAGAAAAGTCAATACCGGCCAAATTAAGTCAAACTCAAGAATCACTTTAAACCTCCCACGGGGACACGGACTATGCAGGATAAACACCATCCTCTTAGAACCTCTGCAGTTGTTTTGTTTTGTCTTTCTGCCTGTGTTTCCTCATTCTCTTTCCTAGACTGATCCTTTCTTCCTCTCTGTAATGGGCTGGTTTTAGAAGACTCCTTTTCATCTACCCTCTGTGGCTCACAAACTAATTTACAAGTGTGTTTGGCTGCTTCTGTGCGAATGAACAGAACTAAAGGTGTTTCCTCAGATCCCATGAACCACACACCACCTCCTCACTACTTTTTTGTCGAGGAGGCCACACCATGCCCTGCCCCCTGGGCACTCTGCTCTGAATTATTTGGAACTGAGATGTTTTTCTCAGCTTGCTGTTTATTTGAAGTTATGCTTGCTCTGATTTACTAATCAAAAGATTTTGGAGAACTCGTGCTTGCTGTTTCCCCAAAATTAAAAGCTTGCCCTGGAGGCCGAGTGAAATGCACAGAATTGGTGAGGATAGTAGCAAAGATCCAGGTAACCTGGAATCCTGGGTTTGGGAAGAGACCAATTAACATGTCCTTGTCTCCATTTGGGGCATCCCTGGCCTTGATTTTCTCCTTCTGGGTCTGAAACTGAGAAAAGCCTCCTGGGTGTGAAGTGAGAGGCCTATAAATACCCTCTGATTAGCTGCAAAGCCCTCACTGTCCCTTAGGGCAGGCAGGAAGGCCGAAGACACAGGGATGCAGCTGCTCTGTGAACAGACCAGCTCAAGGCCGCTGTCTAGCCCTAGAGGATGTGAAACAGATCCTCCATCTGGGGAAGAAAAACCCTCATAGTCATCATTGGTGGAGATCTAGTGAGTAAATTTTGACCTTGAGTGTCATGACTTATTCTTGTTTTGGAGTCGTTTTTTTGAAGCCATGCTTTAGTTTCAAACAAATGAAAAAACACTAATGCCAAGGACACACCAACATACAGAAGAACCCGGAGAGAGGGGGGAGGGCTGACCCCAGCTTTCGGGCCGTCTCTTTAATCAATGAGCGCTGTCTCTCCAAGACACGCTTCTCAGCCATGGTCCGCAGTTGTCCACGTGGCCCGGATGTGGGTGTGGGAAGCACACGAGGGCAGTAGGGGCATCTGACGTGCACACAGCTCACTCCCGGTCCATGATCTGGGTCACCTTGGCACACAGAGGGCCTTCCAGAGTAGGCGGCAGAAAGAATAAAGGGTCAGCAAAGACCTGGCATGTGTCTGCACCCTTTCACTGAACCCGAATGAAATCCCCACATCCACCCAGAGTCCAGCTCTCGTTGCCCACCTGCCTTTCACTACTTTGGGGCCTTTCAGGCACCACCCCCTGCCCTGCTTTCCTCAGAGAGAGTTGGCCTACGTCCCTCAGCAACAGCGGCCTTCGACCACCAGCATTCCAGCAGCCCTCTTTCTGTTGGTGGCATGTGTGTCCTTACCTGGTTTTCAGCAAACATAAAATTCCTTCAGGGTGAACCAGACTGTGGTCCCTCCCTGAGGTGGATCTGCTGGCCCTTGAAACACTGGTTTGGGAAGCTCTGCTCCTTCACGCAGGTCCCCATTATTCATCGTCACACAAAAATGCTTCCACACAGATTGTTTCCGAGAGAGATTTGCTGAAGTAAGACAGAAATCTAAAGACCGTCACAGGCTGGGATAAATTCCTATATTAAATCGTCTCAGGAGAGGGATCCGGCTAACAGCCGACTTATTAAAGCATTTGACCACCTCCCATGGAGCAGGCCTCATGGGCTAAATGGAGTAAGAACTCCAGGCTGACTCTCCTAAGCCCCTTCTCCCAGGGGAACGGTGGTCCTCCTCCTAGGACTCATCTGGGAAGGTGGGTGGGAGTCTCTGCACCTCTGATGGCCCAGGGATGCTCTAGCTATACAAGGCCTGTGACTGAGACATGGTGCTTTTACACGGCTGTCCCCACCCAGAGCTGGAGTAAAATCCAGGGGAGTGGAGGCTTTCAGTCCCACCTGAGACTGGTCGAGTGCTGGAGGGTTCCATGTGGCAGACAGTCCCCGTTCCTCAGAGATCTCACTGGAGGACACTGCCGTGGCGCCATGCCCAGGCTGAGTGTCTCCGACAGACACTTGTGGGAAACCGGTTCGTGACTGGCACTCATTACATCTGCAGTTACATGCCTCATCTTTCTTAGAATAAAATGACTCATTTTTAAAACTAGAAACAGAAGCCCTGGGAAAACTGATTCTCTGTTACATATCATTTATAACTCAGTTTTGATTTTGACCACTAACACATAATTTTACCAATAACTGGAAAAGTTTAAAGTCTTTCATTAACGTCAGGGATAAGACCTTCCATCAAGAAATGAAGTTAAAAGGGAGGAAGCTCCTTGACCTAGTGCTGAATATAACATAGAATTTTCAAAAAGCAGGACCCTGCATTGAACTCAAAAAGTACTCCTTTGGGGGGGTTCCTGGGAAAGTACAATAGTGAGAGTTCCCAAGAATTGTCTACAGTATTCTGTAAGTCCTTCTGATAATGTTAATAATTTTCCCACTTTTTTAGATAATAGCATAGTACTCTATAACAAATGCTATCCTTATAAGAGTACCTTTGGAGGCTCTATCCTCTCAGAAAATTGAATAGATGATTAGGACAACATTCTATATTAGACGCAATTCTTTCTGATTGCCATTATTTGGAAAAATAACATGACAAATTATTAACACTACCTCAACCACGGTAAACAGGAAATTGTAAATAATTTGACAAGCACTGGTGAAAACATATTTCTGGATTTGTTTTCAGACAATCCAAAATGTCTGCTATTAAAGGGCCCTTCCTTTTTCCATCTAGATCTTTCAGGGAAACACCAACCCCACAGATGTTGTGATTGGAGTTTTCCCCAAACCCCTGATAACTCGATTTGTCCGAATCAAACCTGTGACTTGGGAAACTGGCATATCTATGAGATTTGAAGTCTATGGCTGCAAGATAACAGGTAAGATTGAAGATCACCTGGGTTTGATTTATGTAAACTTTTAAATATAGGGAGAGTCATTTGGTATAAATGGGGTTGGTCATTTTCATTTGATAGTTAAGAGCATACACTTAGGATTTAGACAAAAGTGAGTTCAAATCCTACTTGTACTACTCACTGGCTTATTTCTTTGGGCAGTTTATGACCTTTCAAAGCCTTAGTTATCTCACCTGGAAAACAGGGTTGTTGTGATAATGGATCAGCTAGTGGATACGAAGCATTTACACAGCCTGGCGTGTGGTGGGTATTTACTAAGTGGTGCTTTTCCACTAGACGGCAAGCTCCAGGAAGGCAGGTAAAGCTCCAAGAAGGCAGGTACCTTCCCCCTCATCCTCTGTCTCCTCGGTACTCGGCACACTGACTGCTACATGGTAGATTTACAGTAAATAACTGTTGCGTGAAATGTTCTTCACCTGCTTTGTCTTTTTACTTTTTCTTCTAATTTACATATATATTTTTTAATTGAAACATAGTTGATTTACAATGTTATATTAGTTTGAGGTGTACAGCATAGTGATTTGATATTTTTGTAGATTATACTCCATTTAAAGTTATTACAAAAGATTGGTTATATTCCTGTGCTGTATATTATATCCCTGTATCTTATTTGTTTTTGTTTTTGTTTTGTTTTGTAACTTTTTATTTTATGTTGGAGTATATCCAATTAACAATGTTGTGATAGTTTCAGCCAAAGCAACTCAGCCATACATATACATGTATCCATTCTCCCCCAGACTCCCCTCCCATCCAGCCTGCCACTTAACAGTGAGGAGAGTTCCCTGTGCTATATAGTAGGTCCTTGTTGGTTATCCTTTTTAAATATAGCAGCGTGTACATGTCAATTCCAAACTCCCTAACTTTCCCTTCCCTGCACCCTTCCCCCCGGTAACCATAAGTTCATTCTCTAAGTCTGTGAGTCCATTTCTGTTTTGTAAATACGTTCATTTGTATCATTTCTTTTTAGATCCTGCATATAAGCGATATCATACAATATTTCTCTTTGTCTGACTTACCTGTCTTTTTAATTTTGAAGTCTAGAGGTGGCCTTATCAGCTGTAGCTGTTCAGGAGGAGTTTAATTTACCAGAATTTCTCCTTTTACTCACTTAACTGCCCTGACAACTTTCTCCTAGGTTTTGGCTCAATATATGTCTATCTTTTTTTGAATGAATATGCTAATATTAGAAATCAATTTGTCAATATTTCTCGTTTTTGAGTTTGTTTCTTCTGACATTAAAAGGACTTTAAAAGCCTCTTAAATTTGGAACAAGTAGGTGGATTACATCCACTTGAGAGGTGAAGATGAGGTACTGGGCGATTAAGTGGCTAAAAAGATAGGCAGGTACCGAACGGGGAGTAAAAGAAGGTCCTGTTAGTCTCACTGTGTTTCTGTGGCGACCAGTACTGCTCACTTGTCCATTGATCTTCTTGTACAACCACTCTGTATTCTGAAGTAAGTAGCAGTCACGTTAGAATTCCTTTCCATTTAAGTAAATACACTGCAAATTTTTCATTAAAAAAAAAAGTACAGTGTAACCTCCAGAGTAAGCTTAAAACTTCAAAGACAGAATCGGTAACTGATTCACCAAAAAGTAATTAAAAGTGACAACGTTTAAAAATCTGAGAGCTGGGACTTCCCTGGTGACGCAGTGGTTAAGAATCCACCTGCCAATGCAGGGGACAGGGGTTCGAGCCCTGGTCCGGGACGATCCCACATCCCGCAGCTAGAGAAAACCCACGCACAGTAACGAAGACCCAACGCAGCCAAAAATAAATAAATAAATAAATTTATTTTAAAAAAAAAATCTGCTAACTATCTTTCATATAATGTTAGTATACATATTAAGGGCATTTAACTTCTCATTGCATGAATGCCAACACTATAGTTTTTATTTTTATCCTCTTAAGTATAATTATTTTTAGAGAAGGAAACTATTGACTTTTGAAGGAAAAAAAAATCACCTGGGCAGTTTTCCATGAAATTACAAGCAATTTGAAGAAGAGCTAATGAAGGAGAAAAAATATATACATTTGTTTACAGTACAGTTCGTTTTGGAAAGTGAAAACTGACTTTTGATTTCTTCCCCAAATTTTATTTATTTCCATCCTAGAGACGGACTTGTTTATTGTTTTAGGATCTAAGCATTTAGAAAGTTCAAGTCCTTGGAGGCAGGAATTGGGTGGAGAGGGGCTTGGAGGGAGAAAAGGGGCAGTGAAGGTTAGCTATAATCTTGGCTTTATTCTTTTTTTAAAATTTATTATTTATTTATTTATTTTTGGCTGCGTTGGGTCTTCGTTGCTGTGCGCCGGCTTTCTCTAGCTGCGGCGAGCGGGGGCTACTCTTCATTGCGGTGCGCAGGATTCTCATTGCAGTGGCTTCTCTTGTTGCGGAGCACAGGCTCTAGGTGCACGGGCTTCAGTAGTTGCGGCACGCAGGCTCAGTAGTTGTAGCACACGGGCTTAGTTGCTCCGTGGCATGTGGGATCTTCGTGGACCAGGTGTCCCCTGCGTTGGCAGGCGGATTCTTAACCACTGCGCCACCAGGGGAGTCCCACCTTGGCTTTATTCTTGATCAGCAGTTGCATGAAAGTTCTAGGTCATTTTCAGAGCATTACAAATGTGAGAGACTCTCCATAAATTCATAGAAACAAGGCCATCTGAGGGCAGGGTGGAAATTTCTGGTCCATTCCTCCCATCTAATTTCACGTCACTGTACCAGAAAAAAAGAAGTAAACTTCATAAAGACTCCAAATGCGTTAGTGTGAATTGTGAATTTCTGGCTCTCCTTTTAATTAAACAAAATCCTTGTTTAAGCCTGAACTGCTCTTTCTCCTTTTCACAAGGATTTTCCTGAAAGGTAATTCTAGGAGTATGAGTCTTCACAGGTAAACAAGGCAGATAATTTACTGGATTTTAAAATATAGTTAAATGACCTAGTTATTTAAACAGATGTCTAAAATACCATGTTTTGATATTTTCACACATATTCTATTTTACAGTTACTTTAAGTAGCTATTTTTTTTCAAACTGCATACTGCTACTATCTTAATCATGACCCCTAATATATTTTAGACACTTTCTAGTAAGATCTTTCTAGTAAGATCGCTACAACCGCCAAATAACTGATCAAAGCAGGTTTTTGGAGAGGCCAGTGTGTCATAACGATGGTCACACAAAAAGAAGGTGTGCAGACATATCCAGGCTTTGCTCTGGGCTATCCATTTAGTGAATGAGTGACCATGGACAAGACCCTCAGTCCCTCTTATCTCCATCTCCTTGTCAGTCAGTAGATCTCCATCTCCTTGATTCAGCTGTAATGAAGATTTAAGTGAAAGGATTTTATAACGCTTGGCTTAGAGTAAGTGCTCACTAAACGGTACCCAGTAAATTAAACAGTTCATGGTACTCAGTAAATTGAACCTAGAATAGGCCCCAGCAAACAGAGCCCCTAATGAGACAACAATATCAGTGTTTTCTTCTTAATTACCAGAGTAGATAATTTTCATCTTTTAGAGGCCATGGTCCCCTCGGTGGAGACCAATGAAAGAAATACAAGACTGCAGGTTCACTGGGGGTCTGGAAGATGCATGAAAGCAGGAGCCATGTTTATCTTCTTTTCCATTGCGTCCTGTGTGCCTGGAACAAAATATGTGCTCAATACACTTATTTTTTTAATGAATGAATGAACTGCAGTTTTTTCCATTTCTTACGATAAACAAGTGACTGGATTGCAAAATTTTACCCTTTCCGCTTGAGTGGGAAAGCCCCAACTCAATCTGGATTTTTTTAAAAGAAACTGTTGAATTAAAAGTTACCATGAGAATACATCACTTGAATCCAAAGTCTCCAGAGCCCCCAAGTTTTAACACAATTTTTCCATTCAGAAATTATTTTTTAGAAATACAGCAATCCTGGAATAACCAGAGTATACAATGGTGGGTCACCATGTAGAGAGATAAGGAAAACAAAATTGGAGCAAACCATTCTACTTTGTAGGTAATTGACAAAGGAGCATTTTCATTATTTTGACAAGGCAGGCTTCATCATTTTGGCAAAGCTGGAAATTGGTGAAAATGCCCTTGCTGTCTGAGAACACACCGGAAACGCTGTTGACTTTTTCGTTAACCAGAAGTTAATTAACTGTGCTTCTGCACAGGTCAGCGTGTTCCTTTGTTGATCAGAGTTTGCAAGGATGATCTCAGGCCCTACAACATCCAGAGGTACCTTCTGAGTCATCGAGGGAAGATTAAATTATGCTCATTCAGCTTCACCCATCAAATGCAGTTATTACCTCCTCATTCCTTGAAAACTGGTTAACTGAGTATTTGATTTACCAGTTTATCTGTTTTCACGTTAAAGCTCAGTTCAGAGATTTTACTGGAAAATAGCATCAATGAAAATAACCACTGCCAGAGGGGAAAGGAGTTGGGGGGGTGGGGGGTTGAAAAGGGTGAAGGAAATTAAGAGGTACAAACCTCCAGGTGTAAAATGAATAAGCCACAGTGACGTAATGTACAGTATAAGGAATATAGCTAATAATATGATAAAAACTTTGTACGGGGACAGATGGTTACTAGACTTATCATGGTGATCGTTTCATAATATATGCAGATGTCAAATCACTATGTAGTATACCTGAAATTAATGTCATGTTGTACATCAACTATATTTTGATAAAAAAAGGAAAGAACCCCCTAATCCCCCATCACAGAACTCATTTCTCCTTCCCATCTAGGATTGGTTTTAAGGTTTCTAAACAGGGTTGCCAAGTGAAATACAGAATGTCTAGTTCAGTTTGATGCAGATAAATGCATAACTTTTTAGTATAAGTTAGGTCCCATGCAATATTGGGGACAAACTTATACTAAAAAATTATTTGCTGTTTATTTGAAATTCTGATTTAGTTTGGCAGCCTGTTTCTTGTGTCGTTGTTTTTGTTAGATTTTTTTGTTCGTTAAATCTGGCGACACTATTTCCAAAGGATGTGAGATGGAGCCAGGCTAATCAGGGCGCATCTGAGCCAGCCTGCCGCGGACGAACAGAGCTAGATCCCAGCAGCTTATGCAAACCTTGAATTGTTAGTGGAACCTTTCTCCTAACCGTGGCTAAAAGTGAGTCACTGGTTTTCAGTCAAAGGCAAATCAAGGTGCCTCTTCCTTGATCTTGGATGAGGCCGACTTGCAGAAGGAATGCCCTTTTCTGACTGCACGAGGGCTGTATTGGCAGGATGCCGGCTGCCATCACGAGGCTTGTGGATGCGAGGACTGTGCCCTAGCCAGCTCTGCACTAGAGAAGCGACCTTCTTCCGGTAAAGGTTCTGCCCTCCTTACAATATTCAGGTTAATTGTGTTTTTCTCCAAATGGTAACATCTGGTACATATTACCAGCTAAACATTTTCTTTGCAAAAGCTGGTTTTGAATCAGACAGGTGTGACCACAGTGACCAAAAATGTGACTTCTATTTTTAACACTATAATTTCCGAGACCCTCAGTAAAATCGTTTTTGTCAATCTTTTTATAATCCCCATTGAATTTATTCTTGGTTTCCAGATCCCAGCTTGGAGCAAATACTGCGGCTGAATTACAGGAAAGGGTGCTTGGGGAAAAGGACAACTGCCTTTTATTGTGTTAATAAGCTGATTCATTCAACAAATATTTGCAGAGCAAATACCAAGAATAAAGGGCACAAGGAGTCATAGAAAAGTTTTTTGTTTTTTTTTTTGTAATTTTATTTATTTATTTATTTATGGCTGTGTTGGGTCTTCGTTTCTGTGCGAGGGCTTTCTCTAGTTGCGGCAAGCGGGGGCCACTCTTCATCGTGGTGCGCGGGTCTCTCACTATCGCGGCCTCTCTTGTTGAGGAGCACAGGCTCTAGACGCGCAGGCTCAGTAGTTGTGGCTCACGGACCTAGTTGCTCCGCGGCATGTGGGATCTTCCCAGACCAGGGCACGAACCCGTGTCCCCTGCATTGGCAGGCAGATTCTCAACCACTGCGCCACCAGGGAAGCCCAGAAAAGTTTTTAATATGACTTGCTTCACTCCCTCAAAGAACTTAAAACCTGGGGAGGCAAGTAGCAACCCAAAGAACTGAATATGGCCAGTATATATGAGACATGCAAGTGGAGAGCTAGGAAGAGTCCCAGAAAAGGAAAACCATGTCTAGTTGGAGAGATCAGAAAAATTGAATATATAAGGTAAAATTTGAAAACAGGTCAAGATTTTAAGATAGTGGGAAGGACAAAATGATGGGGAATTCTTTAGTGGAGGGAACAGAATGATAGAAAGCCCCCAACTACTACCACTGCCGAGGTGAGGGAGCCTTCATTGAGTAGGGGCCTTGCAAGGCCATGGTATGGAAGACCTGGCACAGTGGGTTGAAAGTACGTGCATAATTTGTAGGTTAGCAGGCACCGAATTTTTGAGTAAAGAAATGGCATGATCTGAACTGCACAACTCAGGTGGAAAGTATCTGAGTAATTCATTCTTAAGGGTCAGCTGGTAACACGGACACAGCCTAATTGCATTAGAAACATGCCTCTCACGATTGGTTACATTTTAGGCTGAATTTTGATTTATGCAGAATGCAGTTGTTTCAGAGAAAAACAGATTCTCCTTCCTGGCATGTCCTCAATGGAGATGTACAGTTTTGAAAAGAGAATAATTGAAATGTTGAACATTTTGTTATTAACCCACCAATCAATTAATCAGTGATGGGTACTCTCCTGCTCAGAAGCTCCTTGGGCTGTTGTAGAAGATACAGAAAGATCTATGATGCCATTCATTGCCTTTGAGGAGTTTCTAGTCTGGTTCTGGACACAGGACTCCCAATCTTAAAACATGGAGAGACCGGCTTAATGCTAAACTCTGTGCTGCTTCCTGTATGGTAGTCATATTTCTGAGAAGGGAGGGTTCAGGATAAAGGATAGGGTCATTTGAGAAGTTTTCAGGAAGAGTCTTAAGCTGGGTTTGAAAGTCTGGGCAGAACTCACCTCTGTCAACAGGAGGATGAGGGGGCAGCAGGAACATTTTGAACAAAGGCAATGATGAGAATTCTCTCTATGGTATGTGGGAAGAAAATGGATTACTGTCAGTAATAGGAAATAAAATTAGATACCTAGGATGAAGCCAAAATGAGGGTGTTGGAAAACCAGATCAAGACTTTTTATAGTGTCCCATAAAAAATGGAGAGCCATGGAAATTTTTCAAAGATCTCTCTCTTTTTTTTATTGTGGTCAAATGTACATAACATAGTTTACCATTCTAACCATTTTTAAGGATACAGTTTAGTTGCTTCAGTAATCACATTATTGTGTAACCATCACCACAATCCATCTTCAGAACTTTTCATTATCCCAAACTGAAACTCTATACCCATGAAACACTAACTCTGCACTCCCCTCCCCCCAGCTTCTGGAACCCACCATTCTACTTTATGTCCTTATGAATTTGACTCTTCTAGGTACCTCATATCAGTGGAATCATGCAGTATTTGTCCTTTTGTGTCTGGCTTATTTTCCTTAGCAATGGAAGATTTTTGAACATAAGAGTGACATCGCAAAAAAAAAAAGAAACTATGAAAAGCGACGTGGGTATTGTTGATTCAAAACTGGGGTTTGAGAGGGTAGTCAGGAGACCACTTGGCATGTAGCCATGGCATCAAGACGATGCCAGAAGAAATGAAGATCGCAAGACTTTTTTTTTTAACAAAAATATGACAGGATTTGGTAGCAGAACAGGAATGGAAAATGGAAAACGGAAAGACAAGATGAGTAGGCAGGAGCTAGCTGATTGGTGGTGATTCCACCCATTAAAGTGCAGAGTTGGATAAAGGGATTTGGTGTCGAGGGGAAAGGACTGTTTCTGTTTGGACTTGGGACATCTGAGTTGACAGTGGGATCGTGCAGAGTTCTCGTGCAGTTAGAAACAGGGGTGGGGAGGACACCTGGGGGGAGGATGGGCCCCTCCTTCAACGCTCAGTCCAAAGGTTCCCCCACCCCCGGCAGGGGGCCCTCCTACCTCTTCAAGCTGAGCCCAGCACTTTCTCTCTCTTCGCCTCCTCATCATCTTCTTTTTGCTTTTGTTTTGGCAACTTTCCTGCTGTTGGAATTACTGGTTTACACATCTCCAGCCCCGCATAAACTGAACCTCCATTGGGCAGGACCTGGACTTGATCTAGGGATAACTTCCGGATACCAAAGGGACCGAATGTCAATACTTTGACCTTAAACTTGGAAGAACTCAAAAAGGGAAGAAATGAATGTTCTTATCGAAGATTTTCTTTACCGGACTGTGAGTGCAGGGCAGGGAGTGCAGAAAGAGGAGCGGGGAAGCTCTGGTTTAATGTCAGATGATCCAGACATTTGCAAATGTACATTAATGCGTACAGACCATGTTTTTATTCAATATGTTGGATTCTCTTTCTAAGCATGGAGACTTCTAGAAAATCATTTTACATCGCCTATTCCGTTCCCCTCTCTAGATTATCCTTGCTCTGGAATGTTGGGTATGGTGTCCGGACTTATTTCCGACTCCCAGATCACAGCATCCAACCAAGCGGACAGGAACTGGATGCCTGAAAATATCCGCCTGGTGACCAGCCGCTCGGGCTGGGCACTGCCACCCGCCCCGCACCCGTACGTGAACGAGTGGCTGCAGGTGGACCTGGCGGAGGAGAAGATCGTGCGGGGCGTCATCATTCAGGGGGGCAAGCACCGGGAGAACAAGGTGTTCATGAGGAAATTCAAGATCGGGTACAGCAACAACGGCTCAGACTGGAAGATGGTCATGGATGACAGCAAGCGCAAGGCCAAGGTGAGGCCCCGGGCAGCGCCGGGAGGCGGGGGGCGGCGCCGGGAGGGGCCCCTCCCTCACGGCCTTGACTGGAATCAAGGACCCTGGCCTCTTCCTGCGGAAGCGCTGCTTCTCATTTCCTGAAAGCCGTGGGATCTGCGGGGGCGAGTGATGGAGACAGTTAAGATTCCAGGGGAGACAGGAATTCCACGGCTGAGAATCGCGTCGCCGGTCACCTTTCTCTCCCGTAGGGAACAGCAGGTGGCTCAGGGGACCGGGAGGTCGTGAGGGTGGGTCCAGGGGGCCACTGCGGTAGGCATTCAGAATCTCTCTGCAGACTCTAATCTCTCCGTGAGCACCCGCCCCCAGCCCCCTTCTCTCACGCATCCCTTAAGTGTATTTTTAAACTTTTTTAAATTTTTATTTTTTTTATTGAATGAAAGAGTCTTTAAATTCTATAGTGCTTTACGATTTTCAGAAGTTTCATAATTGTGCTGAAATACACATAACGGAAGATTTGCCATCTTAACCTTTTTAAGTGTGTACAGTTCAGTAGGGTTAAGTACATTCACGCTGGTGTGCAAGCCCATCTCCAGGACTTCCTCATCTTGCAAAACAAACTCCGCCCCCATTAAACAATAATTTTCACCCCCTCTCCCCCAGCCCCTGACAACCACCATTCCACTTTGTTTCTATGCATTTGACTACTCCGGGAGCCTCATGTAAGTGGAATCAGACAATATTTAGCCTTATTTTACTTGGGATGATGTCCTCGAGGTTCATCCATGTCGTAACCTGGGTCCGAATTTCATTCCTTTTTAAAGCTGAATAATATTCTATCGTATGTACAGACCACATGTTGGGTATCTATCCATCCACTGACGGACACTTTCATTGCTTCTGACTCTTGGCTATCATGAATAACGCTTATGTCTATTTCTTATACATTGGAACCTTTCAAAAAGCAGTTGGCCCTTGAGGATCTAGTGAAAAAGAAATCTTCCAACCTTCACCAGAACACGTGGCATAATTTTTTTTTTTTAACGAAACAGGTATTCTTTAGTGATTATGTTTTTCTAAGGCTCTTGGTTAAATATATGTGCATTTCCTGAGCACAGAACACCAACTAGGAAAGGACGCCCCGAGTATGCTGCACGGCCTGGAAACTGATTTCAGATTAAAATAAGGAAGAGCCCCCAGAAGTTCAGTTCTGCATGCAGAACTATATGTGGGTTCTGTATTCAACTGAAGATACTTCTCACCCCTAGCACAACTGGCCTTTCGGTCGCAGTCTTTCTGTCCCTGCTTTGCCAAGGACCTACTCCTTTTATGAAAAGATTTTAGCTCATTGGAGGGAATGGTAGTGTGGGAATATGGCTTCATACAGTCCCTGGGGCCAAAGGCTTTGCAGGCAGTAAACAAAGCCGGGCCACGCAGCCAGCTCCCACTCGGCCCAGATGTGGAGGCTCTGCCGAGACTGTCCCTACGGCTGCACTCCGCACCAGTGGGCAGACCACCAAGAGGGATGATGCTGTCGGAAATGTAAGAATTCCTCTCCCATTTCATCCCCAGTTAACTTGTGGTTTCTAAAACATTTCCAGTATTTTTTTTTTTTTTTTTAATCTATGTGCAGCTACTTTCTTGCTTGTGTCCGTTTCATTTTCCCCTTTTATGTCTACCCCTCTTGTTTTGGTAGAAGAAAAAGTAAAATAAACATCAGAAACTGGAGTTCCCCTAAGAGCCGATCTTTTCTGAGGAGTTGTGAGCCCTGTGGCTTTAGCACCAAGTGTGAATATGCTGCAAATCAACAACTTCCCGGAGCCGCTGTCGCATGGCAGTGTGAGCTGTTGTGACATGTTCTTCAACATTCGGGTTCTAAGAGGGAAAGAAAACAAATTGCCATAGGCTTTGGATGGGATGCGTCTTATGCTTCCTGGCCGTTAGTATCTAATCCACTCGTCTGCAATCAAGTCTAAAGCTATCACTCCCTTTGTAGGACATCGCATATAGCATTCACAAGAAGCCAGCACACAGCTTTCAATTTTAACAAAAAACTCCATTCAAGATTGGTTGAATGTGTTAGATTTTTTCCTAAAATATTTCATCCATCATTATCATGTTCTTATGTATTTAAACCATAAAAGTTTCTAAATTGTTTACATGGCATCTAATCTCTGATTCCTAACATGTCCTTCCCCTGGAATAAAATCTTCAAGATGAAAAAGGAAACTGGTTAAACCTTCCATTTAGGAGCAGTATTTATTTCTAAATTTCACAAAGATAGTTAAAACATACTATATTTAAACTTGCAAATGAAGATTACCTGCTTAGGATGCCAAGTACCTTTTACATACGGTAAAGGGAGCACACAGTTTTGTGATATAAAACAGCACTTTGATGGATTTAAAATCCTCTATGCCGTCGCCTTACTTCCTACCCTTAAATA
Organism: Balaenoptera musculus; assembly: GCF_009873245.2. Classification (NCBI taxonomy): domain Eukaryota; kingdom Metazoa; phylum Chordata; class Mammalia; order Artiodactyla; family Balaenopteridae; genus Balaenoptera; species Balaenoptera musculus. Next base: position 16,894,108 of record NC_045786.1, on the reverse strand, counting down.
GTGCATGACGGACAAGGTACCTCAGAGTCTTTGAATCGACTAGACTTTTCAGGGGCAAATAGATCTAAATGCTCCAAGCCCTCTTCTTCTAAAGCATGATTAGTGAAAAGACACAAAGACATTTTGTAAACAATCCTATGTTAGCAAACTTAGCCCAATTCCATATGGCCCTTCCTTGCTAATATTCTGCCCAGTTCATCACTGACAATACATTGTGCTAATTCTTTGCTCAAGGTAAAAGTAGGAGAAAAGCCTGGGACTCCGTAGATATAAGTGCTTTTCTCCTAAGAATGTTGGAGCTATGTTAACGTACACAGAACTTGCATGTGTAGTAATACTATTTTTACTATAATTAGTATCTTACTGAGAATACTTAATTGGGCCTGACGTTATACGTCAGATTCTCAATTAATGGCAGCAACTGCAGTTCTATCAAGAATGCAGAGGCCCCCGGTAGTGAATTTACTCTTGAAAATGATAAAAGGAAACTTTAATTGAGAGAGGTGGGTCTGTATTAGCCCTGTACTTCTAGATTCTTGGAGGATTTTCTGAGTTGGAAGAGGTCAATTAATTTACTTCTAGAACTCAGAAAAAACCTCTAGTTATGTCACAACCTTCCCAATCTATCTTCTCTTACTTGTGTCACCCATTTGGCCAAGATATTTCCACCACCGAATGATGGCATCTTTGGCTGGTTTGTGATGTCTTGACCCAGGTATTGGGCAGGGTTCCCACTCCTGACGGATATGGCCACCCACCCAATATGATCTACCAGATTTGGAAGCCCAAATCACAATCCATTTAAAGAAAAAGCAATGAAACTGAATGTGTGGCCATGGGAATAGACCTCAGTGTCCTAGACTTCAGTGTTGTCATCTATTAAAATGAGGAAATCAGACTGGATTGTTTCTAAGGGCAGCGTGGTGAAGGGCACCAGATAAGACTGGTAGATCTGAATCCCAAGGTCATGGGCAAATTACTTGACCTCTCTGTGCCTTGCCTGTAAAAGGAGGGCAATAATAGAACCTACCTCTTGGAGTTGTCTTTAGGATTAATTGAGTGAGTACATTTTAAGCACATGGAACAATGCCTTGCACGAGTAAACATCACATGATGCTTGATATATAAAAGGACACTCCCAGTGATAAGGCAGTTTGATTTTTTCTAATCCCCTCCCCTCTTCCCATTCTGGACAGAGTTAGGAATGATGTTGGGAGAAGAGGATACAGAGAGGCTTATCCATTTCTTAAAAAAGAAAACAAGCCTAGTCATTGCTCTATTTTCTTATGACTCCACTCAAGGATTTTGACCTTCCTGTCACTGTAAAAAGGAAAACAGAATAATCCAGTGGCAGCAGGGCAATAACGGCCGGGCTCCTGAACATGTCACAGTGATGTCGAGTTAGGAATGCTCTTCACCAAGAGGTGCCAACTCACTGCAGTGCAACCAGGCATCGGAACATCGCTTAGCGGTCGGGACCCTGTCACTTTCCTGAGATGAGAAAGTATTTTATCTACAAATGCCTCCAGCTGGTGGTACTGCTTAAGTCAACAGCAGTTCCAATGGATTGGAATGACCCAAGTTCTTGGTTACAGAGCACTTGAAGTACGTGAAATTTACTATCTCTTCCTCCAGGAATGGAATTCCTTGCTCTTCTAGAGGACGGAGTTTTAGCAAAACCAGGACCCATTCATTGAAGAGAATGTGACAGGAGTCGTTACTGGAAATGTGGTGACTGTTACAAGATTTGAAAAATGGCAGGCTCCCTTCCTGAGTTTTCTTCCTCCACTTCAAGGAAGTGGTAAAAGTGTCACTTTTCCCAGGCACATCAGACTGTCATTTAAAAATGTGTCTCATTAAATCCTCAGCTTCTGGTCTAGCCTCAGTGTATCCTCCAGGGTTTCTAAGAAACGACATCTGTCACTTCTTAGAGAAGGTTTAATTGTTTTTTCCCTTCTCATTTAGGAAAGGAATGTCAGCCGTTTACGAAGTAGTAGAATGAGGCCCATTTCTCTGGCCTGCTAAGAGTCCTAAAGGAAGGACTTTTCTGCTGAAAGGGAGGTTTTGTTAATACCTGGTGTTCTTCATACTTCACAGTCTTTTGAAGGCAACAACAACTATGATACACCTGAGCTACGGACATTTCCACCCCTTTCCACGCGGTTCGTCAGGATCTACCCCGAGAGAGCCACTCATGGCGGACTAGGGCTACGGCTGGAGCTGCTGGGCTGTGAGGTGGAAGGTAAGCACGATTTCCAGAGCCCCACCTGGTTCCCCAGATGTTTTATTTCCTTCATCATGCACTTATGCCCCTGACGGTGCTGCTGCAAATTGCCCCATTTCTCCTGGGTGATCCTGTGTCTCTTGTGCCTGCGGGTCCGTAAGGCTCATCACCTGGTGCCCTGCACGACTTATTCAGCAAATACGCTACTGAGCCTCATTTGTCCCTGTTTCAACAGGAAGACTCGTAGACAAGCAGCCTTCTCCTGTCCCTAAGTGCACACTGCATCATTCCCAGATCTTTCCCCTAGTCCTTTGTCTACCCCCTTGGGATTCGTTTATCTTCTCATTTGACAATGTTTACTGAGCACAAGTTCTTTCCCAGACACAAAGGAGGCACCAGGAACACAAAGGTCTATAGGACGTGGACCTTACACTCAAGTAGTTCAGCATGGATGGAGGTGGTAGACCAACACACCAGCACTTGCTGCCCCTGGGCTTTGCCCCTAGAAACCGTGCCCATCCTTCAGGACTTGGCCCCGTGCCCTGTCTTCCATAACAGTGCCTTCACATCCTAATTTTTTGTGGGTTGTTTCCATAACGCTCCTCAGATTCTGTGGGGTTGTCTTCTTTGAGTTTTTTTTTAAATGATGTATTGTGAAATTCACGTAACATAAAATCCTCCATTTTGTTTTTTTTTAATTATTTTATTTTATTTTATTTTATTGCTGTTGTTGTATTTTGGCCACACCTCGTGGCATGTAGGATGGTCCCTGACCAGGGATCAGACCCGGGCCCCCGCAGTGAAAGCTCTGAATCCTAACCACTAGGCCATCAGGGAATTCCCTAAAATCCACCATTTTAAAGTAAACAATTCAGTGGCATTTAGTACGTTGACAATTATTTATGCAGCCAACACCTCTATCCAGTTCCAAAACGTTTCCATCGCTCCAAAGTGAAACCCCCTACCCATTAAACAGTCCCCCCCTCCCTCCCTCAACCCCCGGCGACCACAGATTCCATGACCTTCTTAGTGTTGTTCAGAGGTCTGTGTCTGGTCCAAGTTGGCATCTGCGGTGTTGACTACCATCACATACTAGCAGGAAGCAGCATTCGACAGGCTGAAACATCAAGACATTATCTTGGATGAATTTTTGTTGGTTTTTTTGTTTGTTTTTAGTTTTGGTTTGGTTTGGCTTGGTTTTGGGGGTTTTTTGCCCGTGCTGTGAGGCTTTAGGGATCTTAGTTCCCCGACCAGGGATTGAACCCACACCCCCTGCAGTGGAAGCACAGAGCCCTAACCATTAAACCACCAGGGAAGTCCCTTGCATGAATTTCTTAGGCTGCTGCAGAGAAACAAAACTTTACATGAGATAATACATGTAATGTACAGTGAGGTCTGTTTAAAGATAGACTTAGGTTATCATAGGAAGGTCATATCAAGGACAAATTCAGTTCTCACACTGACCTCAGAACTGCACTCTCCTCTTCATTTTTTCACATAATAAATGAGATGAATGTTTGAAAAAATGATATGATGGTTGCTTAGTGTACTATTTTAATGCTTTTGTGCATTGGAATTTCCATCTGCCTTCAATTTGGGCATGAATGAGTAACCTTATACCAACTTTTTCATCCCCATAAAGGTCTTTCTCTAGGTTAGTGCAAAGAATGGCTATTGTTGGTACCCAGATGTTAATCCATTGAGCATATGCTCAGAGTTGTTTGGAAGGATGCCTCTTAAATATCACCTTCTTGGGATTTCAAAATTATTTGTGTTTTGAGCCACCCAAATATAATTACATTCCTGAGCACATTAAATATCATAAAACATTTCTTACACACTAAAGAATCTTAAGCTATAAATCACCATCCTAGTGAATAATTCATAGCTGCTTTCCCACGTGTTTATTTAAAAGCAGGCCATTATCTCCGATTCTTTATTAGGTAGTTGTTTCCATATCTGTAGTTATGTCGCAGGACCTCTGAATCATCTAGTCACTGTCAACACAGACCAAGAATGACCATGTGCCAGGAATTTGACAAAGATGCCAAGAAAAAGAAGGGATGGGCAGACTGAACCACCTGTAGACACATTCGTTCAGTGTGCTGAGCAGTGTGGTTGCCTGGAAAAGGGCGTCTGCTGCTCCGATGCAGGACTTTAGCCTCGATTCTGGGAAGCGACATTGATTTAGAAGGTGGAATGAATGGATGGTTGAAAAGACTGAGCCTGGTGGCAGTCTGCCAGTGTCAACTCAGTGGTGAGGTAGCAATGGTGGTGAAGGGATTTGCTGCAGATGTTTGCAGGCACTCACCAAGGTGGGGAAGTTGCCCCGAGACACACGAGGAGCCAGCATCCAGGGAAAGTATTGTCAAAGCTGTTTAACACAGTTGGTGAAAGGCAGTGTTTTTCTTCTCCCTTAAAACGATTAACAGGCCCTTATTAAATACTGACTTTGTACCTTGTGCTACAGGAGATACCCAAAGATCGAGAAAGAGGGTGAGGTACAACCCAGCCATCTCTGAGTCTCCATCTTATTTGGGACTAGCACTTAAGTTTAAGAAACAGTTAGAGAACCACAGAAGATAAAATATTTTCAAGTAGTAAAATTGGGACATCACTTTTTACTTTTTTCAATTTAATCCCCGTACTACCCTGGGCCACTTCCAGTGCAAAACTCCTCCTTTTTAAATACCATAAGGAATGTGGAAAAACCAGCAAGATGAATAGAGAGTTTGAAAGTGGCACGTTACCAAGAGCGAAGGCAGCTTAGCAAAGGCAAGCATCTGGATTGCCAAAGAGGATTCTATTGATTCAGTGTTAGCAATAAGCAGAACCCAGAATATGTGTGTATGCATTTTACAAAGTCTAGTTTGTACGCCTAAACGGTGTGAACATTACCTGTACGTGGTGATTTCCTAATTATTATTGGTGTGTGTTTGGGGCAGTTGAGGAAGTTGAAACTAGCTATGTTTCTACATTTATTATAACTCTGCTCAGTCCTTTAGCACAATAACAAACAGGGTCAAATTTTTATTGAGAAAGCAGCAGTTACCAGCACATTCCAATTGGCCAGAAGCTATTAGAGAACAGGCCCCCACTCCCAGCATCTTGTCTGGTTTTCAGACATCAAGAGAACTGTCCATTATCTCAAGTCATGTAAAGTGAAATGTAATGCCGAAAACTGTAAGATATTAAACAGATTGCAAAAATGAGTAACAGGCTGGAAAAAAAAATAGATGGAACTAAATTTAAAGAACTTCAAAAGCAGTCTTTGATTAATGTTGGCTACTTTTCAACTACAAACTCAAAGCTATGGGAATACCTGCCAGCAGTGGAATGTAGTCCTCTGGGAGTTAAGGTAAAATGACCCCAGGGAACTCCCAGACACCTGCCGTGGCTCACAAGCTGAGAAGCTTACTTAGAGGGAAATGGAGTCGCTGTTTAAAAAAATAAAGAAGTAAAGAACAATATTGTACTAAAAGTGAATGCTGAGACTCCCTTTTGGGGAAAATATTACAAGATAAACTTAGCAAACTTAGTTAATACCAAGAATATAAAAGAATTCATGACAAGTGAGTCCTCTAGCACCTTGAAAATGAAAGGAAAAACAATTCAAGCCAAATCTCTATCATCAAAGTTCCCAACTTCAGGGTCATGAATAAATAACCAGTGAGAATACAAGAACTTTTCAGAAAAAGGATGTGTATGTAGATAACAATGTATAAAATGCTAAGGCAGCCAATTCTATGAAGGAGATACGGATCAAATACCAAAACAAAGCAGTCCCCAATGCATTCTGCAAAATCCGAGTATATTTCGCTCCTGAAAGAGAGGCAAACCACGCTCCCGGTCTTCTAACCACAGATTAGAGTTTTCTGCAAAAGTATTAGCAGAATCAACAGCCGGGGGCTGGAGAATACATTTCAGAGGTGTGAGAAAATAATCTTTGGATCTTGTTTCAGCACCTACAGCTGGACCGACCACTCCCAATGGGAACCTGGTGGATGAATGTGATGACGACCAGGCCAACTGCCACAGCGGAACAGGTGATGACTTCCAGCTCACAGGTGCAGAAACCATCTTCATCCCATTGCTGTGCCATCTCAGTTCATGTTGTAGTCGAGACCCGCTAATTAACGTCTGTTTGTGTTTGCGGAAATCCTCACGGCGGCAGGCGGGAGGAAGCCTTGCCAAAACACGTGCATCTTCATTTCCTCATGTCGTCATGTAAACAAATTGTCCTTCACAGCCACAGCCATTCGAACGATAATTTTAGCCATTTTCAGAGCCAAAGGCTAGGATTGTCTTCATTGGATAAGAATTCCTCCATGGCTAAATGTAACATAAACTGATTCTCATCTTCGACCTCCACCCCCTTCCGAGATAACATATGCACCACCCATACATAACCACACGCTGGAGAACGTTTATTTTCATTTTCTAACAGGGATCAAATTTTTTGAGTGGATCCTTTATCCAACTAATTAATGAAGTCAAGCTTATATTTGAAATGCAGCTTTTAAGCTAGGATTTTGTGAATCATTTTACATTAAAATTTACAAAGGCAGAATTTGTTGTTATTTGACATCACCACTAGCAAATATATCAGGGATGGTGTGTGCCACGTGCCTCACCGACTTATTTAGAGGATTACTCCATGATATTCTAAAACCCTAAAAGCTAGAAAGTGACCTTCTCTTCTACTTGGACTGACAGAGGAAACATTAAGCAAGTGGGGAAATGGAATGCCACCATTTTGAAACAGGCCAAAGCACTAGAATTATCACCCTATTGCTGCCAAAGGTACCATGGGGCCTTTACTGCTACCCAGATCAAAACACAGTTTCTTACAGCATCTGACTCTCATTTTACATTAAACACGAGCCCGTGGATGCAGGTCTGTATTTTTACCCAAAAGGGATTCAGGAGAGCCCACGTAATTCATTTTCGTGGGCGAAACTGAAGGCGTTACCATGTAACTTCACAATAGTGCCATGTTAGTAGCTAACGCATTAATGTAAAATGTGGAAGGAAATATCCCACATTTCCCATTACTTCAAAAGCTCTCTTCTGAAGGAGCAAGACTGCTCTGCACCCTGAGATGGAATAAGGGGTAAAATCTAGCTCAGAAGGTTAGTACCATGAACTGAGTTTACATTTAAATCCTACCTCCTAAGGTTCTCTACCTCCAAATTTCCAGGATAATTGCTTACAGTCGAATGGCCAATAAATGTCACGTGGTTATGGGCTTTTGAAAACAAATCTTGTATATAAGTAGTTGCAAGCCACAAAAATTACTCTAATTAATGCAGAGGGCTTCTCTTTGTAAGATGTCAAGCTCCAGCTAAAAAGCTTATACAGCTGATGTTAAACCAGAGTACCAGTCTGGTGAAGCAGGTCCTACAGAACCTTCCCAAGGTTGCCTGTGAACACTCTCTGCAAACCTCAGGCTTTTTGCAAACCCGGTCACACGTCCCATCCGTAGTGAAAATCCTCATAAAAAGGAATGTCTGCAGTCATCAGAGGCCCCCCTGTTCAATTACCCTCTTGAGGAGAGGTTCTTTCCTTTATAAACCCTAAAGTGGTCAGTTAATATTGATTAGAGACAAAGCCTCAGATTTATTCCTCGTGTCAGAACAACCAACCTTCTCATTTGTGCATCAGCTCATGACTGAATCAATTGAAACCTAAACCTTTGAATGAAACAGGGTGAGTCTGTTAGCCTGGAGCAAACTGTGTATGGCCACGAGTTGCAAACCACAGAAAATGGGTCATCTTGCCTGGAAACACTGACAGTCCTTTAACAGTACAAGGCGATAGTTTATCTACAGCATTTAAAATCATTTATTGGGTAGATGGAAAACAATGCATTCAATTTTTTTTTTTTTTTTTTTTACATATTACCCTGGCAAAAAAAGTCATTTTCTCAGGCCAGCACGTTTGTTTCAATAATTTGATCTATACGTGTATATATTAAGAACTTCTGGGGGTGCTGATAAGGCTCACTCTATTCCCCCAACAAGAAGAGGTGATCTAAGAAGACATTCTCATGCTTTGTATTCATTTACTGCATGACAGCCCATTTGTCCTTCTTTAAAAGCTTATTTTGCTCTATGAAGCTCTGTGTTAGTCTTTTCTGAAGAAGGGCGGGCTGACGTTTGCCCGTGTTTGCAAGCAGCCCAGCCTGCCCCTAACCCACTATCTATTCACAGGTGAGCATCTCACCTCCTGGGCTCACACACAAGTCTGTACCCTCCTTGCTCTTTCTGTCACAGCTGCAAACTTTGAACGTTCAGTGTCTTAAAACCAAACGAAAAGTATTCTCCCTTTCACCCTGATGGTTGGCAGCATGGAAATTGGGATCAATGCTCTCTGAAGGTTCAGTCCCTTAACAGAGATGATGTCACTTTAATGTCTTCTCCTGGGGGTGACCTATTTGAATATAGGGGGAAATAAGTATTTAGCAAAATGCTCGTTATCTATAAACAACACTGAATTCCAGGTGAACTGTACCAGATGGATGGAAATGAGGAGAGGTTTTGCTCTCCTTTGCTTGCTTGTCAAGGTGAAAATTCACCCTTGAAGTTACTCATTCGCAAATGCCTTTGATGTCATTAGATAATACAATTGGCTTCAAAGGCACCAGGAGGCCAAATTTCACATTGGATCTGTGTGTACCCAACAGGGGAATTTGGCTCCCAACCTCTAACAAAACTGACAGTGCATATCTGTTTTTAAAAGTGAATTTTCACCTTGAGTCTTTCTCCTGTAAGACCACTGGGAACGGAATGCTAATGCGTCTGGCCTCCCTCCAATTCTGCCATTATAGATTCACCTTCTTAACCCATAATATATGTAATGGCTTCTCCTAGCGCCTGCCTCATTGAAGCCATGCACACGTGAGACCACTTATCCAGCATATTTACTGGGCGAGCAGGGGTAACACGACTTGGTGCTACAGTGGACTAGCTCAGAAATCTTCAGGCCATTTCAAGAGCTCAGTTTTACGGCTCTCTGATTCATGATCTGGGTGATTTCTCACCCGTGGGAGCTGCAGGATAGGACTAGGGCTCGGCCAGAATAGAGATGATTACAGTCTTTATTTATTTATTTATGGCCGTGTCGGGTCTTCGTTTCTGTGCGAGGGCTTTCTCTAGTTGTGGCGAGCGGGGGCCACTCTTCATCGCGGTGCACGGGCCTCTCACTGTCGCGGCCTCTCTTGTTGCGGAGCACAGGCTCCAGACGCGCAGGCTCAGTAATTGTGGCTCACGGGCCCAGCTACTCCGCGTCACGTGGGATCTTCCCGGACCAGGGCTCGAACCCATGTCCCCTGCATTGGCAGGCAGATTCTCAACCACTGCGCCACCAGGGAAGCCCTACGGTCTTTATTGAATGACACTACTGGAAGGTGTACAATGGCACCTCGTAGCCACCTCCAAACTTTCCATGATGGGCATGAGCCCTCCATGCCCTTACTTTATATCTTGGGAAAGCAAATAGATGCTCTCGACCATGATCTGCAAGGCAGACACACACGTGGAGAAATGGCTTTCTCAAGCACCAAAGTAATAAACAGCAAACCAGTTTTTCAAGAAGCGTTCAGGTGACGCTTGTGGGTTGCGCAACTTGAAGAACAGGACTTTAAAACAGAAGGCTCATGACGAAGGGCGGAAAATGGCTGAGCTAAGATACCTAAGCTAAGAGGGTAAATCTAAGTTTCCACTGGTCCCCAGACCACGAATTCCAAGTCGACCCAGGCTGATTGAAGTTGACAGCATTCAGGGTGTTGTTTGTGCAGTCTTCCAGCTCCTCGGGACTGTGAAGAAATGTGTCCCTCCGCCCCTTCCCCTTTTCCTGCAGCTTCTCCGAACTGCATACTGGGCGGAATTATTTGTCCTTGGGAAAAACAAACAACCACAGCAGCAAAAGAAAGGAGGAATTACTGCCATCCGCTTTAAAACTTCAGTTTTTAAAATAGATTGTGGGGACCAGCCTTGCAGCTCCCCCCAAGACACACATCTGAAACCTTGGGAAACTATTTGAAGCTTAGAGGTCCAGGTCAAGTTTAATACTTAAGTCACTAAGGACCTTGGGAGGCCTTTGCTTTTCACTCTTGCAATTGTGAGCGTCGTCGATTAGTCTGGGAGTCAAGGAATGCCCTTGGAAGGAAGTCTGGAACTCTCCATACTGCCTAGATGCTTTATGAATAAATGTATCAGGTAAAAAATAGTGGTTTAGGGGCTTCCCTGGTGGCGCAGTGGTTGAGAATCTGCCTGCTAATGCAGGGGACACGGGTTCGAGCCCTGGTCTGGGAGGATCCCACGTGCCGCGGAGCGGCTGGGCCTGTGAGCCACGACTGCTGAGCCTGAGCGTCTGGAGCCTGTGCCCCGCAACGGGAGGGGCCGCGATGGTGAAAGGCCCGCGCACCGCGATGAAGAGCGGTCCCCGCACCGCGACGAGGAGTGGCCCCCACTTGCCGCAACTAGAGAAAGCCCTCGCACGAACCGAGGACCCAGCACAGCCAAAAATAAATAAATAAAAATTAAATAGCCTACTTTATAAAAAAAAAAAAAAAATAGTGGTTTATTTGAATTTGATATTGTGGTGAACAAAATGTAAGACATTTGCTACAGCTGGAATTAAAGGAAGAATTATCTGAGGGAGCTGCTAGCCTCTAACAGATGTATGTAAGCCTACAGCATTCTCTACTAAATAGTACCTACAATGCTGCCTTTTTCTCATCTCATATGTTACTGTTTCTGTGTTTCAGGTGGTACCACTGTGCTGACCACAGAAAAGCCAACCGTGATAGACAGCACTATACAATCAGGTATCAAATACCAAAGAGGAAATGTGGTAGATTTCACATATGCCTGTCCTTTCCCACAAAATAGCACATCGCTACGGTTCTCAATTTCCGTTTCCCTCAAAGTCCTAGCAGAGATGCCACCAGCATCTGGTCCCCAAGCATGAGCCATAAACACTGCTTTCCTTTCATCCACATGTATATGCAGCAGGGAGCAACATTTCCTTCCCCATCAGTCATTGCCAAATGGTGACAATCCCCGCTCTCAGCGGAAGGAACCGAGGAACATACTTTGTTTAAACGCAGCACATCTAGGACACGGACTGTGTTTGCAAACTCAGGAGAAGGAAGTCTCCCAGGCAGCAGCCTGACTATTTATTTTCATCGCCACTCAGCAAATCGGAGACAGGCGAAGTTTGTCAGTTTTGTCTGCCACAGAGTTGGCAGTTTTACAGCCGCATTTCCAGTGGGTGCGCCACGAGATGCGGTGCAGGAAACCAGGGCTAGCAGTGCGCCCGGAGAGGAGCGCCCTCGGAAAGGGCACCACCTCTGCATCCTTTTTTTAATAGAGGCCCTGTGATGACTTTTAGAGCCTCTGGCTTGCTGTTGATCAGGGCCCAGCCACAGGGATAAGGTGGCCTCCCCCTCACTCTCTTTTGTATTCTGTTAGTATTTTTTGAAAATCTTCCCCACAGACACACACCAGGGGAAACAGTCCGTATAAGCAATCAGAAGTTTTACATACTTTAAAGTTAATCATCAGAGTGAGGTGAACAGGTCAGCTCACCAGCTTCTCCCATTTCCTCTACTGAAGCCCGCAGCCTTGGCCTCCACAGTCACTTCTTAATGGGGCATGTGGTGTACATCACTGTTTCCTCAACAGCAGACCCTCCGCAGCCAGCAGAAAGCAGAAAGGACTGCTCTGATTAGCATGCTTCCTTAAAGGGTGCTGTCACTCTTGACCCGATTAACCAGCAAAACAAACTTCCCTTTAGCTGAACTTAACCCCAGGTTCCCCCATGGCGGGCTCAGGGTGACAGACTCCCTGCTACCACTCAGCTCAGACACCCCCAAATACCGAAGATGAAACTGAAGAATAGTGTTCAGCTAAATTCCAACAGCCAGCCGGGAGTCCCTTCCACACCTTTTAAGGTTATAAAGCGTAGCCTCGGGGGATTGGCTGGCGGGCCCCTGCCTCCTGGATGGGGCTCTTGCTCTCGTCCCATCTTCCCTGATAGGAAATTCCTGGTTTCCCACTCAGCCCCACCAGGGTGGTTTTTATGGGGTAACTTCCTTGCAGGTTCTTTATGACCCTCTGTCACAGGGAAGAGGGGTGAGGTGAACAAGTGACGTTCTAATAATGTAACAAACATTTTAATTGTCGCTCTAGTTTTTCCTCTTGCCAGAGAGTTAATTACAATCACTAGGAAGTTGCCAGCTAGCTTGTTAGATCTCATCTCTTTTCTTGCCTGTCCAAAGAACTAGGGGTCATCAAAAAAGCAAACATGAACAGCAACCTTGGGGAAAATGGAAAGGTACATCAGATCCCAAAATGGGATGACTCTCCCTCAGTGCTGGAAGTCTTTGTTATCAGACCAGGAATGGCTCTGTGAACTTTTGATTTGTGCATGAGCTCAAGGCCTTTGTCTTGATAGCTTCGCAGAGGAGATCCAGAGCAGACAGTCATCTCATAGGGTCTACTGTGGTCAGAGGGCAGAGGTACAAATCGTGAACCAGTAAGACCCCTTGCTGCCACCACCTGAACAAGTTCACGTCAAACTGTTACCGAGTTCAGTTTCCTACTGCTCACCCCACGGCAGGTCAATAAATCGAGAGACGAAGTATTGGGACAAGGAATAGCAACTTTATTCAGAAAGCCTGCAGACCGAGAAGATGGAGGACTAGTGTCCCAAAGAACCATCTTACCCGAGTTAGGATTCAGGATTCTTTTAGACTAAAAGGGGAGGGGGTGTGGCTAGTTGTTGTAAACTTCTTAGTGCTGGAATCCTTTGTTCTTGCAGCTGTTCATGGATGTGTGGTCACAATGTTCCTATAAACCTCCAACAAGACAATTGTTAATTTTATATTCTGCAACTTTTTATTTCTATATGAATGGAAAAGTGTTATACCTTTAAAGGTCAGCCTTAAGAATGGGCTTTCCTGTATATTTCAGGCTATAGGCAACATTCTTTTACAAAAGTGCAGAGCCAACAAGACTAAGCATCGGCAAGAGAGCACAGGGTTAGAGCTAAAGGAATAGATCCAATATGCAGTCAGGTTTGTTCTTCTTCTTCTTTTTTTTTTTTATAATATGGTTGTGTTCTTTTTTTTTTTTAATGTATTTATTTGTTTGTTTATTTTTGGCTATATTGGGTCTTCGTTGTTGTGCGCGGGCTTTCTCTACTTGCGGTGAGCGGGGGCTACACTTCATTGTGGTGTGCAGGCTTCTCATTGAGGTGGCTTCTGTTGCAGAGCACAGGATCTAGGCACTCGGGCTTCAGTAGTTGTGCCACGTGGGCTCAGTAGTTGTGGCTCGCAGGCTCAGTAGTTGTGGCACACGGGCTTAGTTGCTCCACGGCATGTGGGATCTTCCCAGACCAGGGCTCGAACCCATGTCCCCTGCATTGGCAGGCGGATTCTTAACCACTGCGCCACCAGGGAAGTCCCCAAGGTTTGTTCTTTTCTATTACAGGACCACAGGGCTTATTGATGGGATGGTCTGTTCTACAGTCAGCCCAGAGTCCTTTACAACTTGCCTTGGTTTCCTGTTTTTCCATTGTCTGAGTCATGAATCTGGCTCTCTAGATCTTCGTTTATGGATAGTGAACTGTCTGAGCTTCTCTGAGGAGTTCCGTTCATTGTCACCTCCTGGCTAAGCCAATGCTCAGAGATCAGGTCTAACTCTGTGGTGTTCACCCCCTGGTCAGATGAACCGACTGATACCTGGATCCCCACTGTCCTGCAGGCACCTTGACAAGCAGCAGCAAGTTAGACCCTAAACTTGCATCATCATCTGATTTTGCTGAAGCCACTAGAGATTCAAGCAGAGTCTGAAGCCTTCATGTTGAGGATTCTTCTCAATATAATACATTCAGTGGGCATATAATATTCATATACTGTCTGGGTTGTAATCAGATGCATAAAAGCCTATTAATGCTCTGCCAGGAACTGATGAGAAACCCTGCATTTTAAATCCAGCTCCCCCTGGTGAAGCCTCTTACCCTCCAGGGATCCCCAAACATCCACTAGAGCAGTTCAGAGTATGTTCATGACCTATGGTTGCACTGACCCAGGCACCTCCACTTATTTCCACTGCAAGACCAGCCTATGAGTAAGCAAGCTTGCATACCCAATAGAAGTTTTGAAGACCAGATTTAAAAATTAAATCCTTGTACGTATATGGTGCTAATGATCTAACTCCGGGCAAACTAGGTTCACCAGGCGCAGCTGGTGCTGGCTCACAGAGGCTATAAATTTGTTTTAAGTTCAGAATATTGTTTCCTGCTATTTTGAAGAGTCAAGAAGGGATTTAGCCAGATTATTCCCAATGAATTTAATGAGAATTGTGCAGCCACAGGGCCTGGGTAATATTTTGAAGATTGAAAGGTCACACGTACTTAGTCCTATATACACATTTCATTCGTCCATTTGCTTTTTTTCTCTTTCTTTCTCTGCCCTTTTCTCCTCTGCTTCTGTCCTTCTCTCTTCCTCTTTTTTTTCCCCCCCTTTCTGGAAATGTTTTTGTGTATTCTGTGTGTTTAATAGCCTTTCTAGCCAGGCTTGAATCTTCAACATTGAACTATTCTGACTCCATACCCATCCCCCACAAAAGTACTGATTTAAAAAAAAAAAATTTATTTTAATTTAACAAGATTGCCATAAATTATATGATCGGGACAAGGAGATAAAAGAGTAGTTAGAACAGATCGCCATGTTAAATTCGTAGATTGGGAAGAACAGTGGAAGATAAAGGCTGACTTCCATTCACTGGAGCGGGAGAAGTGCCTGAATTACTCTTTCAGGCAAAGCCATCCTCTTGTCCTGGCCATGACAAAAATACCCAAGTTCTTCCTATATTTTATGACATCGCCAGAATAGTAATAGCCAAATTACGGATAGTATGGTTTTCTGTAAATTATACAATAAATTTAATGTATTAACAAGGCAAATATAACCAGAAATGTGTATGCTGTAATGGCTTACTGCCCTCCTCTTTGTGCATGTCTTATAAATAACATTTAAGTAGAGACCCCAGAACCACACACATATTAACATTTTCCCATATTAACATTTTCTAACACGAGATTACACAACAGTACTTTCCGGGGCTGTGGGCGTTGACATCCAAGGTTGTTCAACCATTCTGTCACTGTTCAGCTGACCACTACTTCTGCAAAATTCAATCTTGCTGCACAGAAGCAGGGCAGATTTTGGAGAGGGTTTCTCATGCTTTAAGAAGGTCTATTTCATGGTTATGATGGACTAGGCATGAAATCTGTCTCTCCAATGACACTACCGCTGTGAAATATAGCCCTTTGCCCTAACTGAAAGTGCTCACGTTATACACATCACGTGACTTACTAGGTTTACTTTCCCAGCTGTCCCTGTGAATCCTTTGGCAGGTCACACTGTCATCGGATGGGAGAATCCATCCTGCTCAGTTTTGACACTGCGTGTGGTGCCTTCCTTCCAAATTTCACATTAGCATTTGAAAAGAGTTCCTTGGAAACTCAAAATGCAAAGTAACTCATTCTTATCTATTCAATAAACCTTTCCATTACAATCCCTCCTGCCATTGTTGAAGTGGGGGAGGGGCCAGGGAGCCCAGACTCGGAGAAGAAAGCAAGATATTTGTGTTAAATGCTTAGACAAAGTTAAAGAAAAGATCCAAATGAGACAGGCTCTCAGCCTGACCCTAACACAGCATATAATACCATACTTCCCTTATTGTACAGAGACGTTGTTTTGCGGCTTTATTTTTTAGATCAGTTGGCTAGCTGCCCTAGGCACATTCCTCGTCGTCTCAATGCTGCCATCTTGTGGACACCTGGACTCAGTGAGAGGCAATGACCCTCATTAGAGAAACCAGCCCCTATTGTGTGTTTAATTTTATTGTATATTCGGGGGAGGAGCGGGACTGGCAGAAACAAGAGAATTTTATCTTTAGGATTATTTTTTATTGTTAGCTCAAGTTTCCCCCCCCAAAATTCCAAGCATCAAAGACTTCATTTTCCCCATCCTTAAAAAGTTAACCAATTTCCCCAAAAAAAGGGTTGAGTAAAAAAATAAGGCTATAGAGGTTTAAAAAACCCCATAGCCAAATAGCACCTTGTAGAACACACAAATCATTCCTGAGAATCCCTTCATACTTTCCTTTTAGATTCCAAAGGCAGCATTTTGAACGTTAAAAAATATACAAGTGGGTACCTATTCAAGTATGCTTTGGCTTTACTTGACCTTACATTGAGGTTTTAAGTGGGGCAAACAATTAATAGACAAATCTGAAAATTCACTAAAAAAGCAGAGGCTTCCAGTTAAAATTAACTGACCTGATATAAAGCACAGAAGTAAAAAATAATCTTATGAAATGCTTCAGAGATCTGCCAGTAAAAACCTGAAGCATAAGCTGGTGTGGTGAGAATACAAATAACCTCCAGCGTGAGATATTCAGCCAAGTCACGTTTCTAGACTTTTGAGGTTCATGGGTCAATCTCTAATTAAGATTCTTTTCATTGGTGGATATCAATTTATATGACTCATCCTCAAGAGCAGAGTATCTTTCATATTAAGTATTGCGGAAATAGGGAGAATGCTAATAGAATATACATGTAATATACATGCTTTGGAAAGTAACCTTCCTGAAAATTTTATGTAGCAATTTGACAGGCAGTCCATAATCTTTTTGAGCTGGATAAAAAAAAAAAACTTGTTTTAAATGTTACTAAATATGATGTTGTAAGCATTTGGACTTCTCCATGCATCTTTTGAGTTTCCTGGTAATCCTGGATTTTGTGGCTTTCCTGGAATTTTCAAACAGACATGAAGTTATGTAAATCATGCTTTCCATGAACGAATTAAGGACCTCTTTGACCTAAATGATTAAATGTGTCTTTCTCTGCTTGTTTCTGTTTTTTTCCTTTCCACCCACTGAAGAGTTTCCAACATATGGTTTTAACTGTGAGTTTGGCTGGGGTTCTCATAAGACGTTCTGTCACTGGGAGCATGACAGTCACGTGCAGCTCAAATGGAGTGTGTTGACCAGCAAGACGGGACCGATTCAGGATCACACAGGTAACGGAGGGTTCACTGTGGCCTCATTTCTTTGAATTAGAGAAAGTGTTACTGCGGAGGGTTGATGGGTCTCGGAGTTTAGGGAGTTTAGAAAATACTACAGAGCATTCACTTTTGCTTTTCTTTTCTGGAATTAACATCATGCCCTTCCCTAGTGGAGATTCCCTTAGGCCACTTTGCAGAGAATGCTGATTAAATGTGGCAACTGATTGGCCCCTCTGAAAACTAGCAAACTTGGCAAATCAGTGTGTGTGAATTAATACCTGTTTTCTACTTTTTCTGAACATTTTTCATGGGAAATTTCAAATGTATTCAAAAGTAGAAAAGAAATAGTAAAATGAACCCTCTCTGTACATAACCCAACTTCAACAACCATCAAATCCTAGGAGTCTTATTTTATCTCTAGCATCCTGACTCTGGATTGTTTGGAAGCAAGTCCAAACACCACCATAGATGGTGTCATCTCGTTTATTTTACAGCTAAAGAAACAATAAGTGAGTTTAACGCTTACTCTCTTGACCCATGAAGTGGAAATGGATTGGGGTAGGGGTAGAAATCTTGTTCTTTTGAGGAAGATTGTAAATCTAGCCCATTCCCTCTGAGCAGATAGAAACCTCACCACACCGCAGCTCACAACCCACCTCACCTCCTGTCTTCCTTTCCTTCTAACTCCTAGTCATTTTATCACCCAACTTGAAATATGGAATAAAGAACCATCAGTGTCCTGCAAAAAAACGCACACGCATACCCTCACACACACACACACATACACACAAACACCCAACCTGCAAACTTCTGCCCTAATCAGTGATACTGACAGGACTGCTTCCTCAAGTCATGTTTCCCAAAAGAGACCCCAGAGGGGCATTTGCTGATGCTGAGAAATCTCATTAAGCCAAGTTTCCCCATGCCTGTGCTTGGGATGAGTGGGCCAGTGGGCCGATGGACAGGCAAAGGGTACTTCATGCCTTTCCCACTTTGTTGTTCACTTTTTCCCCTGTGAATACAACCATTAAGTAGGTTGAATAGGCCTCTTTCCATCACAGCTACTTCCTTTCCTAATAAGAATGACAGGGAAATTGGATAAAATTGGACTCCTTCAATTCTGAGACACTTTCAATTGAATCTTAAGACAAGCAGTTTTAGAAAACTTAAAATACTTTGACTGTAAATGGCACTGTACATAGAAATGGCATCAAATTAACCAAATGCAATTAGCTGAAATGAAGGCAGTAATGGTGGAAAAATTGATGCAAAGTGAAGCAAAATGGCTCAGTAGGATCTGACATTCAAAGGAGGTTAAAAGCTATGTTAGCCAGAGACAAAAGCTAAAAGGCTTGCAGAAGTACAGGGCTAATTGAGAAAACGGAGAGAGCGTCCCCGACCCAGAACTGTGATAAAATCCCTGAAAGGAAAAACATCAGCACTTTGTGTGCTGGAGTGTCAGAAAAGGCGGGCTTGTCTTAGATTAGCGGCTGAGAAGTGCGATTCCTTCAGAAGGATTGGTCTCTTTTGTCCTCCCAGACGCCCCGATTTACTTGGCAGTGGTGCCAGGTCTGCCCAAACCAGGAGGAACCCCTGCAGCGCTAGACACACAATCACTTGCCAAGAGAGATGGGTGAGCCCGACATCTGAAAGGCAGGAACTTGTTAACATGAAAAAGTCTGGATGAAAAGAGCCCCCCACACAAGACACACGCACACAGCCTGCCACAGATCATGTGCGGCACTTTGCAAATCAAACGTGGAGATTTCTGAAAATCAACACCATCTAGGTACAATAGCCTGCGGCCCAATTTTGGATTTATCAAAGGAATCCCACATGCTTTTCTGCATTTGACCTCTAACAATGAAGCTATGTCCCTCCTTTCAGAGGATTCCCGAAACCCGCATCTTCCTCTGCTTCATTGCACATATGCTATCAAGCTGCCCACATACACGGCAGATGCAGTGAGGGGCACTGGAGATTCAGGTGTAAAGGAGGGAACCCAACCCTGGAGGTGCTCACAGTCTGGTTCCGGGTGGGAAACGGCTCCAGCGCAGGGGGATGAGAGTGTCCAATGGCCGGGGGAGCAGTAGTGGCAGAAGGCAGCACAGGAGGGGACAGAGAAGCGGCCTGACTCAGGGACCATCTAAGCTAAGCATCCTCAACTTCATTCTTCTCCATAAGATCGGGGACGGGGGGCAGCAGCAAGACGAGGGCATGTCTTACCTGCCCGTCTTGGTGGGCTGAGTGAAGTGGCACCATACACACACAGGTGAGCATCATTTGGTAAATCAGTGGGAGGAAACAGACCCCAGGGGTGACTTGAGTCTGCGTGGTCCAGAGCATCACACGTACTGCTGGGGCCATGGTTTTTATTTCCACCCTCCTTTCATTTTCCCCGCCCACCGGTTTTATTAAGAGGGCTTGGGACCCATCTCAGACAAGCAGCCAGGTGAGGGAGGAAAGCGGCTGAGGACACGTCCACTTCACCTGGACGCTGCTGGCTCAGGATGTGCCCACATACGCGCAGTGAAAGAGTATCTCCCAAGCACACCAGCCTCTGGGGCAGCACACCGAACATCCTGCTGCCCACTGAGGCTCAGCGTCAGATCCATATTTTCAGCAGGTACGGTGTTATAGTAGCATTGCTATTTGCAGAGCAAACAGTGAAACACGAGTTGTGTGTTTAGACCAGGTGGTGGCAGAAGGCAGTGCTCCCACAGGGGTTCATTAACAACAGAGCCAGGAGTTAGTCCTCCAAGCTCGGCAAGCATCTCCGTTGCCAAAATGGCAGGTTCTAATAAGCGTCAGAAGTACAGCCTCACCTCTCCTGGAACCAGAAGCCCACATCAAACAGGAGCGGGGCTCACAGCTGAGTTTCAAGCTCTCAGGTGTATTTAAGGAATTTATAAGCCATTAAAACAAACTAGGAGGAAAGAATCAAAGTTTAGCGGGAAAAAAAAGATTGCCAGATTATTTGGACAAACTGCAGCTTTATTATCAAGCAGTTACAGTGACCAAAGCATCATCAACCAGAAGTCTACCTGCTCCAATGGTAAATAAATAAGAATACATCTAAATGTTTCCATTTAGTGTCTGTGTTCACATGCGCGCTGCTGAAGCAATCTTAAAGTTGCATGAAAATAGGTCTTCCTGTACATCCGATCTGCTTGCAATGGTGCAGAGACCAACACAAGTCATAGCCCGTGTCCGTGTGACAGTGCGTTCCAGATACGTGGTATCAGACGAACGCTGTTTACAGCCTCTGTCACAAACGTGCTTTCACAGAAGCTGAGAGCAGAGCCTCCAGTGTCAATGAGGTTTCCATCCATTGCCCACTTTCCCTTCCCCTGCACGATTGGGTTCTGGTGCTCAGCCCAGGAGAGAAGGTTTGAGTAGCAGAACTTGATAGAAAAGAGACAAAGGTTCATCCATTTGGCCACTCTCTTTAACACAGCTTTTTGTCACAGCAGGAGATGGCAACTTCATCTACTCCCAAGCTGACGAAAACCAGAAAGGCAAAGTGGCTCGCCTGGTGAGCCCTGTGGTTTATTCCCAGAACTCTGCCCACTGCATGACCTTCTGGTATCACATGTCTGGTTCGCACGTGGGCACGCTGAGGGTCAAACTGCGCTACCAGAAGCCAGAGGAATATGACCAGTTGGTCTGGATGGCCATTGGACACCAAGGGGACCACTGGAAAGAGGGGCGTGTCCTGCTGCACAAATCTCTGAAACTTTACCAGGTGGGCCCCCTTCTCTAGGATGGGGCGGGTAGCTGTTTTGGGGTCTCTGGGGTAATATT
The DNA here is from genome assembly GCF_009873245.2 of Balaenoptera musculus. Classification (NCBI taxonomy): domain Eukaryota; kingdom Metazoa; phylum Chordata; class Mammalia; order Artiodactyla; family Balaenopteridae; genus Balaenoptera; species Balaenoptera musculus. The sequence continues at coordinate 16,872,998 of NC_045786.1, read as the reverse complement.
TGAAAGTTATGCAAATGAGATGCGGAAATCATTCCAAATTTTATTTCAGGTGTTTCGTGAACCTGAGATACTGCTGCAATGTTGATAATCTCAGTAGCATATTTCACAGTCTCCTAGATTACAGACGTAGGACCGACTGCTGAGAAAGAAGGGAAAATGCTACTCAATAATTATTTGGGGCTGTCACAATGAACATTCCTTTAATTTGCTGCTTTTTTCCAGTTTTAAATTCTGTATCATACAAAGATACAGTGAGGAGAAGTTATATGCCATCCCCAAGCAGTTAATATGGATTGAAGAGCGAATCGTGTGCTCTTTCGAAATCTCACGAATTTCATTTACGTGCTGTGACTTGAGCTGAACAAGCATTTGTAAGCACTGTTATTTGGGACCCAACATTTAAATACTGTGAAAATGCTCTCATTTTGTTAGGTGATTTTTGAGGGTGAAATCGGAAAAGGCAACCTTGGCGGGATTGCAGTGGATGACATTAGCATCAATAACCACATCCCTCAAGAGGACTGCACAAGTAAGTATGGGTTGCCGTAGAAACCAAAGCAGTGCTTGCTCAGGGCACGTGTCTTTCCACTGAATGGTCTTTGTCGTGCTCATTTGGAGCTCGAATTTTAATGTGGGCTCTAAGCGCATCCTATAGAACGCGTGGTCTGGTACAACAGGGCATAAGGCCAGGTCAGTCTACCTTTAGCTGCCCCATTATCTAACCTGGTTCACTTAGAATGTCTGGCTGGTACCCACAAAACTACACAAATAATATGCAATCCAAAGATCATAGCAAAGAAGAAACTCACGGTTTCCAGGCTGTGTACGCCATGCCTAAACTTGTGATGAGAAGTGGAAAACTCAGACATCTGGGTAATTCCAAATATCTGAGTGTGTCAACAAGCAGCAGGCCTTTGAAATTTTTTATCAAGTAGATTTAATGAAGATTACATTGTGAATGAATCATAGACACCATTATTCCTTGCTTTATTACAAATAAGTAGATGTTTCTGACTCTAAAAACAGTTGAATTGACTCAAAAGAATAAAGGAAATTTAGAGAGTTTGCCTAGTATTTCAGAGTTTATGGATTTCATCGATCTGGTGTATACGAGTAAGAGTCTGACGTAGAAAACCAATTCATTCTCCCAGTTCTTGATACATAATTATACATAGCACCACTAATGGCAATGTAATAGCACAGTAATTAGTCTTAAGCTCCATTTGCTACACTTAAACTTTTGTTATATATCATTATATAATAGGATGTTAATTATAACAAAATGGAATAACCCTATTGGGCAAATTTAAGACAAAGGAGGCCTGTTGGCTATAATGGGTTTTTGGTCATTTCAGCAATTTACAAAGCTTTTATTATACAATGTATTGGATATACGTAATCCCTAAAGTGGCAATAATTTGATAGGGTCGATTGAAGAAATTGGGGGAAAAAGAGGGCAGTGAATAAAGGTCTGCTTCCTGCCACAGTACTTTGCAGACCTTCACAGAAAATAAGGCTTAATATTTAAGTTGCAACTACTTTACAAATTCCCCACATCCAGGTCTACACAGTTGTTAAAATGTATGTTTCATACAGTTACACGGGGCACGTACTACTTGCTTTCCTTTTCCAAGATGAGAAGGTTGATGGTGATGTTTTTTGGAATGGGAGAGCAAAAGCTCTACCAGCTGAAACCAAGAAGTACATTCAATCTGGTCCAACAGGTTTTCACTGACCACCTTCTATGTGCAAAGCAGCGTCCGAGTGCTACAGTGAATGTATAGAAGCTAAGACAAGTCCGTGAGCCTTTCTGTTTTCATGTGACTCATCTGCTTAGCTGTGCTTACTGCTGGGCGTTATACTCAGAAAGTCACAGCTAAAGCACCATTAAAACTTTGTATTGCTGTAACAATGAAAAGGCGTCTAAGATAATTCTACAATTATTCGACAAATATGTTTCCTTGAATATTTAGCCATGGATGCTGGGAGATTATCAGCTCTTTGTTAATTATTCATGCATTAATATAACAAATATTTATCGAGGCACTGCATATGTTCTGAACACTGTTCTAAATGCTGGGGACATAGCAGTGAACCAGGTCCCTGTGCTCTACTCAGAACCATAAGGGATACCAGGACTCCACTCCCTCCAGATTCTTTCTTTTTTTTGGTAAGACACAGGACACAATCTCTGGCCTTAATGAGCTGACATACCATATGAGAAACTGACTAACACTTACGAAGCAGTTATCTACAAAAGCACAGGATGGTAGCCATATGTGCAACTCCACTTCTGTTTTCTATTTTCACCAGATTTCCCCACACTCCAAATGCCAAAACCATTTCCCTCCACCCTGCTCTTCTCCTAAGACAACACTCTCTGCTCCAGCAGTGCTTCCTGGATTTAGATCTGACACCAATTCCCTAGTCATTTAACAATGCCTCTCTATAGCTCTCCAGTTACTTGGTGGGGTCAGATTGTACTAAAAACTCCAAAGGAAACCCAGCAGAGCCATTAGTGTGGGGTGTGTGTGTGTGTGTCTGTATGTGTAAAGGTTTATGTAGTTTGTGTGTATTGTATTTGGTTGGCAGTTCAAATATCTCTTTCAATTTTGTTTGACTTGTCAGAACCAGCAGACCTGGATAAAAAGAACCCAGAAAGTAAAATCGACGAAACAGGTAAATTTGTCTTGCTGACCGATTTTTAAAATATTTTACTGTGGCTTTCAGTATATTTATGAAGAAGCTTTCTGGAACTTTGGTGCCCTGGTGTATCAAAGCAGCTCACATGAAATAAACACCCACATCCGTGGTACTGTGCCTGGGCTCTCGTCAGAGTGCCCTCTCCTACCTGCTCTGCAGACTTGGGAGCCGCACACAGTAAGAGCGTCAGCCTGTGTAAGGGGGTGAGCCCTGGGGACGTGTGCTACCCTGGCCCTTTCCTGCCTGAGCTGGAAGAGGGGGCTCAGAGGACAATGACGTGAAACACTCTCATTTTATAACTATGGACACAGGAAACTAGTGAAGATGGTTTCTTACCCAAAGACCTGCAATAATTTTCACATAATAATTTGAAACCAACCCAAATTCTTGTTCCTGGTTGATATCCAGATATAATCTTTAGAGAACGGGAGCCCAATTTCTGTGATAATCTGTTTTGTTTGGGCCATCTGTTCCCAGCCTTCTCTACTGAAACCCTCGTTTTGCGATAATGATCACAGTGTTGATGATAATGATGCTGCTGATGATGATGGGGGTTTACTGAGTAGCTAGTATGTTCCAGTCGCTTTACAGGAGTTATCTTATTTAATCCTCACAGCCGCTCTCTGAGTGTATTTATCCCCATTTTACAGATGAGGAGATTGAAACTCAGAGCAGTGACTTGGCCTTAAGCAACACAGCAAATTAGATGGTAGCCTCAGACTTCAGACTGATTAACTCGAAAATGTGTGTTTTCGTTGAACACTGCTTTGTGATCCAACGCAAGACATTTGGTCGGAGTTAGGCCTTGCCTGATATTATTTTATTCCCAGAAGTCTCTGCGCCTCCTGCCAGCAGTGGTGGTGTTGGACACTTGCCCCAGCGTCACTCACAGCTGCTGCCAGCAGTTCTGTGCCCTATCCATCAACAGCAGCACCTGTTGCCATTAGAAATGTGGACCTACTATAGCCAGACTTGGACTTGATGGAGACAAATAAAGATGGCACCATGTCTGCGGTTGGTCATATTAACACGTGACTCGTTTAGCTTAGTTATGTAGTCCACGCTGGGTTGTAAACTTTATTAGAGGTTGTTTCAAAACAATGTTGCATCAAGGAGAGAATATTAATATGTCCCCATGGCTTGTTTCCCCCTATTTAGGGACTTGCGTCTCATATTTTTAGTTTTCTTTGATTGGAATCCTTGTTGATGAGAACACCATTAAGTAAACACCAGGCCTGTTGCACATTGACATTTTAGTCTCATTTCTAGTCCCAGGTAATGAGACTCAGAGCTCCCATGTTAGTAATTTCTCATGTTCCACTCTAAAGAAAACATTTCCCCAGTGCCTGAGTGCAGAGCTGTGTAACCATCTCCAGCGAAACCACCAGGGCAGCAAAGATGTTGATTATTAAATGTGTTCTATTCAGCACAGCACTGACCCAGCTTCTAGATTGGAGCCATAAGCCACTTTAAATGTCAGCAGCAGGCATGCCCTCCTTCTTTCTGAAAGCCCTCTCCTTCTTGAGTGAAACCACCATTGACTCAAGGGGGAAACTTGAAGATTTGATAGGTGGTAGCAGTACCACACAGAAGGACAGCTTGGGCGGGTTCCTCGTGCCCGGTTTTGGGATCAGGCAGATGCACCAGGAATGGTTAAATCCCCCTCTAGACAAATGTGTGACGAAGCATTTTGCAAAGTTTACAGACCTCATATCTGTCCAAGGACGAAATACAGATTACAATCTCACAGATGGTGGGCTGCATGAAATCGAAATTAGATTAGAACCGAACCCTCATTGTTTACCCAGAGTCAGTGGTTTCCATGCGCTAAGCTTCCTGTCAGAATCACAGCACCAACACCCAATACCCTTCCCTCCCACCTTCAATTCCCAGCAATGAGTCAAACCTAAACGTTGGTGTTTCTTGGCGATGGGGGAGCCAAACGCCCGCTGCAGAAATCCCCGCAGGCTCTTGGGGAGGACAGCCCAGTCTGGACGTGTGCTTCACTCCTTTCTCTTTCCTTCTTCTCCATTTCTCTGTCTACTGTCATCTGGTACGTTGGCAGCTCACGGAGCCAATTTCGTTTTTCTCCCCAGGGAGCACCCCAGGATACCAAGGCACGGGAGAAGGTGATGAGAACATCTCCAGGAAGCCGGGCAACGTGTTGAAGACCCTGGACCCTATCCTCATCACCATCATCGCCATGAGCGCCCTGGGCGTCCTCCTGGGCGCTGTCTGCGGGGTCGTGCTGTACTGTGCCTGCTGGCACAACGGGATGTCGGAAAGAAACTTATCTGCCCTGGAGAACTATAACTTCGAACTTGTGGATGGCGTGAAGTTGAAAAAAGACAAACTGAATCCACAGAGTACTTACTCGGAGGCATGAAGGCAGACAGAGGTGACCAGGCAAGCAGGAGAGTGGAGCGGAGGACAGAGCTTGAGCTGGGGACCGGCTGATCTTTCACTGTTCAGGCTGGGAAGTGCGTTAATGATGCCAAGCCAGGTTTTCTCAGGAGCTTCGATGAGTTCGGCCGACAGACGTGAACAACTTAGCTGTGTTAACAATCGGAATCCTGTACAGTCAGCTTCTTTCTGTTGGTTTCTTTTGAATAATCAAATGCTGGTGTTGAGACCAAGTATGATTGACTTAATAATTCATTTGGACTCCCCCTTTCCCTTCTCTCTCTTCCTCTTCTGGATTCTTTTCGGAAACTGCAAAATCCAAGATGCTGGCACCAAGTGTATTCAGTGGGGCCCTTTTGATGGACATGCTACCTGCAGCCCAGTGCCCAGAATATATTCGAGTAACCACATTTCAGTGGACTCCTGAAGCTGGCCTTGTGTATCATCGCCCGCGTCGTGCATAGGCAAAGAAGGAGTAGGATGTTTTCTGTTAAAGTACCGTAGCCTCAGTACCAGTCTAGTGTGTCAGCTCTGTTTACGAAGCAATACCGTCAGATTTCCTCGATGTTTTCCAGTGTTGTACTCAACCTTGTGCTGTGAACTCCATACAGAAAACTGTGCCATCACCAAGCACTGCTGGCAACTGGGTGTGATGCCGACAACCACAACGAAGAATCCTTGGCACTGGCTGGTCTACGTCCTCTCAAGTGCCTTTTTGTTTGTACTGCTTCTCATTGTGTTACATTAACCCGCCCTGTTTCTCGCTGGTGAAAGCCCTCCTCTTGAATCAAACCCTGGTGGCCCACTGACTAAGAAGAAAGTATATTTTAGTGTGAGATGTCAGCCTCCGGGTAGGCAAGGGCTCCGAAGATTTGGCAACGTGGCTTAATTGTTCTGCTTTTTCCGTAGTTCAATTTCATGTCTCTTGACCCTTTTGTATAAAGCTGCAATATTCTCTCTTACTGTTCTTTCATATGGAATGTATTTTCAAATGTAAACTCTTTCTCTCCTATCTCTCTGTCTTTTTTCTCTCTTAGGATTTAAGCATTTGCCATTATCCAGAAAAGAAACTTGCAGCTTTAACCTGCTGGTAATGGCAAACACTTTTACTAGACTTTATGTTGGAAAATAAATAAATAAGGGAAATTCCTAACTTTGCCCTCCAAAGTCTAACTTTGGTTTCCTTGTTAACTGGTTAAAGTGACAGTATCTTTTTTCCTAAAGCCGTTTGTCTGTCTATTCCAATCGAAATGATCTTTGATAGAAATGTTTGCATTTAATAGAAATAGTGATAAATTGAGAGAAGAAATAATACTAATTGGCTTTCAAGTGAGACCCAAAGGAATAGAGTTCTCCCCATATCCAAAAACAGGAGATTTTTACATCCAAATACACAAAAATGACCCATGAGAGCCTTCTTGTTTTGGTATTGAGTCAGACAAGGGAAGTGGAAGAAAGAACAGTTAATTTAAGAAAGCGACAATAAATCCTGGTGCCTGGGGATGAAGTATTTTAAGATGACAGAGGGGAAGAAAATGAATAAAGTCAAAACAAATGTTTTTAAGAATTCAGTCAGCAGCAACCCTGAAAAAACAGAGACTTGAATGAATGCTTCTAGAAACTTCCAGTGCCTCCCAAACAAAAAGCCTGCCTTGGGGCTGGCAAGACCTAAGCCTCCAATGGCACAGAGAGGTAAATATCTTATCAGGCAGCATTGAATTAACCCAAAGAAGCTTTGGTTGTTTTCCGTGTATTTGTGCCATGCCGTGTTGTACCGTAAGAACTTCCTCCCTTCCGGCACTGCTGTAGGTCTCACTCAAATATATTTGCGGGAGTCACATTTGCATCATGGAGGGGAAAAGTCCATTCATCCTGGTCTAATTGAATTGAGAATGCCTTTTGTTTCCAGGAAAGTATTGATCACTATGAAAGAAGAATAGATTCTTATCTCCAGAGGCATCCATTCAGCCGTTATAATCGTACCAGGATGAAAGCATTAAGACTTGATTTATCTTTAAGGCAACTGGCTTACAGTTGTCTTCAGCCAAGGAAAAATGATACTGCAACTTTAAATTTGAAAGTATCTTGCACTGATAAATATATTTAAAAATTATATGTTTATAAAGTTATTAATTTGTAAAGGCAGTGTTACAAAATGTTCAGTTTATATTGTTTTAGATTGTTTCGTAATTTTAAAAGGTGTAAAATAACATATTTTTTTCTTTATTGAGATCTATAAAGCTTTCTGTAGTAAAATGTTTTCATTTTACTGGTATATTATTGCTTCATGTTTTGTACCATCATAAAATTTTGTGCAAATTTTTTTTACAGAAATTTTTATTTTCTATGACAATATGACACTTGTAAATTGTTGATTCAAAATGAACAGCGAAGCCTTAACTTTAAACGACATTTGTATTCTCAGACACTGAGTTGCATAAAAAACTACATAGAACTGAACTGTAACTTAAATTCCAAACTATGACTACTACATTCCAAAGAAACAGTTGAATTAAACATTTTCCTAAAATATCCCAAACCTGATGGCTTTTATTATATTAGCTTTGTTATTGTTAAAGATATTGGTATTATTCCAGCATCAAATAACTTTCAAGATTTTTTAAAGTTCTCTTTTAAAAATAATATCCTAATAAGGAGAGAAGATTAAGAAGACATTTCCTGAAAGAATATCAACCCAAACTGGATACTTGTCAAGATAAGGCATAAAGAATTTGGCATTATAAATGGAAAATTTTCAACTCCAAATCTTGTATAAAATGTTTCTATATTCCATTTTGTAAATTTTTTTCTTTTTTTTAATGAAATTCCCAAATATCTGTTGGTAAGTTTTTTTCTTGTAGTGACTAGATAATAAATCTGACAGTGTTTAGGCATGCAGCTAAGCTAAATTTTGAGAAAGGGCAAAGTTGAGCTACTTGGTAATTCTTAGGAAAATTTCTTTTCCATCTGGGACTAAAATAATAGTAGTGGTAATAATAATAATAATAAATGAAGACAAGAGGGGAGGGTAGAGTAGAGTAAATGCTTAAGAAAGCTTGTTGCAACACAACTGGCCTCCTCTCATTCCCACCATCCATGTGCCAATGGTTCTTTCTTCACCTTCCTCTGATTATAGGAAAACTAAATTCTGAAGCACAGGACCTCCATGAGGGTGGATTGCTCTGCCCAGCTCTTCCCAGTGAATCAATATGCCTACTTCTCTCTGGACACTTGACACCTTTGGCATCTTCCAGGATTTAACTAAGAAGAGGACATTTTCCCTATTCAGTGGAGTTTTAGGTCTCTCTGCTTAGAGAAAAGAGCCAGAGTTGGGTAATCACTTTACTGAACTTAAACTCTATTTATGCTCATGGGTGTTTCCAGAAAACATGATGACTTACAAGAAGTCTACCAGAATTAATCCAGAGATACTTTCTGAAGAACGCTAAGGGCCATAGATTAATGTTTTCTGTTTCATTGTTTGAGAAACCTTAAACATAGATGCTTTTCACCCATTTCTTATCCCTAGTTAGCTGCTAAGCTAGGCTTTTCTTCCTGGGTTTAATGAGCTAAATCACTGTAGAATTCTTCCCAAAGTCAAGAATTAAATAGGTCACGAGGATTGAAACATTTAACTTCAAACATGAAAATTATTTATTGTTCCATCTCCTGTCTTCCCTGCTAACATATTAATCACCACTTGGGCTGGATTGCACTTTATCTTTTTGCAAATCAGATGGATTTTGTAACATTCCATAATGTTTCTGCTTCCCAGTGATAGAGCTGTTGTGTTGCATTAAAAAGCAGTTCTGCCAAGAATTAGCTCTATTTCCCTAAACTCTATCCACGAAGGGGTCTTAAGCATCTTTTCAGCTCAGGGGTTGAGAAGCCAGAGGGAAGGGGTCTTCAAACTGAGTACAACTTAGCACCAAGAAGAAAGTGAGACCAGGATGATCTCTGGCATTTATTTTTAATATTCCAAAGAAACATTGCAAGACGATACAGATAAGAGCATCATATTATCATACGTATGTCACTTCTTAGTAGCAGTAAAGTTCCCGTGAACCAATTCTATCATTTTAGGAGAGAAGGAGTAAACTCTATGGGAATCTTGTATGGTGATAACACTATACTTCTTTATATTGAGAGCATTCTATTTTCACAGCAGCTCTGGGAGCTAAGCTTTGTCATTATTCCACTTGATAAATGAGAACTCCAAAGTTTAGGCAGGTTGAGGAATGAGTCCAGCACGTATCTGGTCTCATCTCCCCCTCCATTCCTCCTACCACGCCGTAGCCCTGCATGATCTCGACAGGTGCCCACAGAGGGACTGGCTGCTCGAGAACCAGGGGCAACAGCGTCACCTGAAGGCCTGTTAGAAATGCAGAGTATCAGGCCACACCCCAGACCTGCTGAGTCGTTTTAACAAGATTCCCCAGATGACCCATACGCCCATCCATTTGGGTCTGAGAAGCACCGACCCCACCTGCAGGTACACTAAGCTAGTTGTTCCAGAATTTGCCTGGTGGTTTTGAGACACTCAAAGACAGAGAACACATCACTGCAGGTTTCTCAGAGCACTATACAGAAGAGTCTGTGCACAATGCAGCCTGGAAAACAGAAAGTAAAATTAGGAAATTGGAAATCCCACTCACTTAGCCCGGAAGCACGTTGTAGCCATCCTGCCTGATTGATGGTGAGAGCCCTACATGTGGACTTCTCTGAGAGGAAGAGAATGCTCACAAAGTATGTTGCTTGGTGGAAAACTTAAAGTGCTATAGAGCAAAGCGAATACTCTGTTACTCATCACAGTGTGGTCAGGAGTCAAGGGGGAGGACCAATCTGTGAAGAGTCAAATCTTCCTGTTCAAAAGAAGTTGCCTCATTCATCTCACGCAGTTTACTACTTTCCAATGACGTTAAAATCCTGAATGGTAAAAGTAGGCTGAATCCAATTTAATCTTTCTTCAATAATTTCTACTCTTGTTCCTTAGGGTCCTTATTACAAATAAGTGAGAAATTATCAGACAGTAGAGTTTTGTTGTCCAACGGTGACTCCCAAGAAAAGGCTTTTCTTTATAGAAAGATTGTCTCTCATCTCCACGTCTAACTAGAATGGTACCTATTATGATGTAGGAGTTCCATAAACGTGTAACATTCATAGCCAATACCAAATTTTATCACTGCCCTATTAATAGAGTTGGAAAGTCGCTTGCTCTGGCAGAATGTTGGATTGAAATGGACCTGCTGTCTGGTGATGGTACAACTGAGTCTCACCCTTCGGCAGCTTGAATGAGATGATTTTCCGGGATGGAGAGCAGGTTCTGGTCTTTGTGATGCTCCTTTCAGTGATTTGGGCATCTCCCCCGACCATGACTTTTGACATGAGTTAACTTAGCGCCCTTCTTCACGGCCCCATCATCATCTTGCAGAGACGTGATGCTGGCAAAACTAACGATCTTGATGTACTCCTGTCTGGAAACCATTCCATGGCTTCTTAGGCTGTCACTGCTCTACTTTTGTCCAACTTCTGAAAAATTTCAATGTTGATTAAAATGTTTCTTGACTTTGAATATGCAATGTATTTTTTTTAACATCTTTATTGGAGTATAATTGCTTTACAACGGTGTGTTAGTTTCTGCTTTGTAACAAAGTGAATCAGTTATACATATACATATGTTCCCATATCTCTTCCTTCTTGCATCTCCCTCCCTCCCACCCTCCCTATCCCACCCCTCTAGGTGGCCACAAAGCACCGAGCTGATCTCCCTGTGCTATGCAGCTGCTTCCCACTAGCTATCTATTTTACGTTTGGCAGTGTATATATGTCCATGGCACTCTCTCACTTTGTCACAGTTTGCCCTTCCCCCTCCCCATATCCTCAACTCCATTCTTTAGTAGGTCTGTGTCTTTATTCCCGTCTTGCCCCTAGGTGCTTCATGACCTTTTTTTTGTTTATTTTTTTAGATTCCATATATACGTGTTAGCATACGGTATTTGTTTTTCTCTTTCTGACTTACTTCACTCTGTATGACAGCCTCTAGGTCCATCCACCTCGCTACAAATAACTCAATTTCGTTTCTTTTTATGGCGGAGTAATATTCCATTGTATATATGTGCCACATCTTTATCCATTCATCTGTTGATGGACACTTAGGTTGCTTCCATGTCCTGGCTATTGTAAATAGAGCTGCAATGAACATTTTGGTACATGACTCTTTTTGAATTATGGTTTTCTCAGGGTATATGCCCAGTAGTGGGATTGCTGGGTCGTATGGTAGTTCTATTTTTAGTTTTTTAAGGAACCTCCATACTGATCTCCATAGCGGCTGTATCAATTTACATTCCCACCAACAGTGCAAGAGGGATCCCTTTTCTCCATACCCTCTCCAGCATTTATTGTTTGTAGATTTTTTGATGATGGCCATTCTGACCAGTGTGAGAAGATATCTCATTGTAGTTTCGATTTGCATTTCTCTAATGATTAATGATGTTGAGCGTTCTTTCATGTGTTTGTTGGCAATCTGTATATCTTCTTTGGAGAAATGTCTATTTAGGTCTTCTGCCCATTTTTGGATTGGGTTGTTTGTTTTTTTGATATTGAGCTGCATGAGCTGCCTGTGAATTTTGGAGATTAATCCTTTGTCAGTTGTTTCATTTGCAAATATTTTCTCCCATTCTGAGGGTTGTCTTTTCATTTTGTTTATGGTTTCCTTTGCTGTGCAAAAGCTTTTAAGTTTCATTAGGTCCCATTTGTTTATTTTTGTTTTTATTTCCATTTCTCTAGGAGGTGGGTCAAAAAGGATCTTGCTGTGATGTATGTCATAGAGTGTTCTGCCTATATTTTCCTCTAAGAGTTTGAGAGTGTCTGACCTTATATTTAGGTGTTTAATCCATTTTGAGTTTATTTTTGTGTATGGTGTTAAGGAGTGTTCTAATTTCATTCTTTTACATGTACCTGTCCAGTTTTCCCAGCACTACTTATTGAAGAGGCTGTCTTTTCTCCATTGTATATTCTTGCCTCCTTTATCAAAAATAAGGTGACCATATGTGCGTGGGTTTATCTCTGGGCTTTCTATCCTGTTCCATTGATCTATATTTCTGTTTTTGTGCCAGTACCTTACTGTCTTGATTACTGTAGCTTTGTAGTATAGTCTGAAGTCAGGGAGCCTGATTCCTCCACTTCCGTTTTTCTTTCTCAAGATTGCTTTGGCTATTTGGGGTTTTTTGTGTTTCCATACAAATTGTGAAACTTTTTGTTCTAGTTCTGTGAAAAATGCCATTGGTCGTTTGATAGGGATTGCATTGAATCTGTGGAATGCTTTGGGTAGTAGAGTCATTTTCACAATGTTGATTCTTCCAATCCAAGAACATGGTATATCTCTCCATCTATTTGTATCATCTTTAATTTCTTTCATCAGTGCCTTATAATTTTCTGCATACAGGTCTTTTGTCTCCTTAGGTAGGTTTATTCCTAGGTATTTTATTCTTTTTGATGCAGTGGTAAAAGGGAGTGTTTTCTTAATTTCACTTTCAGATTTTTCATCATTAGTGTATAGGAATGCAAGAGATTTCTGTGCATTAATTTTGTATCCTGCTACTTTACCAAATTCACTGATTAGCTCTAGTAGTTTTCTGGTACCATCTTTAGGATCCTCTATGTATAGTATCATGTCATCTGCAAACAGTGACAGCTTTACTTCTTCTTTTCTGATTTGGATTCCTTTTATTTCTTTTTCTTCTCTGATTGCTGTGGCTAAAACTTCCAAAACTATGTTGAATAATAGTGGTGAGAGTGGGCAACCTTGTCTTGTTCCTGATCTTAGTGGAAATGGTTTCAGTTTTTCACCTTTGAGGATGATGTTGGCTGTGGGTTTGTCATATGTGGTCTTTATTACGTTGAGGAAAGTACCCTCTATGCCTACTTTCAGGAGGGTTTTAATCATAAATGTGTGTTGAATTTTGTCAGAAGCTTTCTCTGCATCTATTGAGATGATCATATGGTTTTTCTCCTTCAATCTGTTAATATGGTGTATCACATTGATTGATTTGCATATATTGAAGAATCCTTGCATTCCTGGGATAAACCCCACTTGATCATGGTGTATGATCCTTTTAATGTGCTGCTGGATTCTGTTTGCTAGTATATTGTTGAGGATTTTTGCATCTATGTTCATCAGTGATATTGGCCTGTAGTTTTCTTTCTTTGTGACATCTTTGTCTGGGTTTGGTATCACAGTGATGGTGGCCTCGTAGAATGAGTTTGGGAGTGCTCTTCCCTCTGCTATATTTTGGAAGAGTTTGAGAAGGATAGGTGTTAGCTCTTCTCTAAATGTTTGATAGAATTCGCCTCTGAAGCCATCTGGTCCTGGGCTATTGTTTGTTGGAAGATTTTTAATCACAGTTTCAATTTCAGTGCTTGTGACTGATCTCTTCATATTTTCTATTTCTTCCTGGTTCAGTCTCGGAAGGTTGTGCATTTCTAAGAATTTGTCCATTTCTTCCAGGTTGTCCATTTTATTGGCATAGAGCTTCTTGTAGGAATCTCTCATGATCCTTTGTATTTCTGCAGTGTCAGTCATTACTTCTTTTTCATTTCTAATTCTATTGATTTAAGTCTTCTCCATTTTTTTCTTGATGAGTCTGGCTAATGGTTTATCAATTTTGTTTATCTTCTCGAAGAACCAGCTTTTAGTTTTATTGATCTTCGCTATTGTCTCCTTCATTTCTTTTTCATTTATTTCTGATCTGATCTTTATGATTTCTTTCCTTCTGCTAACTTTGGGGTTTTTTTGTTCTTCTTTCTCTAATTGCTTTAGGTGTAAGGTTAGATTGTTTATTTGAGATGTTTCTTGTTTCTTAAGGTAGGATTGTATTGCTATAAACTTCCCTCTTAGAACTGCTTTTGCTGCATCCCATAGGTTTTGGGTGGTCGTGTTTTCATTGTCATTTGTTTCTAGGTATTTTTTGATTTCTTCAGTGATCTCTTGGTTATTAAGTAGTGTATTGTTTAGCCTCCATGTGTTTGTATTTTTTACAGATTTTTTCCTGTAATTGACATCTAGTCTCATTGCGTTGTGGTTGGAAAAGATACTTGATATGATTTCAATTTTCTTAAATTTACCAAGGCTTGATTTGTGACCCAGGATATGATCTATCCTGGAGAATGTTCCATGAGCACTTGAGAAGAATGTGTATTCTGTTGTTTTTGCATGGAATGTCCTATAAATATCAATTAAGTCCATCTTGTTTAATGTATCATTTAAAGCTTGTGTTTCCTTATTTATTTTCATTTTGGATGATATGTCCATTGGTGATAGTGGGGTGTTAGAGTCCCCTACTATGATTGTGTTACTGTCTATTTCCCCTTTTATGGCTGTTAGTATTTGCCTTATGTATTGAGGTGCTCCTATGTTGGGTGTATACATATTTACAATTGTTATATCTTCTTCTTGGATCGATCCCTTGATCATTATTTAGTGTCCTTCTTTGTCTCTTGTAATAGTCTTTATTTTAAAGTCTATTTTGTCTGATATGAGAATTGCTACTCCAGCTTTCTTTTGATTTCCATTTGCATGGAATATCTTTTTCCATCCCCTCACTTTCAGTCTGTATGTGTCCCTAGGTCTGAAGTGGGTCTCTTGTAGACAGCATATATACGGGTCTTGTTTTTGTATCCATTCAGCCAGTCTATGTCTTTTGGTTGGAGCATTTAATCCATTTACATTTAAGGTAATTATCGATATGTATGCTCCTATTACCATTTCCTTAATTGTTTTGGGTTTGTTATTGTAGGTCTTTTCCTTCTCTTGTGTTTCCTGCCTAGAGAAGTTCCTTTAGCATTTGTTGTAAAGCTGGTTTGGTGGTGCTGAATTCTCTTAGCTTTTGCTTGTCTGTAAAGGTTTTAATTTCTCCATCAAATCTGAATGAGATCCTTGCTGGGTAGTGTAATCTTGGTTGTAGGTTTTTCTCCTTCAGCACTTTAAATATGTCCTGCCACTCCCTTCTGGCTTGCAGAGTGTCTGCTGAAGGATCAGCTGTTAACCTTATGGGGATTCTCTTGTGTGTTATTTGTTGTTTTTCCCTTGCTGCTTTTAATATTTTCTGTTTGTATATAATTTTTGATAGTTTGATTAATATATGCCTTGGCGTGTTTCTCCTTGGATTTATCCTGTATGGGACTCTCTGTGCTTCCTGGACTTGATTAACTATTTCCTTTCCCATATTAGGGAAGTTTTCAACTATAATCTCTTCCAATATTTTCTCAGTCCCTTTCTTTTTCTCTTCTTCTTCTGGGACCCCTATAATTCGAATGTTGGTGTGTTTAATGTTGTCCCAGAGGTCTGTGAGACTGTCCTCAATTCTTTTCATTCTTTTTTCTTTATTCTGCTCTGCAGTAGTTATTTCCACTATTTTATCTTCCAAGTCACTTATCCGTTCTTCTGCCTCAGTTATTCTGCTATTGATCCCTTCTAGAGAATTTTTAATTTCATTTATTGTGTTGTTCATCACTGTTTGTTTGCTCTTTAGTTCTTCTAGGTCCTTGTTAAACGTTTCTTGTATTTTCTCTATTCTATTTCCAAGATTTTGGATCATCTTTACTATCATTATTCTGAATTCTTTTTTAGGTCGACTGCCTATTTCCTCTTCATTTGTTAGGTCTGGTGGGTTTTTGCCTTGCTCCTTCAACTGCTGTGTGTTTTTCTGTCTTCTCATTTTGCTTAACTTACTGTGTTTGGGGTCTCCTTTTCGCAGGCTGCAGGGTCATAGTTTCCATTGTTTATGGTGTCTGTCCCCAGTGGCTAAGGTTGGTTCAGTGGGTTGTGTAGGCTTCCTGGTGGAGGGGACTAGTGCCTGTGTTCTGGTGGATGAGGCTGGATCTTGTCTTTCTGGTGGGCATGTCCACATCTGGTGGTGTGTTTTGGGGTGTCTGTGGCCTTATTATGATTTTAGGCAGCCTCTCTGCTAATGGGTGGGGTTGTGTTCCTGTCTTGCTAGTTGTTTGGCATAGAATGTCCAGCACTGTAGCTTGCTGGTCGTTGAGTGGAGCTGGGTCTTGGCGTTGAGATGGAGATCTCTGGGAGATTTTTGCCATTTGATATTACGTGGAGCTGGGAGGTCTCTTGTGGACCAGTGTCCTGAACTTGGCTCTCCCCCCTCAGAGGCACAGCCCTGACGCCTGGCTGGAGCACCAAGAGCCTTTCATCCACATGGCTCAGAATAAAAGGGAGACAAAAAAGAAAGAAAGAAAGAAGAAGATAAAATAAAATAAAGTAAAATAAAATAAAATAAAGTTATTAAAATAAAAAATAATTATTAAGAAAAGAATATTTTTAAGTAATTTAAAAAAAATGGACAGACAGAACCCTAGGACAAATGGTAAAAGCAAAGCTATACAGACAATATCACACACAGAAGCATACACGTACACACTCACAAAAAGAGGAAAAGGGAAAAAAATATATATATATATCTTTGCTCCCAAAATCCACCTCCTCAATTTGGGATGATTCGTTATCTATTCAGGTATTCCACAGATGCAGGGTACATCAAGTTTACTGTGGAGATTTAATCCGCTGCTCCTGAGGCTGCTGGGAGAGATTTCCCTTTCTCTTCTTTGTTCGCACAGCTCCCGGGGTTCAGCTTTGGATTTGGACCCGCCTCTGCGTGTAGGTTGCCTGAGGGCGTCTGTTCTTCGCTCACACAGGACGGGGTTAAAGGAGCAGCTGCTTCGGGGGCTCTGGCTCCCTCAGGCCGGGGGGAGGGAGGGGTACGGAGGAGGCGGGGTGAGCCTGCGGCGGCAGAGGCCGGCGTGACGTTGCAGCAGCCTGAGGCGCGCCGTGTGTTCTCCCGGGTAAGTTGTCCCTGGATCACGGGACCCTGGCAGTGGCGGGCTGCACAGTCTCCCAGGTGGGGCCGTGTGGAGAGTGACCTGTGCTCGCACACAGGCTTCTTGGTGGCGGCAGCAGCAGCCTTAGCGTCTCATGCCCTTCTATGGGGTCTGCGCTGATCACCGCGGCTCACGCCCGTCTCTGGAGCTCCTTTAAGCGGCGCTCTTAATCCCCTCTCCTTGCGCACCAGGAAACAAAGAGGCAAGAAAAAGTCTCTTGCCCCTTCGGCAGCTCCAGACCTTTTCCCGGACTCCCTCCCGGCTAGCTGTGGTGCACTAGCCCCTTCAGGCTGTGTTCATGCCACCAACCCCAGTCCTCTCCCTGCGATCCGACCGAAGCCCGAGCCTCAGCTCCCAGCCCCGCCTGCCCCGGCGGGTGTGCAGACAATCCTCTCGGGCTGGTGAGTGCTGCTCGGCGCCGAGCCTCCGTGCGGGAGTCTCCCCGCTTTGCCCTCCGCACCCCTGTGGCTGCGCTCTCCTCCGTGGCTCAGAAGCTTCCCCCCTCTGCCACCCGCAGTCTCCGCCCGTGAAGGGGCTTCCTAGTGTGTGGAAACCTTTCCTTCTTCCCAGCTCCCTCCCACTGGTGCAGGTCCCGTCCCTATTCTTTAGTCTCTGTTATTTCTTTTTTCTTTTGTCCTACCCAGGTACATGGGGAGTTTCTTGCCTTTTGGGAGGTCTGAGGTCTTATGCCAGCGTTCAGTAGGTGTTCTGTAGGAGCTGTTCCACATGTAGATGTATTTCTGATGTATTTGTGGGGAGGAAGGTGATCTCCGTGTCTTACTCTTCCACCATCTTGAAGCTCCTCCTCGCGATGTATTTAAAGCATATTCAATCATTACCCTCAGATCATTTTCAAAATTTCTGCTGTGATTCATGTCCTCTATCTAAAAAGACCTTATATCTGGAGTCTTAAACATAATTTTTCTTGGGTCAACTTTTAATTTTATATATATTTAAGTTACCTAAGTTCCTATGAGTTGTAAGAAGAAATACTCTTTCGGTCATCCAAATAACAAATCATCCCTTTGACTTATTTTCATGTATTAGAAAGTTTGGGTGGTTGGAGAGGTCCAGGCTGTGACACCAGCTTGGTTTTGTTCCCTGTTCCCTAAGCACCCACAGCTCGAACATTAGATGTGTGTGCTTCAGCTAATCGGTGAGCACATTATTGAATCTACTCTACGTAAACTTCTGAACTCCTTATCATCATGACCGCTACAATTTTCTGTGTGTTTACTGTGTACCAAACCTTACTAGATGTTTCCATCAACCCTTAAAACAACCTGATGAATTGAGGTTACAAAAACTGAGGTTCAGAAAGGCTGAGCAATATGACTCATGTCTCACAACCAGTTAGCAAGTAGCATCTGCAAGATTCAAACCCAGTTCGGTCCAACCCAAAGTTTGTAATCTGAGATGCTGCCCCACACGGCCTCCTCCGTGTGAAGGAATGGTCTCCTTGTTGCCAAATGTCAAGTGTTATCGGAATGCTTTGGAATGCCCAGCTCTGTGATCTCACTTGACTATTAGGCTGGGTATTAGTCAGTTTAACTATGCTGTGGTAGGAAAGAAACTTCCAGTTTTAGTGGCTCAACACAGCAAGGTGTATGTTTTACCCACACAGAGTCTACTATGGGTCTCGTAGCTCTGCATGGCAGCTCTGTTCAAGGATCTGGGCTGTTTCCACTTCTTGCTGTAATGCCAGTCAGAACATGGGCTTCTAGCCTCTGTGCCAGAGAAGACGAGAAAGTTTGTTCACTGTTTCTTCAATGCTGCCTGAGACCTACCCATGGTCCCACCAAACTGTGAAGGCTCTGAGCAAAGTGGGGAGTGCATGTATATCCCGTAAGGAGTGGGTGTCGCTGCCACAACCCACAAGGGCAGTCCTGCTGTAGAAGGCGGATGAGATCATCCATGACCCCTGCCACCTGGGGCAGTGAGGTGCCTCTCAGGCTGGAAACCAATCACAGCTCAGGGAGAGGAGTAACTTAGGGGGAGCAGGCAAATAAAATGAGACGTCTCGTGTCAAAAATGAGACTCCTGAATGTTGGCTTGCGAGGGCCTCCTGCATGTGGGGACAGGTCAGCAGAGAAGATGTGCAGAACCTGGGCTAAGGGCCTGTGGAATTATTGCAGCTCTTCTGTCCAGAGACTAGGGAGGTCAGGAGGCAGTGTGTAAAAGGAGACAGGCTCCGTGAGTCCTGGGAGCACACTTTTTTATACTTCAAGTATGTTCTGTGTATTTCTACTTGAATCTCCCTTAATAACTAGCCACTTAGTATTTAGTCATTTAAGTACTGTTTAGTCATTTGTAAAGTCCTCGTGCATCTCAGCTATCCAGATGGGAGACAGGGAAAAGTTTGTGTCCAAAACATGAGAAAGGAGGTCAAATTATATCCAGAGTCCTATCCCATCTCCGTTCCCTATTTTATTCCTTTCCATAGAAATTATCACCTTTTTGTTTACTATATACTTTACTCATTTATTTTATTATCCATCTACACTAATAGAATGCATATTCCACGAGGGCAGTGACTTTCGTCTGTTTAGTTCACTGCAGTTTCCACAGCATATAGAATAGTGTCTGGCACACGGTAAGTGCTAAATAAATATTTGCTGAATAAAGGAGCCATGGTGATTGGCTGGAATAAGAGAACTTTCATGGAAATGGGAAATGAGGGGAAAATTTAGGGGCAGGTTTAACCTACCAGGAGTTCGTTATGGAGCAAGAACTTGGAGTGTTCACATATCAAGATTTTTTTCTTAAAAGACATTTCTTTCACACCCTACTGAAACGGACCAGGACCCTATGGTCCTTGCCCACCATGTCCTCAGACTGCCTTATGTCTGTGCAAAAATTTTAGCCAAACAATAAGTTTAATCCGAGAAGTGAGAAATTACAGAAACAAGGGAAAACAGTCAAAAGAGACCAAATAATAGTAGTATAGTCATTAAGCAAAGTTAGGAACCTTTGGTTTCTCCTCAAAGGCTATAGATAATATTCTGAGCCATATCCCGTGAGCTGTCTTATAGATGCTGAAAGCCCCACCAGGTGGGTGAAGTTAACTGCATGATACCCAGACTGTAGCCATGACATAAGCTTCCACAGTTCTAAGAACTGGACTCAAAGAAATGGGAACAAATTGACCGTGGAACTGAAGATGAACTGTAATTAAAACAATCAAGATGATGCCGATCAGACCACCGATGACCAACGTCAGGATGACTGTCAGAGCTGACTGCGCTGTTTCTGCGTGTAGCCCCCTCCCCGCGTCTATAAAAGCTCTTGCCCACTGATTGTCAGTGGGGGGAGCCGGCCTTTGCACAGGCCTCTGCCCCTCCCCCGCCAGGCTGCCGGCCTCTGAAATAAAGCAAACTTTCCTTCCCACCAACCTGGCCTCTTTATTGGCTTCAGAGCGGCGAGCAGCCCAACCCCACTTCCGGTTACAGTTTCTGGCTCTCAACCTGGGGCTGCTGTACTCTCGCGACATCTGGCTCCCGGGGTTTTCCCGAGCAGAGCCGTCATGACGACGCGCCGGGATGGCTGTGAGGAGTCGCTGCTCGAGGCTCGCTGGCCCCCAGAGGGGGGTTTGGGGGGACGCTCCTAGCAGCTGCCGAAACCATGTGTTTGGGGGATCCTCCCTGTTTCTCCCCTGCTCGGCACTGGCTGTCAACATACGCTTTTCCTTGGTGGAACGGAAACATGCATCTGGACAAGCTGACGAGCTCCAAGACCGAGTAAGTCCACCGGTGTTTCCCGGGCAAACTTGTCTTTTGAGCACGAAGCGCTGTTGGGCGTTTTGCCAGTTGGTTCTGACGTCGAGGACCATTTGTGAGCACGAAGCGCTGTTGGGCGTTTTGCCAGTTGGTTCTGACGTGTGTCTGACGTCGAGGACCATTTGTGAGCACGAAGCACTGTTGGGCGTTTTGCCAGTTGGTTCTGACGTCGAGGACCATTTGGGAGCACGAAGCGCTGTTGGGCGTTTTGTCAGTTGGTTCTGACGTGTGTCCGGCGTCGAGGACCATTTGTGAGCACGAAGCGCTGTTGGGCGTTTTGCCAGTTGGTTCTGACGTGTGTCTGACGTCGAGGACCATTTGTGTTGGGGAAGTGTTTGTTTGGGACACCGTATCCGTCGTCTTGGAGGATTGTGACAGTTCTGCCTTCTGGTGTGTGAATGTATATTCCGTTTGTGTGATTGGTATCTTTGTTGTCTTTTGTAAAATGAGAAATTCAGGTTCAATTTATTAGAAAAATTTTAGCTATGAGATTTTGACTAAAGAAAAAGAAAGATAAATTTTTTAACAATGTATGGCAACAGTATTCTTTAGACTCTAGAGAAAATTGGTTAAGATGAAACTCTTGAAATTTCAGAACTGGTTCTTTTCATATATGCAGTTAGAGAAAGCTGGCTTGATTAAAAAAAAATTTTTTTTTTTTAAATTTCAGAATTCTGAATCCAAGAGAACAAAAGTTCCTAGTAAAAAACTTGAAGTTAACTTATATCATGTCCTTGAAATACAAAAACAGCCCACTTTGCCTGAGACTTAAGCCTTGGGTTAATTAGTAGAACTTCAAACCAGGAAAAAAAAAGGAGGAAAGATATTTTAAACTGAAGTTTGTAAACTTAACTTACTCCAACTGTTATTAATAGACTAATGAGCTCTGTATTAAAATATTTGATTCATGAATAAGTTTTAAGGTAAAGCTATGAGGTCTCTGCCTGTCTGGAGGCACATATGTCTATGTGTGATATTGTCATAAATAATAAAATAGAGAAGTTGGATAAAAGCTTTTGGATAAACACTTTCAGAGTAATTATGTTTCAGGGATGTTTACTTAAAAATAGTTTTTACAGATGCTGGTATAACAAACAGTTCAATTACTTGTTTCTTGGTTTTGTTAAGATTTTAAGGGTTAAAAATTGTAATATGTAATTAAAGCTACTAAAATGATAAGGGAAGCATTTCAGTGTGTGAAGCAAGTAAGATATATGTTGTCAGCAAGAGAAGGTATAAAGAATGGAGATATGTTTTTGAAGAAAAAAAGAAGTATTTTGTCCTAGAGCTGTTTGCTTATATATGAGGAAAATAAGTGAAAATTTAATATGGGTCCAGAAAGTGATAAAAGGTTTGTGAAAAAGGAACTTTGAGAAAAGAATTTTGTACATTGTCAAGTTTGATTTAGATTGAATTTAATTAGATAAATGAATTTTGTTATATATAGTAAGCTAGCATAAGACTGGAATTTGGTTTTCTCTCTCTGTTGAGAGAACAAAGTTTTCCTGGAATATTGAACTGCTTTTGATAACAGATTGTAAGTTTCTTTCTCTAGCTAACTTTGAGTATTCCAAAGGGCCCCTAGGCATCTCAGAAGAAATATTAAACTTGAGAATTCCCTGGTGGTCCAGGGTTGGGACTTATCGCTTTCCACTGCCAAGGGCACATGTTCGGTCCCTGGTCAGGGAGCTAGGATCCTGCAAGCCATGCCACGTGGCCAAAAAAGAAAGAAAAGAATATTAAAGTAACTAGGATTATTTGGTACTATATTATATGGAAAACATTTGGTAACTTTCAGATCATACTGCTGAACTGGGTAAGAAATTTAAAGAATTCTAATGGAAAGTTATTGTTTTGCTTCAAACCATATTTTTGACCCCGGTGTTCAGGATTGAAAAAAATTGTCTTATGAAGTTGTCACAGTGCATAATTACTTATGATGTGTATCACTGCTGGCTTTAAGTTTACTGCTAAAAGCACATGTACAATGCTTGTGTGACAATTGGGTATAAGTGCTAAAATGTATAGCCTATAAAATGTTTCCCCTTCAGCAAACCTCTGTACTTGTTTGTTATGTCTGATTAGTTTCCCCCCAAAATGGACAACTAGGCCAATATATAAACAAAAAGTAGGCCTAGCAACAAGGGGACATGAATGGACCCAGAGCAGGCCACTGAGCCACTCTGGCAATGCTGGAAAAAATATTGATTATCAATGCTTTCTATGGAAAGATTTGCAATTAAAAGGGGAAAATGATGGAAGAAATTTTCACATATTGAGGTATGGGGAAGTCATTCTGGCTTATACATGATTTAATTTGAACTTTAGGTTAGCCAAAACAGTCTGTTTGTGGCCTATTAGACATACATTGTATGTCTGCTTTAACCATTAAGGAAAAAAAAAAACATTCAGAGAATAATACAAAGATGCATTTTGATTATTATCCTCATTGTAATATGTCTACTAATTTTCAAATGTTTGTCCAGGTGGTATGACAAAGCAATCAAAGAGAGAGGTAATGTTTTCATAATATGAAATATCGATGCTAAGCTTAGAACTTATCCTCACCTTATAGGATTTATTAAGTGATAAATCATCTGTGGTGTCATAGAAGCCTATCTCCCAGTAATTGTGGGAAGACAAACTTTCTAGATACCTGGTTGAAAATGGCATATATGTTTAGCCTGTGGGATGCCAACAGCAGTGATAAATTTTTGCAACACAGCTGGGCTACCACAGGATTAGTTAGCAAAGCAGACCTCTTCCTGAGTGGTATTGCTTGAGGATGACTGAAGGTTCTCCAAAAACCTAGCTTTGACCTTTCTTCTGTTCAAAAAGATAAAGTATAAATGTTTTCTCTTCTCCTAAAATTTCATTTTCTATAAAAACATGATACTTTTAAAGTAATAAAATTGGAGTATGGCTAGAAAAACAAGTACAATAGCAAAATGCAAAAGCTGAGGAAATACAGGAACATAGAAAATGAATGAGATAGACTATGGGGTTTTAGCTAAAATAGTGAATAGTGCTTTATCTGCATTACATAAGTGCAATGAAGAAAATTAAGCAAAGACAGAGATAGGGAATGCTGGGAGGAGATTTATAAATAGTAAAAGAGGAAATAGAGAAAACAGTAATTTAAAAAAAGCCCCTTATGTCACTAACTTTCCCTCTTCTGATAACTGTGAAAATGAGGTTAATATAGCAAAAAAACAGCAAAAAAATCAACTAAACATGGTAATGACTACAACCTACTTCACTAAACTTCAAAACCTAAAACCAAACTAACAGAAAACTCTAGAGCAGCCAGGAGCAACAAGGAGGTACAGCACAGCCTGGCGTCTCCCCTGATTCTGCCCC